>NC_040913.2:41871650-42505824 GCF_004126475.2 Phyllostomus discolor | reverse complement strand
CCTGTCAAGTGAATGATTTTGAAGAGAAGTGCCAAGTGGGGTTGTTGACTGGTTGACCTGAAACAGGCCCCAGAGAGAGGTCACTGTGGCGCCATTTCACAGAAGATGATGTAAGGTTTGGAGAATCATCTAAAGGTGTTGCAATCACACCTTACTTGTCCAAGTCTGCAACAAGATGGGGAAGAAGCAAGAGATGCAGTTCTGAGGTCTTCTACATCCTCAAGGAGACATGTGTTAATATGACTTTGGCTTCCTCCTCCTTCTTAGAAGAATCCATATAGGGTCCCTGTAGTGAATTAAAGATGACCACAATGCTTTGTCATGTTTTAGTCAGGAGTCTCATACCCGAGCTTAAGCTGGCACAGGATGCTTACCCATCAGAAAGTGGTAGAAAAATTCCCTGCTAAGTCCTAAGAGACTGTAGAACTTTTGGGAGCTGTTCACCTCCATGTAAGAAGCCCAGCTCCTTGGCCAGAAAGTCCACATGGAAACATCATTCAGAGGGCATCTGGGAAGTGGAGACCTTGTAATGACACAGAGAGGCCAACTGTCCTCAGGCCTGAGAAGACTCCGGGTGACTCCAGCCCCAGGGTCCTCTGACTGCAACTGCATGACTATTGTGGTGGCACCAAGTGATACCACCACAGAAGCTGCCCAGCTGAGCTGAGGCAACCTACAGAGCCCCAGGAGGCAATAAATACTCAATTGTTTTAAGCCAGTAAGTTTAGGGGTTATTTGTAATACAGCAATAGATCCCTGAAAGAATCTCCGGTTCTGTTCTTAGGTAACTTTCTTCTGCCTCCATCTAAAATTCTCCCACCCTCCTTCTCTTCCCCGACCAAGGTCTCATGAGGTTCTCCGCTCAGAGCCCCTCATGGCACACACACTTCAGTTTACCTCAGACATGCTCTGTGCATGTGTGAAAGTGCAGAGGCCACAGGGAATCGAACAGACAGCAGGAGACTGATTGGTCATTGTAGACAGGTTAAAACACAAATAAGCCCTTCTACTCTGCTCTCATCCTATTCCATTTACCCAAGTCCTCCCTTCTTTCTGACACTCAAAATCACCATCTGTCTTTGCTGTTCACTCCCCTGCATCTGGATTTTCCTCAGTCTTGGCCCAAGGTCCACCTCCAGGTGGGCACAGTCCTCACAGTCCTGAACATGGACATGGGCCCCTCAATTCCTTCCATGGCCTCCCACTTCAGGGCTGCTTTGCTGGGTGGACTCAAGCCTCATTCTCACCAGGGCATCCTGACAGACCCATACTCCTTCCTCTCCCTCTCCACTGGCGTTGAGGCTGCTGCCTACCTATCTACCCCCCTGACAGAAGCCCCAGTCTCCTAGATAAATAGGAAGATATTAGAAGCTGTCATTGTAGAGGGTGCCATCTTAAAAGCACAAGCAAGGCTGCCAGATGTGCAGGTAGCAGAGAAGGAAAATGGACCCTCTGGGCCCAGCCTTGAAGGCCTTCTGCAGCTGCATCCTGAGCCTGGAAAATTCCAAATATACAAAAGCAGAGGATACGTACATTAAACCCCCATGAACCATCACCCAGGGCTCACAGCAAATTTTCTGTCACCCCACCGGATCTCCCCCAAAACTGGCCCTGGGAGAAGTTCCCCAGGTTAGGCCAAAGGCAGGCTGGCCTCAGTACTATAGAAATGCTCACCATATTGCCCCAAGACACTTTGAGGTTGCACAAGTTTTCCAGAGCACTGAGGCCTTCATGACAAAAGGTACTGCTCAACCATTTGAGGGTCTGTACCCATTTACAGGCAGCTATTCTAGCAATCCTGATCACCTGTCAAAACAAAACCCCAGTGGCTCTGCTGGTTGGAGAAACGTCCGATAACTGAAAGGTTGTGGGTTTGATTCCCAGTCAGGGCACATGCCTAAGTTGTGGATTCTCTGGTCCTGGTGCGGTCTGGGCATGTTTGGGAGGCAACCTGTGGATGTTTCTCTCTCACATACATGTTTCTCTCTCCCTTTCTCTCTTCTATCCTCTCTCTCTAAAAGCAATGAAAAAAATGTCCTCAGTTTAGTATTAAAAAAAGAAAAAAGGCCCAAACCCAGATGCCACAGAGACCCTATGAGAAACCTTAGTTTCAAAAAATAAAAGGAAGGAAAATCTGATCTGAGGAACCTGCTGGGTGAAAATTTCCTATTTCCTAAGGATGTCAGAGTAAGCAGGAAAGCAAAGAGCCAGAGGCACCAGGGTTCCTGGATGGCCGTCTCCACAATGCACTGGAGGCCACAGGGCTTGCTAGGGTTAAGGTGTAGCCACCGCAGCTACAGTGCTAGCATTTCTTTATAAATTAGCTGTCACTGTAGAAAGGGGAGAACAAGGCCATGAGGTAATGAACTGAGAATGGCCTGTGTGACTAAAGGGAGGCGAATGCCTGGCCCCTGTGGGGAGATGGGGATGCTGGTCAGCTTTGAGGCTGTCCTGCTTCTCTCTGTGCCTGAGACCAGCCTCTCAGTCTCTGGGCCCAGAGCTGCTACACTGGAGGTGAAGGGGGTGAGAAAGGCCTTCTCTGGCACATCCAAACTGCTCCCACAAGGTTAGCCTCTCTGCTTTGAGGCTTCAGCTCAAACGCCACCCAGGAAGAGGGAAGAAAAGACTTTGGTTGGAGATTAAGTCACAGCAGGAATCTCTTTAAAAGGGAAGGTGGCAATTTTAACCTTTTCCCTCCTGAGTAGGACAGTGAAAAGGAAGGCTGTTCTGAAGGGTGGGGATTCTGGGTACACGCTGGGTTTTGGAACCTGATGTGCCCTTGACCAGGGTGTACAGGGCAGGCAGCTGAGAAACACTGACCCTTCGGCACAGGGGAGGCTTTCAGGCAGCTATTCTGAGGATCAGCATCTCACTGGGTGCCCCAGCCAGGCCGGGAGATGACCCCACCCATGGTGGGACATAGGACAGGGCCTTGGGAGACCACCCCAGATTGCCCAGTAACCAACCTCCCCACCCCCTGGCTTGCTGGGTCCAGCTCATTCCATTGCTGCCACAGGGGCCCTAGGGGCTTGAACAGAAGCCCATGTCAGCCAACAGAGGGGACTTTGTTTCCTGGACTGAGCTGGGCTTTTTTTCTCCTCTCTCTGTATGGGGTACAGGGCTACTGAGAGAGTTTAGGTTATTGTAATTTCCAGCTTGGCAAAAATATAAATGTGAGAGTTCACAGTGATGGAAACTAGATGGTAGCCACCACCTACTGCTCGGACCCAGGCCAGCAGCTCCCACACTGAGCAGTGGCAGAAACTGCACATAGAGGCCAGATGTGAGGAGTTGTCTACTGAGGTGCTACCACCAGCTTCAGAAGGAGGTCCCACCTAGAGGCCTTTGCTACAGCAGCCTCTGAGCTCCCCCACTGTGCCCTCCTGACACCCACCCCTGGGGTCTGCCCCAGCCTGTTCTGCTAACTGCTTGTCCACCTCCGTTCCTTAGATGAAGGGTCTCTCTCTTCCTGGAGCTTTCAGAGTGTCTCATTTAATCTCCATGACAATAGGTTCAATCATTCATTCACTCGGCGATATGTATTGACATATTGGGGTCTTGGGTCAGAAAGGAGGATGGGCAGATGTGGAGCAAGGAGCCCTTGGGGAAGACAGAAAATGAATAACTATGAGAGAGATGAGCAAGTGGTAGCAACAATAATAATAACCACTAATTATTAAGAACTCATGATGTGCTGGGCATGTAGAAGCTCACTATCCTTCCAATTCCACTGTCACAGGACTCTTACCCAATTTTACAGCGAGGGCTAAGTAACTTGACCAAGAAGGCCACACCGTAAGTGGTAAGTGGTAGAGCTGAGGTAACAGCCCCAGAAATGTCCCAAAGGCTGCTCCCTCAGAGGCAGACTCAGTTTTCAGGGGTCCAGGGCAGCTGGGCAGCTGTGGATGGCAATGAGAATTGCAAAGTAGAAATTCACTGCGTGTAGAAGCCCATGGTGGAGACCAGGGAGCCCCTCTGGGGTCAGGCAGTTTGCAGAGCCCTGGCCTGTTCTGCAGGATAAAGGCTGGTCCTCCCAGGGCTCAGGGAGAAGCAAACAATGCTGACTTGGTTTCCACCCTCACACTGACCCAGTCACACTGTGTCCTCAACCCCATCTTGCTGGGTAGGGTCCCAAGCACCCAGCAAATCAGGGGATGGTTGCCCGGAAGGACCAGTCCCAACCAGGTGCTTCCAGAAGTGCCTTAGACAGTATGACCAATGTGTACATAGCCAGAGCCCTAGAGGAAAAGGGGAAAGAGCTGGGACAGGGAGCCAAACAGCCTGACCCTGGATTACACTCACTGACTGCACAAAGTTGATTAAGCCACTTGCTGTCAGTGATCAAATAAATGGTCAGACTGAGTGAGGGTGAGGTGAAGGTTTCCAGCCTGGCAGGTGGTGCTCCAGGAGCAAGGAACACAGGCAGGGGGCACAAGGTTGGAAGAAACACTGGTCGGTGCACAGG
Source organism: Phyllostomus discolor (assembly GCF_004126475.2). Lineage (NCBI taxonomy): Eukaryota > Metazoa > Chordata > Mammalia > Chiroptera > Phyllostomidae > Phyllostomus > Phyllostomus discolor. The sequence goes on along the minus strand of NC_040913.2, from coordinate 42,501,359 downwards.
GCTGGAGCTCTCCACTGGAGGCATCTGCCCAGCCTGGGAGATGAGCATGGTCCAGGAGTTGAGTGAGAGTCAACCAGGAGTCCCATCTGAACCCAAAAGGAGAAGGTCATCATTTGGTTTTGCTTGTTAGACAAGTGAGATTAGGAGACAGTGACCCATCTCAGAACAGCAACTCTCCAGGGGCAAAACCAAAACACAAAGTCCAGCATGTCAACCAAGGTCAGCAGCTGTGAAAAATGAAAGAAGTCTGAAGAGGCCAGGAAGGGGCTGGGACACTGCTGCCACAGTCTCTCACACCCAGACTCCTTGCCTGAGACCTGGGGAGAGCATGAGGTGCTCAGTGAAGCTGTGCCTCATGGCACAGCCCCTTCTTCCACACTGAGCTGAGGCTCAGCTAGAGGACTTGGCCCACTGTTCTCCTGAGACTTTGGTGAGAACTTGTTCCTCCTTCTCATAAGCTCCTGCTTTGCTTGACAAACCAAACCATAAACTATGGCTTTCTCAGTCACAAAGTCTTGAGTGAGTCATCTCCACAAACCACTTTAGAATCCAAGTGCTAGAAGACATTCCCCTGGGCAGAAGCAACTGTTCAGTAATGAGAAACTCCAGTGGAAAAATATTCCCAGAATCTGGGCTCCTGTTGACACCCACACTGGAGAAAGTCACGTGGTGAGGCAGGCAGGTGCAAGTTGATCATGTACATGAGAGTATGTGCTGGTTCCCTCTTCCCCTTGCAGGGCCTGGGTGAGGCTATCCATGGAGGAGGCTTCCAGCCCTCAGCCCTCTTCATCCAGCCACCCCAGTTCTGTCCTTCCATGCACCCATCCCATTTCTCCCAGAGCAGCTGTCCTTGGTCACCCCTTGGATCTAGAGGGCACACACTGACAGTAAGGATTCCCTCTCAGAAAACCAGAGAAAACCAGAATGCAGGCAAGAGGCCCATGCAAGCTCTGGAAGCAGCTCAGGCCCGCTGAGCAGAGTCTTCCCATACCTGGCATGTGGCCCAGAAGGGCAGGCACAGTTTCCAATGAGCACAACTCTTTGTCCCTCCAGGTTTTTGTCCTGTGAGTTGGGGAGCAATTGTAGGAGAGCCAGAGCAGCTCCTCTCTGAAACAGGACTGCAAATAGGGGTCCCAGGTGTCTCTGGTGGCAACGCCATGTGTGGAAAGCAGTATGTGTGTGTATATGTTTGTATCTGGTTCTCTCTCTAGTTCTTGTTCTCTCTCTCGCTTTCTCTCTCTCTCTCTCTCTCTCTCTCTCTCTCACACACACACACACACACACACACTCAACCTGAGACCCAATTAAGAACCAAAAGGCAAACAAGTCCTCATTCAACAGGCCTTTGATTAGATAAAAACTATGCTGTGCCAGAATGGGTTTTCTGTCCTTATTCAAGTTTTTCTTATGAAGTCTCACCTGTGATGGGGCAGAGAAGGTCTTAAACTTTTATTACATCAAAGTTATGCCAAGAAAAATTCATGTTTGTAAGAAGAGAATTGGTTAGCCTTCCAGATCTCTCCTATGAGATATATTCATCCTCACCTCCCCAGGATGGGAAGGGAACAGGCTGCCCAGGATAGGACATTAGCCATGACTCAGTCACCCAACACGTTGAAGATGGAGAGAGAGAAAGGGATGCCTCTAGGTGATTGGGTATGGACCCAAGGCCAACCACAAAGAACTGTCTTTTAGCCTTCTTATTCTGTGTTCTTTAATGTGATGGTCAAGAGGAGACACAGAAGAGGCTCAGGAAAACATTGTATTATACTGACAGGTCCCAGAGATGGGGTCCATGCCCATGGGGAAGCACCTGTGTGCATCAGGGGCCAGAAGACAGGTATGAAGGCTTACACCATAGCTTTTAGAGAAATTTCCATGGGAAGGCAAGGCAGGGTAGAGTAAACAGCTGAGGACTGGCTGGTTTGAATCATTCTGCAGGTTCTAATGCAAAAATATATTTCCCCTTCACTCTGAGTATCTTTGGGATCAGCCCTTTCTGGAGGTGAGCAGCCCCCAGGGCTTCTCCAGGTGGCATGACACATTGGCAGGGATAATGACCTTGGGCTGACCCAGCTGAAATAACCAATGGAACTCAAAACTGAACCAACTTTAAATCAAAGAACCTGACCTAACACTCTCTCTTGCACATGTACTTCATGTCATAGTGTTTGAGCTTTTATGAGGCTGACTCAATTACTGAAGATGGTGTCAAAATGTCATTTCAGGATTGTTGCTCTCTGTGCACCTGGCCCCAGAGAATACTCAGAAAGCACAGCCAAAACAGCAATACCACATGGCCCCCAGGTACCATACCTCAGGAGGAAACCCTGTCCCAGCAGGTCAATTTGGAGAGGCTACACCCATGCCTCCATCAGGCCTCTAGACCATGGGAGGGAAACCCACCCACCCAGCCCAACAGCAGCAAAAAGCAAGCAAGGGCAGGCAGCGTAGCATTTAAGACACACTGTAACTTATTCACTAGGCTGTCGCCAAGTCCAGATAAGCACAATCAAGGCAAGTCTGGAGCGATTGCCCAGGATGATCTCAGGGGAATTGAGCTATATTGGATGCAAGGTTGAATGATGAGGAAAAAGCCAGGTTTGCTGGCCATCCCTGGTCCTTGTTTATAACCACACCAGCCACCTGTCCTTTCAGTCTGAGAGTGATGAGGCCACACAGCAAAAACTGGGGAAATGCCTGCAGGGGCAAACTTATTATAATGGACCCTGGAGTAGATCATTTTCAACATCCCCCAAATGAAATTATTTTCATTAATAATGATTAAATAAAATTTAAAACACAGTAAAAAAAAGGCAACAGACAGGATTGAACTTTATATATGTAATTTTACCAGTCAGAATTCTTTAATAAAAAATAAAGTAAATATTATAAAACAAAAAAATCAAAAGTTATAGACTAATACTTTTTAATTACACTAATTTATTTTTTAAAGTGGGGACTCACATGAAGAAACACTTTGTAAAGAGTGAATTCCACAAGCTTTGGAGAATGACCACACTTAGAACTGAAGCAAATCCAGTTCCTTGTAACTATCCTTTGTTTCTGATCTACTGTTTGAACACAGGAAGATGTAGTACCCCAGGTGCTGGACAAACAGACTACACAAGCAAGCTCCAACAATCCCGAACTGTCACCCTTACAAACTAACTTGAAACAAGTCATGTAACTGACTCAGGTATCCTGGGTGCCAGTGTCACTGGAGGGTTTCTAGATTAACTTCTTGTAGAATGCAACATTGATTAAAAAATAAACCCGTGCACACTCGAGGCTTAGATTTAAATATCATTATCGGATATCACTGACAGCAGCAATGTTTAGAACTTAAACCAGTAAATAACTTTTGGGGGAAGGCTTCTGGCCAAGATGGAGGTGTAGATACACACACTGTGCCTCCTCACAAAACCAAAAGAAGGACAACAACAAATTTAAAAACAAAAAACAACCAGAACTGACAGAAAATCAAACTGTATGGAAGTCCAACAACCAAGGAGTTAAAGAAGATACATTCATCCAGACAGGTAGGAGGGGCAGAGACAGGCAGCTGGGCAGAGAGGACTCCAGCAAGGTGGTGGCTGGAGGACCCGGTGGGATGGCAGCTGGTGAAGCAGGCAGTCCCACATTTGTGAGCACATAAACTGGGAGGAACAACTGGGGAACGAAACAAACTGCACGCCCCAGGGTTCCAGCTTGGGGAAATAAAGCCTCAAACCACCGATTGAAAACACCTGTGGGGGTTGAGGCGGCAGTGAGAGAAACTCCCAGCCTCACAGGAGAGTTTGTTGGAGAGACCCATAGGGTCCTAGAATGTACACAAGCCCACCCACCTGGGAATCAGCACCAGAAGGACCCAATTTGCTTGTGGGTAGTGGAGGAAGTGACTGAAAGTGATCAGAGAGTGGAGCAAGTACCATTGTTCCCTCTCTGACCCTTGCCCCACATAATGCATCACAACGCAGTGACATGGGTTACCCCGGGCTGGTGAATACCTAAGGCTCTGCCTCTTAGTACATAACAGGCCCATCAAGACAACAAAAAATGGCCTAAATGAAAGAACAGATTAAAGCTTCAGAAAAAATACAACCAAGCGATGAAGAGACAGACAGCCTATCAGATGCACAGTTCAAGAATGCTCACAGAATTTATTGAATTTGGTTGCAAATTTGATGAAAAAATGAAAGCTATGCTAAGTGAAATAAAGGAAAATGTACAAGGAACTAATAGTGATGGGAAGGAAACTGGGACTCAAAACAATGGTGTGGACCAGAAGGAAGAAAGAAATAACCAAACAGAACAAAATGAAGAAACAAGAATTCAAAAAAATGAGGAGAATTCAAAAAAATTAGGAACCTCCAGTACATCTTTAAACATTCCAACATATGAATTATAGGGGTACCAGAAGGAGAAGAGGTAGAGCAACAAACTGAAAAGCAACAAACTGAAAACTTCATCATTTGAACAAATAATGAAGGAGAACTTCCCCAATCTGTCCAACGAAATAGACTTCCGGGAAGTCCAGGAAGCTCAGAGAGTCCCAAAGAAGTTGGACCCAAGGAGGAACACACCAAGGCACATCAATCATAATTACATTACCCAAGACTAAAGATGAATCTTAGGAGCAGTAAGGGAAAAGGGGACAGTTACCTACCAAGGAGTTCCCATCAGACTATCAGCTGACTTCTCAAGAGACCTTACAGGCAAGAAGGGGCTGGAAAGAAGTATTTCAAGTCATGAAAGGCAAGGACCTACATCCAAGATTACTCTATCCAGCAACGCTTTCATTTAGAATGGAAGGGCAGATTAAGTGCTTCTCAGATAAGGTCAAGTGAAAGGAGTTCATCATCACCAAGCCCTTATTATATGAAATGTTAAAGGGATTTAACTAGTAAAAAGAAGATAAAAAATATGAACATTAAAATGACAGAAAACTCACAGTTATTAACAACCACACCTAAAACAAAAACAAAAGCAAACAACTAGAACAGGAACAGAACCACAGCAATAGAGATCACATGGAGGGTTATCAACAGGGAAGTGAGAGAGGGAGAGAGGGGGAAGAGGTACAGAGAATAAGTAGCATAAATGGTAGGTAGAAAATAGACAGGGGAAGGTAAGAATGGTATAGGAAATGTAGAAGCCAAAGAACTCATATGTAGGACCCATGGACATGAATTAAAGGTGGGGAATGTGGGTGGGAGGGGCTGTGCAGGGTAGAGAAGGATAAAAGGGGGAAAATGGGACAACTGTAATAGCATAATCAATAAAATATATTTAAAAATAAAAATATAAATATAATAAAACTTTGTTGAAGTAAAAAAATAACTTGTGGGGAAAGGCGTACTTTATCATACATATTGTTTAGAACTAGTGGAACACAGTGATAATAAAAAGCAGACCCAAAAGACAAATAGATCAATGGAACAGAATAGAGAACCCAGAAACAGACCCACATAAATACAGTCAGCTAATTGTTGATGAAAGAGCAAAGGCAACACAATGGAGCAAAGATAGTCTTTTCAACAAATGGAAGAACTGGACATTCACATGCAAAATAATGAATATAGACACAGACCTTACACCCTTCACAAATATTAACTTAAAAAGGATCACAGATCTAATGTAAAATGCAGAACTATAAAACCCCTAGAAGGTAACATAGGAGAAAACCTAGGTGACCTTGGGTTTGCCAATAACATTTTGGATACAATACCAAAAGCATAACCCATGAAAAAAAGAATTAATAAACCAGACTTCATTCAAGTTAAAAATTTCTGTTCTGTGAAACGCAATGTTAAGAGAACGGGAAGACATGACACAGCCTGGGAGAAAATACGTGCAAAAGATACATCTGATAAAGGATTGCTATTTCAAATATACAAAGAACTCTTAAAATTCAACACTCAGCAAACAAACAGCCCTATTTAAAAGGTAGGTCAAAAACCTTAACAGACACATCAAAAAAGATACACAGTTGGCAAATGCTCATATGAAACTATGTTTCACAACATATGTCATCAGAGAAATACAAATTACAACAATGGAATACCACTACATGCCTATTAGAATGGCCAAAATCCAGAACACTAACAACACTAAATTCCTACAAAGATGTGGATTAAAAGGAACTCTCACTCATTGCTGGTGGGAATACACGTAGTACAGCCACTTTGGGAGACAGTCTGGCAGTTTCTTACAAAACTAAACAAAATCTTACCATATGATCCAGCAACCATACTTCTTGGTACTTAACCAAATGAGGTATCAACTTATGTTCACACAAAAACCTGCACACAGATGTTTATAGCAGGTTTATCTATGTTCATAGCAATTTATTCATAACTACCAAAACTTGGGAGCAACCAGATGTTCTTCAGTAGGTGAAAGGATAAATAACTGATACATCCAGACAATCATTTTATATATATCTCCTCACCGAGGATGTATTTTGCAGAGAGAGAGAGAAGGGAGGAAGAGATATCAATCGGTTGTCTCCCATACTTACCTTGACCAGGAATCAAACCCTCAACCTTTTCTGGTGCGTTGAATGGTGGTCCAACCAATTGAGCCACCTTGCCAGGGCAGACAGACAATAGAGTATTATTCAGCAGTAAAGATATGAATTATCAAGCCATAAAATGACATGAAAGAAACTTAAATGCATATTGCTAAGTGAAAGAAGCCAATCTGAAAAGGCTACATGTTGTGTGGTTCCAACTATCTCACATTCTGGAAAAGTCAAACTAAGAAGACAGGTTGCCAGGAGCTGGGAAGGAGAGAATGAATAGGCAGAACGCAGAGGACTTTTAGAGAAGTGAAATACTCTGTATGATTCTACAGTAATGGATTCATGTCATTATACATTTGTCTGAGCCTATACAACCCTAATGTAAATTATGGATTTGGGGTTTGGTAATGATGTGTCAAGGTAGGTTCATCAGTTGTAAAAACGTACACTCTACTGGAGGATAGTGCTGATGGAGGAGGCTATGCACATGGGGAGCAGGGGTATATGGGAAATCTCCGTACCTTCCTCCAATTTTGCTGTGAGTCCAAAGTTGTTTTAAAAGGAATAAAGCCCTTTTAAAAAAGATAAAAAAGAAAGAAAAATTGTTTTCAGTCGGTTTTATTCTTATTTTTAAATCCTCTTGCCACAATGTGCTTGCTTATTGCCTGTCTCTGAGAGGCTGATCCACCACCCTCTCTTTGCTTGCCCCTGGGTACTTGCCCTCAAATTTTATAAAACCTGCTGAAGCCTATTTACACTGTTGTTAGAAACTATGCAATTTTTATTTTCTGATTCTCAGAGAAGTTCAAGAAGGAATTAAGGGCACCAGAAGTCCTTTCAAGAGTCTACTACAAGAAGTTCTTCCCTTTATAATGGCCCCACAGAAGGACTCAGGGAGATATTTATAAAGGGAAATGTCAATGGTTTTGATTACTACTTAGCAACTGAATGTCTCTGTGTAACAAAAAAAAAAAAAAAAAAAAAAAAAACAACAACAAACCTTTAAATCAAACAACAAATTAGGGAAATTACTTTTCTTATTTATGACAGGCCAAAGGCCAATGTACTTAAATGTAAAGCATTCATGCAAATTGATCGACAACAACCATTGATGTTTCAACAAGAGTATGCACAAAAGACATGAGCAGAAAAATCATAGATTTCCTTACAATCCTAAGGAAAAATGTTTTACTTCACAGGTATTCAAACCAATGCCACTGCCACTTAAAAGTGAGATGCCATTTTTATCTCGCATTTTTAAAGTATACGAGTGTGTAGTACAATGAGCCACTCTCATATTCTGCCACTGGAAGAATAAATATCTTAATATCATTCCTTGATTATTTATATTGCAAATATTTTCCAGGTTGTTTTTTCTCATTTAATGTTATTTATTGTATTGGGTCACTTCACTCTAAGGATTCAAAATGACATCATCTTTAGTGGAAATCTATTCTCCTCACCACAGCTGTGGGTTTGGGATTTCAGGGTCTTCTGAAACATGCATTTCCTATGTTTGCCAACCATTGGCAAGACTACTCTGGCCTATGGGATATGAATAGCATGGACAGAAGAAGCCTTTCCCCCTGATTCTGGCTCTAAAGCTGGCCCCATTTTGCTGGCCAGGGCCTTTTCTTGAAACATTATTTATGTCACAATTTATTATGTCAGAGAGTTCCACTAGAGACTTTCATCATCACTAACATAAAAAAAAAACAATTGCCTAAGAAACCTCTGAAATTGCAGCCTTACGACAAATGTCCCAGCTCTGTGCTCTATAATAGCATATTAAGTGGTTTGCTAGCTTAAATTTTTAAACCTGTCAGCATTGATTGATAAGGTAGGTAAAAAATTACCTTGGAAAATCTTACAAAACCATCAGATGTTTTAGTCTACAGGAGAAAGGAGTAAGGAAGTAAAAGACCTTGTTATTGTAAGATTTGGGAGGCCCACAATTGGAAACACAGCTCACTTCTGTTTAGAGAAATTCCATTTTACCTGCTTCAGGGTACAATGGGAACCTGCCAGAATAAGATTCCAAAGAAGCAGACTGCCTGTCACCATAGCTGGGGATGAATCTCACCTTTCAGACCCAGAGCTGACCTCTTTCTCACAGCTCAACTTCAATTCTTTCCATGGGTGGAACATCAGCCAAGTCCCTCTGGTCCTACAGAACCAGCTCCAGTCAGACATAGGCAAGTAAGAAAAACCATGGGGACCAGAGGCTCTTGAAAATTGCTGGTGGCTGCGAGTTTTGGAAGAATGCATTTGCAACATGAATATGTATAACAAGTCTTCCCTCTCTGAAAGTTTTTAGGACTTTCCTATGTAACCTTGTAATTATAAAATTGTAAAAGGATATGTTCAGGTTTGCATCTTTTTTCCATTGTTCTTGCTCAGCATTCAGTAGGCTCTTTCATTCTAAAGACTTGTTGGTGTTCTTCAGTTTGGGAAAAATTTTTTCTAAGGCAGCCAGGAAAAGAGGACAGCAATCTATAAAGGAAATCCTATTAGATTATCATTGGATTTCTTGGCAGAAACCATACAAACCAGGTGAGAGTGGAATTAAATATTCAAACTACTAAAAGAGAGAAATTACTAGCCAAGAATAATATATTCAGTAAAGTTTCCTTCAGGTATGAAGGAGAAATAAAGACTTTCCAACACATACAGAAGCTAAGGGAATAAACCACCAGAAGACCTCCATTACAAGAAATACTCAAGGGGAGTATTTTACCTGAAATAAAGACTAGAAATACATAAAACTATGAGTAAGATTACTAACAGACAGACAGAAGCAGAATATTACAACTCTGTGGGATTCCCCATCCCAAGGGGCTCCCCCAGCTGCCACATAGAATGAGTCATCTGGACACGATCTGTTGTTTCAGTGAGAAAGGGGGTGGCAATTCCCTCTAGTGGAGAATGCCCTGAGCCCTTCTCTGAAATGGCTTTTATTGAGAATGATATATGCAGGGATATACAGCATACATGAATAGTTCATCAATCAATGTCCGAAGGCTATAGTCATAAAAAAATGGTATTATCTATAGATGACAATTGAAGAAACACAGAGATCTGCCTCAGGTCAGGGTCTATTAGACATGCTGGCACCAGATGGTTGTTAAGGCGTATTTCATAAGATAAGGAATTCACTCCTTATGCTTTGAACCTAAAAATCTGGCTTACACCAACAGGGCTACACAAAGCAAAGAAAGATTCAAAGGATACAATGCATTCTTTAGGCCTGATTTCCCATGGGAACCCTCAGTGTTAGTATCAGGTCATGCCTGCCACTAGCATTCCTGACATTCCGGTTGAGACTTAGAGGCAAGGCCTTGCTCTCATGGGGCTACAGTCTCTGAAACCACACAGAATGGTCCCCAACATGACCCTAATTCAGAATACAGTATTATACACTTAAATATAACATAAAGAATAAAGGAGGCAAACATTTAAAAAGAAGATGACAATAGTTACTGCAATTTTGAAAAGAACACACAGCATAAATAAGAATAATTTGTGACAAAAACAACAAAAAGAGGGAATAAAAGTCTGAATGTTCAAAGGGGAATGGACATAAGATGCATGCTGAAGAAAAAGGACTACTATAAAATTTTAAGTAAGTTTTAATTTAATTTTCTGGTTTATTTATTTATTTTAAAATATATTTTCTTGATTATGCTATTACAGTTGTCCTATTCTCCCTCCTATATTACCCTCTGCCCTGCACCCCCTACCCCAACTATATTCCCCCCAATTGCTTCATGTCCATGGGTCATACATATAAGTTCTTTGGCTTTTATATTTCTTCTTTTTTTATTTTAATCATTGGTCAAGTATAGTTTTCTGCCTTTTACTCCCATTCCAGCCCACCCACCACTCCCTCCCGATCTCCCTCCCATTACCACCCCCCTCCCTAGTTTTTATCCATGTGTCCTTCATATTTGTTCCTGTAAACTCTTCCCATTCTCTTCTGAAATTCCCTCTTCTCTTCCCTCTGCTCACCGTCAGCCTGTGTTCCATGTCAGTGTCATTGACTATATTTTGCTTGTTTGTTTTGTTGTTTAGGTTCCTGTTAAAGGTGATATCATGTGGTATTTGTCTCTCACTGCCTGGCTTGTTTCGCTTAGCATAATGCTTTCCAGCTCCATCCATGCTGTTGCAAAGGGTAGGAGTTCCTTCTTTCTTTCTGCTGCATAGAATTCCATTGTGTAAATGTACCATAGTTTTTTGATCCATTCATTTACTGATGGGCATCTAGGTTGCTTCCAGCACCTCGCTATTGTAAATTGTGCTGCTATGAACAGTGGGGTGCAAAGGTTCTTTTGGACTGGTGTTTCAGGGTTCTTAGGATATAGCCCCAGCAGTGGAATTGCTGGGTCAAAAGGCAGATCCATTTGTAGTTTTCTGAGAAAGCTCCATACTGTTTTTCATAGTGGCTGTACCAGACTGAGTCCCAACAACAGTGCACTAGGGTCCCCTTTTCTCCACAACCTCTCCAACACTTGTTGTTTGTTGCTTTGTTTATGATGACCATTCTGACTGGTGTGAAGTGGTAGCTCATTGTGGTTTTAATTTGCATCTCCCTGATAGCTAGCAATATTGAACATCGTTTCATGTGTTCATGTGTTTGGATCCTCTGTATGTCCTCCTTGAAGAAGTGTCTGTTCCAGTCCTTTGCCCATTTTTAAATTGGCTTGCTTGTCTTCTTAGAGTGGAGTCATGTAAGTTCTTTATATATTTTGGAGATGAAACCCTTGTCTGAGGTATCATTGGCAAATATATTTTCCCATACAGTTGGTTCTCTTTTTATTTTAATACTGTTTTCTTTAGCTGTGCAGAAGATTTTTATTTTGATGAGCTCCCATTTGTTTATTCTTTCCTTTATGTCCCTTGCTCTAGGGGACATGTCAGTAAAAAGTTTCTGCATGAAATATCTGAGATTTTCCTACCTACGTTCTCCTCTAGGACTTTAATAGTGTCATGTTTTATATTTAAGTCTTTTATCCATCTTGAATTTATTTTTGTATAAGGTGTAAGTTGGTGCTCGAGTTTCATTTTTTTTGCATGTAGCTGTCCAGTTCTCCCAACACCATTTGTTGAAGAGGCTATTTTTATTCCATTTTATGTTGCTGCCCCCTTTGTCAAATATTAATTGACCATAGAGACTTGAGCTTATTTCTGGGCTCTCTGTTCTGTTCCATTGGTCCATGTGCCTGTTTTTATGCCAGTACCAGGCAGTTTTGATTACAGTGGCCTTGTAGTATAGTTTAGTGTCAGGTATTGTGATCCCTCCTACTTTACTCTTCTTTCTCAAAATTGCAGCAGCTTTTCGGGGTTGCTTATGGTTCCATATAAATTTTTGAAGTGTTTGTTCTATGTCTGTGAAATATGCTATTGTTACTTTAATAGGCATTGCATTTAATCTGTAAATTGCTTTGGGTAGTATGGACATTTTGATGATGTTAATTCTTCCAATCCATGAACACAGTATACGTTTCCATTTGTTTGTGTCTTCCTTGATTTCTTTCTTCAGTGTTGTGTAGTTTTCTGAATACAAGTCTTTTACCTCTTTGGTTAGGTTTATTCCTAGGTATTTTATTTTTCTTTTTGCTATTTCAAATGGGATTTTTTTCTTGATTTCTGCTTCTGCTGTTTCATTGTTAGTGTACAGAAATGCCTTTGATTTCTGGATATTGACTTTGTATCCCGCTCTTTTGCCAAATTCATTTATTAGGTCAAGCAGTTTTTTGGCCGAGTCTATAGAATTTTCTATGTACACTATCATGTCATCTGCAAACAGTGACAGTTTTGTTTCCTCCTTTCCAATTTGGATGCCTTTTATGTCTTTTTCTTGTCTGATCTCTGTGGCTAAAACTTCCAGTACTATATTGAATAAAAGTTGTGAAAGTGGACATCCTTGTCTTGTTCCTGATCTTAGTGGAAAAGATTTTAATTTTTGCCCATTGAGTATGATGTTGGCTGTAGGTCTCTCATATATGGCTTTTATTATGTTGAGGAATGCTCCCTCTATTCCCACTTTGCTGAATGTTTTTATCATAAATGGATACTGACCCATTTATGATAAATGGGTACATTATGGGTACTCATACCCATTATGGGTACATTATCAAATGCTTTTTCTGCATCTATTGATATGATCATGTAATTTTTGTCTTTGCTTTTGTTTATGTGATGTATTACATTTACTGATATGTGAATATTGAACCATCCTTGCATCCCTGGAATGAATCCCACTTGGTCATGGTGTATGATCTTTTTAATAATTTGTTGGATGCAGTTTGCCAGTATTTTGTTGAGGATTTTAGTGTCGATGTTCATCAGCGATATTGGCCTGAAGTTTTATTTCTGTGTTATGTCTTTATCTGGTTTTGGGATTAGGATGATGTTGGCCTCATCAAAAGAGTTTGGGAGTCTTCCATCTTTTTGGATTTTTTGGAATAGTCTGTGGAGGATAGGGGTTACCTCTTCCTTAAATGCTTTGTAGAATTCTCCTGTGAAACCATCTGGTCCAGGGCTTTTGTGTGTTGGGAATTTTTTGATTACTTCTTCAATTTCTTTTGCCGTTATTGGTCTGTTCAGGCTTTCTGCTTCTTTTTCATTGAGTTTTGGAAGATTATATTTTTCTAGAAATTTGTCCATTCCACCTAGGATTTCAAATGTTTTGGCATACAGTTCCTTGTAGTAATTTCTTACAATCCTTGTATTTCTGTGGTATCTGTTGTAATCTCTCCTCTTTCATTTCTGATTGTGTTGATTTGGGTCTTCTCTCTTTTTTTCTTGATGAGTCTGCTTAAAGGCTTGTGGATTTTTTTTTATCTCTTCAAAGAACCAGCTCCTGGATTCATTGATCCTTAGAATTGTGCTTTTAGTCTCCATGTCATTTAATTCTGCTCTGATCTTGGTTATTTCCTTCCTTCTTCTTGCTCTGGGCTGTCTTTGTTGATGTTCCTCTAGTTTTTCTAGATGTAGGGTTAGGTTGTTTGTTTGAAATGTTTCTAACTTTTTTAGGTGGGCCTGTATTGCTATGAACTTCCCTCTCAGGACTGCCTTGACTGTGTCCCATAAGTTTTGGGTTGTTGTGAGTTCGTTTTCAGAAACCTTTTGATTTCTTCCCTAATATCATTCTTGACCCATTCATTGTTTAATAGCATGCTATTTAATCTCCATGATTTTGAGTGCTTAGGGTTTTTTCCCTTGGGGTTGGTTCCTAGTTTCAGTTCCTTGTGATCTGAGAAAATGCTTGGTATAATTTCAATTTTCTTCAATTTGTTGAGGCTTGTTTTGTGTCCTATCATGTGGCCTGTCTTTGAAAATGTTCCATGTACATTAGAAAAGAATGTGTATTTAGCTTCTTTGGGTGGAGGGCTCTGTATATATCTGTTAAGTCCATTTCATCTAGGGCTTTGTTCAGTGCCTCAATATCTTTGTTGATATTTTGTTTGGAAGATCTGTCCATTTTTGATAGTGGGGTGTTAAAACCCCCCACTATAATTGTTTGCTGTCAATATCTTTCTTGAAGTCCTCTAAGATTTCTTTATGTATTTGGGTGCTCCTATGTTGGGTGAATATATATTTACAATGTTTATGTCTTCTTGGTGGATTCTTCCCTTGAGTATTATGAAGTGACCTTCTGGGTCTCTCTTTATGGACCTTTTTTGGAAGTCTGTTTTGTCTGATATGATTGAGTATTGCTACCCCAGCTTTTTTTTTCCTGTCCATTTGCTTGGAAAATTTGTTTCAAGCCCTTCACTTTCAGCCTGTGCAGGTCTTTTATCCTGAGGTGGGTGTCTTGTAGGCAGCATATGTGTGGGCCATGTTTTCTTATCCATTCAGCTATTCTATGTCTTTTGATTGAAGCATTTAATCCATTTACGTTTAAGGTTATTATTGATAGGTACTTATTCATTGCCATTTACATACCTGTGTTCCTCTCTCTCTCTTTCTTTTCCTTCCTTTCCTTAAAGCAGTCCCTTTAGCATCTCTTGCAGAGCTGGTTTGGTGGAGGTGTATTCTTTTAGACTTCTTTTGTCTGGGAAATTTCTTATTTGGCCTTCTATCTTGATTGAGAGCCTTGCTGGGTAAAAGTAGCCTTGGTTGCAGACCTCTGGTTCTCATTACTTGGACTATTTCTTGCCCTTCTCTTCTGGCTTGGAGTGTTTTCATTGAGAAGTCACCTGTTAAGCCTTATTGGAGCTCCCTTGTATGTTACTTCCTGTTTTTCCCTTGTTGCCTTTAAGATTCTCTCTTTGTTTTGAAATTATGCCATTTTAATTATGATGTGTCTTCAGGTGGGCCTCTTTGGGTTCTTCTTGATTGGGACTCTCTGTGTTTCCTGGATTTGTGTGACTTTTTCTCTCATCAAATTAGGAAATTTTTCCATCATTACTTTTTCAAATAGGTTTTATAACCCTTGCTTTTCTTCTTCTCCTTCTGGTATTCCTAGTATACGGATATTATTACGTTTCCTATTGTCTTGCATTTCTCTTAATCCCTCTTCATTCTTTCTGAGCCTCTTTTCCTTTTCTTGCTCTTTCTGGGTGTTCTTTTCTACTTGGTCCTTCTACTCACTGATCTGATCTTCTGTTTCATCTATCCTGCTTTTCATTCCTTCTACTGTGTTCTTCAGGTCAGAAATTGTATTCTTCATTTCCCCTTGGCCCTTGTTGATAGTTTCTATTTCCTTTTTCATGCTGATAATTTACAGTGAGTTCATTGTAGCTTCCCTGTAGTTTCTGGTAGGTCATGTGAGCTTATTGAGCTTTCTGATAATCATTTCTTTGAACTCAATATCTGATAGTTGAGTTGCCTCTATTTCATTTAGCATTCTTTCTGAGGCTCCCTCCCTTCCCTTCATTTGGGGATTTTTTTTTTTGTCTTCTCATTGTTCATGAGACTGTTCTTGTTAGCCTCTGTTTCTTAAATTAATCTGTTCTGGTTCCCTGGGTTTATGGTGTGAACTTCTGTCATAGAATATCTGTGAGATTCAGTGGCTCAGTCTCCTTCAGGTATCCTGGTGTTCACAGCTTCCCCCTACTCTTTTTTGTGATCAGTTGGAGGAGTAAGGCAAAATGTTTTAAGACAGCAAGAAAGTATTCTATGATATTTATAGTAGCAGCCAGTAAAGAAGAGATAGGAGATCCTTTGGCTATGTATAGTGTTAACCGTGATCTTCCACCCCACTAGCCGCTTTTTAGAAAGGATGGAAAGAAGATAAAACTCTTATTGGGGAGGAAAGGATTGTGAGTTGGATCTAGAAAGCAGTGAGGCTGTGTGAGGTCAGATTCTGAGGTAGGGTGGGAGTAAAGAATAGTAAATTGAGCCCTGGCTGGCATAGCTCAGTGGATTGAGCGCGGGCTGGGAACCAAGTGTCCCAGGTTCGATTCCCAGCCAGGGTACATTCCTGGGTTGCAGGCCATAACCCCCAGCAACCGCACATTGATGTTTCTCTCTCTCTCCCCCCCCCCCCCTCTCTCTCTCTCCCCCTCTCCCTAAAAATAAATAAATAAAATCTTAAAAAAAAAGAATAGTAAATTGAAGTAGTGTAAGAGAATAGAGTTAACCACTACAATAATGGAGTTAGGGAAATCGCGAAGTAGGCTGAGATGTGGGAGGGGTTTTGTATAGTATTTACAATTGTTGAAATAGGTCTTATTTACAGTAATATTAGAGCAGCAATCATATGGCAAAATCTATGAGATCTAGATAACAAGAATAGGGAGTATAGAACCTTGAGTAGTGTACTAATGGAACAAAAATGAAGGACAGTAAGTTAGCAATACACTATGGATGAGCTAACAGGGGAAACCTATCAAACAATACAGTATAACCAGCGAGGACTATACAGAAAAACAAGAAATACCAAAATACTATTAAAATAAAAAATGTAAGAATGATAAGAAAAAGATAATACAAATTTGCAGTAACTTTCAGGTTCAAAAAAAAGGGGAGAAAAGCAGAAGATGGAATGCAGGAGAGATACATTTAGAAAGGAAGGGATAACACTAGGATGAAAGGAGGAGAAACATAAGGAACTGAGAGATATAAAAATAATAAGAATTAAAAAATAAAAAGTTACTTAAAAAAGATAAAATCAAACAATCAAACAACAGCAACAACAACAAAAACACACAGAAAACAAAATACAAAAACAAAAATAAAAACAAAAACAGAACAAAAAAAATCTCTTGTTGGTTTCTAACTGGCCAAACCAGTTTTTCTGGTCTTGCTGGCTTCAGCAGGCTGAGGGGCGATTGGAATGCTTTTCGCTCTTCCCAGTCAAAACTCAGTCTCTCACATACTGTCCCCGGGACTAGCCACATGCTCTCCCCAGAGCTGGTCTGGTGTCTCTCCCCAGGGCCCTGGGTGTGGGTCTGGATGCTCCCAAGCACGCTCTCCGGAGCTTACCACCACACTGTCCCTAGCTCCAGGGTCCTGCAGCATGCCCGCTTCTTTTCTGGGTTTACGGTGTATGCTCCTGGGATTGAGAGGGGGCATGTACTTCCCCCAATTTCATCGCTGCAGGCTCTAGGTTCCCACGAAGTGCCCACATCTTTTCTGGGTTCACAGTGTAAGCTCCGGGGATCACAAAGGGGTGCACACTTCCACCAATTTCCCCATCCCGGGCTCCAGGAACCCATGAAGCGCAGCATCTTTTCTGGATTCACTGTGTGAGATCCAGGAATACCAACGGGGTGCACACTCCCCAAAGTTCACCACCATGGCCTCCAGAATCCTGCGAATGCCCATGCCCTTTCCTTGTTCAGGGCTATGGGGTCTGGGTCTTCCACAAAACCACACTCTCACTGGGTTGGGGGCGCGGGAGCATGGGGAGGCCACCTTAGGTCACGCCGGCTGGGGCACTCACTCTTCCCAGGGCTATGCGTGGGTGCCCGCAGCCCCTGTGTGATTGTCTCTCAGTCCCCACTCCTCTCTCTGTGCTTGCAACCAGGCCTCCTCCTGTGCTGCTCAATCCTTGTTTGGCCAGGGAGGTAGCAGTTGACTCTGCTCCCTCCTGGGTGCCCTGAAGCAGACCCTGGGGGCACCAGGCTTGGGAGCTGCAACCTACCTGGTCCCCGAGCTGATCCCTGGGTCCCTTTTATCCTGAAGCAGTCTCCTTACCGTCTGGTTTTTCAATGTCTGCTATATTTTTTGATGTCCTGTTTTCATAAATGTTGCCATATTGTTGGCCCCTTGCTCTGTTCCTCCACAGATTGTCCAGTTTCTCTCCCATGTGTAGGAGGAAGGGAAATCCGCCCCCTCCTACCATGCTGCCATCTTCCTTCTCCCGGCTTTTATATTTCCTATACTATTCTTAACCTCCCCCTGTCTGTTTTGTAGCTACTATTTATGCTTCTTATTCCTTGTACCTTTTCCCACATTCTGCTCCCTGCTGATAACCCTCCAAGTGATTTCCATTTCTGTGATCCTGTTCCTGTTCTAGTAGTATGCTTAGTTTTTGTTTTTGTTTTTTAGCTTCAGTTGTTGATAGCTATGAGTTTGTTGTCATTTTACTGTTCATAGTTTTTATCTTCTTTTTTATAAATAAGCCTCTTTAACAATTCATATAATAAGGGCTTGGTGATGATGAACTCCTTTAACTTGACCTTATCTAGGAAGCACTTTACCTGTCTTTTTATTCTAAATGATAGTTTTGCTGGATAGAGTAATCTTGGATGTAGGTCCTTGCCTTTCATGACTTGGAATACTTCTTTCCAGCCCCTTCTTGTCTGCAAGATTTCTTCTGAGAAATCATCTGACAGTCTTATGGGAACTCCTTTGTAGGTAACTGTATCCTTTCCTCTTTCTGCTTTTAATGTTCTCTCCTTCTCTTTAATCTTGGATAATGTGATTATGATGTGTCTTGGTGTGTGCTTCCTTGGGTCCAACTTCTTTGGGACTCTCTGAGCTTCCTGGACTTCCTGGAAGTCTATTTCCTTGGACAGATTGGGGGAGTTCCTCTTCATTATGTTTTCTAATAAGTTTTCAATTTCTTGCTCTTCCTGTTCTCCTTCTGGCATCCCTATGATTTGGATGTTGGAATGTTTAAAGTTGTCCTGGAGGTTCCCAAGCTTCTCCTCATTTTTTTGAATTCTTTTTTGTTCATTCTGTTCTAGTTGAATGTTCATTTTTTCCTTCTGCTAGAAACCATTGATTTGAGTCCTGGTTTCCCTCCTGTCACTGTTGGTTCCCTGTACATCTTTCTTTATTTCACTTTTCATAGCCTTCACTTTTTCCTCTATTTTGTGACCATACTCAACCATTTCTGTTAGCCTCCTGATTACCAGTGTTTTGAACTGTGCATCTGATAGGTTGGCCATCTCTTCATCACTTAGTTGTATTTTTTCTGGAGCTTCAATTTGTTCTTTCATTTGAGCCTTTTTTTTTTTTTTTTTGTTTCGGCATGCTGGTTACATAGTAAGAGGGGAGCCTTGGGTATTGGCCAGGGCAGGGCAACCCATGTCACTGCTTTGTGGCACTGTATGTGGTGGAGGGCTCCAAAAGGGAACAATCCTGCTGGTTCAGCTTTCTGTTGGCTTTCAGTCACTTCCTCCACTACCCACAAGCAAATAGGGCCCTTCTGGTGCTGATTCCTGGGTGGGCGGATGAGCTTGTATATGTTCTAAGACCCTGTGCATCTCCCCAACAAACTCTCCTGTGAGGCTGGAAGTTTCCCCTGCCACTGCAACCCCCATGGGATTTTTTAGTCACAGGTTTTGAGGCTTCATTTCCCCAAGCTGGATTCCTAGGTTGTAAGGTCTCTCTCACTCCCCAGTTGTTCCTCCTGGTTTATCCACTTGCAAATGTGGGACCACCTGGTCCACTAGCTGCAGTCTTGCCCAACTCCGTCCTCCAGCCACCACTTGCCAGGCATGATCTCCACCCTGGCTGCCCATCTTCGCCCCTCCTACCCATCTGGATGAATGTTTCTTCTTTAACTCCTTGGTTGTCGGCCTTCCACACAGTTTGATTTTCTGGAAATTCTGGTTGTTTTTCATTTTTTAATTTGTTTTTGTCCTTTTGATTGTAGGAGGAGGCACAGTGTATCTACCTGCAGCTCCATCTTGGCCAGAATGTATTTATTTCTGAAATTTCTGAGTAAGTTTTTAATTACAATAATATCTAACAGTAAAAATTGATTCTTTAAATAACAAATTTTTCAAAGCCCTTTTTGTGTAAAGCTAAAGCCCACAGTTCCATTCATTTTCTGGCTTAATTCTACTTGGATTAGAACACACATACATACACCCCACCCCTTTAAGATATATTCATTCGAAGGGTTTCCTTTGTTCCTTTCCTCCGTACTTCCTTCCTATCTTTCTTTCTTCCTTTTTTGTTTGATGGCTTTTTTAAAGATTTTATTTATTTATCTTTTTAAAAGATTTTATTTATTTATTTTTAGAGAGGGAAGGGAGGGAGAAAGAGAGAGAAAAAAAACAGCAATGTGCAGTTGCTGGGGGCTGTGGCCTGCAACCAAGACATGTGACCTGACTGGAAATTGAACCTGCGATGCTTTGGTTCGCAGACTGTGCTCAGTCCACCTAGCTACACCAGCCAGGGTATTTAATGGCTTTTTGTATGTTTAGAAAGCCTTTCCTACAACAAAGTCAGAAGCACATTTTTTGTTTCTAAATATTTTTATGACATTGTTTTGAACAATTATATCTTTAAACAAGTTGGAATTTACATTAGTACATAATGTAAGGTAGAAGTTCAACTTCATTTTTATCTCTATGAATAACCAATTAGTCTGTGTTTATTGTTGTATCTATCCGTTCCCCACAACATGAAGTGCTATTTTGTCTTGCACCAAATTCCCACGCATGTTCCTGGTTCTGAACTCTATTTAGTTCCTGGTTCTGAGCTCTGCTTGGTTTTATTGATCTACTTAACTATTTCTATAACAATGTCACACTTTTAATTACCATACTTAAAATACATCCTGTAAGGTTTAGAAAAGTTCCTTCTTATTCTTTTGACTATTCCTTTTTTAAAAAATGGATAATACATGCCCACGGTACAAAACTCAAAGAGTGTAGTATAAAGTCAGTCTGTTTCTCTCACTGCTGTTTCCCAGCTGTTCTGTCCAGAAGCAACCTCTTATGTTTTTCCAGAAATATTCTAGGCTTTTATCAGTATATAATTACATATTTACTCAGTATGTAGACTGTAGATCCTTTCTGTCAGTGTGTATCAAACTGCCTTACACTTTTTTTTTAACATTTCATTATATAGAAATTGCATAATTTATTTATTTAGTCCTTTCTTCATTCCACAGTGATGGTCTCTTCACTAGGCAGTCCTTCCTCAATTATTATAAATGTAGGTCTCAGATCTCTCTATTTTAATCAAAGATGGAGTTTACTTTTCTATTCTGTATTCTCCTTGTTGTCTGGGGCTGATGTTGAAGAAAGGAAGCAGAATTTCTTTACTCTGCCATCTGAGATCTGGAACCTGGCCTCCCTTTGACTTTGAATATTCTTATGCATTTACTTTTCTATGGGAAGTTTAAGGTCTGTTTTATAAACAGCTTGAAAAATTCTGCTGGAGTCAGGATGTATTTTGTTAGAGTTACAGAATATGTGGACCTTTCCATCCATGAACATACTATTTACTACTTCTTCATTTCCTCCTCTAAGAAGACAGAGGAGGAGTTGGGTGGAGGGAAACTAGAGTGGTGGGGTGTCATGAGAATCAAGGGAACACAGTGTTGTGAGAACAATGAGTGACTAACTGTGACCAAAATTGCTGTGAAGTTGCCTAACAGGCAGATGGAAATATGACCACTAGAGTTAGCAAGATGGAGATCATGTGAAATGTTACAAAGAACAGTTTCAATGGATGCTGTAAAAGAAACTAGATTACAGTGGTTCCCAGAGTCAACAAAAGGCAAAGAACTAGAGGCAGTAAATACAGATAACTCTCATGAAACATTGCTATAAAATAAAAAGAGAAACAAACTCCAATTTTTACACCACTCCAATATTACCTACTATCTATCTTCCAGTAACTTCCTCAATTTATTGATAGGTAATAGCACCCTCTCTTTCAGTACAGTTATGAATTTTTTATTTGTAACAGCTTTTATGTCATTTCTATGGAATTTGGGGGTAGAAGGAGAGATTGAAGAATGTCCTCATCCCGCTATCTTGAACCAGAAATCTATATTACTTTGCATACAGTGTATCATTAAATCTTCTCCCACAGTCTTGTGAGGACAATATTATCATCCTTATGAAAGGGAGGCCCAGAGGGATCAAGAACCCAAGGCCACACAGCTGAGCAGTGACACAGTTGGGACTCACATTCAACTTTGTTTGATTTCAAAGCTAACCATTTTCATCACACAATCTAAACAGCACATGAAATGGCACATAATATGTGATAGTGGTAAGCAATAATAATTTAGGGTTTAAAAAACCATATGCCTCATATCCTTGACTAATCTTAATATATTTGAAATTTTTGGGTCTATTTTCCTTATATTAATAAAGTTTCTGCTTTTTTTTCAGTTATGTTGAAAGGAAACAAGAAAAGCAGAATTGTATTATGGAAAGACCATGGAACCTGAGCAGAACTGAGTTCAGGTTCCTGCCCTAATGAGGCCCAGAGAAATCCTTAAAATTTCACCACATAAAATAAAATTAAGGTTATTATTAACATTAGCACCAATGTATGGAAAGGCCTTGGCACTCAGGAAAAATTCCTGAAATAGAGGTATTCCCAACATAATATCTTCCTGGCTAACTTTCCCCTTACAGAATTCCTTTTGGTTTTTAATATCAAAACTTTAGAAAATAGGCATACCCTGAGCACCAGAGCAGCAGTGTTTCCTGCTTCCTATGTCTCAGAACACTAGCACCACCCACACCCCAGGGAGATTCACCAGCCCCACCCTCCAGACTCCCAGTGGCACTGCCCTGCTAAGCTTATGCTCTGCACTATTGTCAAGGGGCAGTGGCTAGCCTGGTCTCACAGTGAAGAAATTTTTGGAAGACTTTTGAAGAAGTCTTGGGAGACCCTGGAAAAAACTGAGTTGTGTGGCTCTTGCACAGGGACATTTTTTCCTTGCACACCCATCTAGCTCAATGTTTCAGTGTATGGTCCTTCCTTCACATGGCCAAATCTATGTGAATTTGGGCCAGCAGAAATGAACTCTGCTGGCCTTACCCCAACAACTTCCTGAAACACTGCCCCATCACAAAGGTGACAGGCACCCAACCAATGGTGGCTGATATTGGTGTGTCCTGAGACTATTGATGGGTGGCCTCAGATCCAGCACTGGTGTAGAATTTGAATGTGAATCAACCTGGTCAAACCACTCATCCCTACCTGGTGACTCAGTGAGAACCTACTTCACACAATTACCTACTGCCAGAGTCTCTTTCAGTAACTGAGCCAAACAAGCAGCAAGGAAGCAGAGGTGAATCTCAGGGAGCCTAAGGCCTTTCACTGGTCTGCCCTAGGCTACATGCTGGTGAAAACTAGCCTTGGTGGCAGCTTGGCACTTCCCATGCACACACAGTTCCAGCACAGGTAGCCACAAATTGTGGACTGCTTTGTAGCTTTAAAAAAAGCCCAGAGCTGGTCACAAACATCACCTGACATTGACCTGCCCTGGAGACTCTCACAAGTGGCCCCAGAAACCAAAATAAACTGGTGGTGAGATCAGACAACATCAGAGCATGACATAATTAGCCCCATAAGCAACACACCCAAAGGGAAATCTTGGCAGGAACCAGACCCTGTTGGGGTGAGTTTTGCTTTGTGGGGTCCGAACCCCATACAGCAGCTCATACATTGCTATTAGGGTTGATCCTCATAGCCAGACTAAGGGTCAACCACACCCACAGACAAGCTAACAGCAATCAAGACTTAAGAACAACAGGACAGCTCACATAACCCACACAACCAGCATTCCTGGAGAACCTAGCTCAGGTGATCAGGGAGATTGTGCCACTGAGCCCCACAAGATACTTACTATACAAGGTCACGATGCCAAGACTGGGAGTCATAGCATATCTGCCAAATACACAGAAACAAATACAGAGAGGACAGTCAAAATGAGGACACAAAGAAACATGCCTCAAATGAAAGAATAGGCAAAATCTCCAGAAAAAGAACTAAATGAAATGGAGGCAGAAAACCATCAGATACAAAGTTGAAAACATGTTCAAGGAGGGATGAAAGAAGGGGAAAGGTCTAGTTAAAGAACAAGTATAAATGACCCATGAACATGGACAACAGGGTGGGGATTGACTGTGGGAGCAGGGGGTAGGTTGGACAGGGGAGAGCAATGTGGGAAAAATTTGGACAACTGTAATAGAATAACAATAAAAAAAATTTCAGAGAACTTAGGAAAAGTTCTCAGTGAGAACTCAAAGATTAATTCAGTGAGATTTTGAGAGAAAGATGGTAAATGTAAAAAAAGGACACAAAAATTATTTTAAAAGACCAGTCAGAAATGAAGAATATGATATATGAAATGAAAAAGACACTAGAAGGAATCAACAATAGGCTACATAAAGCAGAAAATTTAATTAGCAAGGTAGCAGAAACATCTAATCAGAGCAGGAAAAAAATTCCAAAAAATTAAAGATAGTATAAGGAACCCCTGGACAATGTCAACCATAGCAACATCTGCATCATAGGAGTACCAGAGGGAGAAGAGAAAGAGCAAGAAATAAAGGCTATAAACTTCCCTAACCTGCTTAAGAAAAAAGACACATGTCCAAAAAGTGCAGAGTCCCCAATAAGATGAACTCAGAGAGGCCTACCAAGACATATAATTTAAAACTCAAAGGTTAAAGACAGAGAATCTTCAAAGCAGCAAGAGAAAAAAAGCTACTTAAAATGGAGCTCTCATAAGGCTATCAGCTGATTTCTCAGCAGAAACATTAAAGACCAAGAGGGATTGGCACAAAATATTCAAAGGAATGCTAAGCAAATCCTACAGCCAAGACTACTCTATCCAGCAAGGCCAACATTTATAATTGAAGGAGAAATAAAGAACTTCTTAGACAAGAAAAAGTTAAAGGAGTTTATTACCACCAAACCAGTATTACAAGAAATATTAAAGGGCCTTCTTTAAGAAGAAGAAAGGAAAAAAGGTAACATAGTTATAAATAATGAAGTGGCAATAAATACTTACCCTATCAATAATCACTTTAAATGTAAATGGATTAAATGCCCCAATCAAAAGACATAAGGTAGCTGAATGGATAGGAAAATAAGACTGTCTACAGGAGACCTACCTCAGAAAGAAAAACACAGAATGAAAGTAAAGGGAAGAAAAAAGATATTTCACGAAAATAGAAATTAAAAAAAAAAGCTCAGGCAGTAATACTTATATGAGACAAAGTAAACTAAAACAAAGGCTATAATAAAAGACAAATAAGGACATTACAAAATGATAAAAGGATCATCCCAACAACAGGATATAATCCCTCTTAATATGTATGAACCCAATACAGAAGGACTAAATATAGAGAGCAAACATAAAGGGAGAGATTGCCAGTAATACAATCATAGTAAAGAATTTTAACACCTCATTGACATCAATGTATAGATCTTCTAGACAGAATATCAACAAGAAAATAGTAGCCTTAAATGACACACTAGACCAGATAGATTTCATTGATATTATCAGAGCATTTCACCCCAAGCAGCAGAATATACATTTTTTTCAAGTTCACATGGAACATTTTCTAGGATAGAACACATATTAGGACACAAAACAAGTCTCAATAAATTTAAGAAGACTGAAATCATATCAAGTATCTTCTCTGACCACAATTGTATGAAATTAGCAATTAATTACAAGGGGTAAAAAAGCTGAAAATCACGGAAACACATGGAGGCTAAATAACATGTTACTAAATGATGAATGGATTAACAATGAGATCAAGGAAGAAATCAAAATTACCTTGAGATGAATGAAAAATAAACACACAAAAATACAAAATCTATGAAAAGCAGTCGTAAGAGGAAAATCCATAGCAATACAGGCCTGCCTCAGGAGGCAAGAATAATCTCAAGTAAACAATCTAACCTTACATCTAAAGAAACTAGAGAAAGTACAACAAAGCTCAAAATGCGTAGAAGAAAGGAAATAATAAAGATCAGAGTGGAAATCAATGAAATAGAGTATAAAAAATATATAAAAGATCAATGAAACCAAGAGCTTGTTCTTTGAAAAAATGAATGACATTGATAAACCTTTAATCAAATTCATCAAGAGTCAGGAGAGAGGACCCAGATAAATAAAATCAGAAATGAAAGAGAAGTAACAACTGGCACCACAAGAATACAAAAGATTATAAGAAAATATTATAACTGTATGCTAACAACTAGCACAATCTGGAAGAAATGGATAAATTCCTAGAAACATACAACCTTCCAATGCTAAAGCAAAAACCACAAAATCAGAACAGACCAATTTAAAGTAGTAATCAAGTAAAAATCAAAGTAGTAATCAAGAAAGTACTGGCAAACAAAAATTCTGGATTGGATGGCTTCAGAGGTGAATTTTACCAAATATTTTAAAAAGAACTAACACCTATTCTCAAACTATTCCAAAAAATTCAAGAAAAAGGAAGACTCCCAAGTTTATTTTACAAAGCCAGCATTATTCTCATCCCCAAACCAGATAAAGACTCTAAACAGAAAGAAAATTATAGGCCAATATCCCTGATGAACATAGATGCAAAAATCCTCAACAATATGTTATCAAACAGAATCCTGAAATACATTAAAAATATCAAACACCATGATCAAGTATTTTTTATTCCAAGGGTGCAAGTTTGGTACAATATCCAGAAATCAATAAATGTGATACACCACATAAATAAAATGAGGGATAAAACTCATATGATCATAGCAATGGATGCAGAAAAAGCATTTGATAAAAACTCTCAGCAGAGTGGCAATAGAGGAAACATACTTCAACACAATAAAGGCCCTATATGACAAACCCACAGCCAGTATATACTCAATGGAGGAAAACTAAAAATATTTTCCCTTAAAATCAGGAACAAAACAGAGATGTTCACTTTCACTAGTCTTATTCAACATAGTACTAGAAGTCCTAGCCACAACAATCAGACAACAAGAAGAAATAAAAGGCATCCAAATTGCAAAGGAAAAAGTATAACTGTCATTCTTTGCAAATGACATGATACTGTATATAAAGTACCCTAAAGTATCCACACACAAAAACAACAACAACAACAACAACAACAACAAATAGAACTGATAAAGGAATTCAGTAAACTAGCAGGACACAAAATAAATGTTCACAAATTTTTATACACCAATAATAAACTATCAGAAAGGAAAACTGAAAACAATCACATTTACAATTACATTTAAAAAATACCTAGGAATAAATTTAACCAAGTGTCTAAAAGAACTGTACTCAGAAAATTGTAAGATACTGAAGAAGTTGAAGAAGATACAAATAAATGGAAGCATACACTGTGCTGAGAAACATTATTTTTATAATTAATAAAATTTAAGGAGTTTTGGTAAAGCATGCAAAACATTGACACAGGGGACAAGCATTTCCATGTTGCAGGCACTGAAAGCTGTCCCAGCATCACAGAGCAACCATTAACTATACAATTAGCTGTGTTTAAGCATTTTACATCTCAGTGTGGTACTTTATTATTTATATGTAGGTGTTTTACCAAGTTTAATTACATTAAGAAAATTGATTGTTAGATATATGCATTACAATTTTTTCTACTTAAGATAACAGGAATTATTTCTTGGTTAACATTTCTACATGGAATGTCTGATATTTGGGAAGAGATGACTTCCCTCAAGTGGGAAGTATCTGAGGGAATCAGCATCATTTCCTAGTCCCCAGAGGAGAGAGGGCTGGTCCATCAGCATCAAAAGGAGGTATTTACAAGGGAAGCAGCATCAGAAGCACTTGTAGTCAGTTCCCATCACTTCATGCCTTACAAGGAACATTTGTCATCCATTTGGTTACCAAGGATGCTTGTAAGCTTTCCCCCACCTTGTGACACAGAGCCCACCTCACTAGAGAAACCAAAAGCTCCCCTGGTAGGTGGGTCAGGTAACTAACTGACCTGGGTTGTCTCTTACAAAAAGAATCTGGGGGAGCTCAAAAATGTACTTTGGTTTGGATAATGGTGATTGTGATGGCAATACATCCAGTTTCTGGAGGCATTAAGGACTCTGTTTCTGACTTCCAACCAAGATGGAGGCACAGGTAGATATAATTTGCCTCCTTGCAAAACCAAAAGAAGGACAACAACAAATTAAAAAAAAATAACCAAAACAGCCAGAAAAATCAAAATGTATGGAAGGCTGACAACCAAGGAGTTAAAGAAGAAAAATTCACCCAGACTGGTAAGAGGGATGGAGACAGGCAGCCAAGGTGGAAAGGCTGCCTGACAAAGTGGTGGCTGGAAGATGGAGGCAGGCAAGGCTGCAGCTGGTAGACAGGGCAAGGTGAGGCCTGGCAGACTGGGCAGTCCCACATTTGTGTATAAATAAACCAGGAGGAACAATTGGGCAGTGAGACAGACCACACAACCCAGGATTCCAGCACAGGGAAAAAAGCCTGAAAACCTCTTACTGAAAAAATCTGTGGGGGTTGAGGTAGCGGGAGAAATACCCAGCCTCACAGGAGAGTTTGCTGGACAGACCCACAGGGTCCTAGAATGTACACAAAACCACCCACCCAGAAATCAGCACCAGAAGGACCCTGTTTGCTTCTGGGTAGCAGTGAGAGTGACTAAAAGCCAGCAGAGAGCAAAGCAAGTGGCATGGTTACCTCTCAGACCCCTCCCCCACATACAGTGCCACAATGCAGTGACCTGGGTTGACCCACGCTAGTGAACACCTAAGGCTCCACCCCTTACTACATAACAGGTGTATCAAGACAAAAAAATGTCCCAAATGAAAAAACAGATCACAGCTCCAGAAAAAAATACAACTAAGCAACAAAGAGATAGCCAACCTATTAGATGCACAGCTCAAAACACTGGTAATCAGGATGCTTGAAGAATTGCTTGGGTATGGTCATAAAATAGAGGAAAAATGAAGACTATGAAAGGTGAAATAAAGGAAGACGTACAGGGAACCAACAGTGACAGGAAGGAAATCAGGACTTAAATCAACAGTTTGGAAAATTACATTATTCAAGATTAAAGAGAAGAAGAGAATATTAAAAGCAACAAGAGAAAAGAATGAAGGGGGAAAATGGGACAACTGTAATAGCATAATCAATAAAATATATTTTTTAAAAAGAGAGAAAAAAAGACAGTTACCTAGAAAGTTACTCCTAGAAAGGAGTTCCCATAAGACTGTCAGCTGATTTCTCCAAAGAAACCTTGCAGGCAAGAAGGGGCTGGAAAGAAGTATTCCAAGTCATGAAAGGCAAGGACCTACATCCAAGATTGCTCTATCCATTCTATCATTTAGAATGGAAGAGCAGATAAAGTGCTCTCCAGATAAGGTCAAGTTAAAGGAGTTCATCATCACCAAGCCCTTATTATATGAAATGTTAAAGGGATTTATCTAAGAAAAAGGTAAAAAATATCAACAGTAAAATGACAACAAACTCACAACTATTAACAACCAAACCTAAAAAAAAAAAAAACCAACAAACTAAGCAAACAACTAGAACAGGAACAGAATCACAGAAATGAAGATCACATGGAGGGTTATCAGTTTGAGAGTGGGAGGGGGCGGGGAGGATACAGGGAATAAGAATCATAATTTCTGGGTACAAAATAGACAGGGGAAGGTTAAGAATAGTATGGGAAATAGAGAAGCCAAAGAACTGATATGTATGACCCATGGGCATGAACTAAGGTGGGACATGAATTAAGGTGGGGGAATGATGGTGGTTGGAGGGTACAGGATGGAGAGGAATAAAGGGGAGAAAAATATGGGACAAGTGTGATAGCACAATCGATAAAACATATTTTTTAAAAAGAGGATCTGTTTCCAGCCAGCACCCAGTGCCCAGTGTTGGGAAGTCAGTAGTGGCCACTGCTACAGAGCAAATGTGTCTTCATCATGTGGGTCCTGTGACAGGAGTGGTCTACCTGGCTGTGCCACTCCCCAGCCAGGTACACCAGGACTTCTAGAGATGCTGTGAGCTACCCAATGCATTGTTAATAGATTCACTCTCTGCTTCATCAGCCAGGGCCAGTTGCTTTTGCTTGCAATCTGAACCATGACTGAAAGAAGATTTTGCATTTTCTTGGCTAAAGAGGAGAATCCTTTATACCATGTTACCCCAAATTTCCTTCTCAAGTGTCTATCGAGTATCAAGTGTCCAAGGCTAAAGGCCACTGTGGACAGAATGACATCCCAGTAGTCACACTCTGTGAATATCCCTCAACCTAGAGACCTGAGACCCCCATCTCCCCTTTTCCAATCTCAAGTCATTGGCCACCTTTCTAGTTATCATGAGCAAAATGCCCCGATGTGGATGTGTGTGCCTGCTCCCCACTTTATCTTAACTCTGTAAAATAAATAGCTCTCACTTAACCACCAACCCCCTTCTCCAGGGACTCCTTGGAGTCTGTGGTTTTCTAGCTGCTTTAGGGATGAGTGTGGGAAAGTAGATAAGGAAGAGCACAAGATTCAAACTCTTCCAGAAGCATCAGTAGGTTTGTGTCTTATTAACACTGGTTTGCTGTTCTCTCCCTGAAATCAGACCACATCTGTCATCACACTGGGATGACAGAGGATGAATCAGACCTTATAGATCTAGGAAATCCTCAGGGTCTCCCCAGCCACCCTTGGCATGGAGCCCATAGTGCCTGAACAGACAAGCCAGGATGAATTTCTAACCATGACACTGACAAATGCCAAAACCATGCCACCTCCACAGCCCACTGAGTCTCCATGTTGTGGGTATTTTTTTTTTCATGTATGACTGTGTCTGAAAGCCTGATGCCTTCCAAGAAGGCTCCCCACACTAATTACATGTGTGGTCTATGGGGGAGATTTGCTGACTTTGAAGTTTGGAGGCAGGCAATGCTAGACAGCAAGTCTCTATGCCTGCCCCGCTCCCATGATGGTCAGATTCCCAGGTCTGCATTCTCATCTTTTCCAAAAAGGTCTTTTGTCACATGCCTTACCCAATTGGTGTACACTAACTTCCCTTGAGGTGCAGAAGGGCATAGATTTTGTGATCCAGCTGGGAAAGTGAGGCCAGAGAGGTCAAGAGTGACTGAATGCGGCAGAACTGTGCCAATTTACAGCTGCTGACACCAGTTCTGGGGATCCGTCCACATCAGCTATCAATGGCATCATCACCTGTGCTTGCCCTCTGATGGATAAAGGCTCCCATTTCCTCTCTCCCATTCTTCCTCATTTAGCCATTAAATGAAGCACTTTTTGGAAATGCCTGCTTCACTAGGGATTCACCATGGCAAAGCTATGATAACTAGAATCTAGACCAACAAAAGGATGTTGCAGCTTTGCTCTCTAAGAGGTGGCTTATTCTCCAAACAAGGTTTGTGTTGCTGTTTCATTGTCTCCTGGGTCATTGATCTGCTCCTGGGGGGACACTTTTACTCCAAAGCTGACATCTTCCCACCCATGGGGCTGCTTTAAAGGAGGCTAGACAGAGGATAAGAGTGAGACCAGAAAAACATAACTCAGGCCTGACTGTGAAACATGTCACCCCAGACTAACTTAGTCCATTCTACCCTCCACATTTTTTTCCTGGGTTGGAGATGAAGATGAGAAACCCTGAAATGCTCTGACCTCATTGTTTCTCTTCCATGTCCCTTTCCCAACCACAAGTTGTGGCATTCGAAAGCTGCAGGGCTTTAAGATTCTTCCCAGCCTCTCATTTTACAGCCAAGGTGACCTTGCTTCAGACCTTGTACAGGCAGGAGGCAGAGGTCAAGCAGAGATGTGTTCTAAACATGGGGAATGCACTTGGGATTCACATGTGGGGCCCAGGTTGAAACCCAGAATGTGGCATAAAACACGAAAATGGCTGGATAGCTCCCCAAAGCTGACCCTGCAATTTTTCTTAATTCTCCCTACCGCAAACATAGCCAAGTGTCCAGAATGGATAAGAAACAGATCAGTAGCCTGTTGGTTTGGGGTCCAACTCTGACACTCATGTGCCCCGAGAGATCACCTGGCACCCTGATCTTCTCAGAGTTCTGGGACTCTGATGTAGACAAGGGTCTTCAAAAACAGTGAATTTCTGAGGAAAATCTGAACCTCATTTAAACCATTTGGTCAGCTTCTGACAACATCTTTCTCAGGTTCCCTGCCACTGAGAAAACAAAAGGCTCCCATTTCTCTCTACTGTGAAATAGCTAAAGTCCATTCTATGTCCATAATCCCTATCTCTCTCTGACCCCAGGCTCTCCTCTCCCATCAGGAACAGACACTAGATCCAATTAGACTCCATAGTTGGGGGTAGGAAATGCCAAGTAAGCCATGTCAGGTTGAGATCCATGCAAATAGTGCCCTGGATGGGACGCCACAGGAACCACCAGCCCCCATGGAGCCACATTTGGTGGGGGGACATGATGTTAGGCTGAATAACACCTTTCCAAACATGTCCACATCCTAATCCCCAGAACCTGAGAATACTTTCCATGGCACAAGGGAGTGTGCAAATGCGATGTAGTTAAGGGTCTTGAGTTGGAGAGATTATCCTTGTTTACCTGAGTGGACCTGAGTGGGTCTTAGAAAGACCCACAAGGGTCTTTCTAAGCGGGAGGCAGGAGGGCACAGTGAGTGGGAGGAGATGTGACAAAGGGACCAGAGGCTGGAGTGATGGGAGGAAGAGGCCACACGGAAGGAATGCAGGGAACCAATTCTCCAGAAGTCTCCAGAAGGAATGAAACCCTGCCAACACTTTTATTTTAAACTTCCAACTTCTAGAAAGGTAGTAAATTATATTTGCATTCATTTAAGCCACTAAGTTTTTGGTAAATTATTACAGCATCAATAGAAAACTAATGCAGAGAGCTAAAGGTAAAGAGTCCATAGGACCAGAAGGAAAGCTGGACGTGGTCCCCTCTGGTGCAGTCTCCCAGGTCACAGATCTTCTAGCACTGGGTGATGCAATGGCAGCAAGTAATAGAAAAAAGCAATTCACCTGGCTCACATCACGGGCAGGCTCCAACCAAGTTGGGTGGATTTGGCAACTTAGTTATGTTGATGAGGATCTTGGTCCTTCCCATCAATTCATTCTTCTGAACTCATTACTGTCTCAGTCACAAGATGGCTGCCAAATTTCCAGGTGCCATGTCCAGGCACACCATTGCCAAGATTGAGGGGAGGAAGCCATTTCACCCTTGAGTCTCTCGTGGAGAGTGAGAAAAGCTTTCTCAGAACACCCACCTACACCAGAGGACTGTCCCTCACATCTACCTCATTGGCCAGAATTGAACCACATGTCCATGCTTAAACCAATTCCTGGCAAGCAGAATGGGAGCACTTTGATGAGTTTAGACTAATCAGGGACCTATCCCTGGAAGCCAGCCTCCTTGAAGTATTTGATTGTTAGACAGAGGGAGAAGACCAGCACCAAATCAGGGTTGCATGAGCAAGGAAGAAGAGGGCAAATCTGCATTGCGTAGGCATCCAGAAGTGTCTGCTCCACTGGTGTCACAGAGCATCACAGAGCACCAGAAATGTCTCTCTTTATTACTCCACACAGCTCAGGAGCTTACATCTCTTCCTTGCTCTATTTTTACCTAGCTTTTATCCTTCATTTAAGGAGAAAGAAGCCCTGGCTAGGTGTCTCAGTTGGTTGGAGCATCATCTCATACCTCAAAAAGTTGCAGGTTCACTCCCAGGTCAAGCCACATGCCTAGGTTGCAGATTCGATCCCCAGTCGGAGCATGTAAAGGAGGCAACTAATCGATGTTTCTCACATCGATATTTCTCTCTCTCTTTCTCTCTCTTTTCCTCTCTCTCTCTCAAATCAATAAATATATCCTTGGGAGTGGATTTAGTTTTTTATAAGACAAAGAAGGTTGGTTGGCTGGTTTCAGTCACCTTGGATTGAACCCTCTGAGTAGCCATCCTGCCAAGCCACCTTGGTGCCTGGGCTCCTCTTCACCTGGCAGATTGCCTTGACCTACAGTGTGGTGCCTGATCCAGCCATCCAGGTCTCAGGTAATGAGGCTGTGTTCTGTTATCTCACTAGCATTCTCTACCCATAGTTGCAACTGAGATGAAGAACAGTTGGGGCTGCTTTCCTCAGAAAGAGGCTCCTCAGGCTTCATGGATTTCTCCATTGGCATGTCTTATTTCCTGCCCTCACCCTCTAGAGGCAGACAGACTCCTCTGCCTGCTCATAGTGGGTGATCAGGTCCTTGGGTCCCTCTCCATGTAGCCACACTGTGGGCTTTTCTTCCCTGCAGCCACTAACATATCACAAAAAGCATCTCAGTGTCTTGTCCCCAGAACAGAGGACTCTTGCACTTACCTCGCTGCCTTCCTCACCCACCATACTCTCCCTGTCCCAACACGAAGTGGGAGAGAAGGAAGGTGTAGAGAGAAAGCAAACAAACAAACAAACAAACAAACTGTGGTGACTGGAACAAGAAAGGAAAATGAACTTAAATGTAATGTGGTCTTGGAACAGAAAGAGGGCAGAATGGGAAACCCGGTACAACCCGAATGAAGTCTGTGGATAGATAAATGTACTGTTTCAGTGTTAATTTCTTAGCTTCAACAGATGGACTATGGTTAGGTGCATTTTATGTGTGTACATAGAGATGTATGAACATTGGGGAAGCCGGTAATGGGATTCTCTGTACTATCTTTGCAACTGTTTTGTAAATCTGCAATTATTCCAAAATTAAAAGTTTATTTTTTTTAAAAAAGGAAAATATAAGTGCCTCTACCCTAAGACCAACATTCACCAGAGGAAGGAGGAAGTTAGAGTTTTAAAACTGAGAAGTTTCTGGGATATGCAGTTCCTAGGGATGATGGTAAGCATTTGGAAACAGGGTTTGGGGAGAATAAGTATGAGGATCAGTGGGGCTCTATCCTGAGGCATTTCCTACTTAAGCCACTAGAGAAACTAGTGCCACCACTGCTGTGGGAAGCCCAGCCCTCAGTCCTCTGAGTCAAGTTGTTCTGGCTGCTTTTCCAGCCCCACCCTGAAGCCCAGTTCTGACCCAAGCCACAACAGCACCTCAGCTTAGGAACTAGATCTGCACCTTGCTGCAGGAGCAGCCTGCCAGAACCCGGGCCCTCTGTGACCATAGCCACCTTGTTGAAATTGAAGGTTCAGTCACACAAGAAAGGACATAGCCATCCATTGGCAGACGAGCACACTCAGGCCCAAAAATAGGGCATCATTTGCCCAAGTTCACCCACTGTTTGCTGATGAAGCTGTGACTCACTCATTTGCCCTCTCTCCTCCAATACCTGTCAACTCCTCGCCTGCTCTCAGAAGCCCCTGCCTGTGCATTTGTACCCAGAACCCTGACTTGCAATCTACATCCTGCTATCAGTGTCTCCCTGCAATAGTACTTGCTGTAAGTTTGTGGTTTTGCTAACTGCCAGCTGCTCCTGCCTTGTCCTTCCTGTTTCCACACACGGAGTCAGATATGCTGGCTGACTCAAGGGAACCATATCCATCTGGCTGGCCCCCCTGACTGCAGTTAACCTGCCCTCCCCCAGCCCCAGCCCACTAGAGGACCAGAGAGAGGACAAGGAGAAAGAGGAGAAGGAGGAAGGGCAGGAATGAGAGGGGAGAAGCAGAAAGAAGGGTAGCCTCACTGCCAGGTACCTATGATGGACTCAGGGGAAAGGGAAAGGGTGGTGAGGACCCCGTGTGGGACCTGTGTCCCAGTCCTCAGTGCACTAATCCATCTGCTTTAGTCAGTGGCATTCACTGCCTTTGGCCACTGAACCTTCCTGTTTGCTGCTCTCCTTCAAGGAACCCAACGGTTAACTAGGAGTTATGGCAGAACAGTGTTCTGCATATCTTAAAGCTCAAGGGCTTGTGGATTCAGGCCCAGGGTGGCACTATAATCTGTGAGCCAGTGGCATTGGTCTCAGAGAATTCCTGAAGTGCTTTTATGCTCCATGTGTGTACTTTGCAAAAGGAGGTCCCATGAAAAGCCACTGACTTTTCTTTGGTGTTTACTTTGAATTGCATTAAAATTGGTATATTTTCCCTTTCCTTTCACAGCTCAGTCCAGAATAATAAACATCCCAAAAAAGATCAGTAGTTTTGAACATCAGCAGAAGGAACATTATAATTCGTAAGTTATTTTTCAAAGTTATCATTCTTTGTTCCCCAGGGATCTTTTTTCAAGTAACACACTTAACATAAAAATAAATGCATGATGAACAACCACACTAGAAGTTCGACATCACTGGACAAATGGGGAAAAGCTTTTTTAAAAGACTTTTTTATTTATTACATGTTAAACGCTAGGACCCCCACAACTTTGGGGTGGCTGCTCAGGTTTCTAAGGAATGAAACTGCATAGGTGAAGTGACTTCAGATAAAAAGTGTCTCTCATAGCACTTAATGAGACACAGCAGAATCCTCAGGCTGCATACTTTTTGAGTGGCAGGTGCTCAGGGCTCATCTTGATTTATTAGGTTCCTGCCAACCTCCACACCCGAACTGCTCACTTGGGGAGCATTTCCTGAGCTTCTCTCCACTTATCTTCTATTGCATTCCTGTTTTAATTTTTTTCATAGCATGTGTCACTCTCTGAAATTACATTTTTGTCTATTTGGGTTTTTTAAAAACTGTCTCCCCACTAAAACATAGGCCCCACAAAAGCAGAGACTTTGTTGGCCTTGTTCACTGTTGGCTCTGTAGAACCTAGAACAATGCCTGGCATGAGAAGGAGCAAAATATGCATTGTGTAGGTTAATGCCATCATCATTATCTTCTAGCATCATTTAGAGACAGGTGGTGTCAGATAGCTTAAACTCAAATCCTGGTTCTGCTGCTAACCAGCTGCATGCTAGTTACTCAACCCTTTTTGCCTCAGTTTCCCCATATAACCACAAGTGTGTAATAATGAAACCCCTCCAATCCCATCTGTTGAGTTAATATATGTAAAGCATTTAGCATTTAGGATGGATTTCTAGCATGTAAACACTCAGTAAGAATTAATTATAATTAATTAGTGCCAGCCCCAGACAAAATTGTTTATCACCAAGCCCCATCCTCACTCCCACCATCACTGATGTGGTCTCTTCTCATTGTCAGTCCCATTTGATAGAGGTCCCTAGGATCCTTAAACTTTCTCCAGCTTCTCAGAGCCTCCTGCCGCACACACACCAGGAGTGCCTCCCAGGACCTTGCTCCATGCTCAGAATGAGCTCCCAGTTCCAATACCCTCTCCTCTTCTCTCCATATAATAGTCTCCATCCCACTGTCTAGAGGGTAAAAGAAAAAATCTCATTAGCCAAATGGCACTGAAGTATACAAAGAAATCTGCTATCTCTCTTGATAAAACAGTCCCCGGATACTCCTGAGTTGGCAGTGGGGTAAAAAGCTCATCATGAGCAGGGTCAGCTGGAAGGCTCAGTCCCAGGTCTCAGTCCCATGGGAACTCCTTTCTCATGGGGACAACTCCATAATGACCACAGCCATCAAAGACCTCAAGGAGTTGGCCCAAGTGTAGGCACAGGCTTGCCCTGTCCCCCTACAAGACCGCTGAGGACAGACTGGAGTGCTTGATTTTGCTTAAGGCTCAGGGACAAATGGTGTCTCCTCGGTGCCACTTTTATGTTGCATCTTCAGCTGTTTGGGGAAGAGGGGGACAGCTTCCTTCTACCCTTTTAGGTTCTGTAGCTGAGCTTAAGAATTGTACTTAAGACAAAAGACAGATTAACAGGAAAAAAGTATACAAATTTTATTTAATGTTGTTACATGTATATAGGAGTCTTCAAAAGAAGACAAAGACCTGAAGAAACCATTAGGCCCAAAAGATGACAGAGTGACCATTTTACATGAAGAATGATAAATTGTGAGGATGTGACAAGACAAAGGAGCTGGGATGAGGGCAGTAAATTGTGGGGCAGTGACTCAGAAATGTATGGGGGAAGCTAATGGGAGATAAGAGTTATTTTAGAGGGTTGGTTTGTACAGATCCATTTCAGCATCAACTCCAGTCTCCAGGAATAAAGATATTCTCTTCCTAGTACAAGGAGAGCACCTTTCTCAGGAGAAATTTTATGACTTGCTTTTAGGTGGAAAAAGGGAGGTCAGAAAGCCCTTCCTAAATCTACTATTTCTCAAGTGACTTCAGCTCAAATAATCAATATGCCAAAGTGGCATGTTTGGGGGCGACATATTCTGGACCCCTTCAGTTGGAACACCCTTCCCTTTCTCCTTCTCCTAGTTATGTCCACTCACAGTCTCTGTCTTCATGTCTCTGGGTAGATCTACTTCCTCCAGGAAGTCTTCCCTGACCTGACAAGTCTGAGTGGGATTCTCTTCCCATGCCCCTTGCCAGGCACCTGCTCACATAGCATCCTAGTCACCTGGTCTCCTTGTGAGCCCCTGAGAAAGGGGCATGGCAATATTACTCAAGAGCAAGTACAGGGCCTGGGGCAGAGCAGGCCCTCAGTTGCTAGTTGTTGATCTGTTAACCAAAAATTTATTTCACTTTCAATGCTCTGATGATGTGTTCCTCTGATTCTGGCTGGAAACTCAGCTGCTAAAGAATTGTTGAATAACAGATTTCTGTGAAACCTGATGACATGAAGGGCTTCAGGGAAAAACAGGAAGATCTTCCCTTCTCTCTGCCTGTGGCTCTCAGGCTTGTCCCCCAGTTTCTCCTCCACAGCCAATTATTGTCCTTTTGAGAGACTTTTAGGAGGTGAAAATAATGCACAGTGAGTGGGGCTGAACCATTCCAGGCCTGGCAGGCTGGAACCCCCTAGTCATTCATTTGTAAGGCTATGGTTTGGTGGGACAGTTCCTAGACTTAAGGGCAGGTCCTAGGTTCTTAGACAATGCTAAGTGAAAAGAGAGGCAGGTCCTCTCAGAGGAATTCCTGGCACTCTCACTTCGCCATACCCAGCTTGTGGTGATGCCAGCTAGAGGGTAAATAGCTTGAGCAGGCCTAGTACTTCGATAGATGCCCAGAGATTCTGGCCCACACAGTGGTCATTCTCTCCTAGTGTACTGGAGGGAGAGCAGGCAAAGCTCATTAATGAGACGGTGAGAAGGAAAAGTCCCTGGAACAGTAATGTGAGAACACTAAGGAGTCAGAACATGTCTGTATTAAAGGTAGTCTTTAAAGGTTAAACATCTTTTTAATGAAAATCAGTATATTTTTTTAAAAATGATATATGAACGTTATTTTCAAAATCAAGTAGTACAGAAGGTTCTAGTGAGAATAACTCCTTTCCCAGCTGGGATCCTCCAAGACCCCAGCCCCCACCTGTTCCAAGTTCTCTCAAATATGTTATCTCATTTCCTTTTTATTTTTTATTTTTAATAAAGTATTTTAACCAAATGTTAATTTTATTTTGATTAAATATTAAATAAATAAATGATAACTAGTTAAACAATGATAATACAAATGTTCATTCTTGAAATATATTAAAACATGATAAAGATTTTAAAAATAAGACCCACAAAAGACTGAAATAAAAATAGAAATTAATAGAAAAACACAAAGTCCTAATAGTTAATGATAGGGGTATAGGTAATTTAAAAAAATGTTTATACCTCTGTATATTTTATAAAAAATCTACCATAAATAGGTATGGTTCCTACAGCATTAAAAATCACTCTTTTTAAAAAAGATATATTGACATACTATGTAAACTACACATACTTATGTGCATAATTTGAAAAGTTTTGGCATCTATACATATAAAATCATCACCATAATCAAAATGAAAAATATACCTTCTCTGCTTTATCCCATCCACAAAAATTCACTCCAAGTGGGATCAAAGGCCTAAATGTAAGAGCTAAAACTATAACAACATTTAGAAGATGGCATAGATACAAATCTTTGTGACCTTGGATTAGACAATGGTTTCTTAAATATAACAACAAAACACAAGCAACACATACAGAGAAAATAAATTGGACTTACTCAAAAGTAACAACTTTTGTGCTTCAAAGAAAGTGAAAAGGCCCACTGAATAGGAGAAAATATTTTCAAAGCCTATATTTCACAAGAAAATTTATTCAGAATATACCAAGAACTTCCACATTTTAACAAAAAAAATAACAGTCCAATTTAAAAATGGGAAAAAGATTTGAAAACCTACTTCTCAAAAGACCTATACAGATTTGGCCCTGGCTGGTTCAGCTCAGTGGATTGAGCACAGGCTTGTGAACCAAAGGTTCACTGGTTCTATTTCCAATCAGGGCACATGCCTGGGTTGTGGGCTGGTCCCCAGTAGGGGGTACGCAAGAGGCAACCACACATTGTTTCTCTCCCTTTCTTTCTCCTTCCCTTCCCCTCTGTCTAAAAATAAGTAAACAAAATCTTTTTTAAAAATGACATATACAGATATGATCAATAGGCACACAAAAAGATGTTCTACAATATTAGTGATTAGGGAAATAAGATACCACTTTATACCCACTAGTATGGCTGTAATTAAAAAGATGGACAAAAACATGCTGGCAGGGGCAGGGTAGTGGCACTCCAACATGTTCTTAAGCTGTCTACTTAGGGCACAGGCTCTGGGGTTTCCTGGGTGGAGCAGGCCAAGGTCAGCCCCTACCTGTGTTCTGCCCAGGGCCACCCTGTATGAGCTATAAAGCAATCTGGGATGGCTGCTGACTTGGAGATTCTCAGGTGAAGCCAAGCTGCAAGTGTAGTCTGGCTGCTGCTAGGGCCAGGCTTAGGGCCACTCAGCAAGAGGTACAGGTGCAGGAGGGCTTACCAGGATTGGGGACTTACCTCAGTAAGCCTGGCTATTACTTGTTTGAAAGGATTGAGAAAGTTGTGAAGCATGAGCCAAGACCAGCCATTCAGTGGAAAAAGTCACTGTTAACAGTTCAGGCAGGCCCATAAGTTAGGTGGGACAGAGTCTCAAGGGATCTCCAGGGTGGGGCAAACAGTGTTATCCAGGTTAATGGAGTCTCAGATATGGCACCAGCCTGCTGGCTCTATGGCTTTGTGGAGGGAGGGTTCAGAAAAGGGACAATGGCCTCTGCTCACTTTTCTCTCTGAGAGAAAGCTGTCTGCCAGCTTCTACCTCGATGCCAGACACTTCAGTTTCTCCCTGTATGTGACTGGTGCCTTTCAAGCTGCTTATCCCTGTGCTGGAGCTCAGAGGTAGTGAGTCTGATTAGGTCTGTGTGGGGGTTCTTTAAGGGGAACTACTTGGGGCTCTAAACTCCAGAGGTTTCTTCCACTGACTCAGCCCCCAGGGGGTTTTGCAGCTAGAAGTTGTGGGGACTTATCTTCCTGGCATTGAAAACATGGGCTGGGTGGCCGGGTGTTGGTCTGGGACTACTCACTCCTGAGATACCTCCTGAATTTTTATCCACCGCATGTGAGTATAGAACCAGCTTGTCCCGCATCTCCATCCCTCCTATCAGTCTGGATAACTGTGGTTTCTTTAATTCAGTTGTTGTCAGACTTCCATTCAACTGAATTTCTGCCAGTTATGAATGATGGTTGTTCTATATTTTAGTTGTAATTTTGATGTGGTTGTGTGAGGTGAGCCATGTTTACTTATGCCATCATCTTGAACTACAGAAAGAGGGTATACTGAGCCCACATGAAGGGTACTCCTTGGGTGATAGGGGAGGCTATGTCACTTGACCATTAAGCCAGGCTATCAAGGTAACATTAGGCCATGCTACCAACATAGGGAGTCATAGAAGCTCTACCTAATACATAGAAACAAACACAGGTAGGCTACCAAAATGAGGAGGCAAAGAAACATGGCCCAAATGAAAGAATAGATCAAAACTCCAGAAAAAGAGCTAAATGAAATGGGGATAAGCAACCTATCAGATGCAGAGTTCAAAACACTGGTTATAAGGATGCTCAAGGAACTTAGTGAGGACCTCAACAGCATAAAAAAGATCCAGTAAGAAATGAAGGATACACTAATTGAAATAAATAACAATTTACAGGGAAACAACAGTAGAGTGGATAAAGCTGATAATCAAATCAAAGATAAGGAAGAAAAAAAGCAACCAATCAGAGCAACAAGAAGAAAAACAAATCCAAAAAATTGAGGACAGTGTAAGCAGTCTCTGAGACAATGTCAAGGGTTCCAACATTCACATCATAGTGGTGCCAGAAGGAGAAAGAGAGAGCAAAAAATTAGAAATCTATTTGAAAAAATAATGAAAGAAAACTTTTCTAATTTGGTGAAGAAAATAGACATGCAAGTCCAGGAAGCACAGAGAGTCCCAAATAAGATGGATGCAAAGACGCCCAGTCCAAGACACATCATAACTAAAATGTCAAAGGTTAAAAGATAAAGACAGAATCTTAAGAGCAACAAGAGAAAAGAAGTCAGTTATCTAAAGTGGAGTTCCCTTGACACTGTCAACTGATTTCTCAAAAAAGAAACTTTGCAGGTTAGAAGGGATTGGTAAGAAGTATTCAAAGTAATGAAATGCAGTGACCTATAGCCAAATTTGCTCTACCCAGCAAAGACACCATTTAGAATCAAAGGGCAGATAAAGAGCTTCCCAGACATGAAAGACTAAAGGAGTTCATCATCACCAAACCATTAGTATTGGAAATGTTAAAGGGAGTTATATAACAAAAATTAGAAGATCTAAACTACAAAAAACAAAAGGGTAACAAATGCAAATCTATCAACAATTGAATCTGAAAACAAGCAAACAAGAAGAACATAGACAGAATCATGGATACAGAGAACATTTTGATGGTTGCCAGATGGGAGGGGATTGTAGGGGAACAAATGAAGAGATAAAGGGATTAAGAAGTGCATATAGATACTTACAGAATAACCACGGGGATGAAAAGTACAGTATAGGAAATGGAGTAGTCAAAGAACTTACATGCATGACCCAGGGACATGAACAATGGTGTGGGCATTTCCTGAGGGAGGGGGAAAAACTGGGACAACTGTAGTAGCATAATCAATAAAATATAATTTAAAAAAATTAAAAAGGACATATGTTGGCAAGAATGTGGAGAAAACACATATTAGGTCATAGCCACATTTTACCATTACAAACAAGTTAGATAAACATTTATGTTCAAATCTCTCTTTGTAGTATCTATCAAAGAAAAGGTTTTTTTTTTACTTTGATGAAGTCCAATTTAGCAATTATTTTCTTTTAAGGATATTGCTTTCAGTATTTTATCTAAGAAATCTTTGCCCAACCCAAGAAAACAAAGGTCATGTTTTCTTCTAGAAGTTTTATAGTTCTACATTCAGACCTATTTGTACACACGGATATCCATTTGTTCCCACACCATTTATTAGAAAGACTGTCCCTCTAATACTTTTAGATTATTATTTTCCCCACCCTTTGATAGGGGACTCAAGACTTGGAAAATTTTAGCTTAAGGTAAAAAGTTGTAAGTCTAGCAAGTAATGTGTGTTAAGCTTTTGTTTCAGAAACTATAGATAAGGCCCATCCTGGCTCCTGGGAAAAGCAGCCGACCTCCTGGGGCACTGATAGAGGATTACCACCTGGGGACAAGTTGGAGGCATCCTGGCCTTTTGTGTGACCACCGCCCCCCCCCCTTGGGAACAGCTAACTGCCGAGAACAGGAATGCTGCAGCTCGCCCACCTAATCCTCCCTGAATTTCAAAGCACTCACTGCACCTTGTTTGCCCTCCCCCACTCCCTTATAAAAGATCTGGCCAGGAAAGAGAAGGGAAGATGGTTTGTTAGGGTATGAACCCGCCATCTTCTCAGACCACCAGCCATCTGCATAAAGTGCCCATAAAAGATTCCATCACTGTCATTGCTTATTGGATTTGGTAGTGACAGGCAGCCCGAATGCCGGTGTCTTTTCCAGTTACACCTTGACTAGTTTCCTCACCTACATAATTCAGTATTCAGTACTCAGTACGCAGTGGAAGAACTTCGAGTTCTTTCTCTGTAGTTTTCTTTCCTCTTGGTCTCCCCAAACTCTCAGTGCTTTCTCCTCAACTCAAGGAGACTGCCGGGGTCTGCCTCAGTTCCCCTCCCTGTGCTGCAACCTGGAAACTCTTTCTAGACAATAAACTGGGCAATTGTATGACTCACCTTGTTCATTTGCTTTATTTCAGGAACCAGCACCCTTTCTTGCCTGATAGGCAATGTCTTAAGAACCATTGTGTCATGTGTTTTGTCTGTTCTCTGTTGTTTCAGGCATAGTAGATTCCTGTAACTTTTGTCCCTTTTACTCCATCTTGGCAAGAGGTGAAACTTTAAGTGAGTTTTTTAAATTGAATGCTGCATTTTGAAAATAAATATAAGGATGCCAATCTTGCCCTGGCTGGCGTAGCTCAGTGGATTGAGCACGGGCTGCAAATCAAAGTATCGCAGGTTCGATTTCCAGTCAGGCCACATGCCTGGGTTGCAGGCCACGGCCCCCAGCAACCACACATTGATGTTTCTCTCTCTCTCTCTTTCTCCCTCCCTTCCCTCTCTAAAAATAAATAAATAAAATCTTTAAAAAATTTTTTTAAATCTCTTAAAAAAAAAAGGAGGCCAATCTCCTCTGGAAGCTCAGTTTCCTAATTAAGTTCTAAGGCTAGAAAGTTGGGGGGAAATTGTCACTGTAGGCACGCAAGGTCCCTAGTTCTCAGAAACATGATGCATTTTGCAGAGAGAAGATTTTCACATTGGTATATCTAAAGAATGTTGTAAAACTGCCTCATCTGAAGGTCCAGAAATCTTTTCCCTTTTTTTTCCTTTGAGGTTCCCTTTTTTTCCCTCATTAAAATTATACTCAAATTTCTAGGAAAAGGATCTTTTCAGAGTCATAGCTGTTAAAAGGACTAAACATTGCACCCAAACCTCATTCTGCAGTGTTTTCCCATAGGAATATAAATATAAACGAAGTAAATAACCAAATAATACACTCACATAGAATAAATACAATAAAATACACATTTTAAATTATGTATCCTGAACAATATTAGTGCATGTTACAATTCCACATTGTATACAATGTTTTGCTTGGTTTTTCAGTTTTAAC
This sequence comes from Phyllostomus discolor, assembly GCF_004126475.2. Lineage (NCBI taxonomy): Eukaryota > Metazoa > Chordata > Mammalia > Chiroptera > Phyllostomidae > Phyllostomus > Phyllostomus discolor. The sequence continues at coordinate 42,456,692 of NC_040913.2, read as the reverse complement.
GTTGTTTCCTCATGCTTCCTCTGCTCCTCACTAGTCTCTGCTTTGCCTTCTTCCTGATTTTCCTTTTCTCTTGCCTCTTCCTATGGGTGCACTCACAGGAATTTATTTTTACCCCAGCTCAAAGTAGCTAGACAGTTTTGGACTTCACCTTACAAGCCAAAACAAAAAGCAAAGAAAATTAAAAGTCACATTTTGCTGGATTGCTGGTGTCTTTACTTTTAATATACTAGTGCATTAGCTGCTTATTTTGGCTTAGGTTGAAAATCAAGCTCTAGCAGAGACAAAGAAGATAGATCACTTTAGTGGATGGACTATCATGTGCCTTATGTTTTATATATGAACATAGATAGAATGAGCAATCCTCAGAGAAGGGAATCATAAACCAACCTCCCTGTATAACTATCCTATCAAGCTCCTTCTCCTGTCCTGGGTGAAATCTTAGGCCGGCTCAGGCGATTTTCTGGCCACTTCTGGGTAATCCTAGGCCCTCCAGTGAGAAATTAAAATGTCCAGAACTTGTAACAGTCCAAAAACCAACTTTATTTAAAGGCCCGATTACTATCTGTCCCTCCAGTTCAGGCTTATCCTGGCAGGAGGTCTCTATCATAGAAAGACTACTTTTCACTTTTTCTTATTTTTTTCCCAATTTTACTTCTCTTGTCACCATCTTGCTAGCTATCATTTCTGACAATAGGTAGGGGACTAAAGAGAAGGGGGAAAAATAAGGCATTAGAGGAAGGAAAGTTCCTCCTTGTCAGGTATGATTATAAGTTTGATGGGGGACTCAAAAATTTTAGTTTCAGGTAATAGCTAATAAGTTTAGTAATCAATAAATGTAAAAAGCTATTGTTTCAGAAGCTGTAGGTATGACCACCTTGACACCAAGAGATCGGAAACAATTTCCACTTTTGTGCCTCAGGAGGACTGCAAGCAATCAAGATGATATCTGAGCCATTGTACTCCAGAGTAAGATGCTCACACCCACGACACAGATAAAGACCACCACTGCCCAGGACGCATTTGAAAGAATGTTGCTGCTTTTATCTGATTAGCTTTTTCCCTGAATTTCAAACCCCGTACCTACACTTTTCATCTCCTTACAAAAAGGGTTGGTTTAAAATGGAATTTAAGGTGGTCTGTTAGGGTACCTAAACCACCATCTTCTCAGATTTATCTGCATAAAGTGCCCATAAAAATTTAATCCCTGGCTCAGTTTATTGGGTCTGGTAGGTGACAAGCAGCATGAACGCGGGCTTTTCCGGTTTCAAGTCAACGCAGCTCTCTGGGATGAGAAGGTATTGAAAGCTGAGTCCTTCTCTCATAAGGCACACAAGGGTTCTCAGATACCTTCAGTCAATGGAGCACTCTCTTGCAGTCCCCTCGACAAGGACTTGTGCATCTATCATCTAGTTGGTCTTTTACTCCTGTTCGTCAAGCATTTTCCACGGTGGTCCTCTCTGGAACAGGACTGAGACAGGTCTATATCTGAGGGAAAGGAGGCTGAAGCAATGAGCAAGGTGGAGAAGAACACCCCACACCAAGGGAACAGTGAGTAAAAAAGCCCTGAAGTGGGAACGCGCTGTCCACATCTGAGGAGCAGAAAGGAGGCCCGTTTGTCTGAAGCACAGAAAGAAAGGCAGGCAGGCACTGCTGCCCGTGGGGCCTCATGGGCCAGGCTGTTGACTTGACTCTGCTGTGTGGGGTGGATAGGAAGCCAGGGGAGGGTTTCGATGGGAGGAGTCACAAGATCTAACTTTAGCTTTGAAAGGATCACTCAGCTGCTGTGTGGATGATAAATGTGGGGGACAGGGAGAGTGGCAAAGTCTGAAAGTACGGAGATTAACTAGGAGGTTTTGCAATGATCCAGGTGGGAAAAAAATGGTGACTTGGACCAGGGTGGAAGTGCTAGAGGTGGTAAGAGTATATACAGGGTCTATTTTGAAAATAGAGTCAATAGAATTCATGACACATTGTATAAGGATTGTGAAAGAAAGAATAGAATCAAAGCTAACTCCAGAGTTTCTGACCTTAAGTGGAAGGAGAGAGTTTGCCTGAGGAGGATTGTATTTGGGATAGGGATGGAATCTGAAGATTGTTTTAACATGCGGATTTTGAGATAATGTTAGATAGCCAACTGGTAAAGTCAAGCAGATAAGTGCACAGTCAGGTTTAGGGAAAGGATCAGGCTAGAGATACCAATCCTAGAGTCAGCAGCATATAGATGCTATTTAAAGTCATGTGACTAGGTTAATCAAATGGGGATGGACGTGGATAAAGAGGAAAAGACGCCCAGAGGCTTTGCCTTGGGGCCTCCATCCTTTACACATGCAGATACAGAGAAACTGCCAACAGACTGAGAAGATCAACCAATGGTCAGGAGAACCAGCAGTGTTCTGGAATCGAGGATGAAGTTAAGTCCCCAGGAATGACCGACTATGTCAAATGCTGCCTAGGTCAGAGAACGTATAAGATGCATTGACCATTGTCAAGGTTGGATTCATTGGTGACCTTGGTTATGGCTATTTTGACAGAGGACTAAAGACTGATACAAATATGGCCAAAAGAGAATGGGAGGGGAGGAAGCAGGGACAGTGAGTGAGAAAAATCTTTTGAGGATTTTTACTATTAGAGTCAACAGAGGAAGTAGCTGGGAGGAGATGTGGAGTCAAAGGAAGTTTTGGGTTTTATTTTGTTTGTTTTGAAAATGGGAGAGATTAGAGCATGTTTATATGCTAGTCAGAATAATGCAAGAGTAAGAGTACTACCAGAATGAAATGCTGAGGTAGACAAGAAAGGATTAGACCTATTGAACCTCAAAGTAGTTGATCCCAGACTATGGTTTAATTACAGAAAGAAGGGCAGAGTAAATGGCACCAATGCAAGTAGGATGGTGGAGAGAGCATGCGAAAGTTCTATTCATTTTCTCAATTAAATATGGAGCACAGACATCAGAAGAGTGTGAGGACAAAAAAGGAGGTTGGAGGAAACAGGAGAAGGTATGTAAAAGCAGTTTAATAAATAGAGTGGAAAATGGAGTCAGATTGCCTAGCAAAACCAAGGGCCACTGGAGGTTGCTAGCCATGGGGTCAAATGAAACCAGCCAGGGGAAGGGGTTTTCTCCAGTCCTGTTAGTGTCCCCCACCCCAGGAGGCATGGAGGAAGAGACACAGGCTTCAAAGAAACACAAAGACAAAATACCATTTTTTAAAAGTTCACTTTAACAGCAAAGATGTTTAAAGTGTCCTCAAAATATAATGGAAAAAAAGTGGCCTAGACACTCTCACACATCTGGTAAGTATAAATTGAGACAATTAACTTCAGATATAATTTCCTGAGTCTTAAAAAATATTCACTTTGCACTTCTAGGAATCTATTCTATGAAGACAGTAAAAACTAAGAAAAACCCATGCAAAAATACTTAAAAAAGTATTATACTTGTGAAAAATTGAAAAAAATTAAATTACTAACATTAGGGGTTGATAACAATAGTAACATGATAACCATTGATAAAGGAGTAGCATTCATTGAAACAGATATTTACAAAGATTTTTTTATTTAAAAACATTTGTTTTTTGTATTGTATTTTTTCCATTACATTTAGCCCCTTGTACCTTCCTCCCACCACAATCACTAAACTGTCGTCTATATCCATGAGTCCTTTCTCCTTTCATTCAATCTCTCCACCCCATAACCTCTCCCCAACCATGCTCAGCTGTCAGCCTCCTCTCTATGAGTCTGTCCCCATTTTCCTGGATAGTTCAGTTTGTTCATTAGATTCCACATATGAGTGAAATCATATGACATCTCCGACTGGCTTATTTCACTTAGCATAATGTTCTCCAGGCCCATCCATACTGTTGCAAAGGGTAAAATTTTCTTCTTTTTTATATCCAAGTAGTATTCCATTGTGTAAAAGTCCTATTGTTGTTTTATCCATTGATCTACTGATGGGCACTTGGGCTGCTTCCGTATCTTGGCAATCGTAAATAGTGCTGCAATGAAGAGAGGGGTGGCTATGTTCTTTCAAATTAGCATTTTGGTTTCCTTCAGACAAAGAGTCTTTAGCAACATGGAAAAAAAAATATATATATATATTCCTTCTTGAACAGCCACTAAGGTCCCTGTGCTAAGCCCCTCACCAATAAAGCCCATGGACACCATCTTTCCAGGATCAAACACTCCCTCCATAAGGGTCCTGCTTCAGGGAATGCAATACCTCACTCTCCCAACTCCCTGTTGGGAGAGTGTCAAGCACTAGTCCTATGGAGGAACCAGCTAGCTACCTCCAGCCTGGACCCACAGTGAAGACTATCTTGAAAGGTTCTTGAATTCCAGGAAGACTCAGCAAGTGGCAGAGACTGAGTTGTGTGCCTCTAGGGCAAGGGCCATTTCTCCCTTGCACACTGGTGCTACCATTCTTGTGCAGAGCCCTCTCTCCACAGGAACAAATCTTAGTCTGTTTTTGCCTAAGGAATTCTGCTGGGCTCATCCTGATGATGCCTTGACACTCTTCCCACCACAAAGGTCCAAAGGTCCCCAGCAGGTGGCAGCTACCCTTGGTGTACCCTGAAACTTTTGCTGAGTGATCTCAGACCCAGCACTGGTGTCAAGTTTGAATCTGTGTCAACTGGTGAACAACACCCACCCCTATCTGGTGACTCACTGAGAACCTATCTCACACAATTCATGTACTGCCAGGGGCCCTTTCAGTTATGGAGCCTAACAGGCAGCTAGCAGGAAGAGGTGGATTTCAGAGAGCTTTGGGCCTTTTCTGACACCCTCAGGCTCCATGCTGGTAGAAATGGTTTCAGTAGCAGCTTGGGCCCTCCCACACACCAGGTTCAGCAGAGGCAGCCAAAACCTATGGATTGCGTTGCAGCTCCAAACAAGGAGCCCAGGGCCTGTCACAGGCAGTGTCTGGCATTGATGTGCACCAGAATCCTTGTCAAGAGCCTTACGAGTCAAAACACTCATTGGCAGCCCTCTGACTACATCAGAGGACAAACCAATTAGACATACAAAGGACACACATAAACAAAGATCTTGGCAAGCACTAGACCCTGTTGGGAAAAATGTCACCTAGTAGGGGTCAGCTGCCACAAGCAGCTCCTACACTGTGCTCAGAGTCAATTGTCATAGTTCATCAGCCTGAGAGTCAGTCCCACCCACAGATGAGCCAACAGCAATCAAGACTTAAATACAACAGGACAGCTCACATAACCCACACAACAGGCATTCCTGGAGCACCTAGCTCAGGTGATCAAGGAGACTGTGTCACTGAACCCCACAAGACACCTACTATATAAGGCCACTATACTAAGACTGGAAGACATAGTAGATCTACCTAATACACAGGTACAAATATAGAGAAAGCCAAAATGGGGAGGCAAAGAAACATGTTCCAAATGAAAGAACAGGAGAAATCCCAGGAAAAGAACTAAATGAAGTGGAGGCAAGCAAGCTATAAGAGTACAAAACAATGGTTTTAAAAATGCTCAAGAAACTTAGGAAAAGAATGAATTAACTCAGTAAGAACTAAAACACAGAGATAGTAAACATTAAAAAGGACATAGAAACTACAAACAAGGACCAGTCAGAAATTAAAAATACAATATCTTAAATGAAGATTACACTAGAAGGAATCAATAAGAGATTAGATAAAACAGATGATCGAATTAGCAACTTGGAAGAAAAGGTAGCAGAAAATATCCAATCATAGCAAAAAGAAAAAAGAATCCAAAAACTGAGAATAGCTTAAGGGACTGCTGGAAAACATCAAATGTAACATCTGTATCATAAGGGTACCAGAAGTACAAGAGAGAGAGCAAGGAGTTGAGAGCCTATTTGAAGAAATAATGACCGAAACTTTCCTAGCCTGGTGAAGAAACAACACACAAGTCTAGGAAGCACAGAGAATTCCACACAAGATTTACCCTAAGAAGCTCACACCAAAACACATCATAATTAAAATGGCAAAGGTTAAAGACAAAGAGAGAATCTTAAAAGCACCAAGAGGAAGACAGTTAGCTATAAGGGATCTCCCATAAGACTGTCAGCTGATTTTTCAACAGAAACATTTCAGGCCAGAAGGGATTGGCACAAAATATTCAAAGTGATGAAAAGCAAGGACCTATGATCAAGACTACTCTATTTTGCCCTACTATTTACAACTGAAAAAGAAATAAGCAGTTTCACAGACCAAAAAAAAGTTAAAGGCGTTCATTACCACCAAGCCAGTATTACAAGAAATATCAAAGGATCTTCTTTAAGAAGAAGAAAGAAAGAAAGAAAAAGAATATAGTTATAAAGAATAAAATGGCAATGAATACTTACCTATCAATAATCACTTTAAATGTAAATGGTTTAAATGCTCTGATGAAAAGACATAGAATAGTGAGTGGATAAGAAAATAAGACTGTCTACAAGAGACACACCTCAAAAAGGAAAACACATCCAGACTATTTAACACCTTATTAATATCAATGTACAGATCTACATAAAATCAACAAGAGTGGATTTAAATAACAAGCTAGACCAGATAGGTTTAGTTGATATTTTCAGAGCTTTTCACCCCAAGCAGCATACATTTTTTTCAAGTGCACATGGAACATTTTCTAGGATAGACCACATGTTATGACACAAAAAATGTCTTGATAAGTTTAAGAAGATTGAAATCATATTAAGCAAGCACCTTTGCTGACCACAATGGTATGAAACTAGCAATCAATTACAAGGAAAAAACCCTGAAAAATACACAAACACATGGAAGCTAAATAACACGCAACTAAACAATGAATGGGTTAATAATGAGATCAAGAAAGAAATCAAAAGTTACCTTGAGACAAATAAAAGTTGAAACACAGCATAAAATCTGTGGGACACAACAAAAACAGTCCTAAGAGGGAAATTCATAGCATTGCAGACCTATCTCCAGAAACCAGAAAAATCTCAAATAAACAATCTAACCTCTCATCCCCATGTAAGAGCACAGTGAGGAGATGTCTGCAAGCCAGGGAAATAAATAAAACTGACTATACTGGAACTTTGGTTTCAGACTTTCAGCCTCCAGATGGCTGTACAAAAATAGGTCTGGCTGGATGTGGCCCCAGGTTCCTCTGCCTTAAGTAGCTGCTGAGCTATAGTGAGACTTAAAAAATGTAGTTCTCTGCTCACCTTCCCTTCGCCCCAACAAGTTACTTGCCCAGAGAAGGGAACAGTTTCTAGATTTAGCCATGGAAGATCCTGCCTGGACAAGGAAGTACCTCTGAGGCCCAGGAGGAAAGAGCCTCTCTCCACTCAGGGAAAGACTTCCTGACAGGCCATAACCTGCTCACCTCAGACACACGCCAATCAGGACCAGTGCCTCCAGAGTCAGGACCAGAGTCAGGCTCCTTATATCTCTGGGTAGTAAACTGCATCATCTAAAGCTGAAGCTTGCTTTTGATATAAGACAAGCCCTAAAGAAGTGAGTCATTTTACAAGTAGGACTGGAGAGAAGTGATTATTCTTGCTGAACCACATGAATACTTCAGTGAAACAAAAACTTCTAGAAACACTGATCTCCAAAATGGGGTGCAAGTACTTGGGGAAGTCAAGAGGGATTTATTGGGATACAGGGGGAAATATTACAATTACAACTAAGTAAATTTCAAGAATTAATGGACATCAGGGAAGATGGAAATTTATTAGCTGACTTTCACAACAATCTCTGTATACCTGGGGGATGAGATTAAAAATAAGGATCTTGTTTCAGTAATGCAGCCAACAACTCACTTGTTCCATTTCCATCTCTATCTGGTGAGGAAACTCCACCCACAACAGTGTGGTAGCCACTAGTGCCATTTTCCAGGCTCTTTCTAGTACTCTCCTTTCCAAGTAAGGAGTGGAATTGTAACCTCCTACCCAACTTGGGTCAGGTTTGACCATGTGACTAATTCTAACAAATAAAATGTGAACAGAAGTGCTGGTGCACTTCCAGGTAGAAATATCAAAAGCCCATGAACAATTCACATTGTCTTTTGCCTCTAGCACAATAATTGGTGACATTCAAAAGGATGACAGATCCATCAGCCTGGGGATCTAAGCACCCTCCCAACCTATGACAGAGCCATAACTTAATATAAAAGAACAATTAACATACTGAGCTTTAACATGCTGAGACTGTGGGTTTTTTGTTAGAACATAATAAATCCATTTTTGTTGACTAGACAAATGAAGGATCAAAATTCAAGACCAGAGCTTTAACTCACTGATCCCAAAATGTCGAACCATGATCAAATTGCATTACACTAAAATTTTTAGTGATACCAAAATTAGTTAAATGTGCCTCATTAATTATAATTAAAATCTTTGTATTAATAATGAATCTGTTAAACAGTATATTAGTTGACACTTTAAAAATCTAGCCTTATACCTAAAGAAACTAGAGAAAGAACAACAAAGCTCAAAGTGTGTAGACAAAAAATAATAAAGGTCAAAGCAGAAATAAATAACATAGAGTCTAAAAAAATACAAACGATTAATGAAAACAAAACTGGTTCTTTGAAAAGATAAGTGAGATTGATACCTTTATAACCAGACCCATTGAGAATCAAAGAGAGAGGACCCAAATAAATAGAATTGGAAATGAAAGAGGGGAAGTAACAACTGACACCACAGAATACAAATAATTATAAGAAAATGTTATGAACAACTACATGCCAACAAATTGGACAACCTGTGCAAAATGGATTAATTCCTAGAAACATACAGTCTTCCAAAACTGAATCAAGAAGAAACAGAAAATCTGAACAAACTGATTACAATTAATGAAATTGAAGCAGTAATCAAAAAACTTCCAAAAACCAGGAGCCCTGGACTAGATGGCTTCACAGGTGAATTTTACCAAAGAGTCAAGGAAGAACTAACATCTATCCTTCTCAAACTATTCCAAAAATTTCAAGAGGAGACTCCCAAGCTCATTTTATGAGACAGCATAAACTTCATTCCAAAACCAGATAAAGACACTACAAAGAAAGAAAATTATAGTCCAATATCCCAGATGAGCATAGATGCTACAATCCTAAACCAAATATTAACAAACCAAATTCAGTAATATGTAAAAAGATCATACACCATGATCAAGTGAAATTTATTCCAAGGAGGCAAGGTTGGTACAATATTTGCAAATCAAATTAATATGATATACCACATAAACAACATAAAGGATAAAAGTCTTATGATCATATCTGCAGGTGCAGAAAAAGCATTTGAAAATAATCCAGCACCCATTTATGATTTAAAAAAACTCTTAGCAAAGTGGGAATAGAGGGAACACACATCAAAATAATAAAGACCATGCATGACAAGCCCACAGCAAACATCATAGTTAACAGGAGAAAACTAAAAATGTTTCTCTTCTAATTAGGAACCAGATGGGGATGTCCAGTTTCACTACTTTTATTCCACATAGTACTGAAAGTTGTAGCCACAGCAATAAGAAAAGAAGAAATAAAAGGCATCCATATTGGAAAGCAAGAAATAAAACTGTCATTATTGGCAGATGACACAATATTGTATATGGAGAACACTAAAGATTCCACAAACAAAATAAATAGTATTGATGAATGAATTCAGTAAAGTAGCAGGATACAAAAGACATATTCAGAAATAGGTGGCATTTTTATAGACCAATAATAAACTATCAGGAAGGGAAACAAAAAATCCCATTTACAACTATATCAAAATAAATAAATAAAATACCTATGAACAAATTTAACAAATGAGGTAAAAGACCTGAACTCCCCTGGCTAGCATAGCTCAGTGGACTGAGCGCGGGCTGGGAACCAAAGTGCCCCAGGTTCGATTCCCAGCCAGGGTACATGCCTGGGTTGCAGGCCATGACCCCCAGCAACCGCACACTGATGTTTCTCTCTCTCTCTCTCTCTGCACCCCCTTCCCTCCCTAAAAATAAATAAATAAAATCTTTTAAAAAAAAGACCTGAACTCAAAAAAATTATGAGACACTGAAGAAAAAAAATGAAGAAGATACAAATAACTAGAAGCATATACCATGCTCATAGGTAGGAAGAATTAACATCATTAAAATGTTCATATTACCCAAAGCAATCTATAGATTCCATGCAATTCCTACAGAAATACCAATGGCCTATTTCATAAAACTAGAATAATAATTGAAAAATTTATACGGAATCCCAAAAGACCCAAATAGCCACAACAATCTTGAGAAGGAAAAACAAATTTGGAGGAATAACACTATTTGATCTCAAACTATACCAACCACAAAGCTATAGTAATCACTCAGCATGGTACTGGCATTAAAAACAGACATATAAATATATAAAACAGAATGGAGATCCAGAAATAAACCTACACCTATGTGGCCAATTAATACTTGACAAAGGAAATAAGAACATACAATAGTGTAAAGACAGTCTATTCAATAAATGGTGTTGGGAAAATTGGATAGATACATGTAAAAAATGGAATTAGGCCACCTTCTTACATCACATGAAAGAATATATTCAAAATGGATTAAAGACTTAAATATAAGATTCGAAACCATAAAATTCCTATAAGAAAACATAAGCAGTAAAATTTCAGACATTTCTTTTGGACATATTTTTTTCTGAAATATCTCTTTGGGGAAGAGAAAAAAAGAAAAAATATCAAATGAAACTACATCAAACTATTTTGCACAGCAAAGGTAACCATCAAGAAAATGAAAAGACAACCTACTAAATGAAAGTACATATTTGCCAATGATACTTTCAATAAGGGGTTAGTATCCAAAATGTATAAGGAACTCATACAACTCAACACACACACAAAACCCCAAACAGTCCAATTAAAAAATGGGCAGAAGACCTGAATAGACACTTCTGCAAAGATGGCCAAGAGACATTTGAAAAGATGCTTAACGTCACTAGTAAGAGAAATGCAAATTAAGACCACGATGATATATAACGTCACACCTGTCAGAATGGCTATCATCAATAAATCTACAAAGAAATGTTGGCGAGGATGCAGAGAAAAGGGAACCCATGTGCATTGTTGGTGGGAATGCAGACTGGGGCAGACACTGTGGAAAACAGTATAGATTTCCCCCAAAACATTAAAAATGTAACTGCCGACAGCATTTGAGATTTTGCTCTGTGGTCATATGTCACCAATTTGGACTCAGATAAACTCATAAAAATTCTCTAAAAAAATAGAATAAAATAAAATGGAACTGCCATATGATACAGTGATTCCACTTCTGGGAATATACCCAAAGAAACCCAACACACTAATTTGAAAGAATATATGCACTTCTATGTTCATTGCAGTGTTATTTATAATAGCCAAGATATGAAGTAACACAAGTGCCCATTAATAAAAGAGTAGATGTATATCCCATGGAATATTACTTGACCACAAAAAATAATGAAATCTTATCATTTGCAACAATGTGAATGGACCTAGAGGGTATTATGCTCGGTGAAATAAGTTGAGAAAGATATCATATGATTTTACTTATATGTGGAATCTAAAGAACAAAATAAGTAAACAAAAATGAAATAGACATAGATACGGAGAACAGGCTGATGATTGCCAGAGAGAAGGGGGTTTGTGGGACTGGGTGAAAAGGGTGAAGTGATTAAGAAGTACATATTGGTAATTATAAAAGAGTAATGAGAATATACAATACAGCATAGGGAATATAGTCAATAATATTGTAATAATTATGTATGATGCCAAATGGTTACTGGAAATATTAGGATGGGGTGCAATTTGTGAAGTGAATGGTTAACCACTATACTGTACACCTGAAACTAATACAAAACAACATTGAATGTAAACTGTAATAAAATATATATATATGGCCCTTCTTGAAAACAGGAAGATGAACTCAAAGACAAGGCATTCTTTCTAGTCTTGTGGTTCACCTGGAGTCTCACTCTGACTATGCGAATTCTAAGCACATCCAAAAATTCCCTCCCAAGAAGTCACATTTACCTCATAAAAACTTCAGACTCTACAGCTTTAACCTGAAGATAAAATGGAGTCATTCATTTATGACTTATTCAATGTGTAATAACAGATTCCTATTCTAGAATAATTACTATCATCTAACTTCTGCCTTTCTATGTTTGCCCCAGGCCTCCCCAGAATTTGGAGATGCCCTTCTACATTTCGGAACATCTAGGCTCTGGCAGATACTCTAACTAAGGTTTATAAAATCCTTTTACTTTTAATGTCAGCAAAGAAAACATTGGAGCACATCAAAAGGAACTTCTACTAATGTATCAGTCAGCTATTACTACATAACAAACAACCATAGAATGCCAATAATAATAAGCATGCACAATAGAAGCATGCATTTCACTCAAGCATTTGTGGATTGGCTGGGGCCACTCTGATATAATTGGAGCTTGGCTGGGCAGTTCTAAACTTCAAGTTGGGACAAAATCTGCTCCATGGGTCTGCTCCATGGGTTCCTTGGCATGTTCTCATGATGATGGCAAATTCATGAAAAAATAAGCCCAACCAGGCCAAATCACTGTCAAGTCCCTCTTTGTAGTAAGCCTGTTAACAGCCCATTCACCAAAACAAGTCAAAGGGCAAGCCCAAAGTCAAGAACAAATCAACTCTGTCTCTGGTAGAAGAAATGCAGAATCACATGGAAAAGGGTGTGAAGACAGGGAGGAGCAAAGAATCTGAGCCAAGAAATCAAACATAAAAGGTAGAATTTAATTTACAAAGGGTAGATTCCTTAGTCAAAATCTAATCATGGACAGTTCCTATTCATAGTTACTTTCTCAACACCTCTGTTGAAACCCAACCCCCAAATCCCCAGTACTCCTCTGGAGCATTTCTCATACCCATCTCCTCCAGAAGACAGACTGGAGCTGGAGACCCAGCCTAGCTCTTCAGCGGGATGATGGATATCATCATAGGAAAGAAATAGGAACCTTGGCTTTTCTCTATCGTGGTAATATCAGAGGCTAAAGCCTCTCCCAAACCTCTAAGGCCAACCAGTGTGCCCTGCATTCCAAAGCTCCATAATAGTGATGAGGGAACAGGATTACAGTGTCATTTCTCCCATCTTTCCTGGAGATAGGAGGCAGGAGTTGAGCTATGTGCCATTAAGTTCCTTCTGAATGGGAGATTAGGGAATTCTGTCATCCCTAACAAGACAATCATGCATCTGAAACACTTAAAAGAGCATGTGTTAACGGCATTAGAATATGCTTAATGCAGTCTGAAAATTTCTCCCTCACCCTCCTTACCCCTACCTCCTACCTTGCTGCTCTCTCTACTTCTCCCTCTTCCTTCCTCTCCCCTTCTTTCTTTCAAGACCATTTCCAAAGCTGAGCTGAATCTTCAACAAAGAACCTGAACCAGTCCAGCCACACAGCTTGTGGAGCCTAGAGATGCACCTTAGTAATGATTTACATTCCCACAGTATGCTTGTGTCACTCACAAGTCAGGAGTTCCACATTCTGCTGTGAAACATGGTGGTTAAGTGTGCTGGACTTCAGGGTCAGAAAGACCTGAATGAACACTTGTCTCCTCCTCTTACTATGTGACCTTGGGCAAATTGCTTAACCCCTCAGTTTCCTCAAGGGTAAAACAGGAGCCATAACAGTAGCTACCTCACAGGACTATTATGTGGATGTTGTGAGATAAAATATGAAAGTGCTTAGTACAGTGCCTGCTACATAGTAAATGCTCAATAAAGTGTAGCTAATATAATTTGATGTGGAAACTATAAACCTTCACTGGGAAAACACCAATCTTTGTAAACTCCAAGGAGCAGGGACCCTGCAACATGAACCGCATGTCCACAGTATCTGAAACCCTTAAAAGACTGGTCCCTCCCTTGGAGGTAAAAGGAAAGTGTTTGGGCCAGTTTGGAGTTAACTGCTCCTGGGTACTGAAATGTTATAAGAGGGATTTTTGTGGTCTGAGCAATAACATGCAAAAACACAGGTGTCTGTGGCCAGCGAACGTAAATGTGAAACAATGATCACCCAGCAATAAGGAGAAACACCTGTTGGTATCCGTTAGAGGCCATCACGTGGCACAAAGCAGCTCTTTCCTCTGCCTCATTGGGTGGTTAAGCAAAATTGTTCATGTGACTGGTTAAGATACTAGTTGTCATCAAAACACTTTCAAAATAAATTGGGTCTTGTTTCAGTAAATTCAATTTATTTCCTAGGACCATTGATTCAATTTGACAAATATTTTTGGAGTGCTTACACTGTGGCAGACGTTGTGGGTATTTAAAAGGCAAAAAGAAAGAAAATAAACATTTTTTGATTTTTTGTGATGATAAGCAACCTTATGAGTATTTATAGCCCCGTGTTTTGTGTGGCTGGGAGTAATGGGGTAAAATGGGAAATACTAATACTTCATGTTAAGAAAAGTGAGGCATTTCAGTGATCTAAGACAACAGAAACTTATTTCTCACTCCTATATCAGCCCAGTGCGATGTTCCTGGTCACCACATGCTTCCTTCCACATGGGGATTCAGGTACCTGTGCTCCCTCTCTCACGCAGACCTGCCATGCCTGTGGCCTCAAAGTCCCACACACCCAACAGCAGAGAGAAAGAGAGAATATGGAGAAAACCCACCCACTTCTTAGAAGCTCTTTACCAGAAGCAACACACATCACTTCTATTCACATTCCACTGGCAAGAATTAATCATATGGGCACTTGTGGATACAAAACAAGGCAGAGAAATGCAATCCTTGTTCCTGCTGGGACAGCAACAATTCCACACTGAAAAAATTTTCAGTAAATTACTAGCTCCTTGCATGTATGCATTTAATGCATCATTATAGTTCTTTATGCCTATTTTCCCCACTCTGACATAAGTGCCAAAAGAGCAGGGACTTGTTTTGTTCATTGTAGAATCCCCAGCTGGTGGTGATGCCTGAAATGAACCTTGAAGGACTTACCCAGGTGCAGAGGTTAGAGAAAGGCAGGCCGTGACAAGGGGCTGGATGGCACGTAAAAGGGCAGGAAGTATCAGGGTGTGGTGTTTTCGGGAGGCTGCAGTTACCTACTCTGACAAGAGAGAAGAGTGGGGTCTTGGCCAAGGCATGGCAGGCTCCTGGGGGCAGAACCCAGAATGGGCCTCAGGCTAAGGAGTTGAGATCTATCCTTAAGTACCACATGACCCAGAAATTCCACTCCAAGGCATAGATGCAATAGAAATAAAAACATATGTTCACACAAAAACCTGTACACAAGTATTCATAGCAGCATCATTCACAATAGCCAAAAAGTAGAGACAATCAAAATGTCCATCAGTAAATGAGTGGATAAACAAAATGTGGTAAATCTATACAATAAAATATTATTAGTCACAAAAAGGAATGAAATACTGATTCATGCTACAACATGGATGAACCTTGAAAACACGAAGCCAGACACAAAAGACCACATATTGTATGATTCTATTTCTATGAAACGTGTAGAATAGACAAATCCAAAGACACAAAAGTGGGTTAGTGGTTGCCAGGAATTAGAAGGAAAGAGGAATGGGGATCGAGTACTAATGAGCAAAGAGTTTCTTTTTGGGGAGATGGTAATGTTCTGGAATTAGATAGCGGTGATCGTTGCACAGCACTATGAATCTATTCAAGACAACAGAACTGTACATTTTAAAAAGGCAAACTCTGTAGTATGTGAATTATATCTCAATAAAGATGCTATTTTAAAAATTTATCTTAAAGACAATGAGGACGCATGAAAGAATTTTAAGCAGGTGGGGGTGACATGGTCAGATATCACACTGGTGGTTATATAAGCAGTAGTTTGAAGAAGACAGAGAACAGAACATGGAGACTGGTAACCCCAGTGAAGCAAAATAAGGAGCTGAGCTAAAGCAGTGAAGTCAACACATCCCAGGAGTTAATACAGGGTCAAAAGATAGAAAAAATAGAAAGAGCAGAACAAGCTTTGTAGCTCTCCCTGTAAAATCACATTCTAGTAAGCTGTGCAAGCAATACATGCATAGCATACAAGGCATACCAGGCCTGCTTCAGCCCTTCTACATACATTTGAGGAGTGGCTGCTGGCACAGGAATTCACCTCCAGGGAGCCTGACTTTTCAGCACCAAAACATCAAGCAAGTCTGCAGGTTCTCAGCCCTGCTGATCTGAGCTGTGCAACTCTGGCTGCTGGCTTTGTGGTTGACATTTGGTCATTTCTCTTTTTATTCAATAAATCTTTTTATTTGGTCATTCAATATTAATGAATAGCCCTGGCTGTTGTAGCTCAGTGGATTGAGTGTGGGCTGCAAACCAAAGGGTCGCCGGTTCAATTCCCAGTCAGGGCACGTGCCTGGGTTGGGGACGCAGAGGAGGCAACCACAGATTGATATTTCTCTCCCTCTCTTTCTCCTTCCCTTTCCCTCTCTCTAAAAATAAATAAATACAATCTTTAAAAAAACAATAAAGTATAATTAATGAATAACTGCACAAATAGGAAAACTATTTGTATATCTTTAGAATGTCTCCGATTGAAGCAGAGGGTGATGTTTTGTAAATTAGGTGACACAGGCAATGAATTCAGGACCTGCCAAATTTAATGCCCTGCCCTAAAACAAACTGTACAACTCATTTGGGTTTCACAGATACCTATGGCATGCCAGGGACCAAGGGATACAAAATGTGCAGGAAAGTTGTCTAATTTCTTAAGAAACTCACAGACTGGTGGGACTGAATGATCCTGAGTCAGATGAGTGTGAGGTTAAGGAACTGCAATGGTGGAGGGACGCATGTGTGTTCAGCCTGGGGCATGGGGAGATGTCCAAGAAGCATCCTAGAGAGGCAGCTTCCAGTCTAGGTATACTCCACCCTCTTGGAGCCCTGAGGCTGGCCTTGCATTCATCAGCTTATGAAGTAACTTTTTTTGGATGGGACAACCCAGTGCACATACACAACTGGAAGGCAGGGCAAGAGGATTGCAGAATTGGATCAAACAAGAAGACTTTTCAGCCCTGACCAGTGTGTCTCAGATAGATGGTTCACTCCCAGTCAGTCAGGGCACATGCCTGGGTTGCAGGTTTGTTTCCCAGTCAGGGCACGTGCAGGACGTGACTGATTGATATTTCTCTTCACATCGATGTTTTGTTCCCTCTCTCTCTCCCTCCCTTCCCTTCTCTTTAAAAATAAATAACATTTTTAAAAGAAGGAGAAGGAGGAAGAGGAGGCAGCAGCAGCAACGACTTCTCTGGTGAAATCCTAAGACTAGAGAAAAGGAAAATCCAATCTATAGTTGCCTTTGGGAGTTTCACTCTGAAGGACCCAGAGAGAGCCTCTTAGGGAGCTAAAAATGTTCTATATTTTGATTTGGATGGTGATCGTAGGAGAGAGAGAGAGACTTTAAGATTACATCAAGAAACAAAATAAAACCCCAGGCCTATTACATTATTCATTCTGTCTTTTCAATAGCACAAAAATTATCCACCTTGTATTTCCCATTTACTGTGTTTTTGTCTTTGTGATCTCATTTATCTCTCTCTCTCTTTTTAAATCCTCACTGAGCACATTTTCATTTGCTTTTTTAGAGAGAGAGAGGAAGGGAGAGAAACATCAATGTGAGAGAAGCATCAATTGTTTGCATTCCCATGTACCCAGATCAGGAATCCACATGGGGCCAGGGGATTGTATGCATCCAGACTAGGGGTTGCACACACCCATACCCAGATTGTGAGGAACCCGCAACCTAGGTATGTGTCCTGAGCAGAAACCGAACTCACAACCTTTCATTAAGGGATGACACTCCAAGCAATGAGCCATACCAGCCGAGGCTCATTTATTTCTCTTAACAAGCCTGAGGTTAATTAGAATTTTATGCCAGAAACTCAAACTCAAATGGATTAAATAACTTTTCCCAAATCACCCAACTGGAAAAGAGCCGAGCCAGAATTTGAATCAGTTCTCCTCACTTGTAATTCAGCTCTATTCCCATTATTCCAAGCTAGTTTAAAAATTGGCAGCTAAACTGGAGAGCATTATGCTAAGTGAATGAAGTAAACCAGGTGGTGAAGGACAAATACCGTAGGATCCCACCTTTTTTGTCTTTTCTTTTTTTTTTCTTTTTTTTTTTAAAGATTTTATTTATTT
The DNA here is from genome assembly GCF_004126475.2 of Phyllostomus discolor. NCBI lineage: Eukaryota > Metazoa > Chordata > Mammalia > Chiroptera > Phyllostomidae > Phyllostomus > Phyllostomus discolor. Next base: position 42,438,568 of record NC_040913.2, on the reverse strand, counting down.
ATTTTTAGGGAGGGAAGGGAGGGAGATAGAGAGAGAGAAACATCAATGTGCGGTTGCTGGGGGTTATGGCCCACAACCCAGGAATGTACCCTGGCTGGGAATCGAACCTGGGACACTTTGGTTCCCAGCCCACGCTCAATCCACTGAGCTACGCCAGCCAGGTGTCTTTTCAATAGCACAAAAATTATCCACCTTGTATTTCCCATTTACAATGTTATTGTCTGTGTGATCTCATTTATCTCTCTCTATCTTTTTTAAGTGGAACCTAATCAACAAAACAAACAAGCAAGCAAAATAGAACCAGAGACAAAAAAAAACCCAAAAACAAACAAAGAACAAACTGACAGTGACCAGAGGGGAAGGGAGAGTGATAATGGAGAGAAATAGGGGAAGGTCCATTCAGGAACCTGTATGAAGGACACATGGACAAAGCCAAAGTGGGTAGGTTTGTGGGTGGGAGGCAGGAATGGTTGGGGCCGGGGGCTGAGGTGGGGTGAAAATGGAAACAACTGTACTTGAACAATAATAAAACAAAGAAAAATAAGTAAATAAATAAAAAACTTGGTAGCTATTAATTCCATATTCTAGCTGCAGTGTATACCAAGAAGGTCCAAGAGGTATCTCCAAGACAAACTTTTTTTTCTTTTTTAATTTCTCCATTTTTTAAAAGTATTTTTTATTGCCAAGCCTCCATCTGCCAGGTACAAATCAGCTCCTGGGGAACCTGGTGGGGAGATACCACCCACACCTTCACAGAGTTCATGGTTCCAGTGGAGGAGACAGGAGATGAAAGTCTGGACATGGCTGAAACAGAGTATTAAATAGGTGCTATGCTAGAGATACAAAGTGCGGTATGGAGATAAACGAGGCAGCCATGGTATTCAGTTGGCATTCATCTCTCCCCAGTATATTGGGCTCTTTTGAAGACCAGCCTGGGTTGCTAGCAATTCGCTATCTAAATTGCTTGGCTCCTGAAGAAGCTGATTCTATGCACTTTTCTAGGTAATTTCTGTGTTTCCTCTTTTCCACATATCTCTTGGGCCTAACTTGGGAAGGAAAGGGGAACCCTGGAATTTTACTCATCAGCCCCTTCTTCTTTGGAAGGAGAGAAGAGTTAACCATACCAACATAGAGCTTGCTTCTGAGATTGTTAGGTATCAGCTGGAAGATGAGTGAAAACACTGGATTTCATTGACAAGGAGAAAAGTCTCTTGAGATTTCTGCCTGATAAAAAGTCCTAAGGAGACCACCTCACCCAGATCTCTCCTGAGGGCCAGTTGGTATAATGGGAGCATGAGTTTAATCCAGATGAGCCAGATATGGCCCTGCTCTCCCTGTCTCCACTGCTTGTAACTAAAGCTTTAGTTTCCTCCTCTGGGCATGGTAACACCTGCCTCATAGGGCTGCCCTGAAAATGAAATGAGAGCACCGATGTCCAATGTACTCGGTACTGTCAGAATTGACACTGAATATCTGCCCTGAGGAGATCTTTCAGAGTTTCTCCTAAAAACTCAGTTGATTGGAGTGCCATCCCATACACCAAAAGGTTGTGGTTTCGATTACCAATCAGGGCACATACTTAGCTTGCAGGTTCACCCCTGGTCAAGGCACATATGGGAGGCAATCAAAAGATGTTTCTCTCTTACATCAATCTCTATCTATGTATCTCTCTCTCTCTCTCTCTCTCTCTCTCTCTCTCTCTCTCCCTCTCTCTAAAAGTCAATAAACATATTCTTGGGTGAGGATTTAAAAAAAAAACAAAAAACTCTGTAGTGAATTCACTGGGTATTGCATTTGCATAAACAGCAATCTTTAAGTGGCCCTCTTGAAGATTACTTCACACTCCTTAAATGCTAGATTTGTCTATTTAAATTCCAAAACAGGATGTCTTTGCATTTAGAAACCCTAGTGTGACCTCTAAGGCTATAGTGCTACCCTGGAAAAGGTGCAGTTCACACAACAGCCACTTCATTCTGCAGCATGGATGAGATGTGGCTGAAACGGTGACAGACTGGGGCCCATTCCAGGTTCTCGTTTTGCCCTACAGGCTCATGCACAGTTAGCCATCCAAGTGGAATTCAGTTTCCTAATGTAGAACAGCTCAGGAGGCCCACAGTGTGGACCAGAGGCTAAGGAGAAATAACCACAGAACAGGAAAAGCCTTATGAGGTCTGCTGACTTCCCTACACCCTTTTGAACAAATGGTGATGTATCCTTAAAAATGAAAAAGCCCCAGGAGAAAGCAAGCCCCAACATCCCTTACACTCACCACCAATGAATGTATCTGTAGCTTAGCCTGGGACCCTTTGTCCATCTTTGGTGATATGGAAAGCACGTGACATCTCTTTAGTAGCATTAAATTGCCATTCAGTATTTTAAGGAAGTGGGACAATGTAACCCAAGCCCCTGGAAATGAGTTTTGTTTCCTGACCCTTCACACCACAGCTCAGACCATTTCCAGGCCCCCCATGTTCCTCTTGGATCTGGAAGCCAATAAGAGACCCAGAAAACACACATCTAAGCTCTGAGAAGGTGCCTATCCTCTTTAAAAGAAATAAAGTAGTAATTGTTTAGCATAGAGTCTTCATTATCAAGAGAAAATGTTAATCTGATCTTTCTGATTAACTGTGCAACTGTCTCTCTTTGTCCCCCCAAACATTTTTGTGTTTAAAAACAGGATTTAATACAACATGAAAAGAAATCTGGATCTCAAGATGTGGCGGAATTGAGAAGGCAGGATTCACACAAAGGAAAAGTTACTACTTTGGTATCTCAGATGGCAAATTACGGACAGTTTGTACAGTCTGAAAAACACCATTCAGTAGCCTGCCAAGGAGAAGCAATCTCTTCACTTTTCAACCAAGATTTAAACTTTAGAAAAGGACCTAGATTTCGTTTTTCCCACATGTATGGGGCCTGGACCCCTACCTGGTGCATAACCTCTCAGAGGGCCAGCTCTAATCTTAGCACAATGGCTTCCTCAGATCAAGGTGACCTCCCTCAGCAAACGTCTTTCTCGTCTGCCACTCCCCGGCTCCCTTGCCTGTGGCCTTACGCAACTTCTCTTATCTGGGCAGGAGCAAGTGGTAAGGGAATGTCCTTCTAAACACGGCTAATCTCTCTATCAGTTTTAGATCTCTGAGATTATGATGGTTAATTATACTTTGGGTTTGGGGAGCTCATTTTCCCTGTAGTACATTCAGGTCTCTGATTTCACCTTCCTGAAACTTTTTTGTCTGAGAGACACAATGTTCAGCCACTTAACCCTTCAACCCCTGTTTTCTTTTTTCTAAAATGAAGCCGAGGGCAGAGCTGGTAGGGCCTAGAGATCTGATGCCAGCCTCTCTTCTGTTTGGAAGATGAGCTGCCGACCTACCTTTCAGAGTGATCCTGAACACCCTGTTCACTTAACTTTCCTTTCCTTCAAGTCTGCCCCCCTTCTACAAACCTCACTGAGTAACTCATTCTGTTTCCCAAATTTCTCTCTGGCCACCTAAGCTATCCGAGGAACTTACCCCAGCTACCCTCACAGAAGCCGGCCCCTCACTCAGAATCCCCTCCATAATGGCATGATAACTGCTGCTCCCTTCCTACCTGGGCTCGCAGGGCTTCCTTCCCATAGCTCCAGGCCTCACCCTCAAGATACTCTCATATTTGACAGGTCACACACTGGTCCTGCCTCTCCTTGACCTGTTCCTGGCAAGGAGGGGCTTCCTCCAAAGGCTCAGAATTCACAACCAAGCCCTGGCTCTTGGTTCCAGAACAAGCTTTGGCCCTGGGCCTAGGACAGAGGGTCACATGCCTCCTGGGAGCACACAGGAATGGGCCCTTCCCATGAGATGCATGAAAACTCACTTACAAAGGCAATCCTGTTTTGTCACGTTGACAAGCAAGAGCAAGCCTGTAGGAGGGAGGCCATTCAACCCCAGGAGGCAGGCCATGCTATTGCTAACAGGCCAGTCTGGTAAGCAGCTCAACACCAAATCCCCTGAAGACCCTGCCTTCTATGGGTCTTCCAAACAAGGACCCATGTCTCTGTCTCCTGTTCCTTCTACCTAATTTATGACATGCATGCATACACAAATACATACATATTCATGTGTGTAGGTATACACACATACATGTGCTCACATTAATGCACACATTCACACAGACATGATGTGCCAACACAGTGAGCACAACATGTCAACATGGTGAGCCATTTACAGTGAGGCTCAGAAGATTTCACTGACTTTACAACCCTTGAATTCTAAGAAAAGGTACTGATATGTGACAGGATCAGGGCCAGCCCAGCATCATATATCACCCGGGAGTGATAGGAAGTTCACCTCTTTCCCTCTATTTCATCATGCCTGAGGTTCCACCATTAAAGATTCATTCCTTTGTCCTCAAGGGTCTTCCAGGCTTCAGAGATCCCTTCTCCTCCAATAAATTATAAGTAGCTGGGGAGGACACTGCTATGGGCCCCCAGCACCAATCTTGGCCCTGGATGAATTTTTTTAGATGCTTGGTAGTATGCAAGCAAGGCCCTGGAGAGGGGGAAGCAGAAAAGACCTGCAAGGGAAGGGTGGCCCAATGAGAGGACAGAGAGGACAAGGCAAAAGAGCAACCCACAGTCATGGTGTCATACCCAGCCTGCCTGGGCTATAAAGGCAGTTTCACTCATTCATTCAACAGGTAGGGACTGAGCACTTACTATGTACCAGGTGTCATGCCAGGCATGGTAAATACTGTGGCAAGTGAAGCCAGAGATGGTTCTTGCCTTTGTGGAGCTTATGGCTCACTTGCAGGAGGGTGGAGAGAAATCAACCATAAAAATCACAGTCATGAACATGTGTTTTCAAACCAAGATGAGTGTACTTAAGAAGGGTTCTACAAGAATAGCTCCAGGGAGCCAACCTAGACTGGGAAGCCAAGAAGGCTTTCTGAGAAAGTGATGCTTAGTCCTAAAGAAGTCAAATTAACTAGAAGAACAGAGAAGAGTAGGCATTCTAAGCAGAGGGAACTGCATGTGCAAAAGCCCTGTGGTATAAATGAGCTACTTAATACCACCATTGTGTGTGAAGGTTTACTTAACCTTCAGTAAACTCTGAACCTGAAGGAAAATGTTCTCTTCTAAAAATGGGTTTCCCTTTCCCGTTCCCGTTCCACTTAAATCAATACCAAGGGATGCAGAGAAGGTAAGCTATGCAGGAGAAAGCCTTAAAAAAACAAAAGAGCAGACAGCAGCTATGACAGCCATTTCCTGTTTGGTATCTCTCACCACAAACCTTCTTAGCCAAATAAATTAGCACAGGAAAATATTTTGGGGAAGGGTGTGGAAGAAACACAGCCTGAAAAGTCAGGAAAAATACCTCATCTGCTTTTCAAAAAAGAGCACAAGTCTGAGGTAACAGCTAGAGCCACCCAACTGGAGGGACTTAGAGACCCAAGGACATTGCGTCCCCCTCTGGTGCTTAACCTGGGGGAAGCTGAGGCTCAGAGAGGGGCCAGGATCCAGTCAATGGCAGAGCTGGGCTTGAAGCCTAACTCTGGGCTCTTTATCCTGTGTTTTCTCCCTGCCTTGCTCCCTCTGGTCCCATCAGACAACACCTGCAGACTTCAGTGGGGTTGGAACTGCCTCTGAGACGACTGAAGGTGAAGCTTAATTTTGCCTTGGGTCCTTGTGATATGAAAAAGAGGGTGAGGAGCTCTGGACACTATGTTTTCTATATTTGGTCTTCACAACAACCCTGGGAGACAAGGACTCACACCCCCATTTCACAAATGAGGAAACAGAGCCTCTGAGATGAGGGCAAATGTGAAATAGCACCCAATTATAGTGATAGAACTGGTCTGGTTTGAAAGCCTATACTTTCTCCTCCTTTTCCCAATGCAATTCCCACAGAGATGCTTCTGTGGAGAAACCTCCTCAGCTTCCCAACCAAATTGCCAGTAGACTACCTACCAACAACAGCCCCTCTGCTCAGACAGCCTTCTTGCACCTGGGGGAGATGTGCAGCCTGCCTTTGCCACAATGCCCCCATAAGAAGAGGTTTCACTGGTTCCTCTGTCCCATCCCAGAAGCTGGTTTATGCATAAATACTTGGGCTGGCACTGAACCCTCTCACTTTGGGTGTGTGTCATATTTTTTATTTGTTTTGGTTTAGCTATTCCTCCCAGAAGTTAGAACTGAAAATTTCCAAACTCAAAAGCATAGTATTCATAACCTAACAGCTCTGTATGCTCAATATCAGGCTTGTTCTGGTCCAGAAAAGCCCGCTGACTAACACACTCCAGGTAACAATCAAGCAGTTTGCAAGAGCCTGCTGTTGGCACTCGGGTCTTAGAGGGAGTGGAGTGTTGCAGAAGTCAGTGGCAGAGATGACTAGCTGTCCTCCAATACCCATTCTCTTTGTCTTTTTTTTAAATAGCTGCACTCTCAAATTTTAGCTGCCCAGCTAGAGACATTTTCAACAGCCTCCCTTGCAGCTAGAAATGACCATCTGACAAAGACATAGACAAGAGAATATGCACAGAAATTATTTTTGTCCCTTCTAGTCATGTCATTAAAAAATAAGCCTGTGTTGATTTGCCTGTTCTCCTTTCTACTGGCTGGAATGTGAATGTGATGACAAGAGCAGGAGCAGCCACTTTGAACCATGGAGCCACTCACCCAGCCTTATACTGCTTACCTCTGGGCTGTGAGAGAAAAAAAAAACTTCCTCTTTGTTTAAGACACTACATTTTGCATTTTCTGATCCACCAACCTAGTCTGAACCCTAAGTAATTTATGCACTAAGGTGCATAATAAATCTCTACGTGGGGTACATACCATGCAGTAGTTTTCAAGTATACATGACCTTAATATTTGTTTTTCAAAACTAGCTAGGAATGTGCCACTTGAAATGCATCTTGGAAAACACTGAAAACACTTTTTTCAGCATCTCAGAATCCCAAGCATGTGGGACTCAGCCCACAAGCTCTGCTTGTCCCCAGTTATTCATCCAACAGAGGCCTATAGAACGTAAACTAGTCTCCCTCCAACACTTCTCTGAAAGAATCCATTTCCTTTCCCCAAACCACTGACCATACTTTACAACAGGCCACATACCCCGCACTTCTAACTTTGGGAATTTGTGTTCTAGGAAACCGTAAAGACAGAGTTGCCACATGCAGATATATCCTCAATCCCAGAAGGGGCTAATAATAAAAATTATACTGACAGTGAACAAACAGCCACTGGTGCCCTGATGGAAAAAGATTTATCCAAAGCAGATAAAGCCTCCTAAGCATAAGCAAGAAATAGTTCCAGGTCACAGAAAAGTTGTAATTAAAAAAGAAACTGTGCTCACAGCTAATATCATACTTACTGGTGAAAGACTAAAAGCTTTTCCTCTAAGAGCATGAACAGATCTAGGATATGCCTTCTCACCTCTTGTTTTCAACACTGTACTGGAAGTTCTAGCTAGGGCAATTAAGCAGAAAAGGTTAAGAAGGCATTCAGATTGGAAAGGAAGAAGTAAAACTATTTCTATTTGTGAGTGGTATAATTTTGTTTGTAAACCTATACAAAACTATTAGAATTAATAACAAGTATACCAAGGTTGCAGGATACAAAATCAAAATGCAAGAATCTAGTGTATTTCTTCTAAACACTAGCAAAAACAATCTGAAAATAAAATTTTAAAAAACTTCACTTATATAACATCAAAAAGAATATAATATTAGGAATAATTTGACAAGAGAAGTATAAGATTCATAGACTGAAAACTACAAAACATAACTGAAAGAATTAATAAGACCTAAATAAATTAAGAGACATTTTATGTTCCTGAAACGGAAGGAAGACAATGTTGCTAAGATGGCAATACTCACCAAACTGACCTACAAATTCCATGTAATCTCTCTGAAAACCCCAGCTGCCTTTTCTACAGAAATGGACAAGCTGAGCCTAAAATCTGTATGAAAATGCAAGTTACTCAGAACAGCCAATATAATGCTGCAGAAGAACAAAGTTAGAAGACGCACACTTTCTGACTTCAAAACTTACTTCAAAGCTATAGTAATCAAGACTGTGTGGCACTGGAATAAAGATAGACATATAGATCACTGGACTAGAATCAAGAGTCCAGAAATAAACTGATACATTTACAGCCAACTGATCTTCAACAATAGCACCAACACAATTCAATGGGGAAAAATAGTCTTTCCAACAAATACTGCTATGACAACTGGATAGTATTTACATACAAAACAATGGAGTTGGTGCCATTTGCAACAACATGGATAGATCTTCAAAGTATTATGCTTACTGAAATAAGTCATATGGAAAAAGACAAGAATATGATTTCTCTCATACGTGGGATATAAAACAAAGCAACAAATGAACAAACAAAACAACAGTAACAAAACATTCACTGACACAGACATCAAGCAGTAGCTACCAGAGGGAAGGGGGATGAGGGGAGGTTGAAGAGGGTAAAGGGGTCAAATACATGGTGACTGAAGGAGGCTGAACTGTGGGTGATGAGCATACAGTGTAACATACAGATAATGTATTATAATATTGTACACTTGAAACTTATATAATCTTATTAGTAAATGTTACTTGAGAAATTTAATGTTAAAAAAGAGTGGAGTTGGCCCTGGCTAGGTGGCTCTGTTGAATGGAGCATTGTCCCATACACCAAAAGGTTGTATGTTTGATCCCTGGCCAGGGGACATACCTAGGTTGTGGGTTTAATCAACCATCAGGGTGCATACAGGAGGCATCTGATCGATGTTTCTCTCACATCAATGCTTCTCTCTCTCTGTCTCTCAAATTAACAAACATATCCTTGGGTGAGAATTTAAAAAAATATAAATAAATAAAAAATCATAAAAAGAATGGAGTTGCATTCCTACCTCACATTGTATACAAATACTAATTCAAAGTTCATCAAACACCTAAATGTGAGATCTGTATAATGTAAGAGAGCTGTATAACTTTATACAACTCTTAAAAGAAAACACTAAGTAACTTTTGAACCTTGAATTAAGCAATGATTTCTTACATATAACACTAATAGCACAAACAAAAGAAAAATATAAACAAATTGGACTTCATTAACGTTTAGAACTTTTGTGCTTCAAAGGACAAAATAGAAAACATTTGCAAATCATAGGTCTTATATACCTAGTATATGGAATACATAGAAAACCCCTTGAACTCAACAATAATAAAAACAACCCAACTAAAAAATGGGCAAAGGATTTGAATAGACATTTCTCTAAAGGTCTGCCAATGGCCAATAAGTACATGAATAGGTGCTTGACATCATTAGCTATTGAGAAATGCAAATTAAAACTACAGTAAGAGCCCTTGCTGGTGTAGCTCAATGGATTGAGCGTGGGCTGTGAACCATAGTGTCGCAGGTTAGATTCCCAGCCAGGGTACATGCCTGGGTTGCAGGCCATAAGCCCCAGCAACCGCACATTGATGTTTCTCTCTCTCTCTCTCTCCCCCTCCCTCCCTTCCCTCTCTAAAAATAAATAAAATCTTAAAAAAAACTCAGTAAGATACAAATTTCACCCACTAGGGTATCTATATTTAAAAAGACAGATAATAACAAGTGTTGATGAGGATGTAGAGAAACTGGAATGCTTACATATTGCCAATGGGAATGTAAAATGGTGCAGCTGCTATAGAAATGTTAAACATAGGGTTACCATATGATCTAAAAATTCTACTCCTTGTTATATACCCAAGATAAATTAAAACATATATCCACACACACAAAAATATGGTATATCCATAAATACATTATTATTCAGTCATAAAAAGGAATGAAGTACTGATTCATGTACAACATGGGTGGACCTTGCAAACAGTGTGGCAAGGGAAAGAAGCCAGACACAAAAGGCCACACACTGTATGATTCCATTCATCTAAAATATCCAGAATATGCAAACCCATTAACACAGAATTAGATAGTGGTGATGGTTGTACAACTATGTAAGTATGCTAAAAAACACTGATTTGTAAACTTTAAAAGGATGAATCTCAAGGTATGTGAATTGTATCTCAATAAAGAAATAAAGAAATGTTTTTTAAAAGTTTTAGTTTCCTAATTTCTTAAAAAAGATGAAATATCATAGTTCACTTTTGAAGATATAAAGAAAACTATAAGTAGCTAAGTTGTGGATTTGTGACCTACAGGAACATAAGAATTAAGGTTCTTAAACTACTTGATTTGATTATCAAAGTGATACCTAGTTATTTTAGGTTTTTAAACAGAAAATCATGAACTTTCCTGTTTTTACACCTATCTCCATCCTCCAAAAGCAGCAGATGGGGAGGCAGGGAGAGTGAGCACTGGCTGCTATATGCAAGCCCACGCCATGGAAGACCTAGCATCCAGCCGGACCCTCTGGTTTCACTGAAGCCAGCTGAACATCGAGGCTGCCCCCATCTAGTCTTCCTTAGCACAGAGATTTTTAAGAGCACCATCATTTTTAAGTGTCCCAGATGCCCAAACATTCCCTTATATTTAAGTCCTGGATTATGAATGGAAATACTATTTCCCTTAAATTGGAGGAGAGCAGGGAAGAAAAACCCAACTTCTATCAAAACCACAATCCTCAAATTAAAAATTTCCATTAATCATATGTCAACATTTTCCTCTACAGCAGAAATAAGCTTCAAATTAACACTTATGTTTACCATCCTATTGTCTAGTACAGTTGGCAGCAAGCATCCAAGGTCCTTGTTAGAAGTCAAGAAGCATGTCATTCCCACTAGACTATTATTTGAGTTGAAATATATTGAAAGAAATAAAAAAATGAAAGCTTACAAAATACAGACTCCAGTTCAAATTTTATTTGCATACAAAAATATATTATAATGAGAAAAGCATATCACTGTTTCCAACTATATATAATTAATTACAAATATTTTCATAAAAGCACTTTAAATTACAGGAAAGCTGTTTTAAGAGAAAATACAATATTAGCATGGGTGGTGTGTTCTAATATGCTGCAAGCAGGTAAACAAAGTCAGTTTCACTGTTGAAATTGCCCAGGGATGAGCCCAAAGGCTAGTTTTAGGACCAGCCTGAGAATGACCTGGTGGTAGGTAAGTGCTCATCTCTGTTCCCTCTAGCAACAAATTCTGTAGGCGGATTTTACCAGGCCCTCCGAGCTTCCTTAAGCTTCTTTATGATGAAAGGACCCAGAACTTCTCCCTTTCTCACATACCTGTAAATAGGATAGACAAGGTTATCTACTCACAAAAGTTTACAATTCCTATGCTTAACCACCACCTCAGACATGCATCAAAGCAACAAACTTAATGGCAGTCTTCCTACTTAACGTGTGTCTGATTAACTGGTATGACTGGTCAGCCAGCTGCAATTTCCATGAAGTAGACAGGCTTGTTACGAGGATCTAATACAAACTGAGTTGCAATTACAAAAATCTCTGTTAAAACAGGCCGCGGTCTTCTGATGTAGGCTGGCACAGTATGTAAGAAAATGGGCAAATTTGCAGGTGGAGAACAAACAGACTTGCCACCTAATATTTAGGTCTGTCTGAAATAGTGTTAGTTATTTTTAAATAACCAGCTTTGGATACAATTTTTCATATTTTACCCAGCTATTTAGCAGAGCAAAACATAAAATATTTATTATGGAAAAATCAACTCTTTCATTGAAAAAGTGAGGGGCTAGGAAAAAATTCTCCAAGCCTGCTCTGTGACCCAGGGCTGCTGAAATGTTTATATCAGAAGTTCTAGCTCATCCCTCTGGCTCCTGCAATCCTGTCCATTTGAAACAGAATGTCTAAATTGAGTCTCCCGTCCCTTCTTCTAGACTCCCTCCCCCTTGCAGTTGTGATCAGATATCTTCAGTTTCCAACATTTTTGGTCACACCAAGTGGGGTATCATTGTATAATGGCCATGTGGGAAATCAGGTGTCACACACTTAATACAGGTCTTCCAACAACTGGTGTGGGTCTTTGGTTAGAAGCCCTCCCCAAGCCAACTCTCTCTCTCGGGACTCAACCCTCTGGAAGTCAGATGTTGCCAAGCCCCTGGACCTATCCTGGGAAAATTTCCCTGGGCCATGGGATGGAATCCTCTGGTTTGTCAGCATAATGCTTACACAGCAATCAGTCATTTCTTTTGTGAAAAGCCTGGCCCGCCATCACAGCAGTAAAGCTCCAATATAGCTCTAATGACTATACTACTTTACTCTCCATTTCTCAAACAAAATGCCACTGTTGGCTGGTGGTCTGTTCTTGCTGTTTGAAAAGGTACCAGTCTACTTTAAGGCAAGCTGGTCCTCCCAATTTCTTTCTGAGCCACTAGGCTCCTGTTTGGGAACCTAAACAGGCAGTAAGGTGTAACTTCCTGCCCCCAGGCAAGTTGGTAAGCATTACTGCACTTTATCAGAGGTGTCGGTTAGTTTTCTGTTTGATTTTTTAATACATGCATGCACTCACTTGCTAAGGTTCTGTCAAGATCAGCAATAAAGTCTTCTAGCTCTTTTGTGTCTCCCAGTTTAGCTGAAAAACAACAGGTAGAGTTTAGTTTCCCCATATCAAAAACAGCTGCTGACTCGCACATTTTCTACCACTATGCAACCCTAGTTTGCATCTCTGTATCTTCAGAGATGTAGGTGAAGAATGTCCTGTGCCAACCCCAAGTGTCTCTTTAGTGTTCACTTACAGTCAACTCAGAAACTTATTCTGACGTATGGCCTAAATGTTTCTTTCATCCCCTTCCCCTACCCAGCAACTTGGAAGAACCACCTCTCTCCAAGGCCCTCTAAGTTTGGGGAGCAGGTAGAGGGGGTATGAGGAGCAAAGAAGGAAGGTAAAAGGTTTTGATTTTCTGATTGTATAGGATCTGAGTTATCAGTCAGAAATATTTGGAAAGCACAGGCCTGTGTAGAACAGAACCCCAGATCCTTGAATCCTGCTGCAGTTCTCTCTCTGACACTTCCTCCCTTGTGCTGTCACCTAGGCAGGCCCTCGGCATCCCTCCAGTAGGAAATGCGTGAAGAGCCACTGGTTCTGGTCAGAGTGGCACAGGGAAAGCGACAGGAGGCTTCTCTTATCCCACCCAGGTGGCCAGCAGAAAGTAAGGAGTCTTTACCCTGATTTTGTTCCCTCTGCATCCTGAGACATATACTTTTTTCTGCATATCTTACTTTTTTCTGTAGAGTTCATCACTTGTGCCTTCTCTGAAATGCATTATTGGATATTGCATTAATTAACCCCTGCTGGCTACAAATGGCTTGTTGTTCTTAGCTTTTAAAGTTAATTTGCCAGTAGGGCTTTGTTCCCCTCTTTAATTCCTATCTCTTGAGGATCAAGTAGCACATCTGGGCATGTTTTAAACCACTTTCTAGACTATTCTGTCTCTCTGCAGAAATTCAACAGATCTGTTACAGACAAACGGCTAGGCAATGTCAGAGTCCCTGACGGCTGCTAATATTGCCGTGCTGAGAGAATTTTAAAATGTCTCCTTTGAAAGAGAGGGAAATTCTGCCTTAATGCCAAAGTAAGAAAAGTGATGGAATCTTCATATTTTTTAAACTGTGTTCCATTTTTATTGCATTCTGCAACTATTTCCAGCAAGTATAATGTTTCTTAAGGAAAAAAACTCCTGACCTGGCTGGTGTGGCTCAGTGGATTAAGTGCCAACCTGTGAACTGAAACATTGCTAGTTTGATTCCCAGTCAGGGCACACGCCTGGGGTGCATGCCAGGTCCCCAGTGGGGGGCATGCGAGAGGCAAACACACATTGATGTTTCTCTCTCTCCCTTCCTCCCCCTTCTCTAAAAATAAATAAATAAATAAAATATAAAAACAAAACAAAACTCCTTTTGTTTTCAAAAGGGATCTGTTCACTATAACAGAACATTTAGCTCTCTAACAGGAGACGCTTTACTAGTTACAAAAAGTAAGAAACTGTTCATACATCTTTAGAAACTTCTAGGTCTATTAATATCACAGCAGAGACAGGCTGGACTACTATTTTGAATCATGTTAGGTCATCACTTGTCTCATAATGATGACCCCATCTAATTGCTAAATTGGTAACCTGAAATCATTGGTTAAATAGTTTATGCAATAAAAAGAATCCTACTTTCTGCAAAGCCTAACTGCTGAGTTTTAAGTTCTAGAACCAACCAGTTAGAGAGGGCATTGTCCTCTGGCACAGTTGCGAGGACACCACAGGAGAGATAACAGAGTCCAGAGTCTACAAGCTTTCTTCCTCCCTGTGAATTTTGTTTGTTGCGCTCTGCCCCACCCCCCACCCCCACACTGTCCCTCTTATTATCTGATTTCATTTCACATTTCATTTCACCCCTGAAAAAAAAACAAACAACAAATTCCTCCCTAGCTGGTGTGGCTCATGGATTAATGCCAGCCTGCGAATCAAAAGGTCACCAGTTCGATTCCCGGTCAGGGCACATGTCTGGGTTGCCAGCCAAGTCCCCAGTTGGGTCCATGGAAGAAACAACCTTTCTCTTGCACATTGATGTTTCTCTCCCTCTCTTTCTCTGTCCCTGCGCACTCCTTAAAAAATAAATAAATAAATAAAATATCAAATTACATGAGATATTAGTCATCTACTTCTTTGTATTTGGGAAAGATTAATTAAGGATCACGGGGAAGGAGAGAAGAGACTGAGAAGGGAAGAAAATAAAGAATTAAAAAAACCTCAATTCCAACTAATAAACTCACCTTTCCGAGGACTGACAGTGGCAGAGAGCAGGGCTGGGGTGGAGTCTGTTGGAGAATTCAGTTTTTCATCACTGAAACTGAAGCTGTTCCTATAAAGTGAATCTGCGCCTGTTAGGAAAGAAAACATAACTCAGCTCATTAGGAATGGTTTTCAGTCTACAGTCTATTGATAACCAAGAGCTTATGTCCAAAAGAAGCAAAAGATATAAATTTCTAGTAAAGAAAACAGGTTGATTTCCAGATTTTGTATTTACGTCCCCAAATGATTTGAGACAGGAGAGTATGCCGGTGCATGTGTGTGTGTGTGTGTGTGTCTCCAACCCTACATACCAAAGGCCCTTCTTCCCTGAAAAAGGAAGGGTGTGAGAGAGCCATCACCATCAGACCAGGCTCTTCTGCAACACACAGCAGCCCACTGCCCAGCCGTCTGAATGACACCAAGTTGGTTTGGGATCTTAAATATAAAGAACTATCTTACTAAAAAAAAATTTTCCTTTCTGCCCTCTGAACCCCCTAAAGTATAAACATAAGGTTGGATCCCATGGCTTAATAATGTTCCCTGACTCTTCAAGAGACAATTTTGTCACGTGCCTACACTCTGGATAAGGTCGAGGATCAAAGATAAAGATTTCTCCTCCTGTAGCTTATCTGTTACAGACACTTCAAGCTATTTCATCATCATACCCCCAAAGAGGGACAGCAAGGCGAAGTCCCAGAAGCAGAGCTGCACTGGGAGTCAAGGAAACCACTCAGATACTAAGCACCTGAGCACCCTGAAGCAAGACAGTATCTGGACCTCAGCTTACTCATCACAAAATGGAAAGATGGACTAAATAATCCATAATGCCTTTCCAGCTCTGAAATTCTGAGATTCTATTTCTCTGACACCTGCCAAGGGAGAGGAAACCAACCCACAGGCAGCCCAGCCATGTGGCTGTGATGAGGACAGGAGCTGCTGGCTGAGCTGCACCAGCGCAGCGGGCTCAAAGGTAGAGCAGACAACGGAAGCAGGATGTGGCCACTGAGGTCACAAGGGAGCAGTCTTCCTGGTTAAAACAAAACACAAAGCCAGCCATGGCTGTAGCAGAAATGAGCTCCAGAAAAGCCCTTCAGGTGAGAGAAGGAAGCTGAATCTTAAGGGCCTTTCCAGCCTCCACTCCTCCAAGACGATCACTCAGTTAATCCAATCACCTCCAAGTCAGGAGGGGGCAAAAATATCCTTCTTTGGTCCCCTTAACTAAAAGTGAATAGGACTACATTACAATAGATATGCCCAGAATAAAAATGGCTTTCAGAAGCAGGGGTTTCTGGTCCCAACAGAATTATCTTCATCCCTAAAAGGCTTATATAAGCTCTCAGGCACCTCACCTGGCTCTTTTTCCTCCCTCCCTCTTCTGCCAGGTGGCCCAACACCCTACTACCTTGTCTTTCAAGCCTACACACCCATCTTGTCCACTTTTCCAAACACACCCAACCTCCACACTCTTTTTGCCATTAAAGGTCCAGCTCACCACATCATTTTTCAGGGCTTTGCTGATGAGTACCTACTGAGATCCAAAACATTGAACCTCTCACAATTTCCCAAAAAATATATTCCTTTGATTACTGGTCCTTTCGTGTGATCAACTAAGTTTGGGAAACACTGAGCACCCTTGGGATTCCTCTTGTGCGTTTCCACTTTAACATCCTGAGATGTCTTACGATAAAGAAAGCCCTATTTCCCAAGTTTACTTGGTCATGGGACACTTTTTTGTGGCACCCCTATTAATATTTCTTAGGACCCTTGTACTCAGTAGAACTCAGCTTGCAAAGTTCCTCCTGTTTGCCTTGTCAGCTAAGTCTGCCTCTAGAGCAGTCTGGATTTTCTCAAGGGGAAGACTTCCCCCTACATACACAGTAGTGTCCATGGCAGCCCTACACTGGAGTGTTACTCTTTGTCACCATGCAAGGCCAGGAGAATCACCACAAATTTGTGGGGAAAAGATGAGGCAAGATTTAGGGGCAGGAAACCCACAGAGGGCCCTGAGGGGGGCAGGCCTTGTGCCCAGACTCCTGAGTCAGAAGGAAAGAACACGAGGTCTTTGGCACATTCTCTATGGCTCTGAAGAACATCTGAGAGCTTCACCACCATCCCTGGCCCAGAGTGCCAAACCCAGAGACTCACTGGCCCAGATCTAGTGGCCACACCTCTGTTCTCTATCTCCCAGAGACAGCTGGCCCTGGAGAGCCAGTTTCTCCACCACACCTATTCTACCCTACCTTGCACCATAGGCCCCTTGCCCTGACTTTGGACTTTTATCTCTATTGTGCTCCAACTCTCCAGCAATTTTACATCCACATATACTCATCCTTTGGCAGGGGAAAAAACACATGCACACACACACATTAGCTCATATTCTAGCTCACTGAAACACCTCGATATCTCTCTCTTTCCAAGAGCTCCTGTGCAGAATCTGGGCCAAACTTGACTCTAGGCTCCAAAATGTTCAACCATCAAAAGGAAATGAACCCCAAAACCCTTAAGCAAAAACTGCCCACAGTTTAGTTCTACCTTGTGATAATATTCTACAAATGTCATTCATGAAAAAGATGAAAAGGGCAACCTCAAAAGCCTCAAAGATACTATGGGCCCAGCAGAAGCTGCCACCATACAGATATGGGATAAGAGGCCATGTGAAAGCTGGGTGACCCTGTGCATGTCACTGCACCTCTGAGTCTTAGTTTCTTCTTTTGCAAAAGGGAAATAATAACTTAGATGCTGCATGTATGATACCTATGGTTTTCACAATTTTATTCTAAAGTTCCTGGCAAAATGGAGGATGGAATACCCAGGAGAAGAAAGGTCACCACAGAGAATAAGAATCAAGATTCTGGGCCTAGGCTTCCTTTCTTCTTCATATAGTAGCAAAGTTCCTAAGAGAAGTTTATCTTCAAGGGCGCCCTAGAACAGACCTCCCAAGAACAAACCATCTGCACAGAAGTACCTCAAGCTCTAGTCCTCTCTTTATCCTTATCCAACAAAATCTCGTATTACAGACTTAGATGAAGCACCTTCAGTGAACAAGATCTCATACCAGGCATTGTGGTAAATTTAAAGGTGAGCAAAGCCTGACTTCCTGCTCTCCTCACTCCCCTGGAATGCTTTTCCTTTCAAAATAGCCAGTTAGTCTAATAAAATGACAGCAATGTGTTACTGGCTGATAGCATATTAATGTACTATTGCCCCACTCAGATATCAGGTGCTATTAACAGGGGCTTAACGGACATATGACAGTGATGATTTGGAGAACTGTGGCAGGTGGCAAGACTAGATATTTTAAAGCCTTACACCTATTTCAATCAGCTCGAAAGCCCATCTCACAAGCAACTCAAAGCCCCATTTAAAAGTCCTCGGCAACTCAACTTAGTGTGCTGAAGCCAAGGACCTCAAATTCAGGGACCAAGTTTCCTAAGACAATGTCATAAGATATGTAAGCACATTAAATATACAAACATCTAACTTCAGGAACACCAACAGAGCCTGGGAAGCTCATCTGCAAAAACAGAGGCTTGTTTAAAAGGTAGATGTGCTTTTTTAGTTTAGGGGTGGGGAGAAAGGTAATTTAGGGTTGGCACCATCATGTGCTAGTCCAGAGGAAAGTAAAACCACAGACAGTGAACCTTGTCCAGAGCTCCTATAAATATAGAACAATCCCACACGTTTAAGGCAAGCTAACTATAGTAATTAACTTAGGAAAAGAAAGCCTTGGGCCTGTTTCCCTGTTGCCCCAGGGAATGGGGATGGTAAATATCCTCCTCAAAAATCTAATTCTGACAGCCACACTAAAAGTGGGATACAGTAAGAAAGAGCCTTTTTCTCAGTTTCACCATAGTTGTCTCAGCTTCCCTCCTGGGACTGCTCAGTCCCCATCTGCACCTTGCCAGGTAGCCTTCGGAGTGAGATCTGTCACCTACCGAGAATTCCTAACACAGTACTAGGGCAAGCTGAGAGCTCCTAACTCCCCATTCTTTCACAGTTTGAACAACTGCAAGTTCTAGTCTCAATGGCCCCTATGCCCAATCAGCCATATGCTACCCATCATGCTGGCACTCAAGATCCATAATGTCCCATATCCCAGGGCCAACCTAAAATGGTCTAGGCAAGGGTATACAGACATTCTAGGTGTTATTCACGCTAAGGAAGCCAGTTGCTCATCCTGAAATATCTGAATAGCCCTAGCACATCCAGTAGACTTCAGACCTTAAACACATTTGAGAAGTCATGATGTGCACTTCTTAGAGTTCTGAAAATATTGAGAAAACAATATAGTTTTTTATATAAGTTTAAATCAAAGATGTTTACAATTCCTGAAGCACCTCTGAGGATAGAGTTTGAACCACATTGCATAGCTCCAAACTGCACTGCTCTTTTTTACTGCTGAAGTTAAAACTACTCCCACTACAGTACCTGAGATTATCTGTCAGAACCCAAGTAGGGAAAAAGAACAAGCCTATTTTAATCACCCTCATTTGAATGCCACCCCTAATGTGAAGTTATCTTGCAATTGTTATTTTGGTCCTCTTCACGTCTTAGGACTCCCTAAGTGGAAACAGGAAGGAGTATTTCCTTCTAAATATCTTTGTCTCTCCTATCTAAGTAACTTACTTCTTTGGGTGGAAGAAGGAATGTGTATTTTTCTCATTTGAAGGCAAGTAACCTAATTTTTTTTTAATGAGAAAAGGAAGGGTTCTTCAAAAATCAGGAATGCAATGGGAATGTCTTCAA
The DNA here is from genome assembly GCF_004126475.2 of Phyllostomus discolor. Lineage (NCBI taxonomy): Eukaryota > Metazoa > Chordata > Mammalia > Chiroptera > Phyllostomidae > Phyllostomus > Phyllostomus discolor. The sequence continues at coordinate 42,419,090 of NC_040913.2, read as the reverse complement.
AGCAATACAACTGTCAGGGTCAAGTGAAAGCATTTTCATGCAAGATATTTGCTTAAATGTGTATGTGAACTATGTGACATAGCATGATACATGCATTTTAATATTTCCTTGAAAGCATTAAACAGAGCAAATACTTCTTCCTAATCATGAGCTTATGGGTATTTCTAATTGCACTATGAAATAGCATTCATTCAATTTATAGCTAGAGAACCTGAAGCCCACTCAGCATCTAGAGCCCTGACAGCACTCGGCCTGGGCTCCACTGCCCCAACCAGATGACTATTGCCAGAAAGATACACCTGCAAACACAATGACTATTGCTAAATGGGCATGTGGTCTGGGTCCACTGGGACCTGAAGTTTATTCCTGAGGACTTGGTTCCCATTCCAACCAGCGATCCACTGTGACAGAGCAAAGCCTTAGGGAGAGAGACCATGTGGTTCTGCTCTTTTCTCAGAAAAACATAAATAACAATGTCTGCCTTATAGAACTGTGGGTAGTAACCCTGTGAGATAACACATATAAGGCACAGTGAAGAGATCACTAATAGTAACAGCTAATAAATAATAATAATAATTACAGTAAGGGCCTGGCAAAAGTGACTTCTTATCATTATCCTGATGTGTTTCCCTTTTGATGGACTAAATGCAGTAGGGTTTACCTCTCTCAAGCATTTTCTTCCACAGAAAAGCATTAAACAGACAAATGAGTATAACAAATGTCTGTGCTCAATTCTTGGTGGCAATTAAAATACACATATTATGCTTCCCTAAGAAATTATTATTCAGATATACACTGCTTCTTCCAAGACTCTTTCTAAGCAGTCTTATGGGTGACCAACTACATATTTGTTGAAAAGACCAATGTCATTGGAACCTTCTTTATACCCTCCCCATTCTAAACACCAAACTAAGGGTTAATTTAACAGTTAACAACAAATGCACAAAGCAAAATATACACACATACCCTAAGAACAACTACAGACTATTCTAACTATGCCCCCAAAGCCGTTCAGGCTGTTTCAAGTGCCTTCTCTTTGAGGCCCCTGAAAACAGATCCCAGATCTGAAATTCTACCCAGAAAGAGCAGCAGTCACCCATGAATGGGCGCTCAGACTTTATTCCAGTCAAATGCAGCTGTGGTTTAGAAAGGAGCTGTTCTTGCAGTAGAGCAGCCCTGGAGAGGCCGCCCAGTTCTCTTTCCTGTGGGGGAGAGAATTTGTCCTCCATGAGTAACTTGCTCCATTACCCAGTAGAAGGAGATGTATTTCAGTTTGGCCACAGACACTGAGACAAATTTCAAAAGTTTTTTGACTTCCCTTTGAAATTAAAAATAAGCGGTCTGGTCATTAGCCACAAAGTCCAAAAATACAAAATGGAAAATTAACAGCACACTATTACATTCCCTTTCACCTCTAAGCTGCAATTAGATCTAACCCTTGGGCAAGGCTGCCAAACAAAAGTCAGCTGGAACTCAGGTTTCTGACTCATCCCCTGAAGGGTGGTAAGTGCCCTTTATCCCCTTTCAGGGAGACAGCTCATGTTTAAGTCTAGACTGAATCTTTCCCGTGTTACAAGGGAGAACTTCAGATTTCAGAAGAAGAGAATTACAAGGAAAGGTCATTGCTTTTACTTCCAGAGTGGAGGGCAACAAAGGGAGTGACGTTCATGTTTGCAGCCATCTAGGGAGTAAAGTCTCAGAATAACCCAGAATTGTTTCAAATGCACTTTGAAAAATAATACATAATCCAGGATTTGAAACCAACAATCATGTAATACTGAAAAATCACCAAATTTGCTGTTTGACGCCTAAACAGATATCCATAATCCTGACAGGACATCTGAGTTCTTGATTGTTTAGGACAGAGAGAACCTGGACGTCACCAGGAAGCATCTCTGTGCCCATCTGCTCTCTGACTCCTTGTCCAGTCTGAGCCGGGAGTCAAAGCCAGTGCTCCCTCGATAGACCTGCCTGAAGAGGGGCACTTCCTAAAACACTTGAACTCAGTAGTGCCAGGGAATCTTTCAAAACTGTATGTAGTGGAGCAGCAAGTCTGAGAGCTCAGGGCCAAAAGAAAGTGCAAGAAGTTATTTCAAAAATTCCAAGAACAACAGTTTATGAAACCTTTCCTGGTTTCACAAATGTTTCAGTATTGTGCCCTCCCGTGTCTCCTCCCACCGCCGTTCCTGTGGCACTTGCTCCACATCCTCTGAAAAGTTATTGCAGAGAGGAGAGGGGAGGGAGAGAAGAAAGGAGAAGAGGGAACTGTGGAAAAGCTTGAGTCCCAGGAGTCCTCTCTGGCTGAGGCAGGACAAGCTGCTTAAACCTGCCTGACTCCCTGCGGGTGACAGGTAGACCAGCTTGCCTTCAAGAGGTTTCCCACGACTATGGCCAGTTTTTTGGCCCGCTGGGCCTACCACCCTATCGACTCATCTCTCCCAGCGCCCTAGAGACAGCTTTGAGCTGTAGGGCTTACTTCGCTGCGCCCTGCCCACCCCTCAGTTTACAGACACCCAAACTGAGACCCGCGCCACAGCGCTCCTTAGTGGACGGGTGTGGGCAGTCCCCGGGCTCTGGGCGCCTTCCCGGGTGCGGACTTACTCTCGGAGTCGCTGAAGCCGCTGCTGTCGCTCACACTGGCGCTGCTCCTCCGCTTCATGCGTTCCAGATGCTCCTCGTAGCGGAAGTGGCGCTCGTGGAAGGGAGACGCGAAATCGGCTAGCACCGCGTCGAACTCGCACAGCGCGTCCGTCAGGTCCCCGGCCGCCGCGGAGTCCAAGGCCGGCGCTGGGGGCAGGAACCGTGGCTCAGACCGCGCGGACCGTGCTGCCGTCCCCGGAGGGGCCTCCCGGGTTCCCGAGCACAGCTTTCACAGAGCGCTCGCCGTGTGACAGCCACGCGATCCGGGCCTTTGCTTCTAATCTTTTAATACTCAAGCGCGGCTGTAAGCGGGGTGTGCTATCCCGCCCACCTTAGAGATAAGGAAACTGAGCCTCCAGGGGGCAGAGCTGTGGGCCAAAGGTCACCCAGGAGCCCGCACCGCGGAACTCTTTCCCACGCGCCGCCGGAACGCGCCAGCTTCGGCGTGGGCGCCTGCGAACCCGGGGCGGTGGGAAAACTGAGTCCTGACGTGCCCGTGGAGCGTTGGGCTCGGGCCCCCAGCCCTGCGCTGGGAGAGCAGCGGAAAACGCCGGGAGCGGGTTCCCGCCGCCGAGGACCTAGGGGAGGTGGGGTGTAAAAGGATGAGGCGGCTTCGCCCTCCTATCCCACCCCCACCGGTGCGCCCAGGGCTCTACACCCCGACCCCCACTCACCGGCGGCCGCGGCGGCCGCGGGGCTGCCCTGCGCTGCCGGCGGCTTCATGGGCGCGCTCCGCCGGCGCGTGTGGCGGGAAGTCCTGCGCGGTGCTGGCCCGGGAACCGTGGGACGCTCGCGCAGAGACAGCGGGCTCCGAGGCTCGCTCCCCCGCTCTGCTTGTCGCCTCCGCCCGGCAGCCCTCCTGCTGCGCCTCCCGAAGCAAGGTCCGCACGCGCGCACTTTCCCCCGCCGCTGCCACCGCAGCCCCGGCCTCTTATAGTCGCTGGCGGAGGCGGGGCTGGGCGGAGCCGCCGGGTGGGTCCCTGCCGCTGCGCCGGGGACGCCCCTGTCCCCGGACACCTCCCTTGCCACGCGCCCCCGGGGGAACCGCAGTGACTAGGAGTGGCCACAGCCCAGGTTACAGCCCCAAATATTTACCCACCACTTTCCCCGCGTGCCCTGGCAACCCAACCCACGCAGATGTCTTCGTCATCACCAGAGACCCAAAGACTTTACCCTTCGACCGGAGCTCCGCGCTTCCCGCCGTGTTCCCCGAACCTACTCCAGCCTCAGTTTTCTCATCAGTGAAATCGAAATGCTGAGCCTCCCGGGTTTGCTGCGAAAAATAAAGGAGCCGAAAGCCGCGGGAGGCCCAGAGAGAGTCTCCTGCGCACTCCCACTCCACTTCTCCAAGGGACTTAAAAGAGTTTTGGATGGAGAGGATGGGGGCAAGAGGGACAGAAGTCGGTGGCGTCTGAGCGTTTACGAACTTTAATTTCCCCCTATCCCAGAGCCCAGGGCCTGGCTACAGCCCTAGGCGCCCCCGCCAGCCCCAACTTTATTCGGGAGACGCTTGTTAGCGGGAGAAACAACTGTGTAGGTGCAGAGACTACCTGGCACCTCTCCGAGTCCGCACTAATGGACTACTCTGCCCAGCCGCCTAGTGGGGGACCAGTCGTGCTGCCCAGTACGGTAGCTACTCGCGACAGGTGGCTATTTAAGTATAAAACAATTAAAATAGAATTAAATGAAAAATTCCGTCTCTCAGCCGCACTAGACACAAATTAAGTGCTCAATGGCTTTCGTCGCTAAAAGTTCTACTGGAACTCGTTGCCAGCGTCTCTTGCCTCAGGGAGAAGCGAGACATCTTATCCTGGTTATCAAGGGACCATTTTCACCCCCAGAGCAACCCTGAGAGGTGGAAATATGTTCTACAGGTGAGGAAACTGAGGCACAGAGAGGTTAAGGAGCCTAACAGTCGGTAGTGATGGAAAGGCAGCCCTTGCCTGGTCTCAGAGCAGCTCTGCTTCCCCACACCCTCCCTTCTTCCACAGTGTAAGGTGAAGAACTGAGCAGACCGGAGGAAGAGGCTCCACATAAGGAGGCAGATGACCCAGGTCCTTAAAGCAGCAAGGCAATGCATGTGCATCTTTTTTTTATCCTCACCTGAGGATATGTTTATTGATTTTAGAGAGGAAAGGAAAGAGAGAAACATCAGTGTCAGTGAGAGAGAAACATCAATCAGTTGCCTCTTCTGGGTGTCCCAACCAGGGACTGAATCTGCTCCCTAGGTCTGTGCCCTGACTGGGAATCAAACCTTCAGCCTTTTGATGTACAGGACAATGCTCCAACAGCTGAGCCACCCAGCCAGGGCAAAGCATGCACACCTTTCATTTTGCCTTTTTTTCTTCTTTTCCCCACCTCCCTTTTAAAACTATTTTTTCCCACTTTCTCATCTTCATGCTCTTCGAGTTTCTACAGCACCCAATTGTGACACCCTGGGCTAGCAGAGGAGCAGCCAGCCTGGCAGCTGAGACCATGGAACAGACTTCCAAACGCACCTCTCCCTCCTTGGCCAGGGCTGAATGCAGGGTGGTGGATACCCCAGCCCAGCGCTTGCATGGTGACTCCGGGTCCCCATCAGCTGAAGAGGTGGCCAAGCTGACCTTCAAAAGAGCCTACAAAACAGCTCCAGTTTTCAGCAGCTATGTCAGTGTACTGAGAGAGTGACAATCAAGACAACCTCATTTCCACCAGGAGAGGTTGGTTGTTGGTTGTTGTCATCTGTCCCCATTGTAAGGGAGCTCACCCAAGCACTGGGGTGAGCAAGGGGCCCCAGCTCAAAGTGTCACCTCCTCCAGGATGGGTGTCACTTTGGTTATGGAGGACTACTGCTCTCTCTCTCTCTTTCCTAATAATAATTTTAATATACATGAAGATACAGAGGATTGGGTAAGAGCGCTCTGTGTAGCCACTACTGAAAATTAACACGTTAACATTTTGTTATTTTTGCTTCAGATAAATTTTGAAGTATAACTTACATACAACAAAGTATGCAAATATTGTGTATACAGTTTGGTAAATGTTCACCTGTGTAATTACCATCCAGATTAAGATGTAGTATTTTATCACCACCCCAAAAGGGTCGTTATGCCATTTTCTAGCCAATAAGTTACCCCTCTGGTAATTCAGTCTGAATTCTGTCACCATGGATTAGTTTGCCAATTCTAACTTCATTAAACAAAGTCAGTCTGTGTATTCTTTCATATCTGGCTTCTTTTGCTTAATATAATGTCCTTGAAATTTATGCAAGTTGTTGCAGTATTAATCTATCCTCTTGCTGGTGGACATTTGTTATTTTGTTGTTGTTGATGCTGTTATTGGTGATGGTGGTGGTGCTGTTGTTACTTGAAATAGTGCTGCAATGAGTATTCTTTCATCTGTCTCCTTGTGTACATGATTGGGAGTCTCTAGAACATACATCTAGAAGTGGAATAATCAAATTGCTTTAATTATCTCTAGTCATTGACTAATTAAAGCTGATATGAACATCCCTGTACATTTTTCCTTTGGTACACATAAATACTTTTCTTGGGTTTATACCTAGGAGGGAGATGCCAGAATCACAAGAGAGGCATGCACTTAGCTTTCAAACATACTACTTTCCGGAGTAGTTGAATGAATCTGCACTCCCAGCAGTGTGTAAGAATTCCAGTTGCTTCGTATTTATGTCAACATATGACATTGCTAGACTTGTTCATTGTAGCCATTCCAATGAGTGTGTACTGGTACTTACTGAAGTCTTATTTGCTTCTTCTTCCTGTGGCTTTAACTTACATTCTCCTAAACAGTAATTAAACTGACCGCCTTCTTATATGCTTCAAATACTTGTTAATAAGAGAAATTAGAACAGTACTGATAAAGTTGAACCCCTTTTCCCTACTTTCAGTCCTGTTTCCCTCCCTCCCTCCTCAGAGGCAGTCATTACCATGAACTTATAAGTACCCTACTAGTCCATGTTTTTATACCTAAACTATATTTATATGTTAACATAAAAGTATACTATTTACATAACCACTTTCATGTTGCATGCTTTGTTTCCACTCAACATTGTTTTCACATATGTTGATACATACAGATGCAGTTTACTCATTTTATCTGCGAAGTCCCATTCCATTGAATGACAATGGCATAGTTTACTTATCCACTCTTCAGTTGATGGACACTTGAGTTGTTTTCCAGTCTTTCTCTATTGCAAAAAAATACTACAGTCATCTCAAGCCCTCTGGCTGGGTTTTGTTTTTATTCCAGAGCATCCTAATAGTCCACAGCCATCTGACCACAGTGACAAAGATAAGTGACCTCACTGTTCAGGTGTGACCTCATCCCTCACTGAGGAGGGGTGGAGCACTGTCCTTCATGAGCCCAGAACCTAAATCAACCATAACATCCTTACACTGGGATTTATACACATTTCAGGTTCTAAAAGTTCATTCAGTCACACAGGTCTCCTTCGAGAATAAAAACGAGGTAGCTTATGATTTTGAAACAAGACAATCACAATTTCTTATGTTTTTAAAGACCAGTTCTTTATCTTAGTTGGCATCTGTTCCTCCTGTACACTGTTAATCACTCTTTCCTTAAAACTTGCCCTGAATATCCATGTAACAGCCTCACCTCATCATTCTTCTCAGGGCCCTGTTGAATCCCTGTCCTGTATGTGTAATTAAACTCTGAGGTTCCCTACAGGTCTCTCACTGACCTTTTCTTCTCTACACTCTTGCTGGGCCATCTCATCCCCTCTCAAGATTGTAGCTAACGTTTATAAGCTCTCAAATATCTATTTCTAGACCTGAATTTTTCCCCCTCAAGTCACTTATAGCCAATCACCTATGACTCTTTGCCCTCCTCTAAAGATCCTCTGTGGAATAAACTTCCAATTGTTTCCTACATCAGATCTCCCCGTCCTATTTAGCAATAAACAGGTAGGCCCAGGGATTCCTGAAATAAAGATCTCCTAGCCTCCCTTGCAGTTAGGAGTGGTCATGTGACTAAATTCTGGACCTTTGAACAGAGGCATCATATACAAACTTCTGGAATGTATCCTTAAGGGGAGGAGGGCAGATGCCTTTGCCCTTGTTTGTTTCTGATGGATGGAAGGCAGGCATGAAGCTACATTTCCCACCATGAGGTGGAAGCCACATACTGAGGATGGCAGCAAAAAGAAGAATCCTGGGTGCCTGATGTCATGGAGCTGCTATACCAAAAACTCTGGGGTACCAACACATACATGAGCGAAAAATAAAATAAAATGTTTATTTTGGTTTATTTTGTGTAAGCCACTCTTTGGAGGGTTTTTGACCCTTCCAACTGAGCCTAATTCTAATACCTCACAGAAATCTCACCAGGAACCCTCCAATTCTGGATTTGTAAGTGTAAAAGACAGTCATTTTTTTAATTGCTTAAGCAAGTTTGAGTTGTATTTCAGTGATCACATCAGTTTCTAGAGCTGCCACAACAAGCTACCACAAACTGGGTAGTTCAAACAACATAAATGTATCCTCTCACAGTTCTGGAGGCTAGAAGTCCAAAATCAAAATATCAGCAGAGTTGGTTCTTTCTAAAGGCTCTGAGGAAGGATGCATTCCATGTCCATTTTCTCGTTTCTTGTGGTTTAGTGCTAATATTTGTCATTCTTTGGCTATAGATGTATCACTTTGTAGATGAAGTCTGCCTTCATCTTCACATGGCCGTTCCCATGTGTCTTTGTCTCTGTCTTTTCTCATTTTCTCAAAAGGACACCAGTCATGTTAGATTAGGGTCCACCCAAAGATAAGTACGACCTCATCTTAACTTGATTGCATCTGCAAAGACCCTATTTCCAAATAAGGCCACATTTGCAGGTACTAGAGTTTAGAATTTCAACATATTTAGGAGTATTACAACTCAACCTAGATCAGTATATAAAGCTCAAAATTAACTTACAGTAACCAAAATCATCTTAAAGAAGTTACACTACCTGATTTCAAGACTTTCTATAAAGTCATAATTATTAATATCGTGTGATATTGGCCAAAAATTGGCAAATAGACAAAATAACAGAATGAGTTCAGAAATAGATATACATGTATGTCATTAACTGATTTATGAGAAAGATGTAAATGCAATTCAATAAGGAAATAAAGGTCTTTTCAACAGCTGTGTGGGAATAACTAGCTATTTATACAGAAACATTTTTTACTGTAACACCTACTACACCCTACATAAAAATCAATTTAAGATGAATCATAGCTAAACATAAAAGCTAAAACTACAAAGTTTCCAGAAGAAAACACAGGAGAATATCTTCACAACTTTGATGTAACTTGAGAAATCAGACTACATCAAAATTTAAAAGTTTTTCATCAAAGATACAATTTTACAAAAGAAAAAAGCAGCCCTGGCTGGCATAGCTCAGTGGATTGAGCGCGGGCTGGGAACCAAAGTGTCGCAGGTTCAATTCCCAGCCAGGGTACATTCCTGGGTTGCAGGCCATAACCCCCAGCAACCGCACATTGATATTTCTCTCCCTCTCTCTCTCTCTCTCTCTCTCTCTCTCTCTCTCTCTCTCTCTCTCCCCCCCTTCCTTCCCTCTCCCCCTTCCTTCCCTCCCTAAAAAAATAAAATCTTAAACAAAAGAAAAAAGCAAGTCATAGGCTGAAAGAAAACATTGCAATACATATATCTGACAAAGGATTTGTTTTTAGAAAATATAAAGACCATCTACAAACTAATAATAATAACAACAAATAACCTAGTATAAACAAAAGATGAGCAAAACACTAGAACACACACCTCATAAGAGAAGATATATGAATGACCAATAAACACCCAAACAGTCAAACCCCCAAACCCTGTGATCTAGCGACTCTCCTGCATATTTTCCCAAAAGAAATAAAAGCCAACGTAAGAATGAATTTTTATTCATAGTGGCCCAGCACTGGTAACAACCCAAATGCTCATCAACAGAGGACTAGACATACAACTGTGATGTGTTCATACACTGGAATACTGCTCAGCAATTGAAATGACAAACCACTGACACACACAAGAACATGGATGAACCTTAGAAATATTGTGCTTGCCAGAATGCTGTGGCAGATGGAATAATAGCACCTCCAAGATGTCCAGGTCCAAATCACTGTAATAGCATGGCAAAGGGGCCTTTGTGTGATAAAGGGTACAGACCTTCAGATAGGGAAATAATTCTCAATTAAGTGAGTCCTTAAAAGCAGAGAACCTTTCCTGGTGATGGTCAGGGGCACTTGTGACTTGGAGGAATTGTCAGAGGTGTTCTGTTGCTGGCTTTGAGGATGAAGGAAGAGGCCACGTGCCAAGGAACTCAGGTGGTCTCTAGAGATGAAAAAGGCAAGGAAAAGACTTTCCCCTGCAGACTGCAGAGAGGAAGCCAGTTCTCCCAACACCTTCACTTTGGCCCACTGAGAACACCTTGTTGGACTTCTAACCTGCCCCACAAACCAGTAAAATAATACATTTCTGTTGTTTTATCCAGTTAAGTTTGGGGAAATTTGTTATAGCAACAACTAGAAAACTAATAAGGTATACTGTTATAATCCCATTTATATGAATCCAAGTCTAAAAAATACGTAAAACTGACCTGTCAAGTCCTAAGTCAGAGCAACGGCTACCTGTAGGGAAGGGTACACCCCAGGGAAGTGGGTCACAAAGGAATTTTCAGGAAATGTTTGTGCCTTTATTTGGGTAATGGTTACATGGGTATATACATCTGTCAAAATTCAGTGAACTGTGCACTTGAGATTCATGTAGTTTACACAAAACACACCTCCATAAAAAGTAAATTGAAGCAGGTACAACCATGCAGTCTGCCTCCCTGATAATCAGGATCTCCTATTCACTGGATCTGGACTACTCTTTTCAAGGGCAAGCATGCACCCTTGTCACTTGCCAGCCCACAAAATCACCATCCTACATCCAAAATACTACTGCTTCAATCATGCTAAACAGTCCCCAGAAAGCATAGGATTCCTCTGGCCAACAGATGTAACCGGCATAGTCTGTAGGAGGGAAGAGAAGCAACTCCAGCACCTGTCATGTATCAGGCCCTTTGCATTCTTCTTATTCAGTCCTCTTGACAAACCCACAAAGATGACATTAGGATCTCCATTTTACAAATGAGGATACTGAGGTCCACACAGCTAAGAATCTGACATGACTCAGCTAACAGGACACAATACTCCACTCTACATCTGTTTAACTCCCCAGGTAACCCTTTTTCAATAACCCCAAGTTACCTCCCTCCCATACTTATTCCTTAAGCCCTGGCACAGTACCTGCTTCCTTTTAGGGACTTCCAATGACTTATAAGAAACAAGGAAATGAATGCAAGCAGAACATTCCAAGGTTCAGGGCCTTCTGAAGAAGGCTCAGCTGAGACTGAAAAAAACAACAACAAAACAAAACAGTTTTTTTCATACTTGCCAACATCTGAAAACAACCAAGATGCCCTTCAGTAGGCGAATGGACAAATAAACTGGTACAGTCACACGATGGACTATTATTCAATGCTAAAAAGAAATGAGTTATCAAGTCATGATAAAACATGGAAGAAACTTAAATGCATATTAGTAAGTGAAAGAAGCCAATCTATGACGTTCTGGAACAGGTGGCATAGAAAGATCAGTGGTTGCCAGGGGTTAAGGGAAGGTGGGATGAGTACGTGGAGCACAGAGGATTTTTAGGGCGGTGAAACTGTTCTGTGTGATACTGTGATGGTGAATACATGTCACTGCACATTTGTCCAGACCCACAGATTGTAAAGAGTGAAATGCAGTGTAAACTGGATTTGGGGTGAGGACGATGAGTCAGTGTAGGCTCCTCAACAGTACCAAACGTCCAGCCCTGCTGGGGCTGTTGACAGTGGGGAGGCTGTGCCTGTGTGCGAGGGTGGTGCCTGGAAAGTCTCTGTACTTTCCCCTCAATTTTCCTGTGAACCTAACACTTCTCTAAAGTTTATTTTCAAAAATAGTAAATAGAGTCATGTCAGAGAAAACAAGAAACGTTTAGAAAAGGAAAATAGCTCAATAAGATTCTTTACAGCTTTATCTGAATATGATTGACATACAGTAAAACTGCAGATTTAAAGTGAACAATCTGATGGGTTTTGACTTCTGTTTAAAAGATAGCGAACATAGGCACCACCCTCAAAGGTTTCTTCCTGCCCCGTGACAGTCCCTTCCTGTGTCATCCTGTCCCTACCCCACTCCATGCACCACAAATCTGCTTTTGTGTCACTGCAGATTAGTGCATTTTCTAGAATTTTATATAAATGAAACACATAGTATATAATCTCTTTCTGTAATTATTTTGAGATTTATCTATGTTGTTGTGTATATCAACAGCTCACTCCCTTTTTGCTAAATAATATTGCACTGTACAGATATACCACCTGTTGACAGACATTTGGACTGCCCCTTATTTGAGCAATGACACACAAAGCTAGGATACAGCTATGGGCCAATGTTTCTCTTGGGTAAACACCTAAGAGTAGAAAGACTTGATCGTATGGTAAGTATATGTTTAACTTTCATCTTTTAAGGGAAGAACACGACTTTAATGCGATTTTAAACCAAAACCGCCCACAGCATGTCTCAGGCACTTTCCAAACAGAAGCTTCCCTACAGCTGGTTCTACAACTTTTTGCTGCCACCATCTGGGGAGCAAAAATAGAAGAGAGCCATCCACAGAAATCCACTTCCAGGACAAGGATCTGCTTTCTCTGCTCTCTTCAGCAATGTTGCCCCCAACCCCATCATACCCACAACCTACAGCCCTTTCAAGGACCACTTACCTCATTTGATTACAAGTGAGGAATTTCAGAGTAATTCAAACCACAAGCATAATTCAATAGGGAGGAAAAGGAATGTGGGCCTCAATCTACTCTCTGACCAAATGTAGCATCCTAAGGTCACAGAGAAAGAACTTCAAATGCTAGAAATGAGCTAGCACTCTCTTTACAACCTGAACTAGCTTTGCAAGCTGTAAAGTATGTCAGAGATGTTTTTTTCTCTAGTGCTGGCACATGGTATATACTTAATTTGCATTTGAATGAGTGAATGAGTACATGAATGAATACCATATATATCCCCTAATTAGTCACAGTAACAATGAAGATGCAGTTGGTTCATGGAAAAAGCACTCAGTGAACTAGCAGTCAGAAGACCGGGACTCTGGTACTTACTTGCCTTGCTGTTAAACAAGCTGTGTACCATGGGCAGGACCTGGAACCTTTCTGAGTCTCAACTTCCTTTATTTAAGGAAAACAACCTGGCCTTTTAAGCTTTGGGGATATTTAAATAAGATGACACATGCAAAAATCCTTTATAAACCATCGGTGTGCTACAAATGTAAAATGGTTGCGTTTACAAATTTATTTACAAATGTATTAGCAAATAAAAACATTTATGCAATATGCTTTTTTCTTACACTGTCTTCTGAAAACTCAAATCTGTCTCGTATCTAGTACGACATTGCTAGTGGGTTAAGGAAGATCAAATTTTTGCCAACCGTAGTAAACCAAGAAGCTGAGCCACAAAGAGGTTAATTGAATTTCAAAGATCACACTTGGAATCATTTTTCAGGCAAATCTGAAGCAAGCCATCCTTCCTGAGGGCAAGTTCATGTCCTTTGTCTGCACATTTCCCCCCAGTGTTGCTCTCCACGGTTGTACAACTAACACTCCCAAGTCTGGAGACTGGCTTAGTAAATCTACCTGGAAAGTGAAAGCTAATTTCTTCCTTGCACCACAGAGGATTATTAACTTCTGTGCTTGATTATCTTGTAAGTGTGTTAGTTAAATCTGCTCAGATAAAGATCACCTAGTTCAAATATATAGTCCAACATTATTAGAAGAAAATAAAACTAACAATCTATTAATGCAAGAGATTATTTCTACCACTATTAGAAGAAAAAAGATACAATAAAATCTAAAATTCTTCAGAATGGGCCAGATCCTCATCTGACACTTGTCTTCCCCTGCCACTCCCCACTACCCAGAGTTTATTGAGGATAAGTACCTTACTTGGGTTGGGGTTGGAGAACATTATTGTAGGTGTGAAGTGGTAAATCATGGTGGTAATCACGTGGTAATCATGACCTTCTGAGGACTAGACAGTGGATTCTCCATCTTCTGTATTCCAATAAGATTATTCTTCCCTGTGTCCTAACACAGGTTCCTACATTACTAGGAATTAATAAATGAACAAAAACAAAAACAAGGATTTATGGGGAGAAGTATAGAGAAAAATGCAAAATTTCCTTCCCTTCTGAATAGTATCCTTCACCAGAATCTTCTGGTAGAGGAAGCTTCGAGATGACCATACTAATTGCAATGATACACAAATAAGGCAATGATACATTTTCAACAGTTAAAAAAAAAACAACAACAGACCAGCTACAGGGGTTCCCAGGGATGTAGAAGCAACACTTCTCATGACCCGCCCCCACTCACCACCACACTCTAAGTGGGAGAAGGAATTCATTGTCAGACTATTTCCACCTCTCCCTACAAGATACATTCATCCTCATGAAATACTATTCAGGGTGACCTTTTTAAAGAAAATGTTCAGTGATCTCTGAACTTTTTATTGGCCTTCTGTACCCCCAAGGAGTGCCCCACTTCTGCTGCCTTTGACGCATCATAACTTTGGTGTCATTGACTGGAGACACCACTTTGCCGTTCACGATCCTGCGGGTGGTGGTCTTTTGGATGGATTGTATGGAGTGGCTGTTGTCCATGGCATCACGAAGATTTAAGTCCTCCCCTTCTTCCAATAGGTGGTGATAGATGGTGATCTCAGCCTCCAGCTTGACCTTGATGTTCAGCAAAGCCTCCTACTCCTGTGCCTGACTGTCTCTCCACCCACATCTGGGCCAGCGCTGACTCCAGGTGCAGCAGGATCCCGTTGAGCTGTTCCATCTGCCTGGCATAGCGAGTCTCCACTCCCTCAGGCTATGCTTCAAACTGGTCTTTAGATTTCTCATAAAATCCAGGTCGATCTCCAAGGACTGCACCATATGTCTTAGCTCTTGTGAGTGTCATCTCTGCTGCTCTTATCTCATCGGTCTTAGAGGTGACCACTGTGGTGCTCTCCTCAGTCTGCTGGGACCAGCACTTGTCTAGCTCCTCTGGGTTCTTCTGAGCCATCTTATCATACGAGGCCTGGATGTCCACCATGATTTTGCCAAGGTCCTGAGATTTGGGGGCATCCAACTCCATGGTCAACCCAGAGTTGGCAATCTGGCTTTGTGGATCATTTACTTCCTCCTTGTTGTTCTTCACGAAGAGCAGTTCCTCCTTGAGAGCCTTGATCTCTGTCTCCAGCTGCAGCCAAGTGATACCGATATCATCAGTGACCTTTCCAAGTCCATGGATATCACTCTCCATAGACGGGCACGTGGCCAGCTCTGTCTCATACTTGACTCTCAAGTTATCAAAAGCAAGATGGACATTGTCAATCAACAGAACGACATGGGCATTGTCCACAGAACTTGCAAAGATCTGAGCCCTCAGGTTCTCCATGGTCTTGAAATCATGTCCCCAATCTCCAACCTGGGGCTCCTTCTTCTCCAAGTGTTCCAAACTCTCCAGCCTCTAGGTTTCTCACCCTCTCTAGGAAGGAGGCCAGGAGGTAATTCAGGCATTGCCTAGCCTCCTTCTTGCTCTAGGTGCCTCCTATGCCTGCCAGGCCCCCAGTCATCCCTGCAGCCAGTCCCCGGGATCCCCAGTCACCCTGCATACCGGTGGAGTGGGACATGGAGATCCAGGAACCCGGGCCTCCAGTGCCTCCATAGACACTGTACACATTGCTGACCAGCCAACCTGGTGGCTGAGCAACTGCATGGAACCTAGGGTCCGGTAGTTTAGTGGAGAAGCTGGAGTGGGTGCTGAAGTTTATATTCAGGGAGGAAGGCAAGAACCCGAGACTCAGGTTGAAGCAGCCGTCAGGATTACCTTTTGAGAAGGAAATGTAGTCTAACTGAAACATTTTTAAATTAAGAGTTTGGGTAATATTGCAAGAAAAAAAACAATGAAAATAAATTCTATGCTGTCAACAAAGTAGAAAATTTTAGTGTTCAATAAAACCTCACATTGGAACTGGGGGCAGTCAAGAGGGGGCTCCCAAATAGGGACTTGGAATGGGATCCAGAACTCAGGGTGTCCAGGAAATATTAGAAAAATATATAGGATGTCCTCACCACCCCCCACACAAGTCTGAGCTGGGGAATGGGACACATGGAGCAGGGCCATTCAGAGCTGTTTCTTACAGCAACAGCTTTGCAGCTAGCCTCTGGCATGATCATTTAACATGTCTATAACCTTTAACTGGTTTCATAGATATGTTACATAGCTGTGGCCATGCTTTGAGCCAGGGGGATGGAAGTGATTTCCACCCAAGATGTAAATGGGAGGCAACTCCCCTGGACACAGCACCTGTGTGAGAGCTTGGAGATGATTGGCTCCATGCCATGGGGCCACACCTGCCTAGACTTACTATGGCAGCCCAGAAAAGCTGGAAGAGTACAGGAATGCTAACAGGTATAACTGATTGGAGGAGGAGTCGGAAATGGGGCTGCAGAGGAAGATTGGCTCTGGGATTTAAACCCAGGTGCGGCAGCCATACCAGGGAGAATCATGCAGCTTTGGCAGAGTGGGAACCCTGTGGCTTTGGGATGCTCGCTTTTCCCACATGGTTTAGGCAGCAGGAGAGACTTTGCTGGAAGAAAAGAGGTAAAAGGACTTTTGCTGGTAGGCCATGAGAAGGTGCCACATGACTTTGGATTAACTGGAGATCATGGCAGCAACACAGCTGATGGTACCAAGAGCCTGAATCACGGACTTCTACTTCTTTTCCTGAGATATGATATGGTAGCCCAGATTAGGGCAGAGGCAGAAGGAAGGACTGTGTGTGTCTATGGGTATTCTAAAGGACTTTAATATTTTAACAAAGACATTAAGTCACTACTCTAAGTCTGTATAGCTTTTAAATAAATAATTCCTTGCCTTTTCACAAATCTCTGGCATTGAGAGATGTCTTTCCTCTGGTGGCGGGCAAAGCAAACCTAATGGGGAGAGCCCCGGAGAAAAAAGGGGGGTCCTTTCAGTAATAGTATATCATACACACACACCCCGCTTAGGTCTGCTCTGTAACAACACTATAAGTAAAATATAGTAATTTATGCTAAGTAGGAGAAAAAGGTCAGTGTGAGTACAGAAACTTCAAGCTCTCTCACTAAGTGTGGCCCAACCCAACAGCTGTTCATTGGATCTTGTTAGGACTTTGTTCTCTAATTTCATTAAATGGAAAAGGGACTCCTTGGAGAGCTGCTGATTGACTGTCTTAGGGAAGGGGAAAAACCACTTTGAATCTGGAATATCTTGTTTCCAGAAAGCAAAGATGCTTTTTAAAAATATCTGTAGTTAAGTAACTCAGAGCAGGCTCCCACTGGCCATGTAAGGACATTGTACATATCAGCATCTTCACATGCAGTGTAAGTCAGTTGTCCTCACATCTGAGAGTGCATCAAACACACCTGAGCCCTCCAGAGCCTCTGATTCAGTAGGCCTGGAAGAGGGCCCAAGAATCCATATTTCTGACAGGTTGCAGGTGACACTGCTGCTGCTGGCCCAGTGACCGTACTTCGAGAACCATTGTATAACTAATCTTAATTGAGCTGGGTGAGTCTCTGAGCATCTGTGAGTTTGTTATGATGCTCAACAGAAAAAAAGTCAATATAAAATGTATAGAAAGGAGTCCTGGCTGGTGTAGCTCAGTGGATTGAGCTCGAGCTTAGAATCAAAGCATTGCAGGTTCGATTCCCAGTCAGGGCACATGCCTGGGTTGCAGGCCACGGCCCCCAGCAACTACACATTGATGTTTCTCTCTCTCTTTTTCTCCCTCCCTTCCCTCTCTAAAAATAAATAAATAAAATCTTAAGAAAATCTTTAAAGAAAAAGTAAATTACTTTATTAAAAATGTTAATTGATCCTTGCTTTAAAAAAATGTATAGAAAGGTAGTTGTAAAAAATTACATTTATTAATATACATGGATGTTTGTATCTCCTTTTAAATATATGTTGGTTTATAAGGCATAGTTCTTTTAAAATTTGTGTAAATAATGAGTGGAAATCCACAAGTTAGTGAAACAAATCCAGGAAAAGTAAGAACTGTACCAAAAGCAGGAAAAATTTAATAACATGGTAGAAAGGGGTCCAGTCCTCAATCAGCACCAGCAATGCACAATAACCAAGCAAAATCCTATGTTCCGAGATGATGAACTAACCAAATGGCCCAAATGAGAGAATTAACTCAGTCCCTCATACCCTAAAAAAGAACATCTCTAAATGCTTCATTATGTTTGAGATGCTCATAAGGCAGCAATATGTTTTCAATTAAAATATCAAATGAGGTCAACATATCATAATGGCAGTACAATTTCTTCAGCAATGCTGGCTATGTAAAACCTAAACCGATTTCATTTCTGAGGAAGACATCAAGTTTCAATAACCTAAAATCTATAAAAAAGTGTAGGAAATTTCCATCAATGAAACAAGCTGCAACTTAAGTATAACAGGCACGTAGTTAATGACTCAGGTTTACATTGTCCTGGACTCTGAAACCAAAGTGAGGTCTCAGCCAAGAACCCATCGGCTGACAACACAGCTCCAATTTTTGTCCTGTTTTATTTTTACTGTTGGAATCTTTCATTCCTTCAAACTGATATTTTCCTAAGTTGTTTGTGTTTGTGTTTGTGTTTTTACTCCTAAGCTTTCTACCTCTGCTATTCTACCTGGAATCTGTGCCGTCCTATGGCTCTCTGGCCATTTGTGCTGCCTTTTCTCTTTCTCTCGTTGGTTTGTTTTCAGTCTGTTTTCTTTAGGCATTCATTGCTGTATATTTTAAATAGTGTATATATCTTATGGTATTTATATTTTATATCTTAAATTCTATATACTGCTTATAACCCATAACCGTATGATTAGTTTCCATGTCTTCAAATGTTGTCTTTCATTTTAATGGGTAAGTAGGTAAATTGCAATTTAATCAATTCCTCATTTTTAACATTTAATTGTGCTCACTTTTTCACTTTTGTAGAAGATACTTTGATAAGTAGTCTAGTAGCCACATCTTTAAGCATATCCATGATTGCTTCCTTAGAATACATTCATACATATATTCATAGAATAAATTCAAAATTACTGAGTTAAAAAATATAAAATTCTAAGTCTTTTAGTGTGCATTTTCAAATTACAACACAGCAATTATACCAATTAGAGTAGAACTTTCTGCAGAAAACACAAGTAATATTATCACAAGTTAATTTCCTTTACATACTCTTCTACAGACCAATCTTCAGAAATAGTAATATTTTGAGTAGTTTCCCTGAAAAAATACTATAAGCTCACATTTTAACAAGCTGATACTAAAGAAGTAACTACTCTTTGAAACGTCACTTTTATTAAAGCAGTGCTGAGGGCACCTTACAATGTAGTGCCTGTTTTGTGAGAGCACATTTGTTTGATTTCTAGGTTTGTGCAGGAGCCTGGGGTATTCCCATCCTCCTTTGTGCTCTGATTCTCCCTAGCAATGCTTACTAAGCACTTTGTTTCCGACTACAGGGTCTGGGCTCTGCATAGCTGTATTGTGTCTTTTAGATTAAATCTGATTTCTTCCTTTAAGTGGATGCTTTATTCTTATAGTCAACAGGGCACAGAATTCAGAGAAAGAAGATCACATTTTATAATGTTTATTAATGTCTTAAAACTATGTGCCCATATGCTCTGAGTCTCAAAGAAATCAAAGTTAGGCTTACAGAAAATCAAGCATAGTCAATCAATCAATGTATTAACCATTGCTGAGTGCCAGCAACAGGAGTACCATTGTTGAGTGTAAGGCAACAGGAGTAACTAAAGTCAGAGAGTAAACTTAAAAATACACCAGTAAACAATCCACTTTCCTTTCATTTTAGTTGATTTTCCTGGAATATTGAAATAATGTTTAAGTTTGCATTTCATTTTCTAGATGTTAATTTTTTCTTAGCCTGGAAGAAGACCATTATAGCTATGTTTTCCTTTATATTTTTTATTGATTTTAGAGAGGGAGGGAAGGAGAGAGAGAGAGAGAAAGAGAGAGAGATCAACTTTCCCCCCCACCCATTTATGTATTCATTGGTTGATTCTTGCAAATTCTTGCATGTGCTCTGACCAGGGATTGAACCTCCAACCTTGGCACATTGGGATGCTGCTCTAACCATCTGAGCTGACCAGCCAGGACCTGAAGCTATGCTTTTGAAGTATCCTATTTTCCCTCAAAAGATGCCTGTTAAAATTCAAGAATTTCAGTCTCTTGCCATATGAGTATTGGCTTTATGTTTTCTGTGAAATGTTCACTTATGTCTTATGCCTATTTTTCTATTGACTTGTTTTACTTATTGATTTGTAGGAGTTTTTTTACATATTCTTGATATAGATTCTTTGTTGTATGTGATATATCTTCTCTCAGTTTGTCGCTTATCTTTTCACCTTCTTTAACATGTCTTTTGATGACTATAAGTTTTTAATTTTAATATAGTCAGACTCATCACACATCTATTTTATAATGGGCTTTCTTGTGTCCAATATTTTAGAAACCCTTCTCTACCCTCAAAATCTAAAGATAGTCACCCGTATTTTCTTCTGAGAGTTTTGCTTTTGACATTTGAATCCTTAATCCATCTCGAGTTCATTTGCATGTCTGATTTACTTTTCACATGAATAATAATTTTTCTCCTGTTCCATTTGTTGCATTCCTTATAAGTAATTCCAGAAAAGCAAATTAAGACCATAAAGGGGTGCCAGTTTACATCTGGCAATACCAAGTGCTGAAGAGGATAGATCAATAGCCTAGTGAAAGTATACATTTTTACAAAGACTTTGGAAAATAGTCTGGGATTATCTTGCAAAGTTAAATATTCGTACACCCTACAACTAACCCGCATTCCACTCCTGGGTATAAACCGAGGACAACCCCAGGAGGTGTGCACTGAGAGAGAACCATGTATGAGCATACCCATCATAGTGCTGTTAATTACAGCAAGAAATGTGAAAGCCTAATCTTTGGTGTCTAGGAAGCCAGATAAATAAATGCTAGTGTAGTCACACAATGAAATACTATACTGCAATAAAGATAAATGACTCACAGCAGCCCACAAAAAAAAAGAATGACTCTTAGGAATAGAAAACTATTACTACATAATGAGAAAAAAAACCCAGAAGACTATATACAGCATGATATCCTTTTTATAAATGTCAAACATAATTAAAATTAATCATTATATTGTCTACATTCATATAAGAATGATAAAAATGTTTTAAATCAAGAATGGATAAGAACACAAAAATTCAGAATCCCGGCTATGTAAGTGGGAGGAAGCAGGAAGGAAACAGGGTAGGGCAGGAGCATGTAGAAGATGTTAAGTCATTGTCAGTGTGTTCGTTCCCTAACTGGATAGTGAGTTCATGATGTTCATTATATTTTTAACAAATAAACACACAAGTAAATAAATAGAAGAGGTTCAAGCGTGGATCACTGATGAGAGTGGTAAGTAAACCCAAGGTGATGAGTTCAACTAGGTCCACCTGAGGTCCACTGAAAATAAAGTTGAGTGAGAAAGTCAGCCCAGAACCTTTCATAAATGACTGTCCTAGCTGTTGGTGGCAGGGAGGGAAGCTGGGGAGATTGAACAAAAAAGAAAAAACTCATAGACACAAACAACAGTGTGGTGATTGTCAAGGGAGGGGGTTGGGGGAGATGAAGAAGGGTATGGTGGAGGAGGGTATAAATGATGATGGATGGAGACTTGACTTGGGGTGGTGAGCACATACAACATTGCATAGATAATGTGTTGTAGAATTGTGCACCTGAAACCTGTATAACTTTGTTAACCAGTGTCACCCCAATAAACTAAATAAAAAGGAAAAAAGAGAGAGAGAAATGAGCTGTGCTAAGGTGTGAAGTCACGATGCATAAAAATAAATATTAAATCCTGGCTGGTGTGGCTCAGTGGATTGAGGACCCGCCTACAAACCAAAGGGTTGCCAGTTCAATTCCCAGTCTAGGGCATGTGCCTGGGTTGTGGGCCAGGAGAGTCAACCACATATTGATGTTTCTCTCCCTCCCTTCTCCTTTCTCTAAAAATAAATAAATAAAGTCTTTTTTTAAAAAAGATACTAATTAAGTGTTAATATGTATTTAGCATGCCTATATTCCATGTTCTTTCAGGTCTGTTTCACCCCCAGTAACAAATAAATAAATAAATTCTCTAGGGAGGGGCTAGATAGAAAGGGAAGCAAGCTAAGAACACACTAGATTCCTTTAAGGACTTCCCTTATATCACGAGAATAAGTTAAAGACTATGACATTTCCAAACTTTTAATAACAAAAGCAGCTTACATTTTCTAGGATTTTTATCATTGGCATAGTGTTCTCATATATGAGGTCCGTCCAGGAAAAGTCAAGACATTGTTAATACAATGAGAACAATTTGTGCAACATTGATGTAACCTGGCAGCAGAGGAGAGTGGACTTGGATGCACATGTGTGATCAATGATAACCTCATTTTACTAGTTAGTGGGGGCAGTAGACACTTTTGAGTGAGCATGTGTGCTGCATGGATGACGCATGCAATATGACTGAGCCAGTAGAGAAACAAATCCGCATCAAATCTTGCGTTAAGCTTGAACATTCCTCCATGAAAACTCTTCAGATGATTCAGAAGGCCACAGCTATGGGCAACTGGTGATTGACAGCTTCATCACAACAATGCGTGATGAAGCTGCCAGTCACATCTCGTGCAGAGTATTTTGGTGACATATAAAATTACTCGGGTGACTCAGCCCCCCTATGGCCCAGATTTGGCAACCAGCTATTTCTGGCTTTTCCTAAAACTAAAATCACCTTTGAAAGGGAAGAAATTTCAGACCATTGATGAGATTCAGGAAAATACAACAGGGCGGCTGACGGTAATTTGGAGAACTGTGTGAGGTACCAAAGTGCCTACTTTGAAGAGGACTGAGGTGTCATTGTTCTATATACAATGTTTCTTGTATCTTGTATCTTCTTCAATAAATGTCTCTTTTTCATACTACATGGCTGGATACCTTCTGGACAGACTTTGTACACGCTCCATTTGATAATGTGACAAAGAAGCTAAGAATTCACAAAAACCAAGGCTATCAGATGTTTGTGACAAAAATAATAACAATAGAATTGAAACTGAATCCTGGTGTTATTTCAAAGCCAAGTCTCTGTAGATAGGAGAAAACTAAAGGCATGCCAAAACATGGGACAGAAAATTATCAGCATGATCTTTTTGTGCTCCAACTTCTTTAAATGTTAGTCTTTTTTTTTTATGAGAAGGCCTGGGGACAAGCTGGGTTGTGGTTGACA
This sequence comes from Phyllostomus discolor, assembly GCF_004126475.2. NCBI lineage: Eukaryota > Metazoa > Chordata > Mammalia > Chiroptera > Phyllostomidae > Phyllostomus > Phyllostomus discolor. Next base: position 42,396,008 of record NC_040913.2, on the reverse strand, counting down.
GCTGTAGCTAGAACAGGTGAAAGCCAAAGGGAGTCCTGGGGACAAACCATGAAGCTGGTGTGGACTTGGGTCTTGGGGAACACTGGGGCAGCCTTGGCTGGCTGGCTAGAGTACATGGATTGTGCTCCTGCTTGATTGATCAAGACTCAGGGAAAGTGTAACAAATGGCAACACTGGAGAGAGTTCCTGCAGTGCCCCTACTATTTAGCAGGTGTTCTAGGGTTGGTAAATGGATTTCCTTCCCATACCTTGTAGGTGCCTTTTAAAAAAAAATTCCTGTTTTTTAAAAATATATTTTATTGATTATGCTATTACAGTTGTCCCTTTATTCCCCTCCACACTGCACACCCCCTCCCACCCACATTCCCCCACCTTAGTACATGTCCATGGGTCATACATATAAGTTCTTTGACTTCTACATTTCCTATACTATTCTTAACCTCCCCGTCTATTTTCTACCTACCCTTTATAGTACTTGTTCTCTGTACCTTTTCCCCCTCTCTCCCCTCACACTCCCCTGCTGATAATCCTCTATGTGATCTCCATTACTGTGGTTCTGTTCCTGTTCTAGTTGTTTGCTTAGTTTGCTTTTTTTGTTTTTGTTTTAGGTGTGGTTGTTCATAATAGTGAGTTTGCTGTCATTTTACTATACATGATTTTTATCTTCTTTTTCTTAGATAAGTCCCTTTAACATTTCATAAAATAAGGGCTTGGTGATGATGAACTCCTTTAACTTGACCTTATCTGAGAAACACTTTATCTGCCCTCCCATTCTAAATGAAAGCTTTTCTGGATAGAGCAATCTTGGATGTAAGTCCTTGCCTTGCATGACTTGGAATACTTCTGTCCAGCCTCTTCTTGCCTGCAAGGTCTCTTTTGAGAAATCAGCTGATAGTCTGATGGGAACTCCTTGGTAGGCTACTGTCTCCTTATCTCTTGCTGCTTCTAAGATTCTCTCCTTATTTTTAATCTTGGCTAATGTAATTATGATGTGCCTTGGTGTGTTCCTCCTAGGGTCCAACTTCTTTGGGACTCTCTGAGCTTCCTGGACTTCCTGGAAGTCCATTTCCTTTGCCAGATTGGGGAAGTTCTCCTTCATTATTTGTTCAAATAAGTTTTCAATTTGTTGCTCTTCCTCTTCTCCTTCTGGTACCCCTATAATTCGGATGTTGGAATGTTTCAAGATGTCTTGGAGGTTCCTGAGCCTCTCCTCATTTTTTTGAATTCTTGTTTGTTCATTCTGTTCTGGTTGAATGTTTCTTCCTTCCTTCTGGTCCACATCGTTGATTTAAATCCCAGTTTCCTTCCCATCACTGTTGGTTCCCTGTATAATTTCCTTTATATTTTCCTTTATTTCAATTAGCATAGCCTTCATTTTTTCATCTAATTTGCGGCCAAATTCAACCAATTCTGTGAGCATCGTGATTACCAGTGTTTTGAACTGTGCATCTGATAGGTTGGCTGTCTCTTCATCACTTAGCTGTATTTTTTCTGGAGCTTTGATCTGTTCTTTCATTTGGGTCATTTTTTTTTTGTCTTGACATGCCTGTTACATAGTAAGGGGCAGAGCTTTAGGTGTTCACCAGGGCAGGACAACCCATGTCGATGCATTGTGATACTATTTGTGGGGAAGGGGTCCAAGAGGGAACAATGGCACTTGCTCCGCTCTCTGCCAGTTTTCAGTCACTTCCTCCACTACCCACAATCAAATTGGGCGCTTCTAGTGCAGATTCTCCAGTGGGTGGGCTAGTGCACGTTCTAGGACCCTGTGGGTCTCTCCAATGAACTCTCGTGTGATGCTGGGAGTTTCTCCCACTGGTGCCTCAACCCCCACAGGTGTTTTCAATCAGTGGTTTGAGGCTTTATTTCCCTGAGCTGGAACCCTGGGTTGTGTGGTCTTTTTCTCTCCCCAGCTGTTCCTCTCTATTTATCTGCTCTTCTAAGGTTGTTAGTTACATGGCTCCACTTTGCTCACCTGAAAGGAAGCACAAGGTGTAGCTGGCCACTTGGAGAAGGTGGGTCTATGGCTCAAGCAGAGCCCTTTTTGAAAGCTTGATTTGAATCCTGGAAGAGAAAGAATTTGTCTCTCCTCCTAAAATTACTAGTATTAATATGAACACCTTGAGCTTTGCCTCCAGAGGGAAATGTAAGAATCCAGAGGAGAGCAAAGGTGTGAGGTAGAATTCTGATGATACTCTAAGCCTGAATCCAGCAGTGCCTGAAACCCATATCCCTGGAATTCTCAGTTAAAAAATATAATAATATATTGACTTTTAATCTAAACTTTGTTGGATTAGGTTTTATCACTTAAAACTGGGGAAGTCCCAACTAATACTGTGTGTGTTTGTATCTCCTCTATGAGATTGTGGGCTTCTAGAAGCACCTGTGCTCAAGGGCCTAGTTTGCTCTGACATTGAACTGGTGGCAGCTGCTCATGTAGCAGACATACATGTAGATGAAATTGCTCAACTTTTACAGCAGGTACATGAAATCCTAGGTCCACAAACTCATAGAAGGATTCATCAGAGAATGTGTCTATGCAGATTTTTCAGGTGAGAAAGTGCATCATTATCAGAGGCTCAATGGAATCTCAAACTCAGCCTGGTTTTGGTGACAGCCATGTTTCCATCATATCTGGAAACATGGAGGCAGGAAGAGTTTTACTTGGACTTTTCTTCAAGTCTCGAGAATGTAAAAGCTTGCTATATTCCAGATAAAATCAATTCATGTTTGCTTGTTTTGTTTTAGTGAGTGAGGATGCTTTCTGGTTTGTTCTTCTAAGCCCACTGAGGGATACAGCTGGGAAATGTAAGATGAGATTAGAAATGCCCAAACCTTGACCACAACCCCCACGCCATATCACAGTTGACAGAAGCCCTTGTGTGTGCTCTCCCAGTCTATGGGATCCCTTGAGCACTGGCTAAACCTCTCTAGCTTCTGTTCTTTTAGTTTATTTCCTTTCCTTTTTTCCGTTGTTGCTGTGATAAATACATAACATAAAATTTACCACCTTAACCATTTTTAGGTGTACAGTTCAGTGGCATTAAGTATATTTATATGGCCGTGCAACATCACTGCCACCCTCTCTAGAAATTGAGTTTCCTGTGGCTGCCACAACATACATTACCACAAATTTTGTGGCTTACAACAGAAATGTATTTGTTCATCATTCTAGAGGCCAGAAGTCCAAAATCAAGGTGTCAACAGGGATGTGCTCCTTCCAAAGGCCCTAGGGGGAAATTTCTTCTTGCCTCTTCCAGCTTCTGGTGACTACATGTGTTCCTTGGCTTGTGGCTGCACTCTCCACATATGTCTTCACATGGCCTTACTTATCTCTGTGTCTTCTCCTTTTCTTTCTCTTATAAGGCCACTTGTCTTTGGATTTAGGGCCCCTCCTCAGGGGTAATTCAGGATGATCTCATCTTGAGATTTTTATTTGTACATTTAGAAAAACTTTTTCCAAATAAGGTCACATTCACAGGTACTCTGGGTTAGGACATGGACATATCTTTTTGGAAATCACAATTCAAGCCACTACAGCTGGCACCCTAGAAGCATTGCCAAGATAAGACTTGAGTGTAAATGCTAAATTGAGGAGGTGATCCCAGGAAACACCAACAGGGGAATGGGAAGTGATAGGAAAGAAGAGGAAGCCTATATAGACTGCCTTCATGAGCAAGTTACCACTCTGTGAGACGTGGCTCACTTCCTTAGGGAACTCTGGGGTAGAACACACCTCAGAGGGTATTTACGTTCAGAATTTCATTTGTCACTGACTGAAAGCTGTTCTCAGGAGCATTAATTCCCTGGCACTTGTTTTCCTCACACTAATGCAAAAAAGAAAGATCTCAGGGGGACAGTCATAGGTCATTATAGTAGAACATCATCTCCATGTCCTGAAATGCTTACTTCCTCAGAGACATGGGTGGAGCATTGACAGCCTCTGCTCCAGGGCCATGAGGAAGTTTTCACTTCACTGCTTAAAGAAGGAGCTACTAGCGGGTTGAAGGATAGAGATGGAGTAGGTTGATGTTACACTCACATCCTCCCAGGACCAAATTGAAATTACAACAAAAATATCAAGCAATTGGCCTGAATAACCAACTGAAGGCTAGCTGAAAAAGAGTCTTATAACTAACAAGTAACAGAAGAAACCACAGGGAGACTCGTAGGAAGAGTGGAGTCCAAAAAGGGCTGGCCCTGCTCCCACAGGTGGGCAGTGGCTGAGATTCTGAAGGGATATCTCAGCTGCAAAGGTCCCCCCCCCCCCCGAGGACTGTGGGGTCTCAACTCCATGCTGGGGTCCCCAGCCCAGAGCACCCCAGCCAGGATGAAGTGCACTCCCATAACATCTGGCTGTGAAAATCAGCAGGGATTCTGTCTACCAGGGAGAGACAGAAGTTGACTAAAGACACAGCCACCCTCTCAAAGGGTCAACAAAATCTCATTCACAGCCACTCAACCTGGGATCTGGCAGAGGAAGAGTGGAGCAGACGAATCATGTGAGAAAAGACTGGGATTTGTGATTCTGAGGTGATAGCTGATGGGGCAGCCACCAGGACCCCTATGTACAGACTAAACATAAAGAGATAGAAAAAGATGTTTTATGCCAGTAGAAATGGAAAAAAGAGCTGGGATAACAATATTAGGCAGAATAGACTTCAAAACAAAGGCCATGACAAGAGGCAATGAAGTACATTACAGAATGCTTTGTGGGGTCAATCAATCAAGAAGATATAACCTTTGTAAATATATATGTCCCCAAATAGGAGCACCTAAATATATAAAGCAAATTTTGATGGACATAAAGGGTGAGATAGACAGTAATACAGTTACAGTGGGGAATTTTAGCACCCCATTGACATCAATAGATAAAATTTTCAGACAAAAAATCCATAAGGAAACAGTGGCCTTAAATAACACACTAAATCAGATGGATTTAATTGATACCCTAGAAGAAAACATAAACAGTAAAATCCCTGACATTTTTCATAGCAATATTTTTTCTGATATATCCCCTCAAGCAAAAGAAACAAAAGAAAAAATAAACAAATTAGATTATATCAAACTAAGACCTTTTTGCACAGCAAAGAAAACCATCAACAAAGTGGAAAGACAACCTAGTGAATGGAAGAACATATTCACCAATGATAAATCCAATAAAAGATCAATATTCTCTTTCACTATAGCAAGCATGCATTTTCTATTTGGTAAAGAATTTTCATAAAGTGCTTTATTTGTTTATTAAAGAGAGGAAGTAAGAGAGAGAGAGGAAAAAAAAACATCGTTTTGTTGTTCCACTTATTTACACATTTGTGAGTCGATTCTTATAAGTATCCTGATCAGGGATCAAACACAACCTTGGTGTGGTAAAGGCCTTTTAATATGCTTAGCTTAATACTACTTCTCTGTAGTGGAATATTATTATTGTGTGACAGAAAGTGCTGAGGGGGTGAACAAAAATGTCATGGTTAGCAGCATTATTATAGCAACTTGGAAAACTGAGATCTACAGGAGCAGGACTCAAGTTCAACCTGATAACTTGATGTCTGTGCCAGAGCTTTCTGGTAGGTACCATTGCCCTGTAAACAATATTCACTCAATTTTTCCCCTTTTTATTTTACCAAACTACAGGTAAAGAAGACCCTAATTAATATGAAATAAACAAAAATAATTACTGTTTTTAAAAGGAGCTACTAGAGTTGCCGACTGATAAATAAATATTTAATGATTTATTACTAAGTAATTTCTGGCATAAAACTAAGAGAATTTCAAGGAATTGAGTAACAAAATGCAAATTACCTACAGTCTCCTTTGCACACTTGTTTGGACAAAGTAATTCACTATATATACTGATTACAGATATAAACAATATATAACCGATAAAAATGAAGATATGTCATATTTGTCAATATTTATCACTACATACATGAACTAAGAGTATAAAAGGCCAATAAAATTTTACTGTACATGAATGCTTATGAAAATATGTAGCACATTTAACTTATTTTTAACATACTGAGAGCTTTATGGTCACTGCAAATTTTTTAATTTTTTAAAAAAATATTTTATTGATTATGCTATTACAGTTGTCCCATCACCCCCTCCATGCCCCTCCCCCCTGCACACCCTCCCCCACCACATTCCCCCCTCTCTAGTTCATGTCCATGTGTCATAAGTTCTTTAGCTTCTACATTTCCCATACTATTCCTGCCCTCCCCCTGTTTATTTTCTACCTACCATCTATGCTACTTATTCTCTGCACCTTTCCCCCCTCTCTCCTCCTCCCACTTCCCTGTTGCTAACCCTCTATCTGATCTCCATTTCTGTGGTTCTGTTCCTGTTCTAGTTGTTTGCTTAGTTTGTTTTTGTTTTTGTTTTAGGTGTGGTTGTTCATAATAGTGAGTTTGCTGTCATTTTACTATACATGATTTTTATCTTCTTTTTCTTAGATAAGTCCCTTTAACATTTCATAAAATAAGGGCTTGGTGATGATGAACTCCTTTAACTTGACCTTATCTGAGAAACACTTTATCTGCCCTCCCATTCTAAATGAAAGCTTTTCTGGATAGAGCAATCTTGGATGTAAGTCCTTGCCTTGCATGACTTGGAATACTTCTGTCCAGCCTCTTCTTGCCTGCAAGGTCTCTTTTGAGAAATCAGCTGATAGTCTGATGGGAACTCCTTTGTAGGTTACTGTCCCCTTATCTCTTGCTGCTTCTAGGATTCTCTCCTTCATTCTTATCTTGGCTAATGTAATTATGATGTGCCTTGGTGTGTTCCTCCTAGGGTCCAACTTCTTTGGGACTCTCTGAGCTTCCTGGACTTCCTGGAAGTCCATTTCCTTTGCCAGATTGGGGAAGTTCTCCATTATTTGTTCAAATAAGTTTTCAATTTGTTGCTCTTCCTCTTCTCCTTCTGGTACCCCTATAATTCGGATGTTGGAATGTTTCAAGATGTCCTGGAGGTTCCTGAGCCTCTCCTCATTTTTTTGAATTCTTATTTCTTCATTCTTTTCTGTTTGATTGTTTCTTTCTTTCTTCTGGTCCACTCCACTGATGTGAGACCCAGCTTTCTTTCCATCAGTATTGGTTCCCTATGTATTTTTCTACATTTCACTTATTGTAGCCTTCATTTTTTATCTAATTTGTGACCAAAATCAACCAGTTCTGTGAGCTTCTTGATCGCCAGTGTTTTGAACTGTGCATCTGATAGGTTGCCTATCTCAGGTTTGCTTAAAAGGAGGGGTTCTGGGGCTTTCATTTGTTCTTCTGTTTAAGCCATCTCTCTCTCTCTCTCTCTCTCTTTTTTGGTCTGGTTGTGATTGTTACGTATGAGGGGCGGAGCCTTGCGTGTTCACCAGGGTGGGGCAACCCAGTTGCTGGGTTGTGACGCTGTATGTGGGGACAGGGTCCAAGAGGGAAAAATGGCATTTACTCCACTTTCCATGGGACTTCAGTCCCTTCCACTGCTTCTCCCAAGCAAACTGGGCCTTTCTGGTGCTGATTCCCATGGGACTTTCCATCAAACTCTCCGGTGAGTCTGGGAGTCTGTCCCTGCACCTCAACCACCACAAGTGTTTTCAATCAGCGCCCCAAGGCTCTATTTCCCAGCACTGGGATCCTGGGTTGTGCACAGTGCCTTGCTTCACAATCACAGCCTTGCTGGGTCTGCTGGTTGCCACCCCTTGGCCAGGGTTTGCCAGCTGCTGCTTGCACCCAGGGTCTGCCCGCTGCAGTCTTACACACCTGACCCCAATGCTCTTTGTGCTGCTCGACCCCTCTCTGCCTGGCTTCCCCCAACTCCACCCCTCCTACCTGTCTGGATGAACATGTCTATTTTAACTCCTTGGTTGTCTGACTTCCATACAGTTCAATTTTCTGTCAGTTCTGGTTGTTATTCTGTTTGTTGTTGTCCCTATCTTGGTTGTGCGAGGAGGAACAGTGTGTCCACTTATGCCTCCATCTTGGCTGGAAGTCAAATTTTTAAATTTCTAACTTCAATTTACATAGGTATTTTCATTCTGGAAAAGTAAAATAGTGTGATCAGCCCTGGCCAGTATTGCTCAGTTGTTTGGAGCATTGTCTCATGAAGCAAAAGTTCATGGGTTTGATTTCCAGCTGGGGTGCTTACCTAGGTTGCAGATTTTATCCCCATTTGGGGCACATGTGGGATGCAACCAATTAATGTTTTCACTCTCTGACATTAATATTTCTCTCTCTCTCTTTCCCTATCTCTAAAAGCAATGAAAAAAAGTGTCTTTAGGTGAAGATAAAATATATATATAATGTGATGGATTGAAAAATGGAGAATTTGGAAGTTAAACATAAGTTTAAAGAGAAAAAGAATAATGGAAAATATCCAGCTGTTAATAAAGTACTTTTAAAAATTGAATGTTAAGTGGATAAATTTAGATTCCACTGGATAAGGGGGAAAAGCAATATTATTTTATTTTAAAATGTAAGAATTTATGGAACCCAAGAAATAATATCCTTTGCCATTTTAAAAAATTTTAGAAGTCATTCTAGAATTCTTATAGGAAGCATATTAACTAATCTCTAAATTCAAATCCCAGATTTCCAGGAAAGAGGGTCTGATTGGCCCAATGTGGATCAGATATCTTCGCCTAGTGGAATCTACTGTGGCCAGTGAGGTAGGCTCACAAGGTTTGCTATCCATTCAACAGAGGCTACAAGGGGTTGGATAGTACATGATCAATAGTTCTCAGAAGCCCTGGCCAGGTAGCTCAGTTGATTAGAACAGTGTCTCAATATGCCAAGGTTGCAGGTTCAATCCCCTGTCAGGGCACGTACAAGACTCAACCCATGAATGCATAAATAAATGGAACAACAAAATGATGTTTCTTTCTCAAAAAAAAAAAAGACAAACTGTAAATTAAAAAAAAACATTTCTCAGAAGAGGGTGGCACCTAAGAAAGCTTGACTACTTAATGAATGTTTTTATTTAATATGCAAGGATTTCTTTCTTAAAGATTTATTTATTTTTAGAGAGAGGGGGAGGGAGATAAAAAGAGAAGGAAAGAACCGTTGATCAGTTGGTTGCCTCTTGCACACCCCCAACTGGGGACCTGGCCCACAACCCAGGCATGTGCCCTGACTGGGGACTGAACCCCTGACCTTTCAGTCTGCGGGACAACACTCAACCCACTGAGCTGCACCAGTCAAGGCAGCAAGTGTTTCTTACATGTAGAACCCCAGTGAACTTATTTTCATGCTTAATCCATTCTTTTAAAAAGTTTTATTTTTTGAGAAAATGGACTGTGGCCACTCAGAAGTATATTGGCAACCACTTTCTCAAAAATCTGAGGCACACTGACTTTCAAAGACAATTAGGGATACCGGATGTGCAGCCAGCCCCCATGTCTTGGTTTGTCTCCATGTGGGATGAGAAGCAGCTTAGGCTCTTTGTGCAATGATGGAAACACTCATAATGTGAAATATCACATAAACCTCCCTCATGACATAAATTTCCTTACTCTTTCCAGGCAGTGGTCCACTGTGCATTGTAGATTCCTTCTTTAGCATCCATCAGCTTCCCTACCTCTTATTTCATAAGCTAACCTATATTTTGTTCTTATATTTTTAATCAGGTTGAGTAATACAGCTACCAGTCTAGGCCAAAATTGGATTGATTTTCTTGTGATTATGAATAACACAACAGTGAATAAAAAGGAAACATGTACAGACAGTGTGTCTCCAGGAAGTTACATGAGCTATCCTGAGGAATGTCAGTCTCCCATTCTGTGTTTCCCTGCTTCAGACATTTCTAGACTCAGGCTATGAACTTTGTTATATCCAGTTACAACCTGTACTTTAAAAAAATAGCTGTATGGAGATATAATTCACCATTTAAAGTGTACAATTCAATGTTTTTGGTATATTCACAGAGTTGTGCAATGATAATATAATCTCATTTTAGGACATTTTCATCCCCCACAAAAGAAAGTCCATACCTACTAGCAGTCACTCCCTATTTTTCCACTCCTACTCCCCAGCACTAAGGAACTATTCATCTACTTTATGTCTCTATGGATTACCTACTCTGGACATTTCATATAAATAAAATCATAACATATGTGACTGGATTTTTCATGTATGTGATGTTCTCAATGTTAATCCATGTTATAACATGAATTAGTACTTCATTTCCTTTTATTACTAAATAATATTCCATTATATGCATTTACCACTGTATTAGTCAGGGCTCTCCACAGAAGTAAGACCAATAGGTTATGTGTGTGTATGTATAGAGAGAGGAGAGGAGAGGGAGAGGGGAAGGGAGAGGGAGAGATTACTTATTTTTAAGGAATTGGCTCGTGTGATTGTAGGCTTGGCAAGTCCAAAATCAGATGGAAGGGGCTGGCAGGCTGGAGTCCCAGGGAAGAGTTTCAGTTCAAACCCAAAGGTCGTCTGCTGGCAAAATTCCTTCTTACCTGAGGGAGGTCAGTCTTCTGTCCTATTCAGGCCTTTAGCTGATTGGATGAAGCCCACCCACATTATGAAGGGTAATCTGCTTTACTCACAGTTCACCAATAAAATGTTAAATTATAAAAAAAAAGTTCCAAAGAAACAACTAGAATAATGTTTGACCATAGCCCAACCATATTGGCACATCAAATTAACCATCATTTTACTTATACATGCATCAGGTGATGGAAATTTGTGTTATCTCTACTTTTTTCTCATTATGAGCTGCTATGAACATTCATGTACAAATGTTTTTATTAATCTACGAGTGAAATGACTGGGTTAAATGGCAACTCTATATTTAACATCTTGAGGAACTGCCAAAACTGTTTTCCCAAGCAGCAGCACCATTTTACATTTCCACCAGCAAAGTGTCAGTCTCCCAGTTTCTCCATAACTTTGCTAATACTTGTTATTACTTCTTTTTTATTAGCCATTCTAGTAGGTGGGAAATGGTACCTCATTTCCATTTCCCTGATACTATCAAGCCTTTTTTCACATGCTTATGATTGGCCTTTTGTGCATCTTCTTTTTTAAAACAATATTTTATTTATTTATTTTTAGAGAGAGGGGAAAGGAAAGAGAAAGAGAGGGAGAGAAACACTGATGTGTGAGGAAAACATCTTGAGCAGTTGCCTCTCACACACCCTGCACTGGGGACCTGGCCTGCAGCCTAAGTATGTGCCCTGACTGGGAATCAAACCAGTGACCTTTTGGTTCACAGGCTGGCACTGAATCCACTGAGTGACACCAGCCAGGGCTCTGTATCTTCTTTGGAGAAATACCTATTCAGATTTTTTGTCCATTTGTTAATTTCTGTTTTAGTAAGTTGTAAGTTGTTCTTTACATATCTGGAATACAGGTCCCATATACAATATATAATTTGCAAATATTTTCTCCCACTCTGTTGGTTGTTTTCTCATTTTCTTGATGATATTATTTGTAGCACAAATGTTTTTACTTTTGATGAAGTTCAATTTATTCACTTGTTATTGCTTATGCTTTTGGCTTTATAGTTAAAAAATGTTGCCTAGCCAATGTCTAAAAATCTACTTCTAAGTTTTCTTATAAGGGTTTTATATTATAACTCATATATTTGTGAATAATTTTGAATTAGTTTTGTATGAAGAAGGAATCTTACTTCATTCTTTTGCATGTGGCCATCTAGTTTATCCAGCACTTGAGCTTATACTTTTATTTACCAAATTTGTCCTTAATTAAACTAATCCTTTTTATGTAAGTTACTTTAAGAGAAAAGGTTATAGCACTACCATAAGTGTACAACAAATTTAATTTGCCATAAAAGGAAGAGAATATAAATACTAAGAAAACAAAACAAGACTAAAGTTTTACAGATATAGATGAGTGATGCAGACACCAGTCAGCAGTGTCCATGGCATTATGGTTGAGACACTGGAGAAATTCACATGGACTACCGAGTCCTGTGGAGGAAAAGGGATGGCACAGTCACTCTCTCAAGAGGAAAGCACCCTGTGCCCCTGCCTAGACAGGCTTTTATTAGATTTTTGGGGTAGGAATACAGATACAGCTTATTAATCGTTGTCAGGCAGTTAGGATCAAACAATAGATAGCATTCAAAGAATTATTAGGGCTCATTCTGAGTCAGGGTCTATCACCTAAAAAGCTACAAAACTTAAGGGACCAAACTCATTTCTTGCCTGGGCCTTTAACATCTAATTAAGAGCATTCTCAACAAAGCAGGTTTCATAGGATTCTACATATCCTTTCTCAGGCCTGATTACCCGGGGAGCCCACCATTTCCAACACAGGGCTGTACTGCCCTTTGTCATTGTTTCAGGCTTAAGTCTGGCAGAGGAGGCAAGGCAGCCAAGAGATTAGGAGACTTCTCAAAGGCAGAATGAGGACTCAGGCTTTGTCAAAGCTGAGGGGCGAGGGTACATCACCCCCTTTCTCTACAGCGCCCAAGTCCTTCCCTGGAGCCTCCATGTGATCATGTCTGTCTTAGGTCATTCCCCCCTTGGGGAATCTTACCCGTCATTGGCTAACTGATCAAGCATTGGGGCCCAGTTATGGAAAAAGGAGCAGAAGCAGTGCTCCTGCCACAGCGATAAGCTTTGTCTCCTTAGTGACTTATGGTCCAAAGGTCGCTCACTCAGCCTTAGTCATCGGGGGTGGGGGGGAGGTGGTTACATGTCCTGAAACCAGGCAGGGCGGTTCCCAACAGATAATTGCTGAAGGCCTTTTTTTGTTTAAAAGGGGAATCAGAGAGTGTTAGGAAGGTATTAGGGATATACCAGCACCAAACTAAGATGTCCCCAGGTAGAAAAAATAAAAGAAAGAATTAAAAAGGGAACACTTGTCTCACTGAGTAACTTGAGGGGATTTAGGGCTTTTCTATGAATGAATAGGTATATAGGGAATTTCCTATGACCCCTCAGTGTGGACCCCACCCCGTGGGAAACATTTCTCTTTATCACTAGCAACAACAGTAATGGAAGGAACCTGGGCTGGGAAGGAAGCTCACCATGAATGATCCCAGGCTCATCACTTATCACTTGGCCTTGAGGAACTTTGTTTGCTCAGCTGTAGAAAATCTCTCCCTAGTGGGTGGTGTAAGGATTCAGTACTACAATATATGGAAGGCAGTTCAACATAGGGTAGGCATACAAAAATATGAGTGCCCTCTTGGCATTCTTGCCACTTTCAGAAAAACAGAGAATCCAATAACCAAGTAGCATTTCCCAAAATGTGGCTGCAGGCCCAGCGACATCAGAATTCCCTGGAAGAGGAGCCACACCAACTCAGTGGCTCTATTGCACACAGTTTGGGAACCACTCCCATAGACCTGCCTTGGATATCTATGGCTTCTTTTACTTCTGTTTTGACAGACTGGCCTTGGTGAATTTTCCCAGCTGAATGTGAATCCATCCCATTCCTGAAGACACAACTTCTGACAACCACTGCCAGGGCGTTTACTTCTGACAACCACTGCCAGGGCGTTCTCAGAGCTCAGGAATGTGGTTTTATGAATGACAGCAGAAAACAGCTAAAAGCACAGAGAATCCAAACACACTACCAAAAGTCCAACCTTCCTAGAGGCAGTAGTGGTGTCCATGGTCTGTCCCATCTTTTCTCTTGCCAACACCTAGCCACAGAAACTCAGTGCCAATGCCATGCATGAGCTGCAGAAAGGAGGGAATAGGCAATCCGAATTGAGAATAATCAGTTCCTGAAAAATCGCAAGCTCATTCACCTCCTGAAGAGCAACTGACCCCCTCCTGAGGCTGTGCCAAGCTCTGTGGGGTACAGATGTGTGAGGGGATACAGGAACCTGCACCTAGAACCTCACTTCCTGGGACAGGGAGATGAGCCACATGTCATGTTAAATATCTACACAGGAGGGCTCCCAAGGTATGACATGTAGTGTACGTTCAGGGGAAGGATAAATAGTGGCTGGTACGCTGATGGAGGAGGGGAGGGACCATGTGTTCCAAAAGAGGAATGGGGGAGGCTGGAGAGCTTAGGTACTCAGTGGGACAGAGGGTGGGCATAAGAATGGACACAGAATATTATAAACTTGGTGTTCTTTCTTTAAATCAACCAATTAATTCCCTTTTCACTCTATAGGTCCTGTATTTTTTATTTCAATTGACAGATGGAATCCTGAATGTAGCCTTGAGCCTATGTGCTCTTCTAGTTGGTGGTTGTTAATTAAGACAGCTACTGACAGATGAGAGAAGCCATGGATAGGGGTGCAAGAAGTAGACAAAATGCTAACTAGAGCTAACTGGTTAGATAAATCTAGTGGTAGAAAATATTCAGAAGACAGGAATTTCTAAGAATGCTTGCTTGACTTTCTGTAGTGGTTGGCCCGGAAAATGTGTACCTGTAACCATCCTGTTGTACAGTTTGCATCCATGAGGTTATGCTGACAAGACTGCCTGTGACAAACCCCCTTGGGAGCATGTGCCCTTTAAAGTTTTTGTTGTTTCCTGTTTTAATCTCAAAACCTTATGTGTGGGGTGACAGCAATATGGTAGTTATAGAGAATAGAAAAGCCAAGTGAAAGTTCAAGATGTCTGGAATTCAGTTTATTACGTTCCTTAAAAAAGGAGCTGGGGTACACTGGAGCAGGCGAAGCTGACTGGCAGCCACTGTAGCCAAGTCAGCAGACGTGGGCCCCATTCTTCAACTTCTCCCCAATTCATCTCACTCTGTTGAAGCTGAGTGATGGGTACATGGAGGTTTGTTTTTCTATTCTCTCTACTTTTGAATATATTTGAAATTTTCCATAATAAAAATTTTTAAATTTCTTAATTGATTATCATGTAGCTAGATATACCAAATTGTATTTAAAATGTACTCGGCTCCGGGGAGAAAATCCTGACTGACCTATGAAGTAGAAAGGCAAGCAACCAACATATTTCAGCATTTTTGAAAATAGAGGACCAAGGATTGTGGCAGAACCGAAAGAACAAAGAACAGACCCTAAGGGGAGTGCTGCAACAAGGTAGGGTCCTAGGACAAGCGTGTGGTCCCGGGGCTGCAGCCCCAGGCCCGGGGCTGCTGCTGGGTTTGCTATAGGGTCCTTGGGAGAGAGCCAGGTCAACTGCTCCCTCCCCAGCCAAACAAGGTCTGAGCGGCTCTGGGAGGAATCCAGGTGCTCGCAAACACACGGGGGCTGTGAGCACCTTTGGAGGCAGTGGACACCAGAGGGGCTAAGTCGCACAGCAGACCCGGACCCCCACGGTCACTGGTCTGGCTGGAATGTTTGGCGGTGGGAGAAGCCAGGCCACTGTGGGGAGCGGCAGGCTTGAACGGGAGGAATTTCTCAAGAGGAAGGAGTGAATAGACACAGACACTGTTTGGGGAATTCTCCTAAAGTGATCAGTGGCTCCAGCCTCCCTGCTACCCAGCTGTGGGCGCGCTGGCACTGGTGCACCGGCAAACTGGCACACCGGCACACCTGCAGACAGGCACACCCATGCACAGGCGCGCCTGCAGGGAGAGCATCCCCACACCCTAGCCCACAGCAGTAACTGGGGGGGAAAGACCTGATTCCCACACCCAGGGCGCAAGGCTGAGGAGCCAGTGCGAACTCCACTGGCCAAGGAAGAAAAGCCAAACAAATCCTTCAGCCTGCCTCAACCAGCAAGAGCAGAAAAACCGGTTTGGCCACTTTGAAATCAAGAGACTTTTTAATTGGATTCTATTTTTTTAACAATTTTTAATTTTTTAATTTTTATTGTTTTTATTCTCTTTTGATTTCTTTTTCCTCTCTTAACTGATTTCTTGTTTTATTCCTTCCTCCTTCCTGTCCTCCAATTTTATCTCTTCTTCCTTCCTTCATCTGCCTTTTCTATTTTTTACTTTTTTAAATTTTTTTCTAAATAACTACAAGTGAGACAAAATCCTGGATCTGTGAAAAGACCAAAGTTGAACCCAAAGAAGGGGCATCACAACAGCTGGGACAGTGAGATAAATGTCACTCTGCTACTACGGAGAACCTGCAAGTTATTGCATATTTGTATTATTATTATTATTTTTCCAGTATTCCTACATCTTTTTTTAATAGTATTTTTATATTCCTCTTCTTTTTGTATAGTGTGCTTTGCTAGGCTGGTTTTATTGTATGACCTGACAGCTTTCCCCTGATATCTCTTTCTATACTGTATTACTAATCTCCTGTCCTTTAACTCACCTGTGTCCCATCAGCACACTACTCGATGTTCTGTACTCCCTATTCTTGTTACCTAGATCTCATAGACTCTGTCATATGAATGTTGCCATAATATTATTGTAAATAACTGCTGTTCCATGCAATTGTAATTACTTCACAACACCCCCCCCCACCCCCCAGATCTTAGCCCACTTCAGTTTCCTGAACTCTATTACTGTAGTGGTTAACTCTATTCTCTCACACACTACACCTATTTACTATCCTTTACTCTCACCTTACCCCAGAATCTGACCTCCCACAACCTCCCTGCTTTATAGATCCAACTCACAATCCTTCCTCCCCCAACAAGAGTCTTATCGTCTTTCCATCCGTTCTAAAAATCAGCTAGCTGGGTGGAAGATCACAGTTAACACTATACATAGTCAAAGGATCTCCTATATCTTCCCTACTTGCTACTACTGTAAATAGCATAGAATTCTCTGTTGCTGTCTTAAACCATTTTGCCTTCCCCCTCCAACTGATGACAAAAAAGAATAGGTGGAGGAGGTGAACACCAGGATACCCACTGGAAGAGGAAACCCAACAACAAAGGAACCACTAACAGATAACAACAGAAGAAGGTGAAGGAGGGAGTAGTAACCACACAAACCTCAATCCAGGACCTATCTGGAAATACAACTAAACAGTAGAGACAGTACCCAATACAAACAACTGAACAAGATTTCTTTAAACCTTACACACACAGAAGAACCAGCTTCAACACAACCTGCCCTCACAAGCACAACAAAATACAGGAAGTGGTGGACAGAGTGACCCTCATTTAACCAGCTGGTGGGAAGGAACCACCAAAGAAGGACTCAACAACAACCAAAACCCAAAGGCAAACACAAAGCCAACTTAAACGACAGCCCAAGACCAGTGAGCTTGGGAAATCAAGGAAACAGCACCACTGAAATTCACTGCTATTCTACTAAAGAAGTTCACAGCATAAACCTAGGGAGCCAGAACAGTTCAATATAAGAAGCTGAGGTGAACAAGAAGAGTCTCACAAACAATGGGAAGACAAAGAAATAATCCCCAAATGAAAGGAAAGGAGGAAGCCTCAGAAAGAATGCTAAATGAAATAGAGGCAATTCAACTATCAGATATTGAGTTCAAAGCAATGATCGTCAGGAAGCTCAATGAGCTCACAATGAGCTACCAGAAACTACAGGGAAGCTACAATGAGCTCAATGAAAACTACATCAGCATAAAAAAGGAAATAGAAACTCTGAACAAGGGCCAAGAGGAAATGAAGAATACAATTTCTGAATTGAAGAACACAGTAGAAGGAATGAAAAGCAGGATCAATGAAGCAGAAGATCGGATTAGTGAGCTAGAGGACAAAGTAGAAGAAAACACCCAGAAAGAGCAAGAAAAGGAAAAGAGGCTCAGAAAAAATGAAGAGGGATTAAGAGAAATGCAAGACAATATGAAACATAATAATATCTGTATAATAGGGATACCAGAAGGAGAAGAAGAACAAGGGATAGAAAACCTATTTGAAAAAGTAATGATGGAAAACTTCCCTAATTTGATGAGAGAAAAAGTCACACAAATCCAGGAAACACAGAGAGTCCCAATCAAGAGGAACCCAAAGAGGCCCACCTCAAGACACATCATAATTAAAGTGGCAAAATTTCAAGAAAAAGAGAGAATCTTAAAGGCAGCAAGGGAGAAACAGGAAGTAACATACAAGGGAGCCCCAATAAGGCTAACAGCTGACTTCTCAATGGAAACACTCCAAGCCAGAAGAGAATGGCAAGAAATAATCCAAGTAATGAAACCAGAGGCCTGCAATCACAACTACTTTACCCAGCAAGGCTCTCAATCAAGATAGAAGGCCAAATAAGAAGCTTCTCAGACAAAAGAAGTCTAAAAGAACACAGGTCCACTAAAACAGCTCTGCAAGAGATGCTAAAGGGACTGCTTTAAGGAAAGAAAGGAAAAGAGAGAGTGAGAGAGGATCACACGTACATAAAAGGCAATGAATAAGTACCTATCAATAATAACCTTAAACGTAAATGGATTAAATGCTCCAATCAAAAGACATAGAATAGATGATTGGATAAGAAAACATGACCCACACATATGCTGTCTACAAGAGACCCACCTCAGGATAAAAGATCTGCACAGGCTGAAAGTGAAGGGCTGGAAACAAATTTTCCAAGCAAACGGACAGGGAAAAAAAGCCGGGGTAGCAATACTCATATCTGACAAAATAGACTTCCAAAGAAGGACCATAAAGAGTGACCCAGAAGGTCATTTCATAATACTCAAGGGAAGAATTCACCAAGAAGACATAAATATTGTAAATATATATGCACCCAACATAGGAGCACCCAAATACATAAAGAAAATCTGAGAGGACTTCAAGAAAGATATTGACGGCAACACAATTATTGTGGGGGATTTTAACACCCCACTATAAAAAATGGACAGATCTTCCAAACAAAATATCAACAAAGATATTGTGGCATTGAACAATACCCTAGATGAAATGGGCTTTACTGATATTTACAGAACCCTCCATCCCAAAGAAGCTAAATACACATTTTTTTTCAAATGTACACGGAACATTTTCAAAGATAGACCACTTGATAGGACACAAAACAAGCCTCAAGAATTTCGAGAAAATTGAAATCATACCAAGCATTTTCTCGGACCACAAGGGACTGAAACTAGAAACCAATCCCAAGGAAAAAAACCCAAAACACTCAAATTCATGGAGATTAAATAGCATGCTATTAAACAATGAATGGGTCAAGAATGATATTACGGAAGAAATCAAAAGGTTTCTGGAAACAAATGAAAACGAACTCACAACAACCCAAAACTTATGGGACACAGGCAAGGCAATCCTGAGAGGGAAGTTCATACTGATACAGGCCCACCTAAAAAAGTTAGAAACATTTCAAACAAACAACCTAACCCTACATCTAGAAAAACTAGAGGAACAACAACAAAGATAGCCCAGAGCAAGCAGAAGGAAGGAAATAAAGAAGATCAGAGCAGAATTAAATGACATAGAGACTAAAAGCACAATTCTAAAGATCAATGAATCCAAGAGTTGGTTCTTTGAAAAGATAAACAAAATCAACAAGCCTTTAAGCAGACTCATCAAGAAAAAAAGAGAGAAGACCTAAATCAACACAATCAGAAATGAAAGAGGAGAGATTACAATAGATACCCCAGAAATACAAAGGATTGTAAGAAATTACTACAAAGAACTGTATGCCAAGAAATTTGAAAACCTAGGTGAAATGGACAAATTTCTAGAAAAATATAATCTTCCAAAATGCAATAAGAAGGAAGCAGAAAGCCTGAAGAGACCAATAACAGCAAAAGAAATTGA
The DNA here is from genome assembly GCF_004126475.2 of Phyllostomus discolor. NCBI lineage: Eukaryota > Metazoa > Chordata > Mammalia > Chiroptera > Phyllostomidae > Phyllostomus > Phyllostomus discolor. Next base: position 42,376,465 of record NC_040913.2, on the reverse strand, counting down.
AGCAGTAATCAAAAAACTCCCAACACACAAAAGCCCTGGACCAGATGGTTTCACAGGAGAATTCTACAAAGCATTTAAGGAAGAGCTAACACCTATCCTTCACAGACTATTTCAAAAATCCAAAAAGATGGAAGACTCCCAAACTCTTTTTATGAAGCCAACATCATCTTAATTACAAAACCAGATAAAGACACAACAAAGAAAGAAAACTACAGGCCAATATCGCTGATGAACATTGACGCTAAAATCCTCAACAAAATACTGGCAAACCGCACCCAACAAATTATTAAAAAGATCATACACCATGACCAAGTGGGATTCATTCCAGGTATGCAAGGATGGTACAATATTCGCAAATCAGTAAATGTAATACATCACATAAACAAAAGCAAAGACAAAAACCACATGATCATATCAATAGATGCAGAAAAAGCATTTGATAAGGTCAGTACCCATTTATGATAAAAACACTCAGTAAAGTGGGAATACAGGGAGCATTCTTCAACATAATAAAGGCCATATATGAGAAACCTACAGCCAACATTATACTCAATGGGCAAAAATTAAAATCTTTTCCACTAAGAACAGAAACAAGACAAGGATGTCCACTTTCACCACTTCCATTCAATATAGTACTGGAAGTTTTAGCCACAGCAATCAGACAAGAAAAAGAAATAAAAGGAATCCAAATTGGAAAGGAGGAAACAAAACTGTCACTGTTTGCAGATGACATGATAGTGTACATAGAAAATCCTATAGACTCAGCCAAAAAACTGCCTGACCTAATAAATGAATTTGGCAAAACAGCAGGATACAAAGTCAATATCCAGAAATCAAAGGCATTTCTGTACACCAACAATGAAACAGCAGAAGCAGAAATCAAGAAAAAAATCCCATTTGAAATAGCAAAAAGAAAAATAAAATACCTAGGAATAAACCTAATCAAAGAGGTAAAAGACCTGTATTCAGAAAACTACATAACACTGAGGAGAGAAATCAAGGAAGACACAAACAAATGGAAACATATACCGTGTTCATGGATTGGAAGAATTAATATCATCAAAATGTCCATACTACCAAAAGCAATGAACACATTCAATGCAATGCCTATTAAAGTACCAACGGCATATTTCACAGATATAGAACAAACACTTCAACAATTTATATGGAACCATAAACAACCCCAAATAGCTGCTGCAATTTTGAGAAAGAAGAGTAAACTGGGGGGGTCACAATACCTGACACTAAACTATACTACAAGGCCACTGTAATCAAAACTGCCTGGTACTGGCATAAAAACAGGCACATAGACCAATGGAACAGAACAGAGAGCCCAGAAATAAACCCAAGTCTCTACGGTCAATTAATATTTGACAAAGGAAGCAGCAACATAAAATGGAATAAAAATAGCCTCTTCAACAAATGGTGTTGGGAGAACTGGACAGCTACATGCAAAAAAATGAAACTCGACCACCAACTTACACCTTATACAAAAATAGATTCAAGGTGGATAAAAGACTTAAATATAAAACGTGACACCATTAAAGTCCTAGAAGAGAACGTAGGTAGGAAAATCTCAGATATTTCACACAGAAACTTTTTTACTGACTTGTCCCCTAGAGCAAGGGACATAAAGGAAAGAATAAACAAATGGGACCTCATCAAAATAAAAAGCTTTTGCACAGCTAAAGAAAACAGTATCAAAATAAAAAGAGAACCAACTGTATGGGGAAACATATTTGCCAATGATACCTCAGACAAGGGTTTAATCTCCAAAATATATAAAGAACTTACACGACTCCACTCTAAGAAGACAAGTAACCCAATTAAAAAATGGGCAAAGGACTTGAACAGACACTTCTCCAAGGAGGACATACAGAAAATCCAAAGACACATGAAACGATGCTCAATATCGCTAGCTATCAGAGAGATGCAGATTAAAACCACAATGAGATACCACTTCACACCAGTCAGAATGGCCATCATAAACAAAGCAACAAACAACAAGTGTTGGAGAGGCTGTGGAGAAAGGGGGTCCCTAGTGCACTGTTGGTGGGACTGTAGACTGGTACAACCACTATGGAAAGCAGTATGGAACTTCCTCAGAAAACTAAAAATGGATCTGCCTTTTGACCCTGTGATTCCACTGCTGGGACTATATCCTAAGAACACTGAAACACCAATACAAAAGAACATTTGCACCCCGATGTTCATAGCAGCACAATTTACAATAGCGAGGTGCTGGAAGCAACCTAGATGCCCATCAGTAAATGAATGGATCAAAAAACTATGGTACATATACACAATGGAATTCTATGCAGCAGAAAGAAAGAAGGAGCTCATACCCTTTGCAACAGCATGGATGGAGCTGGAAAGCATTATGCTAAGCGAAACAAGCCAGGCAGTGAGAGACAAATACCACATGATATCACCTTTAACAGGAACCTAAACAACAAAACAAAGAAACAAGCAAAATATAACCAAAGACACTGAAATAGGAGACAGACTGACAGTGACCAGAGGGGAGAGAAGGGGGAATTTCAGGGGGGAATGGGTAGGGTTTACAGGAACAAATTTGGAGGACACATGGACAAAAACTAGGGGTGGGGTGTAATGGGGGGGAAAAGGGGAGGGTTGGGTGGGTGTGCTGGAATGGGAGTAAGTGGGAGAAAACTGTACTTGAACAATGATTAAAATAAAATTTAAAAAAATAAAATAAAATGTACTCAAGAGACATTTGTTACTTCTAAATATTTCAAGTCTAAATTATTTTGTTCAATGGAAGATCCTTAAAATTTTATCTTCATCTCTTCCTTCCAACCAAAGAAAAATCAATAAATTGATTACTCTGGTAAACTCTTCAAAGCAATGGATTGGGAGATTTCATTTTGAGTGTAACATCTTGGAGCAGAGAAACACAGTGTAGGGTGAGGAAGGGTGAAGCAGGCTAGGAAGGTTTGGTGCAGAATGTGGAAGTTGGATTTTCTGAGTTTGCAAGAATAAATTGATATTTTAAAATAAAAGATAATATAACAACATTAACAGTTTTGGGAGGAAAAAGAGTTACCCATATTATACCACTACTAACATTCTTCTATTTAAAGGTCACACAAAACTTTATTCAACTAAAAATGTAAGCATAATTAAGTAACCATATCATCACTAACACAGGTGAAAATCTGCCATGAAGTCTGTACAGTTATGTGAAGGTAAAGTGGTGAGATTTTCTTAAATCATCATCTTCACTTAAAGAAAAGCAATTTAAAATATTCTATCATATACTTAAATGCCCCAACTCAATTTTCTTTCTATTTATACCAACAAAGTTGTTAAATACATCCTGTTATTCTATTTTTGTGTTTTTCTGTATTTCTTCCATTACTGTTTGCCCCCTTACAGCACCCTCCCACCACCACTGACTTTCTTTGGCACCTTCCAGACCCCGTCCACATGCAGGCAAAACTCACACCTTCTGAACACACTGCTAGATGTGCTGCGATGCCTCTGTGCCACCTTCACAATTGGAATTTGAAAAAGGAGACACAATTCTGTCATATGAATGTGCCATTATTTTTTAAATGTTTTTTTCTACCGTCAAATATTTTAGATTGCCCTCAGGTTAGGTTTTGTTTCTGTTGTTGTTTGGCTATTATAGAGATAATGTATGAAAACCGCTTAGCACAGTGTCTGGCACATAGTGCATATGATGGTTAATTTTACTGTCAACTTGACTGGGCTGAGGGATGCCCAGATGGCTGGCAGACCAATCTTTCTGGGTATGTCTATGAATGTGTTTCCGGAAGAGATTAGCATTTGAATTGGTGGATCAATTACTCAGCATCTGCCTTGAGAGCCTGCACAGACAAAAAAGCGCTCTCATGTCCTGAGCTGGGTGACCTATGCTTCTCTGTCCTGGACATCAGAGCTCCTGCTTGTCAGGCCTTCAGCCTCAGACTGAATTATACCACCAGCTTTCCCGGGTCTCCAGCTCACAGGTGGCAGACTGTGTGACCTCTCAGCCTCCATAGCCTCGTGAGCCAATTCTGATTTAAAAAAGTATATTCTAGAGAGATATGTAGAGAGATAGATACCTCCTATTGATTCTGTTTCTCTAGAGAACCCTGACTAATACAGAGCTCTATAAATTTTCTCTATTATAAAGAATGTTATAATAAATATCTTTATGAATGTAATTTTTATAAATTTATTTTTAATAATCCATGTTTGCTGTAAATAAAACAATACAGAAAATGCAAAGATAGTAAATATTATTCAATGCTAACACATGCATACATGTGTATATGAACACAGAGATATATAAATACATGCAATCAAATATACATGGGATGTTATACATGCTATTGTATAACTGGCTTATCTCAGTCAACAATATGCCATGAAACTTTTTCCTCATCATCGTTATTAATGAATTTGTAATGTTCCATTGCATGCAGCACAATATCTTATCAATTTCTTATTGATAGATATTTACACTTACTCTTTTTTCAATTGTATCAAAACAAACTTATACAGCTCTCTTTGCTTCTGATTATTTATATAATAAATTCCCAGGAGTGGGATTCACAAGTTTTTAAGTCACAAGATCATTTTACAATTGTAAACAGAAGAGTACAATAGCTGATGGGAGGACACCCATCTACGGAGAGTAAACCAAACCAAGTTCTGTCCATTTTGGAGAATGGCAGGCCCGAAATACTCCCCAACACCTGCTACACACACACACACACACACACACACACACACACAAGATGTCCTGCCCTCACACTGGCATATAGTCTGCAGAGCAGCACTTGCAATGGGTTCCATTATTAATTAGGACCCTCAAAAGCTAGTCTTCAGGATTTCAGAACTTGTATTGAAATGGGTGGATTTTGGCAGTGATAATGGCAACTCTAAAGATCAGTAGAAAATTAGAATTGTAAAAGACTTATTAGCAAAGATCATTTAAATTTCAAACAATAGTAGAGACTATAGATGAAAGAGAACAACAGACCAGACACTGAGAACTGTGGGATCTTTAGCTGTCTCCACAGAGCCCTGTATTTGGTGTGTGTCTACCTCTCCCTCTCTTCATTGTAGCAGCACCAGGATGCTCTGAGAAATACAAAGGTGCAGGTTTAGGACCTTCTGGCTTGAATTTTCTAGGCTGGCTCCAATTTGAAATAATCACATCCTGCATAAAAACCTAAAATCTGTACATCCTTACCATAAAAGAAAACTATAAAATATCACCTAAAGTCATTGAATTTTTATCCTTTGATAACCCTTAAAATAAATATCCACAATTTTAAATAGATTTTATGGGATTTAGTCTGGCTCTTAGTTCAAGAAACACAGTCACTGCATCAGGAACAGTCCTCACCCAGGGAACTTCTGGGCTGTGGGTGGAGCGAGCTGGAGGCTGTGACTGCAACTTCCACTTCATGTGCAAAGAACTTTGAAGAAGCAGGTGCCTCTTTGAACTCATAAATTTTCACCAGTTACCTTGCAGAGAAATAAAAAGACAAGGCCCAAACATTTACTAAACCAAAGCCATAGCCTTCGTGCTAGGCAGGCTGCAGTCAGACGAGACCTCACAGCAGCCAATGAGGCACAGTGGACAAATGACTTGTCCAAAGTCACCCAAACTGAAGGGCATCACTAAGCCTGTCTTACTCCAAAACCTGTGTTTTTTCTCAGTGCACTAGCCTCAGATCATGTGCTGGGAAGAAATTTGGGAAGAACTAGGAAGATGTTCTCAAGAGAAGCCATGAATCCCCTCCTGTGAACCTCTGGCTACTTCTGGCAGCACCGTCAGCACAGGCTCTGTGGCTCTTCGTCTCCTGACGGGCCGTCTCCCAGAGCACAGGACCTCAGTTCTAAGCTAGTTTCCTTTGTTTCTTTGGAGAGCTTCCAAAAATTGACAAAGGCCAGCCCTCACTCAGATAAATTGAATTGAAAGTCTCTCAGGTGACTTTAATGTGCAGCTAAGGTGGAGAACCACTGTCCCAAAGCCAAACACAACAGGTCTCTGCCTGAGCTGTGCAGATTTTTAAAAGAAATATTCTCCAGCTTCCATCCCAGGCCAGTGAAATCTGAATCTCTGAGTGTGCAGTCTTTCAGACTATACCACTTCACACTGTAGTATAGGGTGTTGTTGGAATTGCTCTACTTTGTGTATCTGTCTCCTTGACTTGACTTGTGGGATATATTTAGACACTGATAATTAAAAAAAAAAAAAGAATCTCTGTGAGGGGTCTGGTATAGCTTTCTTAAGCTCCCCACATGATGGCTGTGGGCGTCAGGTAGGGGACTTTGTCTGGGAAGCACTTTATCTGCCCTTCCACTGAATGCAGAGCTGTTTCCTTAAGGGGAACAGAGAACAGAGGGCTCAAGGTCCCAGGAGAGGTGTTGGCCACAAGGCTCCTATTGTCTTGAAAGAAATTCCTCAAGGCACAATGGAAAGCCACCTTATTCTGTGGAATCCATCAGAAGCCTAAGTCCTGGTAGGAAGCCCCAGCAAGGTGCTGCTGGAGATAAAAAATATGAATAACAGCAAATACTGATATGGCACTGACTTGTTCAAGAATTGTTCTAAGTGCTTTGCATGTGCACTCATTTAAAACTTGCTGCAGCCCTATGAGGAAGTTACTATTGCCCCATTTTATACATGAGGAAACTGAGAGATCAACTAACTTGCCAAATATCATGCCACTGCTAAGTGGCAGAGTAAGGATTCAAATCCGGGCAGTGACACTCATCCCTGGGCACAAGGAGATTGCAGTCCAGTAGTGGTGATGAGACAGGCATCCCAATAATGTCCTAGCAAGGTGGAGTGTGATAAATGTGGTATTTAAAGAAGTGCCATAAGAGGACTCAGTGTATGTTTGGGACAGATTAGCTTCATTGGAGGAACCAGGGGAGCATTCCGGAAGGTGGTGGTACGAGAGCAGAGTCGTGAAAGGTTAGGGCAAGGGCCCTTGAACTCTGTTCCTGAGAGCTCTGGATGTGACTTCAGTTAGATGCAAGTGGTTTGCCACTAAAATGAAACACTGGCGAACTTATTCCATTAAGTTCGGGAAATTAAGCAACTAAAGGTATCTTTTCCATTTCAAGTGTTTCTGTCACAAATTTTCCTAAATCTTTGATGCCTGCCAATATGTACATGCTCATAAATGAGAAGAGGAAAAAAAAGAATATGTAACAAATGAATATAAAGGAAAATCACATCAATCCTGCCTAATTCTTCATTTCTTTTGTTGGTTGTCAATGGTTGCCACTTCCTGTTATATAGATAAGACAGTTATCATTTCTGCTAATCAAAGGATCCCCTTTGTAAGTGTAGAATTATATAGACCAGAATCTTATGATGCTCTCAAAGTGTTCCTTAACTCCAGGTTCCTCCCCATGATTTGATGAGAACCTCCAACGTAGGGCAGCATGCTGCTGATTAAGCCTCTCCCCTGTCAGTAAAAATGGAGATGACATGAGAGCACCTAAGAATCTAAGTTACTCAGTCACCCTGGTGACAGTGACTAATGAACATCTCATTTAGAAGAGGCTCACATGACTCTCAGGTCCCCTGGTAACCATGGGTGAAGATGTGCAATTGCACTGTGACAAGTTGCAGCAAAGTTTAAAGGAAGACCTGTGGGCACAAGGAGAGAACCTGGAATCCTCACATGCATAAGCACAGGCAGCTAGATTCATGTACAGATAGAGTTCCTATTGTATTCTAATATGTGGAACAAGCTGGATTAGTGCATTAAAATGCTTAGTTTACTTTTGTTCCACACTTAAAACTCCGGTTGTCTATACTTCTGAGCCAGGAAAAGGACTGATTTGACCATATGGTGCACAGAACCATGACTGCTTCTGACCCTTTAGTGAGGAGAAGGTTGCTGAAGCATGTCTGCTCATGTATTCCTGTATTCTCTGGGGATTTATTCTGTGCCAGGGACGGTAACTGTGGAGTAAGTAAAATAGGTCTGACACAATCCTTGAAGGTTAGGGCCTTCCAGTTTGAGAATACAGACTCATGAATTCTGGTCAACTGGATAACCTTCCTCCCTCTACATATAAGCAAGCCCAGGGTGGTTGTGACCTGCATGAGATCAGTGCCCATTTTTCAACCTTAGATCAGGGATCTCTCACGTACAAAACTGTACCACTTTGAAAACCACTGAAAATGGGCTTTATACTTAACAAATCTGCATACGGGATTTTTTAAAAATATATTTTATTGATTATGCTATCACAGTTGTTCCATTACGCCCTGCATTCCCCTCCACCCTGCACACCCTTTCCCACCCACATTCCCCCCCTTTAGTTCATATCCATGTGTCATGAGTTTTTTGGCTTCTATATTTCCCATACTATTCCTGCCCTCCCCCTGTTTATTTTCTACCTACCATCTATGCTGATTATTCTCTGCACCTTTTCCCCCTCTCTCCTCCTCCCACTTCCCTGTTGCTAACCCTCTATCTGATCTCCATTTCTGTGGTTCTGTTCCTGTTCTAGTTGTTTGCTTAGTTTGTTTTTGTTTTTGTTTTAGGTGTGGTTGTTCATAATAATGAGTTTGCTGTCATTTTACTATACATGATTTTTATCTTCTTTTTCTTAGATAGGCCCCTTTAACATTTCATAAAATAAGGGCTTGGTGATAATGAACTCCTTTAATTTGACTTTATCTGGGAAGCACTTTATCTGCCCTTCCATTCTAAATGAAAGCTTTACTGGATAGAGCAATCTTGGATACAGGTCCTTGCCTTTCATGACTTGGAATACTTCTGTCCAGCCCCTTCTTGCCTGCAAGGTCTCTTTTGAGAAATCAGCTGACAGTCTGATGGGAACTCCTTTGTTACTGGATAAGGTTACTGTCTCCTTATCTCTTGCTGCTTTTAGGATTCTCTCCTTCATTTTTATCTTGGCTAATGTAATTATGATGTGCCTTGGTGTGTTCCTTGGGTCCAACATCATTAGGACTCTCTGAGTTTCCTGGACTTCTTGGAAGTCCATTTCCTTTGCCAGATTGGGGAAGTTCTCCTTTATTATTTGTTCAAATAACTTTTCCACTTGTTGCTTCTCCTCTTCCCCTTCTAGTACCCCTATAATTCTGATGTTGGAATGTTTCAAGATGTCCCAGGGGTTCCTAAGCCTCTTCTCATTTTTTTGAATTCTTGTTTATTCATTCTTTTCTGTTTGGTTGTTTCTTTCTTCCTTCTGGTCCACTCCATTGATTTGAGTCCCAGTTTTCTTCCCATCACTCTTGGTTCCCTGTGCATTTTCCTTCATTTCACTTATTGTAGCCTTCATTTTTTCATCTAATTTGTGACCAAATTCAATTATTCTGTGAGCATCCTGATTACCAGTGCTTTGAACTGGGCAACTGAGAGGTTGGCTATCTCTTGGTTGCTTAGTTGTATTTGCTGTGGAGCTTTGATCTGTTCTTCTGTTTGGGCCATTTTTTTTTTTTTTTTTTTGTATTGTCATGCCTGTTATGTATGAGTGGCAGAGCCTTAGGTGTTCACCAGGGTGGGGCAATCCAGTTGCTGGTTTGTGATGCTGTCTGTGGGGTCAGGTCTGGGAGGGAACAATGGTGCTTGCTCCACTCCATCTTGGACTCCAGTCCCTTCTGCCGCTTCCCCCAAGCAAACTGGGCCTTTCTGGTGCTGATTCCCGTGTGGGTGGGCTTGTGCGTGTTCTAGGACCCTGTGGGTCTCTCCAATGAACTCTTCTGTGAGGCTGGGAGTCACTCCCAGCGCCTCAATCCCCACAGGTGTTTTCAATCAGTGCCCTGAGGCTCTATTTCCCTGTGCTGGGACCCTGGGTTGTGCACAGTGCCTTGCTTCACAATTGCACCTCACTGGGTCTGCCCGTTGCCACCTGGCACCCGGGGTCTGCCAGTCACCTCCTGTGCACCCAGGGTCCACCTGCTGTGGTCTTGCACTCCCAGGATGCCTTATGCACCTAGTCCCTCTGCTTTTTGTGCCCCAACCCCTCTCCACTCCACTGCCAGACTCCACCCCCACTACCGGTCTGGATGAACGTGTCTATTTTAACTCCTTGGTTGTCCGACTTCCATAGAGTTCAATTGTCTGTCAGTTCTGGTTGTTATTCTGTTTCTAAATTATTGTTGTCTCTATCTTGGTTGTGTGAGGAGGCACAGTGTGTCTACCTATGCCTCCATCTTGGCCGGAAGTTTGCATATGGGATTTTTAATCTCTATGGAGGGCAACTATCAGGATATACTGAATCACAAATTTATATATGACACAACTTTCAACACATGGAAACAATTTCATTTCCCTGAAACAATTAAAACACAGAAAACACCTCAGGCCCATGTATACAGTGTTTTTTTTAATTCTTAAGAAATTAGAAAAGTAAGTAAAATTAACTTGGAAAGCTTGCCCTCCAGTGGGGAAACAATGAACTAACCACATACTTCAGAGTTTCAGATAAACAGTTACTGCACTGAACTACATGTATTGGGTTGGCCAAAAAATCTGTTTCATTTTTTCCATAAAAATAAAAGACATATTTTTCATTTTCACCAATAACTTTATTGATTTGGATATTTTGAGTACCAGCTATCTTCCATGTGGTATAACATTGATCATTCTTAATTAATGTCTCAATCTGATTGCCATCAACTTCAAGTGGTCTACCTGACTGTGCAGCATTGTCCAGCTAGAAATCCTCACCATGAAACTTCCAAAACACTTTTGACACATTCGTTCAATCACAGCACCTTCACCATACACTGCACAAATCAGGGTTTTGGTTTGTTTTTGGGTTTGGTGGGTTTTTTTGCATTTCAGTTGCATTTTTATCCTTCTTGAAATAATAAAGCAAAATGTGCTGCAAATGTTGCATATCTTCTTCCATCTTCAATATTAAAATGGCTGCTCGAAAATTCACCAATTTTGATTCATTAGAACTTCCAGCCAAGATGGAGGCATAGGTAAATCCACTTTGCCTCCTCAAACAATCAAAATAAGGACAACAACAAATTTAAAAACAGAAAAATAACCAGAACTTCCAGAAAATCAAATGGTATGGAAGTCCGAAAACCAAGGAGTTAAAGAAACATATACCCAGACTGCCAGAAGGGGTGGAGATAGGCAGCCAGGGAGGAGAGGACTCACAGCAAGGCAGTGGCTGGAGGACCAGGTGAGGCAGTGGCTGGCAGAGTGGGTGGCCCCACATTTGTGTGCAGATAAACCAGGAAGAACTACTGGGGAGCAAGACTACACAACCCAGGGTTCCAGCTTGGAGGAATAAAGCCTCAAATCCTCTGACTGAAAAAACCTGTAGGGGTTGAGGTGGCAGGAGAAACTCCCAGCCTCATAGGAGAGTTGATTAGAGAGACCCACAGAGTCCTAGAATGTACACAAACTCACCCACCCGGGAATCAGCACCAGAAGGGCCCAATTTGCTTGTGGGTGGTGGAGGAACTGACTGAAAGCTGGCTGAGTGCTGAGCAAGTGGCATTGTTCCCTTTCTGACCCCTGCCCCATGTACAGTGCCACCACGCAGAGATATAGTTTGCCCCCACCCCTGCTAATACCTAAGGCTGCGCCCCTTACTACATAACAGGCACACTGAGACAAAAAAAAATATATGGCCCAAATGAAAGAACAGACCAAAGTTCCAGGAAAAATACAACTAAGCAGTGAAGAAATAGCCAACCTATCAGATGCACAGTTCAAAATACTGGTAATCAAGATGCTCACAGACTTGGTTGAGTATGATTGCAAAATAGAGGAAAAAAATGAAGGCTATGAAAAGTGAAATAAAAGAAAATATAGAGGGAACCAATAGTGACAGGAAGAAAACCAGGACTCAAATCAAAGAGTTGGAACAAAAGGAAGAAATAAATATCCAATCAGAATAGATTGAAGAAACAAGAATTCAAAAAAATGAGGAGAAACTTAAGAACCTCCAGGACATCTTTAAATGTTCCAACATCTGAATCATAGAACTGCCAGAAGGAGAAGAGAATGAGCAACAAATTAAAAACTTATTTAAACAAATAATGAAGGAGAACTTCCCCAATCTGGCAAAGGAAAGAGACTTCCAGGAGGTCCAGGAAGCTCAGAGAGTCTCAAAGAAGTTGGACTCAGGGAGGAACACACCAAGGCACATCATAATTACATTAGCCAAGATTAAAAATAAGGAGAGAATCTTAAAAGCAGCAAGAGAAAAGGAGACAGTTACCTACAAAGGAGTTCCCATAAGACTATCAGCTGATTTCTGAAAAGAAACTTTGCAGAAAAGAAGATGCTGGAAAAAAGTATTCCAAGTCATGAAAGAGGAAGACCTACATCCAATATTACTCTATCCAGCAAAGCCTTCATTTAGAAGGGAAGGGCAGATAAAGTGCTTCCCAGATAAAGTCAAACTAAAGGAGTTCATCATCACCAAGCAATTATTATATGAAATGTTAAATTGACTTATCTAAGAAAAAGAAGAAGATAAAAAATAGTAACAGTAAAATAACTCACAACTGTCAACAACTGAACCTAAAAAACTAAAACAAAAATGAACTAAGCAAACAAATAGAACAGGAACAGATCCACAGAAATAGAGATCACACAGAAGTTTAACAGTAGGGAGGGAAAGGGAGAGAAGGGGGGAAAGGAATAAAAAGCACAAATGGTAGGTACAAAATAGACAGGGGGAGGTTAGTAATAGTATGGGAAATGGAGAAGCTAAAGAACTTATATGTATGACCCATGGACATGAACTAAGGAGGGGGAATGATGGTGGGATGGGGGTTCATGGAGGAGGGGAATAAAGAGAAAAAATGGGACAAATGTAATAGCATCAGTAAAATATATTTTTTAAAACTTAATAATTTGATAAGTTTTTTAATGCATGCTCTCATGACAGCTGTCATGATACAATCTAACAAAGTTGTTTCTAGGAAATAAATATAACTTAGAGAAGGAATCTGAGTACTGGCCATGGACTTACCCTGGACCCTGACCTCAAGGAACTGACTGTACTGTTGAGACAGACTAAATAGATGCAAGGTCAGCCCAGTGTGTAAGATAGTACACGACTAATGAGCCTTCATGACAGAGAACAAGGAACCCAATGAAAAGCTGAAAAAAGTAGGTTTGGATTCTGCTCTGCTTTTGAGAAGCTCCATAACCGTGGGCAAAGCTTGTATCCCTATTAGTTTAATGTCATATAAAATGAGGATGATAATAATACCTCTCCCACAGGGGAACTGTGAGGGTCACATGAGATTAGTGACAGAACTTAGTGACTGTAAGCATTCATCAACAATATCATGGATACTTACTTTGTGCTGTTCTCATGCTTCATGTTCAAGACAGACCAAATTGGTGGCCTTAGGGAGCAAACCAACAAGCTAAATAAATGGAGTACCCAAATAAGTGGGTGAGCCCTAGCACACATTGCTGCCTTGAAGGATTTTAAAAAGGCATCCCTCTGGTGGACCAATTAGAAAAAGATGTGCCTTGTGGGAAGAGCCATTAGACGGATGTCACTAGCATGGTAGCCAGTATCCACCTGTGGCTATTTAAATTTAAATAAAATATCATTTAAAATGCAGTTCCTTATGCAAACTAGCTACTGTTAAAGTGCTAAATAGTTACATGTGTCTGGGGCTACCAAATTGGACATTGCAGCCTTATCCAGTGTGGCTCAGTTGGTTGGGTGTCACTCCACAAGGTGAAAGGCTGCTGGTTGATTACAGGTCAGGGTACATGCCTGGGTTATAGATTCACTTCCTGGTCGGAGTGCATACAGGAGGCAGCCAACCAATGCTTCTCTCTCACATCAATGTTTCTCTCTCTCTTTCTCTCTCCCTTCCCCTCTCTCTGAAAATAAATAAAATCATTTAAAAATAATTGAACATTGCAGGTTAGACAAATAGTTGGTAGGTTAGATTTTTTTGGTCTTCTACTCCTTTTTATTAAATTTTCACCCAAGAACATGTTTATTGATTTTAAAGAGAGAGTAAGAGATGGAGAGAGACACAGAAACATCGATGTGAGAGAAACATTGACCAGTTGCCTCATAGACACAACCCTGGCCGCAGATCAAACCAGACACCTAAGTGTGCCCTGACTAGGGATCAAACCCACAGCCTTTCCATGTATGAGATGACACTCCAACCAACTGAGCATCTGGACAGGAATGGTCTGCTACTCTTTTTTTTTTTTGTCTTCAAATAGAGTATTCCAAATTCCTCCCTCACAGCTCTTATGACATTGTTGTTACTCATCCCACTTATCCATGTGCTAAATAATCCAATATATTGTTGTTGTTATTTTGAAAAAGTGTTATCTGTTAGATTAACTAAAATAAGAATTACAAAATAATAAAGAGCAACAATTAAGAATAATAAAATATTTTATATTACCTTCATTTATATCATCTGTAACACTCTTCCTCTTTTTATGTAGATCTGAGTTTTTGTAATTATATTTTATTAATTATGCTATTACAGTTATCCCATTTTTCCCCGTTTCCCCCCTTCATCCAGTACCCCCTACTGTCTCAGGTAATCCCCCACCATTGTTCATGTCCAAGGGTCATGCATCTAAGCTTTTATGCTACTCCATTTCCTATGCTGTACTTTACATCCCTATAGCCATTCTGTAATACCAATTTGTATTTCTTAATCCCCTTACCTCTTCACCCATTCCCCAACACCACCCCTTCCCACCTGGCAACCATCAAAATGCTCTCCATATCAACAATTCTATCCCTATTCTTCTTGTTTGCTTAATTTGTTTTTTAGATTCAATAATTGATAGATATGTATTTATTGCCATTAAATTGTTCATATTTTTTATTTTTATTTTTCTTAAAAATGTCCCTTAACATTTCATACAATAATGGTTTGGTGATGATGAACTCCCTTAGTTTTTCTTGTGTGGGAAGCTCTGTATCTGCCCTTTCATTCTAAATGGTATCTTTGCTGGGTAGAGCAATCTTGGTTGTAGGTCCCTGCTTTTCATCACTTTGAATATTTCTTTCCAATCCCTTCAAGCCTGCAAAGTTTCTTTAGAGAAATCAGCCAACAGTCTTATGGGAACTCCCCTGTAGGTAACTAACTGCTTTTCTCCTGCTGCTTTTAAGGTTCTCTCTGTATCTTTAAACTTTAACATTTTAATTACGATGTGTCTTGGAGTGAGCCTCTTTGCTTCCATCTACTTTGGGACTCTCTGTGCTTCCTGGACTTGCATGTCTATTTCATTCTCCAAATTAGGAGTATTCTTTCATTATTTTTTCAAATAGATTCCCAATTTCTTGCTATTTCTCTTCTCCTTCTAGCGCCCCAATGATGTGAATGTTGGCATGCTGGAAGTTTTCCCATAGGCTGTTTACACGATCCTCATTTTTTTATTCTTTTTCCTTCCTGTTTTTCTGATTGGTTGTTTCTTCTTCCTTATGTTTCAAAACATTGATTTGACTTTCGGCTTCATCCACTCTACTGTTTTTTCCCTTAAATTGTTCTTTATTTTAATTAGTGTATCCTTCATTTCTGATGGGTACTTTTATGCTGTTGAGATCCTAAGTTCCTTGAGCATCCTTAAAACAAGTGTTTTGAACTCTGCATCTTATAGATTTCTTATTTCCATTTTGTTTATTTCTCTTTCTGGAGTTCTGATCTTTTCTTTCATTTTCTTCCATGTTTATTTGCCTCCTTGTTTTGACAACCTCCCTGTGTTTGTTGCTATGTATTAGGTAGAGCTGCTATGACTCCCTGTCTTGGTAGCATGGCCTAATGTATTAGGTGTCCTATAGGGTCCAGTGGCCCAGCCTCCCTATCACCCAAGCTAAGTACTCAAGGAGTACCCTTTGTATGGGCTAAGTATACTCTCTTCTTTTAGTTGAATCTTGATAAGTGTAGGCAGGTTAACAGAAGGGATTTACTTAGGCCATCAACTGCAGGGACTAGCTATGACCACTGACTACGAACCTCTGCCTTCCATGAAAGATCACCTGTGCACAGGCAAGGTGATGGTATTCTGACATGGGCTGTAGCTGTCCACTGAGTACACAGTATGGGGGTTGGGGGCTCACTGAGGCTCTAGGGTGTCCCAGGTAATGCAGGCCAAAGTCAGCCCCCACTCATATTCTGCCTGTGGCCACCCTGCATGACCTATAAAGCAGTCTAAGATGGCTTCTACTTGTGCTGGGCTTGGAGATTCCCAGGTGAAGCCAAGCTGTGAATCTAAGTTGACTAGTGCTAGTGCTAGATCTGGGGTCACTAGCAAGAGGTATAGGGGCTGGAGGCTCACTGAGGCTTGTTGTTGCTTGTTTGATAGGATTTAGGAAGTTGTGAAGCATGAGCTAAGACCAGCCATTCATGTGGAAAAGTCTCTGTTAATAGCTTGGGTGATCCTGTAAGTTGTGTGAGATGGAGTCTGAGGGAATCTCCAGGTGGGGCAAACAGTCTTAGCCAGGTTGATGAAGCCTCAGATATGACACCTGTCTGCCAGCTCTGTGGCTCTGTGGGGAGAGGGTTCAGAAAAGGGACAATGGCTTCTGTCTGCCTTTCTGTCTGGGAGAAAGCTATCTCCCAGCTCTCACCTTGATGCAAGGCAGTTCACTTCCTCCCCATATACCCCTGGTGCCTTTCAAGCTGCTATCACAGTGCTGAAGCTCAGATGGAGTAAGTCTGAGTCAGTCTGTGTGTTGGCTCTTTAAGGGGAACTGCTTTGGACTTCAGAAATTTCTCCCACCAACTCAATCCCCACTGGTTTTCACAGCCAGAATTACGGGGACTTATCTTCCTGGCACTGGAATTCTGGATGGGGGGCAGGCCTGGAATGGGCCTGGGACTTCTCATTCCTGAGATATCCCTCCCCAATTTTTTTATCACAAGGTAGTTTTATTTACTTGCACAAGTAAAGGAGACAGGGTATTCATATTAAACACTCTGTGTCCTGAAAGCCCTCCCAAAAGGTTACATACTACACATGGGTGTGGGATCAGCCCATTCCATCTCCTCCCCTCCTACCACTCTGGATGGATGTGGTTTAATTCTGAACTTGTCAGACTTCCATTCAACTCGATTTTTGACAGTTCTGAGTGATGGCTGTTCTACATTTCAGTTGATATATTGATGTGGATGTGCAAGGAGGTAAGCTATGTTACCTATACCAACATCTTTACTGGAAGCTTCCAGATCTGAGTTTCTGACCTACAGAATTTTTCTTCTCTCTGAAGATTTTTTTTAACATTTCTTGCAAGATAGGTCTACTATTTACAAATTCCCTCAATTTTTGTTTGTTTGAGAAAGTCTTGTTTCTTCTTCAGTTTTGAAGAATACAATATTTTTCCATGTATAATGCACAATTTTTGCCCAAATTTTTGAGGGAAAAATAAGAATGCACATTATACATGGGTAGTGCCTGAAACACCTTATATCTGTTCTTCTGTTTTGTAATTATTTGTTACATAAAATTTCTTATACCATAATATGTTAAAAAATAAATGCTAAAATTCCATTATAATACAAAAAACAGGTATCTAAATACAAATTAACAAATAATTGAAATTAAAAAATTTTTTCCTGAAAGTTTTGGTAAAAAAATGTGGGTGCACATTATACATGGCAAAATACAGTATTTTTCTGGGTATAGAATTCTTGGGTGGTAGGGTTTTTTTTCAACCTTTAAATATTTCACTCTACTGTCTCTTACTTGCATGATTTCTAAAGAGAAGTCTGATGTAATTTTACCCTTGTTTCATTATAGATGTGTTTTTTTCATTTCTCTTATTCCAAGATTTTCTCTTTATTTAAATGCTGCAATTTAAATATAATATGCTTAGGTGCAGTTTTCTTCATATTTACTCTACTTGGTGCTCTCTGAGCTTCCTCTATCTGTAGTTTAGTGCCTGTTATTAATTTAGGAAAATTTTTAAAACAAAGGATATGGCCAATGAATAGAAAAGTTATAAATATGGACAATATTAACCCAGCTATATCAATAATCACTTTATAAGCATTTTGTCTAAATACACTAATTAAAAAGAGACTATTAGAGTAGATTAAATAAATAAGACCCAACAATATGTCGTCAACAAGAAGCCCACTTTAAATGTAAAGACACAAATAGTTTAAAAGTAAAGAGATAAAATATACCATACTAACAGTAGTAAAAAAAAATAAAAGCTGGAGTAGCTACATTAATTTTAGACAAAGCAGACTTCCAATCAAGAAAAGTTATCAGAGATAAGGTGGGGTGGGGGCATTACATAATGATAAAGAGTAAATTCCCCAAGATGACATAACAATCCTGAATGTGTATGTACCTACCAGCAGAGCATCAAAATACATGAGACACAGGCTGTGAACCAAAGTGTCGCAGGTTCGATTCCCAGTCAGGGTATATGCTTGGGTTGCAGGCCATGACCCCCAGCAACCACACATTGATGTTTCTCTCTCTCTCGCTATCTCCCTCCCTTCCCTCTCTAAAAATAAATAAATAAAATCTTTTAAAAAAAGGTATCCAAGTAGACTTAAAAATTTAAAAAAAAATACATGAGACAAAACTGATAGAACTACAAGGAAAAATATACAAACCCACTGGTATAGTTGGAGACTTCAACATCTCTCTATCAGTGATTAACAGATCCAGCAGCCAGAAAATCAGGGTATAGTTGAACTAAACATCATCATGAATTGAATAGATCTAATAGACATTTATAGATCCAGTGACAGCAGAATACATGTTCTCTGAGTTCACATGGCATATTCACCAATAGAGATCATATTTTGGGTCATTAAACATATTTTAACAAATCTAAAAGAATGGAAATTACAGAAAGTATGATATCTGACCACAGTGGAATTAAATTAAGAATCAGTAACAAAAAGATAGCTGGATCCCAAAATGTTAAACAACACACAAATCAAAGAATAAGTCTCAAGAGAAATTTTTAAATATTTTGAACTAAATGAAAGTGAAAATAAAACATCAAAGTTTATGTGATGCAGCAGAAGTAGTGCTTATAGGGAAATTTATACCAGTGAATTTCTATATCAGGAAAAAAGATCTAAAGTCAGACTTCCGGCCAAGATGGAGGTGTAAGTAGACACACTGTGCCTCCTCACACAACCAAAAGAAGGACAACAACAAATTTAGAAATAAAAAACAACCAGAACTGACAGAGAATCAAACTGCATTTAAGTCTGACAACAAAGGAGTTAAAGAAGAAGCATTCATCCAGACTGGTAGGAGGGGCAGAGAAGAGCAGCAGGGTGGAGAGGACTCGAGGCAAGGTGGTGGCTGGTGGGCAAGCTGGTGGCTCATGGACCAGGCAAGGCAGTGGCTTGCAGACTGGGTGGTCCCACATTCGAGTGCAGATAAACCAGAAGGAACAACTAGTGAGCAAGATAGACTACGCAACCCAGATTCCCCTTTGCATGCTATTTTCATTTCCTTGATTGTACCTAAAATGTAGACAACAATATTCTATATAATAGATAATAAATCTTTCTCTGATGTAAGTCCCGAGAAAAACAATAAAAGCCTGTCTAGGCAAGGGTTGGGGTGCTCTCCTTTTGAGAGAGTGGCTGAGGCACTCATAGACACTCTCCCCTTGAGAGAGTAGCTGTGCTGTCCCCCTTTTCTCCACAGGATTGCTGTCTCCTATGCATTTATTTTCTCTTTCAGCCACAACAGGCAGATGCTGCTGGCTGGAGTCTGCCACATAAGGTAATACATTCAGAGTTTCCAAATATTAGGACATGGATATCCTTTGGAGGAGTAGCTACTCATAAAGATATTATTCAGCCTACAACACATACCTCCTGAGAGTGAGGCAAGAAGGCCAGGCTAAATAGTGGAGAATTTTCAAAATTAACATTGAATGAGCCCTGCCCAAGTGACTCAGTTAGTTCGAGCATCTTCCCAATGTGTCAGGGTTGTGGGTTCAATCTCTAGCACATTGAACCACAACCCTGGCACACAACCAGTGTGCCAGGGCACATACAGGAATCTACCAGTGAATGAGTGGATGGGTGGACAAGCAAATCAATGTCTCTCTCTCCCCTCTCTCACTCTCAAATAAATACATTTTTAAAAAGTTGGGAAACAAAGAGTGGACTCACTGAGGTTGGAGCCCAGTAATATATAGGCTTCAGTGGCTAAAGAACAAGTTGAACTCAACCAAAACTGGGATTTTTTTCCTTGGCATACAGGATGAAACAACAATGGAATAAGAAAGTTGTTGACAGGAGTTTTTGATCTGATGGAACTTTAAAATCAGGAAAAGGAGATGTGAATAATTGAAGACCGGTGGTAAAGCTAATTGGGAGAAAGTCATGGGAAGTTTTTATGAGATTCAACAGCTACAAAAGGAATGACCAAGTAAGCAAGTTAAAAGAAACACACTGTCAGAGTGGCTTTAATTCATTATTTCAAAAGTAAAAGTTCCTCCTGATAAAAAGAAGTGGATGTGGCCAGGGAGCTGGATAGTTGATTATGATGAAGATGAAATTATTGAAGCAAGGGCAGTCAAGGAACTGAGAACCCAGTATTGAATGGGTGCACCAAATAGATGTTAAACCCAACTGAATTTCAACATGGTTGGAGAGAACAGAAAGTTCGTGAGTCAGAACAGTATGTAAATGACAGCAAGAGAGGGGTCTGGGGTAGTACATCCCAGTGACATTAACTCAAAGAAGCACATATTTTTGTACAGTGGGGGAAGAGTAATGGGCTAGAAGCAGTGGTTGGCAGTGAAGATATTATGAACCTTCTCTCCCTACACATGGTGAGAAAACAAACAGCCTTCAACTGAAAGGGCTTCATAATGAGTGGAGACCTCAGTTAAGTTTTGACCTTAAGTTAAGGTCAAAAGATAAAGGGAAATGTTGAGGAAAGAGACTGAAGATGTATAGAACTGTGATAACAATGGAGTAAAATAGTTTCACAGCATAAGTTGCAAAGAATATAAAAAAGAGGAATAAGGGGAGGGTATGACTAAGGAAGAGAAAACAGAGAAGGTTAAGATGAGAGTATGAGACAGGATAAGCAGCCAAAGAAGATTATGCCTTAAGCAGTTACTAAGAGACTGACCAGGGGTCTGCCAAGAGTATACTTCCAGTAGATCCTTGTTAGATTAGATGAGGATAGAGTATCTTGAGCACTTTTAGAATTCAGCAATGACTGAGACAGAATACCTTTCAAAGGCAGTCCTAGCATCTCATGATTAGAAAAACTCTAATCAGTCCTAAATCAGCTAGGAGGTGGGCCAAATACTTGGCTGTAGGTTCAGAGGCTCCCAAGAGCCAAAGGCAACATACAGCCCAATTCAGGTGCTATGAAAACACTTTAGCTAGTGGAGATAAAGAATATTCACTTATCACAATAGTTACCTAAAATGCAAACTCACAAAGTACAGCTAAAATGTTAACAGAAATTTGTGTTCTAGAATTAACATCTACACATTCAGGGGAAATAAGATTGGGCCATTAGGCATACGATGGTGACTAAAACTATTTTCTTTAACAAACAAACTGTTAAGAACCAAATCTATTAATGAAACTACCCCCACATCTAAGCAATTTCACAAATAAAACTTTTCAGACCTCATTAACTATCTTCTCAGAGGACAGGAGTCATTTGGCACTGAAATTGCTTTAATTATGTTTTAAACAATTTCATTTATTTATTTTTAGAGAGAGGGGATGTGGGGGGAGAAAGAGATGGAGAGAAACATCAATGTGAGAGAGAAACATTAATTGGTTGCCTGTTGCACACCCCCAGTAGGGAACCTGGCCCACAACTCAGGCATGTGCCCTGACCAAGAATCAAACCAGTTTGATTCCTTGCAGTTTGACAGATGACACCCAACCCACTGAGCCACAACAGTCAGGGCAAAACTGTTATAATTCTTATATTATCATATTTTGCCATGTATATAATGTATATTTTGCCCAAATTTTTGAGAGAAAAATAAGGATGTACATTATACATGGGTAGTACTTGAAATATCTTGTATCTGTTTGTGTCTTGTAATTATTTGTCACAAAAAATTTCTTGTACCATAATGTTTTCTAAAAACCTAAAATTCCTTTATAATAAAAAAACACAAGTATCTAAATATAAATAAATAAGTAATTGAATTAAAAAATTAATACAAAATATTCTTTTCCCAAAAGTTTGGGCCAAACACATGAGTGCGCATTATACATGGCAAAATACAGTAAGCTTCACAGTTACTTAAATCTACACCACCCTGTTTTTATTCTACAACACATTAAAGAACTTAAATACCCTGTCACCTAGTCATCTATTAATCATTCTCACCTCAAGACCTTGTGCGTTTAATCCTTCTAGAATGCTCATCCCCCTAATATTTGATCTGCAAAGTTTTTCAAATGTCATCTCATTAGAAATGCCTTCTTGGCCCATCCTACTTAAAAAAACTAAACCCTTTCTAATCATCCTATTTCGCACAGGGTTCTATATGCCAACTAGCTAACGCTAATGGTAACTTTGTCTTGAATAACTGCTTTCTTCTTGAATTTCAGTCAAGTTGGTGGAGTAAGTAAATGCTGTACTTGCTTCCTCCCGTGACCACATATTTTCCCATATGGTTGGTTCCCTTTTCATTTTATTGCTCTTTTCTTTAGCTGTGCAGAAGCTTTTTATCTTAATGAGGTCCCATTTGTTTATTCTTTCCTTTATGTCCCTTGCTCTATGGGACATATTAGTGAAATTCTTGCTGTGTGGAATATCTGAGATTTTTCTGCCTATGTTCTCCTCTAAGACTTTCATGGTGTCATGACTTATATTTAAGTCTTTTATCCATCTTGAACTTATTTTTGTGTATGGTGTAAGTTGATGGTTGAGTTTCATTTTTTTTTTTTTTGCATGTAGCTGTCCAGATCTCCCAACACCATTTGTTGAAGAGGCTATTTTAATTACATTTTCTGCGTATGACACCTTTGTCAAATATTAATTGACTACCAGTATTACAAGACATTTTAAAGGAGCCTCTTTAGGAAGAAGAAAAAAGATTAAGTTATAAAAATAAAATGGCAATAACTACACACCTATCCATAGTTACTTTAAATGTAAATAGGTTATATGCTCTAATTAAAAGACATAGGTGACTGAATGGATAAGTAAACAACACCCATACATATGCTGCTGACAAGAGATCCACTTCAGATAGAAAGACACTTTCTATCCACTTACAGACTGAAAGTAAAGGGATGTAAAAGATATTTCATAAAAACGGAAATTAAAAAAAAACTGGGGTAGCAATACTTTTATCAGACAAAATGGACTTTAAAACAAATGCTATAACAAGAGACAAAGAAGGATCCAGCAATTCCACTTCTAGGTGTTTATCCAAAGCAATGCAAAACACTAATTCCAAAAGACACAGGCATCCCTATGTTCACTGCAGCATTATTTACAATAGCCAAAATATGCAAGCCATTTAAGTAAGAGTCCATCAATAGATGAATGGATAAAGAAATGGTACATATATACAATGGAGTGTTACTCAGCCATAAAACGAGTGAAATTTTGCCATTTGTGACAATATGGATGGACCTCAAGGGTATCATGCTAAGTAAAATAAGTTAGAGAAATACCATATAATTTCACTTATATGTGGAATCTAAAAAACAAATTAAACAGACAAGACAGAAACAAACTCATAGATACCAAGAACTTTTTGATTGTTGCCAAATGGGAGGTGGGTTGGAGAGAAGGGTAAAAAGGGGGAAGATGTGCAAATTGATTGCCAGTTATTAAAAGTCGCAGGGATGTAAAGCACAGCAATATAGTCAATAATATTATAATAACTATGTATGGTGTCAGATGGGTACTAGACTTATCCAGGTGATCATTCTGTAAGTTATATGAATGTCTAATGACTATATAATATTGTATATCAACTGTAACTGAAAAATAATAAAAATTTAAAATTTTCCCTGCTAGATTTTTCATCTTTTTTGAGGGGGTGAAAGGTATTTTAAAATCTCCAAGTACAGTTGTTGATATTTCCATTTCTTTAGTTGCCTGTTTTTGCTTGATATAATTTAAAGCTATGTTTAGTGCACGTGAGTGGAAATAGATGTTATTTTTTGTACTTTTTGATATAATTGACATATAACATTAGGTTCAGGTGTATAACATGATTTGATATATTATATATTACAAAATATTACCACAATAATGCTAATTAACACCCATCACCACATAATTACAAACTTTTACTGTTAATTTACCATATAATTTTTACTGTTAACATTTTTTTAACCAATGTGCAGTAATTTCTCTCTCGTATTTTGCATTAAATTGTATTCTATTTGAACTGCTTCATCTTTATTCTCATTCATATTAGCCTGTTGTATCTATTTACATTTTTTTATTTCAAGTTTCCTGTTTTTTGTTTTTATTGAACCTCTATTTCAGTCTAATGACAGCAGGTTTGCTGGGTGATGTCACCTTTTTTTTAAAGACTTTATTTATTTATTTTTAGAGAGGGAAAGGAGGGAGAAAGAGAGAGAGAAACATCAATGTGCGGTTGCTGGGGGCCATGGCCTGCAACCCAGGCATGTGCCCTGACTGGGAAGCGAACCTGCGATGCTTTGGTTTGCAGCCCAAGCTCAATCCACTGAGCTATGCCATCCAGGCAAGTTTCCTGTTCTTAAGTGAGTTTCTTGTACAATCTTTAATACAATCTAAAAATCTGAGTCTTTTGTTAACTTAATTCATTTACACTTTTTGGTAATCAGTGTTATATCAGAATTTCTGCCATCTTATTTTCCATTTGCTGTAATATTTGTTCCTCCTTTCTGCTTTCTCTTAGATAAACTGAGTTCATGTTTCATTTGTCTTACATTTCCTTCTTATGGTAGTTTTTATAATCATAGTAACATTTATTCAATTTCTTAATCTTTTCCATCACTGTAACTTCCTCTTAACTAGAGAAGCATTTTAGTTCTCTTATGTCACAGTCTATATTTCCAACTCCAATCTGTGGGTGAAAAAGGGGTTCTATGGAGGGTAACCTCACAGGGTGATCTGATCATAAATTCCTAGCTGGGTAGGTTATGATGGGTAGTCATGCCCCAGGCTTATAACTTTAGTGAAAAGTTTTAAGCCAGTTCTGTCCATTGTTCTTGTGCAACTGGGTTAACACACCTTTGAAATACCAGAATACCCCTCAAGGGAAGGTATTAATCCTCAAGAAAGGACTTACTTTTGTTATTCTTTGTTGGGAACTGCCCTGCCTGGTTTCAGAAGCTGTGACCCCCCACCCCGCACCACCGCCCCCCCCCACCCCTCCCGCAATGGCTAAGGCTGAGTGAGCGACCTTCGGACCATAAGCCACTAAGGAGACAAAGCTTACCTCCCTGGCAGGGGCGCCACCTCTGCCCCTTTTACTTCACTCTGCCTGGCCCCCAGTGCATGATCAGTTAGCCAATGATGGGTAAGATTCCTCATGGGAGAGATGGCTTAAGACAGGCATGATCACAGGGGATCCCCAGGAAAGGACTTGGGGTGCTACATCAAAAGGGGATGATGGACCCTCACCCCTTGGCTTTGACATAGCTTGAGTGCTCATTGTGTCTGCAAGAAGTCTCCTAATCTCTTGGCTGACTTACATTCCCTGCTTGACTTAAGCCTGAGACAATGCTGGTGGTGGGTACCGCCTTGTGCTGGAAAAGTTGGGTTCCCTAGGGCAATCAGGCCTAAGAAAGAATAATTAAAATCCTGTGAAACCTGCTTTGTTTAGAATGTTCTCAATTAAATGATAAAGGTCCAAGCAAGAAGTGAGTTTGTTTCTCAAAGTTTTACAGCTCTGTAGCTATCTGACCCTGACTCAAAAGAGGCCCTCAGAGTTCTTGTTATCTATTGTTTGATCCTTACTGCTTGACAATGATTAACAAGCTTTACCTGTATTCCTGTGCAAAATGAACCCAATAAAAGCCCATTGAGGAAAAGGCTCTTGACCCTTCTCCTTTGAGAGATTGTCCACCTTTCCTCCCCAAGCAGACCCCAAGCAGATCATGTCTTGGTAGACTTATTTTCATCTGTGGCAGCTGGGGGGGGGGAGGGCATGGACCCTGTGGGCGGAGCCTCCCACAATTCTTTAGGAGCGAACAGCAATTTTTAACCAGTGTGCCACACAAACTTTCAAAACATGAAATATCTATTTAGTCAGGGGCATTGATCTCTTTCCCTTCGACTGTCAAATTAAAAAATTACAACAGCCAACACAACAACAGCCATCTGGGATAAATGAATCAAATTTATACCTAGGGTCAGAGTCAGTGGGAGATTTGAAAAGGCTACACTGTTGCTTTTAAAGATTGCAGAAGGGAGACCAGAAACCAGAGAATTCGGGACCTCTAGATGCTGCAAAAGGATACATTTTTGTCTTATGCAAGGACATGATGTCCTGAGGAGTGACATCAGAGGAATGGCAGCATGAGGAATACCCAAGGTCTCTCCTGTTGAAGTTTCAACAATTTGAACAGCTATAACTCAACAAAGGATTCCCTGCTCAACACACAAATACACCTGAGAGATCTGCGCATGAAACATCTAAAGGTGGGTAAGTGGAGCAAAAGGGGGAGGTGAAAAGGAAGAGGGGGGGATCTGGTTGTGGCTGACACACCCTTCGGTCAAGAGGAGCAGAGAGACTCAGCAGGCACTGCTGCAGGAGTGAGCAGTACAAGCGCAGCTGATCCTAGAGACCTGGGCAAGGACACACAGCACAGAAGTCAGGTAATCAGCATTTCAGAGAAACAAAGCCATTAGCCACCCCTTAACCTCCCAAGGCATACCTCCCTTTGCCCATGGTGTTGGGTTGCCGATCATCTGCTAATCTGAGAACTAGTACTACTGAATTATATTTCTCCTTGAGCAAAGGGGGTAAGGGTGTAGAGGGGGCTCCACAGAGGACTGAGGTCACCAATACTGGAGGGAATGAGGGAACAATAAAGAAGCTGGCAGATTCCCCCAGACCTCCCAGCACCTACATATCACAGCTACACTGATGGCAGTCAAAGACAGTGGATCAACATTGGGATTTCATAGAGGAAAAACAAAACAAACAAAACAAAACAAAACAAAACCAACTTTGTGATTCAGCATCACCTATTGGAAAAGATCAGAAAGACATGTTTGTATTAATCTGTTGGAGAAGTGCCACTCACATATTGATGCCTAGTCAGAGAAGGAATCCATCAAATACCTGAATAACCAAGGTAGCAAGGCAGATCAAAAAAAAATTTTAAGTCACCTGAAAACAAACAAGGACATGGAAATATGGGACATAAATAGCAGAGAATTCAAGATTGCAGTTCTGAAGATACTCCATGAGATGTGAGAAAACACAGAGAGGAAATTTAGAGAGTTCAGAAAACAATGAACAGAACAAGTACTTCACCAAGGAGACTGAAGCTTAAAAAAAAACAAATAGAAATTCTAAGGATGAGGAATTCAATAAAAAGAGATCAGGAATGAACTAGCGAACATAGAAAATAGAGCAAACCAAATGGAGAAATGGATCAGTGATATTGAAGATAGAAATACAGAAATGATGAAGAGGGAAAAGGAGACCTGAGCACTGAAAAAATAAAAGAGTTCTATGAGAATTATCTGACTCCATAAGTGCAGTATACAAATAATAGACATACCAATTCAAGAAGAGAGGGAGAAGGAAATAGTCTGTTCAAATAATTGATGAGAACTTTTCAAACCTAGAGAAAGAACTAGATCCTCAAATCCAAGAACCAAACATAACACCTAATTCCCTCAATCCAAAGAGACCTTCTCCAAGTCACATTGTATTAAAACTGTAAAAAATTAATAAAAAAAATTCTCAAGGCAACCAGGAAAAAAAGGAAAGTAGCCTATAAAGGAATGCCCATTAGGTTATGGGACTGCTCAGCAGAAACTCTACAAGCCAGAAGAGAATGGAACCAAATATTCAAACTATTGAAAGAGAGAATTTACCAGAGAAGAATAATACCCAGCAAACTAATCCTATAAATATGAAGCAGAAATAAAGACTTTTTCAGACATACAGAAGCTGGGGAACTCATCAACAGAAGATTTCTATCACAGAAAATACTCCAGCAGGTTATCCTACCTGAAACAAAGAACAAAAGGCCACAAATCTATGAATAAGATGACCAGCAAAGTTACAGTGAAAACATGAATAATTTGTGACAACAAAAACATAATAGGGGAGGGAGAAAACATCTAGGGAGGGAGGACAGAGATCAGATGCATTTTAAAAAAAGCACTAGTGTATATATGAAACTTTCTTTTCCATAAATCTAATGGCAACCACACACACACACAAAAAACAAACTGAGACACACAGCATAGGAAAAGAGGAGACAGAGGAATGATGTATGGAATACCATCAAACAAAAACAATAGACAGAAACACAAAGGAAAAGAATGAACAGAGGCACAGATCTATCAGAAAACAAAAGCTAATATGGCTATATGAAATCCTCATAAATCAATAATTACCCTAAATGTAAATGGACTGAATTCATCAATAAACAGGCAGACAGTAGGAGACTGGATCAAAAAACAAAACCTAAACATGTCCTGCCTTCAGGAAACACATCTAAGCTGCAAAGACAAAGGTAGATTCAAAATGAAAGGGTGGAAAATGATTCTCCCAGCAAACAAAAGACACAGAAAATCATGATATTTTGTCAGATGTAAGTAGCCATACTTATATCTGACAAAATAATTTCAAGATAGCAAAGGTAACTAGATACAAAAATTGACATTTTAGGATGATAAAAGGGGCAATGCATCAAGAAGACATAACACTTCTTTATTATACACACACACACAATCAAACAATCAGAGAGCACTGAAATATATATATAAAGCAACAATGAACAGTAATAAAGGGAGAAACAGACAAGAACACAATCATAGTTGGGAACCTTAATACTCCATTGACAAGTCTAGACAGATCATCAAAACAGAAATCAAGAAATAGCAGCCTTAAATGACACTTAGGCCAAATGGACATCATTGACTTTAGAGAGCCTTTCATCCCAAAACATCAGATTATACATTCTTATCCCAGTGCACAAGGAACATTCTCTAGAATAGGCACAGTTTGAGTCACTAAACTAGCTTCAACAAATTCAAAAAGACTGAAATTATACCAGGCATATTCTCAGACCACAACGCTTTGAAATTAGAAGTCAAATGCAAAAAAAAAAAAACAAAAATAAAACACACACACACAAATATGTAGAGATCAAACAACACACTACTAAAAAATGACTTGATCAAAGAAGAAATAAAGGGTGAGGTCAAAAGATATATATAGACAAATGAGAATAACTATATCACATACAAAAACTTCTAGTGTGCAGCAAAAGCAGTAATAAGAGTGATATTTATATATTGCAGGCCTATTTCAGTAAACAACCTAAGATTACATCTTAAAGAATTAGATAAAGAAGAACAAAAGCAACCCAAAGTTAGCAGATGAAAGGAAATAATAAACATTAGAGCAGAATTGAACAAAATAGAGAAAAAGACATATAAAAAGATTAATACAACAAAGAACTGGTTCTTTGGGAAAAAATTAATAAAATTGACAAACCTCTGGCTATACTAAGGGAAAAAAAGACTAGTGTAAACAAAATCAGGAATGAAAGAGAAGTTACCACAGATATCACACAGATGCAAAGGATCACACTAAAATGTTACGAATGCCTATATGCCATCAAATTCAATAATCTGGGGAAAATGAGTAAGTTCCTATAAATATATAACCTTCCTAAACTGAATCATGAAGAAATGCAAAACCTAAATAGATTGATAAACAGTGAGGAAATTGAAACCATCAAAACCTCCCTAACAGTAAAAGTTCAGGACCAAATGGCTTCACTAGGGAATTTTACCAAACATTGAATGAAAATTTGATACCTATCCTTCTCAAACTTTTACAAAAAATTGAAGAAGAGGCAATACTTCCTAACACATTTTATGAGGCCAATATAACCCTGGTACCAAAACCTGGCTAGGATGACACTAAAAAAGAAAACTATGGACCAATATCTCTGATGAATACAGATGTAAAATTCCCAAACAAAATACTAGCAAATCAAACACAACAATACACTGAAAAAAAAAATAACACATTGCAATCAGTGGGGTTCATTCCAGGGGCACAAGGATAGTTCAACATACACAAATTGATCAATGTAATACACCATATTAGTAAAAGAAACATAAATATCATATGATCTTATCAATAGATGCAAAAAAGCATTTGATAATATACATCCCTTTTTGATTAAAACACACAATGAAATAGGAATAGAAGGAAAGTACTTTAACATAATCAAGTCCATGTACAACAAATCCTTAGCTATGATCACACTCAATGGTGAAAAACTGAAAGCATTTCCTCTAAAATCAGAAACAAGACAAGGAGGCCCACTCCTACCACTCTTATTTAACCTAGCCCTAGAAGTTCTAGCCAGAGCAATCAAGCAAGAGGAAGAAATAAAAAGCATTCAAATTGGGAAGGAAGAAGTAAAAGTGTCATTTTTTGCAGATGACATGATTCTGTATATAGAAAGCCCTACAGACTCCACCCAAAAACTATTAGGAAAAAATAAATACAGTAAAGTTGCAGGATACAAAATCAGTGTACTAAAATCCATTGTTTTTCTATTGGATTAGCCAAAAAGTTTTTATTTTTTTTCTGTATGATGGCTCTAGTAGTGTTTAGTTGTCTTTAACTTCATTTGAAACAATTTTGTTAGACCATACTGTGACAGCCGCCATGTCTGCATGCATTTTTTAAAAAACTTATCAAAATTGGTGAAATTTTGTGCAGCCATTTTAATATTGAAGATGGAAGAAAATATGCAACATTTTTGGCATATTATGCTTTATTACTTCAAGAAAGGTAAAGATGCAACTGAAACACAAAAATAGACTTATGCAGTAAGTGGAGAAGTTGCTGTGACTGATCAAATTATGTCAAAAGTGGATTGCAAAGCTTCTTGGTACTACTGACATTTTTGCCACATAATTCTTTGCTGTAGGGCTGTCTTATGCATTGGAAGATGTTAAGCAGTACCCCTGACCTCTACCCACTAGAAACCAATAGCAGGAGACAGCTGACATACTCAAAATATCCAAATCAATAAAGTTATTAGTGAAAATGAATAATCTGTCTTTTATTTTATGGAAAAAATTAAATGGACTTATTTTATGGAAAAACTAAAATGGCCAAAATGGGCAACGCAATATATACTAACAGTGAAACTTCAGAAAAATAAATGAAAAAAATTCCTTTTGCAATTGCAGCCAAGAGAATAAAATACCTAGGAATAAACTTAACAAAGGATGTGAAGGATCTATATACTGAAAACCTACAAACCATTATTAAAGAGCTTGAAAAAGATACAATGAAATGGAAAGATAGTCCATGTTTATGGACTGGAAGAATCAACATAGTTAAGAAGGTCATCATTACCCCAAACAATATAGAAGTATAATGCCATTGCCATCAAAATCCCAATGTTATTCTTTAAAGAAACAACAAAAAAAATGTTAAATTTGTATGGAACCACAAAAGACCCCAAAAAGCCAAAGCAATCTCAAGAAAAGAAGAATGAAGGCATAGGTATCATACTACCTGACTTCAAGTTACACTACAAAGCTATGGTATCAAAACAGCATGGTGTTGGCAGAAGATCAGACACACAGACCAATGGAACAGAACTGAGAACCCAGAAATAAAAGCACATGTATATGGGCAAATAATTTTTGATAAAGGAGCCAAAAATACACAATGGAGAAAAGAAAGCCTCTTCAATAAATGGTGCTGGGGGAATTGGAAGGTCGCATGCAAAGGAATGAAAAGTACATTAGTTTGTCTCCATGTACAAAAATCAATCCAAAATGGATCAAAGACCTAAATATAAGATCTGAAACAATAAAGTACATAGAAGGGAACACAGGTACTGAACTTACAGACTTTAGTTGTAGAGGACATTTTATGAATTTGACCCCAAAGGCAAGGGAAGTAAAGGCAAAAATAAATGACTAGGACTGTATCAAACCCAAAAGCTTCTGCACAGCAAAGGAAACGAACAACAAAACAAAAAGGCCACCAACCAAATGGGAGATGATATGTAAACAACAGCTCTAACAAGGGGTTAATAACCAAAATATATAAAAAACTCATATAACACCAAACAATCTAATTTAAAAAATGGGTAGTGGACCTGAACAGATACGTCTCCAAAGAAGATAAACAGCCAACAGGTATATGAAAAGATGTTCAACTTCACTAGCTATCAGGGAAAAGCAAAACAAAAAGCAAAAAGCAAAAGTCTATCATCTCACACCTGTTAAAATGGCTATTATCAACAAGACAGGTAATAACAAGTGTTGGAAAAGTTGTAGAGAAAAATGAACCCTCATTCACCTCTGGTGAGAATGTAGACTGGTACGGCTACTATGAAAAACAGTATGGTGGTTCCTTAAAAAAACTAAAAATAGAGTTACCATATGACCCAGCAATCCCCCTTTTGGGTACATACCAGAAAAACTCAGAAACATTTGCAGATTTACACACCCCTACATGGAGACAACCAGTGTCCTTCAACAGAAATTGGATAAAGATGATATGGTACATATATACTATGGAATACTACTCAGCCATAAGAAAAGATGAAATACTGCTATTTGCAACTTTGAGAATATTATGCTGCCCTGGCACGTGTGGCCCAGTTAGATGGAGCATCATCCCATGCACAGAAATGTTGCAAGTTCAATTCCCAGTCAGGGCATGTACGTAGGTTGCACGTTCAGACCCTGATCGGGGTATGTACAGGAGGCAACTGACTGGTTTCTCTCACACATCAGTGTCTGTCTGTCTGTCTGTCTGTCTGTCTCTCTCAGTGAAAGAATGTATTATTCTTGGGTGAGGATTGAAAAAAGAGAGATTATGCTAAGTCAGTCAGAAAAGCTAAGAATCTCATAATTTTACTCATATGTGGGATATAAAACCAAAATTCATAGACAAAGAAAACAGTATGGTGGTTACCAGAGGGAAAGGGTTGGGGGAATACCAAAGGGTAAAGGGGGCCAAATATATGGTGACGGAAGATGACTTGACTTTGAGAGGTGGGCACACAACATGATATACAGACTATGTATCACAGAAATGTACACTTGAAACCTCTACGACCCTATTAACCAATGTCACCCCCAAAAAATTGTTTTTAAAATTATACTTATTTTTGTCAGATTGGCAATAAATTCATTTTTTTTGGTGTGTGGCAGAATTTTAGTAATTAATTTAGGTGCATCATGAGATGAAAAAAGTTGAAAATCACCATCTCAAAGTATTTTCTTTCTTAACAGGAGAGAGCACGACAGTCCCCTGCTACCACCAACTATGCATTCCAGTTTCCCACATTTGGAGAAATTGCAGGGGTCAGCACATCCACAGTACAATGGACAAGTCTCGCCCTGGGAAAACCACTTTTGTGATCATGGCACCATGGTGGTACCTTCCCTACCAGGTAAGTATATTAAGTATTTCCTTGAGGACCCTTGTAAGGCCAATCTTCTGAGGTTTGCATACTTAAAAATATTTTTAAATGTTGTGATCTTCTAATGCTAATTTGGCTGAAAATTTTAATCTTTTTTCTTTGATACTTATATTCAATAATGCTCTGGAGAAATCTTACGGCAATTCAATTCATTCCTTTTAGAAAAATCTTACCTGTAAACTTTTAAACTATTCTTATTCTTTGAAATTTTAAAATTTCACTATAACCAACACTACTCTCTATACTGTGCTTGAGTTTTCTATATAGTAACTAACACTCATATTTTCTCTCTCCCCCCACTGGAATAGAATAAGGTCTTAGTTTTGTTCACTATTGTATACGTCACACCTCGAAGTCTGAAACAAAACAGGGATCAATAAATACAGACTGAATTATGGTTTTCTATTCTGTAATAGAAAACCTTTAATAAGCTTTGCCTATTAAATTCATAACTTAAGAAAATTCACAAAAACATGAAACCAAATTCTTAAACTTTCATACTATACCTTGAATCTTGGTGTTTTGTTTCTTATGTTCTGATAAACTTGGCAGGACAAAGGCCTTTTTGCTCTTGAGACTTC
Organism: Phyllostomus discolor; assembly: GCF_004126475.2. Taxonomy (NCBI): domain Eukaryota; kingdom Metazoa; phylum Chordata; class Mammalia; order Chiroptera; family Phyllostomidae; genus Phyllostomus; species Phyllostomus discolor. The sequence continues at coordinate 42,342,280 of NC_040913.2, read as the reverse complement.
TTTTAAGTACTTAATTTTTTTTTAAATATTCCATTGATTTTCCTGTTACAGTTGTTTCTATTTTTGTCCCTTTGTCCCCCTTCACCCAGCACCCTCCACTCCCTCAGGCAATCCCCACATCATTGTTCATGACAACGGGTCATGGGTGTAAGTTCTTTGACTACTCCATTTCCTATACTGTACATTACATCCCCACAGCTGTTCTGTAACTACCTATTTGTACTTCTTAACACCCTCACCTCTTCACCAATTCCCCCACATCCACCTCCTGTCTGGCAACCATCAAAATGCTCTCCATATCCATGATTCTATCTCTGTTCTTTCTCAGTATTTGATTTTAAGGTATCTCCCCTTTTGGCTTGTTTATTCTTTAGCTTTACAAAACTTAAAGGCCCTCTGCCAAGGTCGGGGATAGGGTAGAAGCAGAGAGTAAAGGGACATGATACAACCCTCCTCCCGTATCTAAAAAAGATCCCTGACCATATCCCAGGTTTATTCTAGATGTAGGGAGAAGAATAAACACAACCTCTATACACAGACTGACACCACTGGATTTCACTAATCCACACCACCAATTATCCTGCCTTCTTCCTTACCATGAACCAAACTTCTCACATCTCAATTGTATCTGCCTATAACTCTCAGAAACTTAATGATGCCAATGGAATACTTTTAAAAATACTATACCTGATTCCATATCCTGGCGATTGCAAATAACACTGCAATGAACATAGGATGTTCATTCATAGAATGAATTCTTTTAAATAGTGTTTCGGGTTTCTTGGGATAAATTCTCACGAATAGCTTATTTCTGTAGCAGCTGCACTAATCTGCATTCCCACCAACAGTGCAAAAGTGTTCCCTTTCCTCACAGATGAGTGGATAAAACTACTATGGGATGTTTACACAATGGAATTCTACTCAGCCATAAAAAAGAAGAAAATTCTACCCTTTGCAACAACATTATGCTAAATGAAAAATGCCTGTCAGAGAAAGACAAATACCATATGATTGCACTCATATGTGAGATCTAAGGAACAAATTGAACTAATAAGCTACACAGAGACAGACTAATAGCAGGCTGATAGCTCTGGGAGTGGGGCGGGGTAAGGGGGTAGAGAGATCAAACAGGAAGGAAAAGGGTTCATGAACACGGACAACAGTGTGGTGATTTCGGGGGTGGGGGCAGAGAAGGGAGTATAAGGGGGACAGATGGTAATGGAAAAAATACAATAAAAATAAATTAGAAAAAATAAAATACCACAGCTGAAAGCACAATTTCACATTAACTGTGAATTGCCATCTTTTATGCAAATGGCATCTTGCTGAAAGCAACGTGACCAATTACATACAAAGACTGTCTACTCCTAAAATTATTAAAACAGTAAAAGGATAACAATCTGCTGTAGCACCAGAATATATTGGTAGGTGATTTTTTAAATAAACTGGTAAGAATTAAGATGATTAAAAGTTTTTACTCCCCCCCCCCAAAAAAAACATTTTGCACAATATTTTGATAGTGTGCAAATAACCCAAATACAAATAAGCAAGTGTGTACAAAATAATTTATTACAGCATTATATAGGTTGACATTGTTTTACAGTGAGTGTTTCTCAACAATTATGAATCTAAAATACCTTTGGGTGAAAGAAAATCATTTCAATTAGAACTGTTTTTCTAAATAAAATCTTTTTGAATTTATATTTGCCTTAAAGCATTAATATTACACATATTTACACAGTTCTGAAAGAAGCATATCGAATGATGCCATTACTGTTTTCTATACAAGATAGAAAACACTATCCCTCCCCCCAAAATTGCCCAATATTATGTTTTAATAATTAAACCAGAAAGAGTTTAAATTCCCATTCTGTTGATTTAAAAACATATTTAATAGTCAATATATGACTTTTAAGAGTAAGAATGCTTCATTATAATTTGTATTCTGCCTAGTTATACTCCCTTGATACCACTCAGATATAAACTATTTATTAACACGCAAGGCAATTTAGCCAAGAGAGCATAATTCTTGCCTATGGGTCTTTAAAACTAATCTAGGGGGAAAAAAAAAAGACTAATCTGGAGATACAAATTTACCAGTGAATTTCAGTGATTAAAAGGCAAACCAATACCCACATTCTAAAATCAATAGAAATTATCACTTTTATGGATATTAAAAAGAAAATGACAAATCAGGAAAAATTAAGGTAGACAAAAACAGCAAACTAAATTTTGAAATAAATCTCAATATTGCCAAAAGAAGTTCCATATTGTTTTTTTACATATATTTAACACTTTAAAACAGATGTACTTTAATTAAAAAGGAAGTAAATAAACAATAATAAAACAAACCAATAAGGGATTGAAACTCAGATTCTAAAACCAAAATAATAATAATAAAAAAACACAAAAACCCCAGTCTTTATATAATTTACCAAAACAAGAAACTGTCACATTTATGATGTAGAAGTAACCGCACTCATCACAATGCTGATAATTCTAAAGTTTAAGAAACCTGTACAAGTATAAACAGGTAATTTTAACACATGTTTACGTATACTGGCAGAGTCAGATAAAGAATAAAATAAGCTTACAGAATACTCTGTTGAAAAATTCTATCCAATTATTTCATTTCATATCTATATACATCCTGGAGAAGAAACTCTGATCTGAAGTCAGCTTTGAATCTACAGAAGTCAGTTTTCTGTGGGATTTCAAATTTCATTTGCCAAGACAGCATAGTTAGCCGTGTTGTTTAGGGCCACACTGCGACTGCTGACTTCATTCACAGCAGGCAGAAAAGCAGACGTAAAAGGAAGCAGGTTATGACAGGCCATCCTGTATTCTTCATATTGGGAATTACAGCTCCCAAAGCTGCCATCGAGAAGTGCCTCAGAAACCTTTATTAAAGTCTATTGAAACAGAAACAAAAATTATTTTTTTAAAAAGTTTGGTTAATAATCACTTTAATCAAGGTGCAATCTGTTAACTAAGAGAAGGCCAACAAGCCCTAGTCCAAAATAACTTCTTCCTATCTATAGTAAGTAATCACCTCAAAAAAGGAACATTTAGAAAATCAGTTCTGCAAAGCCTTAAAAAAGCAGTAAAATTCCAATACCTGAAAAGGCAAACCTGTGAAACTGTGACCACTAAAATAAAAACTAGCTCCCATATACTAAGTGCTTTCACGTGCCAGGCAGGTAGTAATCATTTCAGTTTATTATTTCAGTTAACCCTTATACCAACTCCATGACAAGGAAACTGAAAGACATGCGTTGTCTAAAGTGACATAGCCCATAATTAGTAGAACTGAGATTCAAATCCAAGTATAACTCAGAAAGTCCACTCAAGAATTATATTATAAAGACATGTTTGTTAGATCATTCATAAGTTTGCAGAAATCAGACTTTTGAAGAATCTTTTAAGTTTTAATTTTTATTTTAATTGTTGTTCAAGTACAGTTTTCTGCATTTTACCCCCATCCCTCCCCACCTCCTTCTCATTTCCACCCCTCTTGTTACTGTCCATGTGTCCTTTATACTTGTTCCTGTAAACCCACCCCCTTTCCCCCTGAAATTCTCTTCCCTCTCCCCTCTGGTCACTGTCAGCCTGTTCTCAATTTCAGTGTCTTCAGTTATATTTTGCCTGTTAGTTTGTTTTGTTGATTAGATTCCTGTTAAAGGTGAGATCATATGGTATTTGAAAAATCTTACCTTTACATTTTTATCTTTTATAGTTTCATCCAGTCTAGTGGCAATGGCAATTGCTTTCTCTTGCCTTGACTTGTCCAGAAAATACATCATTTTAGCACCTGAAATAGCATGGCATTTCAAAATAGGTGAACTCCTATGGCTATATTTGATCTGATCTACACTGACTAGTGACTTATAATATGGTTTCAAGTGGTTAATCAGCAGTGGGCTAGAGTTGGCTCCCTCTCTCAGGAGGCAACTGTGACATCTCTTTCCACTCCCCCTTCAGTGACATCCCACAGATAGCTTGGGGGCACAATGAAAGTATTTATATCATGTCAAAACACTACAAACCAGGCTTTTCCTGTTACAAAGAGATGGTTGTTAAACATTTAATAGGAGACCAGATTTAATACTCCCCTCCCCAGGAAATGATATAACTCAAAATGTAAACAGAGGCCACCTTGTAGCATTAATTTTTTTAAATGATACCCTAAATTAAAACATCTAAGAAACAAATAATTACCAGAGTGTGGTAGAGGGAAAAAGGAAAATGTTTGCATATTCACCAAGAAAATAATTCTTAAAGCTTTAAAAAAAACCCAGTTTATATTTCTCCAATAAATTACATGGTCCATATTCTGTGCTCATTTTACTATTGGGATTTTGTTTATTAATTTATATTAATTGTTCATTTATAAGACTCCATATATATTATTAGCTTTTTATCAGTTGCATAGTCGTCCCTCACTATATTGAGGTTCACTTATCGCAGCTTCACTGTACCACGGGTTTTTAAAAATATATATATATCTAATTCTGTATTGTGGAGTTTTCGCTATATCACGGATTTTGTGGTATATAGGTATTTATATATTTATTATTTTAATTATTTTGCCAAAGAAATTTAAAATATAAAAAATATTAAAAATTGTAATTCAAACATATTAAAAGGATATTAAATCTAAATAAAATACAGTATGTATTTCATCAGTGGATGAATACCGTACTGTACACAATGGAAATGCAGTACGCCACTACAGGTTGCACAAGTTTGCCAACACGAGATTGTACACGGCACACTACTGGCTGATGGAATGGAAGGCAACCAACCACAGCACTGTGTTCTGTATCCTGGGTGCTGACTGGCTCACTGACCGTAGCATTGGTCTGTTTGCTCTCCTGCACTGTGCCCATATGTTCAGCATCTGTCCTTGTCCACTTCACATCGATGTCTGATTGCTACACGTAGTGTTGCTCTGCAGTGTTGTGTTTTTGTGAAATTTTTGTAAAAGTCTGGATTTATTTCAAGCCCTACGATGCCACCCAAATGTTCTGTGCCTTTTAAGGCTTCGGCAGTGAAACCAATCATTGGAGGAATATCCTTACCATCAAAGAAAAGGTGGAACTTTTCAACATGTTAAAGGCAGGCAAAAGCTACATGGTTGCAGGCTGCCATTACAGGATCAACGAACCTACTGTTCGCTACATAAAGAAAGACGTGAAGAATATTAAGTCTACAGCAACAACGACTTTTAACAAGACTGCAAAGAGGGTGGACACTTCCCACAATAAGGCCACTGTGAGGATGGAGTAGGCATTGGGCCTGTGGAAAAATGACTGCAGGAAGAATATCTCGCTGGATACCAACACCATCCAGATGAAGGCCAAGAAACTTTATGATAGTTTTGCAGAAAGCACGGACGTTCACGACGGTGACAAGGATGAAGACGAGAACGACAACGCAAAAGCAGGACCGTGGAGTGCTTCTCCCACCAGATCAATCCCATTCAGTGCCAGCAAGGGCTGGTTTGACAAATTTCAGAGACGCTTTGGACTCAAGAGCATTTCCCTGCATGGAGAAGCTGCCTCTGCAGATAAAAAGCAGTGCCAGCAACTCCCCGTAACTATGTTCATCACTTGGACGGAGAGATCAGTTACACCTATGCCTTTATTGGAAATAGAAGTTACAGCCCAGGACGAAGATACTGCACCACCTGATGCTCTTCTTGGCTGTGCAGTACATTCATCTCATTGTCATCACCTTCATCACCATCATTACTACACAGCTACATAACTCATGATCTTTATCATTCAAGTTGTAATGTACTTCACTGGTGAGTACCCATATAGAATTTCATATGTTATTAAAATTATGTTGGTTTAAGAGTGTAGAAAGTGTTTAAAAGCATATGAAGTGTTTATAAGAGTGTGGAAAAGATTAATGAGAGTGGGAAAAGTTTATAAAGCCTTAAAATATTTTGAACAATGATTAAAATAAAATTTTTTAAAAAGCCTTAATATATATATAAATACTAAAATAAATATAACGCTGCTACTTCGCAGATTTTCACCTATCTCAGGAGTCCCTGGAACATAATTCCCGCAATAGGTGAGGGATCACTGTATCTGTATTTTTTCCAATTAGTCTTTTGAATTTATGGTGATTGTATTTTTTTAATTAATTTTTTAAAGTATATTTTATTGATTATGCCATTAATTTTCCCAATTTTTCTCCCTTTATCCCCCCCATACCTCCAACCCTCCAGCATACCCCCCAGTTCATGTCCATGGGTTGTACATGTAAGTTCTTTGAGTTCTGTTTCCTATATCATATTTTACCTCTCCCCATCTATTTAATGCCTACCAATTATGCTTCTTCTTTCCTGTACCTTTTCCCCCCTATTCCTACCCTCCTCCTCCCCACTGAAAACCCTCCATGTGATGTCCAATTCTCTGATTCTGTTCCTGTTCTAATTGTTTGCTTAGTGTTTGTTTTTATTGTTTTTTTTTTTTTTTTTGGTTCACTTGTTGATAGTTGTGAGTTTGTTGTCATTATACTGTTCATATTTTTTATCTTCCTTTTCCTAGATAAGTCCCTTTAATATTTCATATAATAATGGCTGGGTGATGATGAACTCTTTGAACTTGACCCTACCTGGGAAAAGCACTTTATCTGCCCTTCCATTCTAAATGATAGCTTTGCTGGATAGAGTAATCTTGGATGTAGGTCCTTGCCTTTCAAGACTTGGGATACTTCTTTCCAGCCCCTTCTTGTCTGCAAGGTTTCTTATGAGAAATCAGCTGACAGTCTTATGGGCATTCCTTTGTAGGTAACTCTTTCCTTTCCTCTTACTGCTTTTAAGATTCTCTCCTTCTCTTTAATCTTGGGTAACTTAATGATGATGTGCCTTGGCGTGTTCCTCTTTGGATCCAACTTCTTTGGGACTCTCTGGGTGTCCTGGAAGTCTATTTCCTTTGCCAGATTGGGGAAGTTTTCTTTCATTATTTGTTGAAATAAGTTTCAATTTCTTGCTGTTGTTCTCCTTCTGGTACCCCTATAATTCAGATATTGGAATGTTTCAAGTTGTCAAAGAGTTTCAAAAGTCTCTATTCACTTTTTTTGAATTCTTGTTTTTTCATTCTGTTCTAGTTGGGTGTTTATTTCTTCCTTTTGTTCCAAATTGTTGCTGAATCCTGGTTTCCTTCCCACCACTGTTGGTTCCCTGAATATTTTGCTTTATTTCATTTTGGGTATCTTTCATTTGTTCTTTCATTTTTTGCCCAAGCTCAATCAGTTCTGTCTTTTTTGACTACCAGGACTTTATATTCTCCATTATATCTCCTCATTGTTTCGCTTTCTTTCTGAAGTTTTGCTCTGTTCTTTCATTTTAGCACTATTTCTTTATTCAGAGCCCCTGTTAACTTGTAAGTTGTAAGGGGGCAGGGCCTTAAATATTCATCAGGGCAGGGCAACCCTCCTTGTTGTGCTGTGTTGCAGAGATGCTAGTGGGGGAGGGACCAGAGAGGGAACAATGCAGCTTGCCTGCTCGAATCTAGCCCACTTTTCACTGAATTCTTCATGTGAGACTGGGAGTTTCTCCTGCCATGGCAACTGACATAGTCCACAGCCCATTCTGAGTCTCAGCTTCCTCTTAAGTTGGCCTGCCCAAACAGTCCGCCACCTCACCATGATTTCTCTCTGTCCACCACCTTACCTGTCTAGTTGCTTTGTTTGACTGTTTCTTTAATTCTGTGGTTGTCAGAGTTTCGTGCAGTTCGATTCTCTGGTACTTCTGGTTGTTTATTGATTGTTTTTTTTGGGGGGGGGTGGGTTTGTTTATTGAGGAGGTTGTTATCCTCCTTTCAGTTGTGGTGAGGAAGACAGGGGTTTCTACATATGCTTCCATCTTGGCCAGAACTCCTGATTGTATTTTTCTGTGGTAAAAATGATCTTTTCTTTAGAATTTCATATAATGTTTGAAAAGGCATTTCCCATCATTATAATAAGGAAATGTTGACCTCCATTATTCCATGTTCTTAAAGAGAAATTCTTATCTGCCTTTACCACCAAAAAGTATAATTTCTCACATGAATTAACTCTTTTCCATAGATATCAAAACCAAAAAGTTTCCCTTTACAATAAAAAAGTTTAAAGTATTTAAATACAATATATGGCTTAAAGCAGGAACAGTTAATTATATACTTCATTATGTCTCCAATTCCCTTCTATAATCTTTTGTTCATTTTGCACTTATGCCATCTTGCCATTTTTTAAAAATTTTATTTATCTATTTTTAGAGTGAAGGGAAGGGAAGGAGAAACAGAGAGAGAGAAATAGCAATTGAATACCTCTCATATACCCCCAATTCAGGGGCCCAGCCTTCAACCCAGGCATGGGCCCTGATCAGGAATCGAACCAGTAACATTCTGGTTTGCCAGACAGTGCCCAACCCAGCTGGGGCATCATCTTGTCATTTTATAAATTTGTATAAATGGCCTAAATTCCTTTCTGTAACCAGGCAGAATATGAATACTCAAAATACAAAATATATAAAGTAATAAAAGTACAAGAAAAAATAAATCACTCATAACCACAACACCCAAAGGCAACAATTAAAACTTTGTTATACACTTCTTTTTAGCCTTTATCCTATGTATATTTTTGCATAGTTGATATTTATTTGTTAATTCTGCATAGATATTAAAAAGTATTTGCCCTCTTTAAAATAAACATCACTTTATAAAATTACCTGGTATTTCATCCTACAAACCTACTACTTCTCCTTATTATTGGAAATACATTAAAAATTTGTTTCTACTCTTTTCCCCACACACACATTTCAATTAACATTGCTGCACTTAAAGTTCTTTTTCTGCTTTGGAATAATTCTTTAAAAATATTCACAAAAGACACTAAGAAATGACTACAGCCAAGACACAGATAATGGGAAGCCCTTGCTAAGAATGACAAATTGCTTTCTTAAATGGCCAGGCCAATTTACACTGTGGTGGCAAAATACAAGAGTAGTTTTTAACTACAACTTGACTAAACTTTAATCTCTTTTAAATAAACAAATAAAAACTTTCCTAATTTGAAAGACCAAAAATGGCATTTTGCCCTGGCTGGTGTGCCTCAATGGACTGAGATCCAGCCTGCAAACCAAACCGTTGCCGGCTTGATTCCTAGTCACAGTACATGCCTGGGTTACAGGCCAGGTCCCCAGTTGGGAACATGTGAGAGGCAACCACACTTTGATGTTTTTCTCCCTCTCCTTCTCCCTCCCTCCCTTCCTCTCTCTTTAAAAATCAATAAATAAAATCTTTATTAAAATGGTATTGTGTTTATTCTTCTTTGATAATTAGTGAGGTTAAACATCTTTCCAAAGTTATTTTTAAAAAATCATAATCTAACTTTTTTCCATAAACATTTTAACCCTGGGGGTCATATAACCAACCTGAAAGTAGATGCTGAAGAGAGGCAGCATTGCGTTTGAGAAAATCCTCATTAAAACTTTCCAAATCCTTATTCAAAAATATTTTCTGCATTTCCTGAGACAGAACTTTACTCACAATGTCTGGAAGATTACTATGATTGGACACTGTAAGAACAAAATATTTGGAATTTTTAAAAATTCAGGTCTGTCCTTTGAAACAAAGTCACTTGAGATACATTTATTTAAGTTCTATATATTTTACATAGTAAAAAATTATTGCTTCTTTGGAATATAAGTACATTCTAGCTTAAAAATGCACTAGTTTCCAGCATATCTTTGCTAGCATGTTTAATTTATAAACATATCTTCATTTAAATACTACATATAAACATTTTTTTGCTTTACATTTTTCAAATCTCTTTTAATGTGTAGCTTAATGGAAAAAAGCTAAATTGTTACATTTGCTTTTATATAAATATTACGTTATTTATACTTACCAGATTTAGAAAATTTAATTAAACATTCATGCAACCATGGGTTATTACTGTTGATGGCAAAAGCTCGTTTGACAGATTGCAGCATTAACAGAAACTTTCCTGTGTGTCAGAAAAAAAAAGATCAATATTTATGTATATTTTATTCACTTTATTTTAGCCTCACTTAAAATCTAGTAACGAAGTGTTACCTTTCCTAAAACATTTGTAAGCAAAATTCAAAATTAATTTTGGTTATCAAAGGTAACTTTTATTTTCTTAAGAATACCTTGAACAATCATGAAGAACTGCTTCAGATACATGATTTGTGTGATTGTTCAAACTATTCTTAAAATGGATTTGATCATAATATTCTAATTTATTACCCAGTATAGTTTTATGTAGCAAAAGAAAAAAGGATTAAGAGCCTTTGTAGAATGGTGAGATGGAATGCTAAGCCAAAATAGGTCTAACTAGCCCTGGCTGGTGTGGCTCAGTAGATCAGGCACCAGCCTGCAAACCAAAGGGTCTCAGGCTTGATTCCCAGTCAGGGCACAGGCCTAGGCTGCAGGCCAGGTCCCCTGGAGGGGTCACTCAAGAGGTAATCACACACTGATGTTTCTCTCTTCCCCTCTCTCTAAAAATAAATAAAATCTTATTTTTTTAAGATTTTTTATTTATTCACTTTTAGAGAGGGAAGGGAGGGAGACAGAGAGATAGAGAGAAACATCAATGTGCGGTTGCTGGGGGCCGTGGCCTGCAACCCAAGGATGTACTCTGGCTGGGAATCAAACCTGCGACAATCTGGTTCGCAGCTCGCACTCAATCCACTGAGCTACACCAGCCAGGAAAATAAATAAAATCTTGAAAGAAAAAAAAAAGGTCTAACTAGTAAGATTATACTGAATACAGTCACCAAAATAATTAAGAATTAAAAACTGAATTCAAATCATTACCTTTTCTAAAATATATTTCAAATGCTAACAGATGAGTGTCAATGTTATCAGCAACAAGGTTCTTAAGAGGTATAAGGAATTTGATAGCTTCTTCCAATGGATTTTCTATCTATTTTGAAACAGAAAGGAAAATTATTACATTTAAAAAACAGTTACACAAGTCAAATTTCTCCCCAAATTTTATACTAATACATATCTGAAGTAATTTTGATAGTGTGGAGAAGGAAAAAAACTTTCCTCTACCCTCAAGGTATTTCAGTTGGTCTAATAATCAAGTAAACATGAGACAGATTAACAAGAGAAAATGACCAAACTTAATTACATACACAGACACATATGGGAAGGAACCCCACATACATAAGATAGTTAGAGACCCCACATACATAAGAGGTTCAGAGAGAAAGGACAAATGAGGTACACATTTACATATGACATTCTGAGTTAAGGATCACCTTGGGGCTTCAGAAAGGAGGAAGGTAAGAAGACCAGATGTTCAATAATTAGTAGTTTGTCCTGCCCTATAGAAAGGTCAAAAAAGGTTATTTCTGATAATGTCCTATTGTGGGAAAGGCCCATAATTCAAATTCTTTTAGGTAGTTAAGGAAGGAGTAAAGAGTTTCTCTTAAGCCCACAAGGTCCTGGCTGCATCTAGGCACATCTTGGAATGACTTGTTCTGAACTCCTACAACACTTCTTTTTATATAACTAACTGAAGGAGATAGTACACAAAGTACTGACAGCCCCTTATACCTACAAACATCTAAAGTGCAGAGACAAATATAATTTTATCAAGTAACAAAAAAAATAACAACACATTTAAAATATTTGTACTAGATTCATGGTAAATAAGCCAGAAAAAAAATATGTCCTTATGTCTGGTCCCCAAATAACTAAATTCTGGAGATGAGGTGCTAATTCTTTGTAGCTAAAACATACCTAGTAAGATACATAAAATACTTCCATATTTAACAGACAACTATATTGCTGCTGTACAAATAACCAAAAGTTTAATGCCTTAATGAAATGGGGTACAAAGCAAGGGCCCCCCAAAACATTCCCCACAGCCCATGGTTAGATGATGGGGGAAGGAGATGATACAGCAGTTAAGATAGTTTGCATAACAATGGCAAGTTGATAGCTAGTTGATAGCTGTGCTGCTGCCCCAGATAAAAGGTCTACACGACTTTGAGCTGGTATAGTAACTGTTGACTTGGTGGTAGGGAGTGCAGGTGCAGCAGGGAAACTTATACAGGCCTCCTCAAGAGGCAGGAGCCAGAGGTGCCTGTGCCTCGGGGGTACTCTTGCCCTGACTAAAGATGGCAGCCAAAAGAGGGTAAAAGATACAGGCAAAGTGGTACAAGTAGCACATTGTAGGAGGAGCTGGATATGAGTCATATAGAAAGCTCTGGGTCAGCATTTAAAAACAAGGGTGGACTGAGAGAGAGGAAGATAGCAGTCATGCAGTTTGAAACGATGTAGAAGAGCTACCCTTCGGGCCATGAGAGCTGACAGGAGGAGGCAGTCATGAGGCAGGAACCATAAAGTAGGTGGATTGGCCATGAGGTCTGGTGTGTAAGGAGGTGCCATGTTGTTTGCAATAAGGACATGCTACACAGTTTTGGATTAAGAGCTGGAGTAAAAAACCCACTGGGGTTTTATTATCTGGGAGACCCACTGGGAAACCTGCCTGGAGAACACAGAGGCAGAGTGAATGGAGCTGCATAGAGACCTGACTGGAATGCTGAACTGTGACTGGGAATGCTGGGCCACAGATTTCTGCTTTTCTGAAAGACAGTACCTCTGACTGGTGTATTCTGAAACTGGCCTGATTGAGCAAAGAGGGGCAGGATTATGTATTTTGGGGTGTTTTAAAGGCAGTGGGACTTAACAGCAGAAATCCACCACTACTCTGAACCTGTATAACCTGTAAATAAACAATCCCTTTCCTTTTTCATCAAATTCTTGCATTGGGAGTCACACTTCCTGGGGGTGGGCAAACCCCACAGCTGTTCCAGAACAGCATAGGTGGGGTTCTGTAAGAACACATGAAGAGAACACAAATTTATTATCTTGCAGTTCTGAAGGTTAAAAATTCAACACCACTCCCACTGGACTTAAAATCATCAAGTGTCAGACAGACTGCATTCCCTTCTGGAGGCTGTAAGGGAAACTATGTTTCAGTGTCTTTTTCAGCTTCTCAAGGCTGCCTGCCTTCTTTGGCTTATAGCTGCCTCCTTCCCTTCCCTCCCTCCATCTTAAAAGGCCATCAACCAGGGGTGGAGTCCTGACACCACTACTACTTACTTTCCTCTTCTACTTTCAAGGCCTCTTATGATTACATTAGGCCCACCTGGACAATCTAGGCTAATCTCCCTATCTTTAGGCAAGCTAATTATTGGGCTGGCCAAAAAGTCCACTTAGTTTTTTTTGCAAAATAAGACAGATTTTTCATTTTCATTAATAACTTTATTAATTTGGATATTTTGAACATGTCAGTATGTCAGCTATCCCCTGCTATTGGCTTCTAGTGGGTGCTAGGGGTGCAGCTAAACATCTTCCAGTGCATTAAGGCAGCCCCACTGCAAAAAATTATTTGATAAAAATGCCAATAGTACCAAGAAACTTCACAAACCACTCTTAACATGTTTAGTCAGTCACAGCCCCTTCTCCATACACTGCACAACTCTTTTTTTGTGTGTTTCAGTTGCATTTTTACCTCTCTTGAAGTAATAAAGCATAATATGCCAAAAAGTTACATATTTTCTTCCATCTTCGATATTAAAATGGCTGCACAAAATTTTACCAATCTTAAGTTTTTTTAATGCACACTGATATGACAGCTGTCACAATACAACCTAAGAAAATTGTTTCGAATGAAGTTAAAGACAACTAAGTGCTACTGGAGCCATCATACAGAAAAATTAAACAAACTTTTTGGCCAACCCAATACCACCTTGAATTCTATCTACCACCTTCATTACCCATTGCCATGTAATGTAACATATTCACTGGTTCCAGGGTTTAGAACATGAACACCCCTTTAGAGGGTCACCATTCTGCCTACCACAACTTCTATTCTATGTATAATATGCATTAGCAAAAGTTGCATGCCTTCATTTAAAAATAACGACTATCATAACCTTGAAAAATTATAAATGGCTTATTATTTATAAATTTAAATAAAACATTTATGACTAGCACAGAACTAAATAACTTAAATTTTACCAAATTAACATAGTAAATTCATCTTACCCTTTCTAATTTTTCAGGTATAAGTTCTTCTTTGAGACCACTGGCTTCTTCTTCATCATCATCTCTTTTTTTCTTCTGATTTTTTTGTTGACGTTCCCTTTCTGTGTGCTTTCTCTCTTCTTCTAATTTAGCCTTTTTCTGAGCTCTTCTCTGCTTGCTAAGCATTTTCTTCAATTCTTTGGCTGACAGGTTTTCTACAAATATCCAAATGCATAAGCATCCTGAGTAAATGTTTCCATTCTTCCTCATATTCTTGTGCAATACATACGATTAGTATATCTCTTTGGGGGAAAGGGGGGAAAGGCAACTATTTAAAAAGTTTTAGAAAGTATATTCTTAATGATTAGCACTAAACATGGCACACAAAAGACAACCAGCAAATGCTGCATTGATTAAAATTAACCAATTCTAGCCCAGTTCTGTCTCCTATACAATACATGACTTTGGACAAATCATCTCAGTATCAAGTTTCAAACTGTATAAAGTGGAGCTGTTAATACCAACTATTCTCTTAGAGTATATCAATGATACAGACACACTTAAGCTCTCTAAACACTGCATAAATACTATGAATGAAAAATAAGAAATTTTTCTCTATGGAATATTTTCTATGTAGGAATATTTTCTCAAATATTCCTAGATATTAACATTTTAGTGAATAAAAGCTATATTATTCTCATTAGCATTATTATTATTTTCAATTAAGTAGGTACCAGAAGTTGTAAGAAAAATTACTGTTCCCTATAAGGCTCAATACTATTTTCAGTTACAATTAAAAAAAAAAAAAGAACCCAGTCCACAGACATTTCTATTTTTCCTGAATTGGTCTTAGTGAAGATAAAAATAAAGATTGCAAGTCATCCCATTAAGGTGATTTAGAAGCATCAGCTACAGAACATCATTTTGTCAGCCTTTTCTAAGTCTTCCCCTGCATTTTTTTTTTCACACAAAGGTATATTGTCAATGCATCCATTTGAAAACATACTTTTCTTTCTTTCTTTATTTTTTAAGCGAGGGAAGAGAAGGAGAAAGAAAGAGAGAGAAACATTAATGTGCGGTTGCTGGGGGCCATGGCCTGCAACCCAGGCATGTGCCCTGACTGGGAATCGAACCTGCGATGCTTTGGTTCGAAGCCTGCGCTCAATCCACTGAGCTATGCCAGCCAGGGCTGACAACATACTTTTCTATGTATTGTTTATGTTAATGACATTCTGAAATTCAGTATTTGTTCCATATTTTTAAAAATAGTTCCTTGTCAGTTACCTGAATTTATTTCTTGTTGTTTGCCTTCACTGGTTAAGGGATTATCATACAATTTCAAGTATATTTCAATTGCTGATCTAGCAGCCTTGAAATAGAAGGCATGTCTTCTGAGCATATCTTCTAATCTTAGAAGGTCAACATAGGCACGAAGGGTCATCTTTCTCATGCAGTATGTATGAAAGTCAAATTGATCATCAGTTATCTCCAAAAAATGCTTAAAAAACAAAACCACAAAATTATCTCTTACATTTTGTCAATAATATCTTCTGAAAAGAACACCATAAAAAGCCCCCAAAAACATTTTTAACAGTCACAATTTCACTTAGTTGCCACCCTCTTCAGTGTTTAACACTGTGAAAGATATCAAGTTGTTCTTTGCATGTAACAAATGTTTCTTTTTACAATTGATGATCATTCAATATAAATCATGTTTTGTGATGAAACTCAATTTCTATGTAATAAGCCAGATTTTTAAGCCTGGAAATTAGTACATAGTGATATCTTAGTTTTAATTAAACATTTCTCCTCAGTGTTCCCCCAAAATGAGCATGGCAGAGTTAAACAGAACTCCAACTGAATCCTAAAATATATACTACTATAGGTTCACACGAAATGTTTACAAATCAGACTGCTCCACTCAACTGTCAGCCAGCTCTTCAAGGGCAAGACTTGTTATGTCTATCCCCACTGACTGGCAGAGGGCCTAACATAGCAGACATTCAATAAGCACAATATTTGCCAATTTAAGAGATCAGATGCTTATCAGACATACGACCTCAATTATCTTCGACCTCCATTACTTTCCTTAAGTTAGGAAATCTGTACAGTCAATTTCATAAGGTTGTTAAAGATCATATAAGAACATATTTCAAAGTTCATTCTAAACTATAAACTGCTATACAAACACAGAGCATTTTGGTTTTCTCTCACTCATAAGTTACCATTAATCTACCTACATTCCATTTTAGCAAAGATTCTTAGTCTGGAGTCTAGGTATAAACATAGCATTTTGAGGCTTTTCTCCAATTCTCAAAGGGTCTATGGCTCCCCAAAAGCTTAAGAACTAATCTCTTACATAGAAAGGAGATGATTAACTCCCTACAAAACAATTTATACTTTTATTTTCTTCCCCACATGCATCTCTACCACTTCTTTATTTTCTCCCACTTTAGCTTCTCCAAATATATATATTTAGAAAAATAAACTCAATATAGCAATACAGAACAAGCTCTTCTATCATTTCATTTTCCTCTATCCTGGGAACTAGCAACTCATTATGCAGAGGACACATCATTTAGTAAGTGTCCATATCATTTGATAATTGTTGATGTCTTGGCAATTAGAAATACACCATACACAGAATTACATTAAGTACTGAGACTTAAAAAAAAAAGAATTTTAAGGTAAAAGTACAGTGTAGAGGGAAGGAAGTAGAAAAAAATGAACACATTAGTTTGTATTTAAGAATCATGCTTTAATAATTATATTTAAAAATTACATTCTTCCCATCAATAAGACAAATCAATTCATAAATAGTAACAAACTCATTTTTAAAAAAAAGGATTACATATTTCATAAAGTTGTTCATGGTCCTCCTTATGTCAATCAAGTTATATCTAGCACCATAAGAATATCTTAAAATTCAATACAGCTAAGAAAAACAACAGTGTCAAAAATCATGGAGATAAAAACTTTGAGATTACAGGATCTTTTTGAGGTTGAGAAACATTTATGTATAAAAAGGCAGACAAAAGTTTTAAGAAATATTCCTAGCAGCGTTAGTAAATAGATTTTAAGTTAAATCTTAGAGGGAGCCTTTGGAACCACAAACACTTAAGCCTCCTCTTTATCAGTAATAGCCCACAGGCTGCCTCTCTCCAGTAATTGTCTTCCATAAATAGGGTAACCAACTTATCCCACTTTGCCCAAGGCTTTCGGTTTTTCCATGGAAAGCCTTGTCTCAAGAACTTGCTGAGCCCTACAACCCAGATGTTGATCACTCTATAATAAGATAATGGTGGTGGACCAGATATGACTAGATTAAATTAGAAAATTTAAGGTATGATGAAATAATTTTGCTTTTGGAAGAAATGTTTAAAGAATCCTACTTTTAAACAACTAATCTTGGTTGGTTTTCTTTTTTAACTTTTTACTTGGAATAATTATAGATACAAAGGAAGTTGAAAGGTACTATAAAGATGTTCTGTACACTTTTCCCTTAGCTTCCTCCAAATATAGCCTACATAACTGTAATATGACACTGGTACAACTTTTGTGTATAGTTCTATGTGATTTTATCATGTGTATATTTGAGGAACTAATGCCACACAATCAAGATACAGACTGTCACATTACCACAAATATCTCCCTTGTACCACCTTGGGGTGATTTTTAGGTCTCCGAATTTATAAAACATAAAAATGTTAGATAATATAACCCTGTAAAATTAGTTTCCCTAAATTTTGGCCAAACACGAACATGGTAAGACCACTTAGCTTGCTGTAGACTCTAGGTACTTAAATTTTAACATACTGGCTCATGCCCTTAACTCAGTGTTCCCCTCATCACAAACACTAGTTCTCTTTTTCTTAGGGGTAGGAGAGAAGTAATGCAGGAATTGCTCAAATTGTCAAAATTAGGCTTCAATCAAAGAGAAGTCAATAAAGAATTAAAAAATGCTATTCACAGCTTAGAGTGCAGTTTTTGCCCTGGCTGGCGTGGCTCAGTTGGTTGGAGCATCGTCCCATAACTGAAGGGCTATGACTTCGATTCCAAGTCAGGGCACATTATCTAGGCTGCAGGTTCAATCCTCGGTCCACATAGTCTGGGTGCATACAATCCCCAGTCCGAGCACATACAGGAGGCAACCAATTGGTGGTTTTCTCACATCCATGTTTCTCCCTCTCCCTTCCTCTCTCTTTAAAGCAATGAAAAAATGTCCTCTGGTGAGGATTTAAAAAAGAAAAAAGAATGTGGAATTCCCTATTTGTCCCTCTCTTCTGACCCAGATTCATCTACCCATTCCTTCTCAGAGTTCCTGGAGCAGGCTAATAAGCATGACAAAAACCTCTGGACTTAAAAAAATCAGTAACTAGACCAAAGAGGGTAATCCACAACCCTATGTCCTTTATAGAGAATCTGCCATTATAAAGCATGTGCCAATTTGATAAAAATTACGATGCACTAGAAGTTATGAATTTTCTATGGGTTTGAGCTATCAGAAATCCTATACCTTATCAAAGAGTTTTAGGAATGTGTATTGTTATTCTGTTTCAGATACAAATTAGCACATTAAAATAATAAGATATCAATCATCTGAAAAGGGGAAAAAGAAAATTCAGTTCTTGAAAGATAAAGTAGTTGTAAAAAATTATTCTGAACATAAGTTTATAGCCAACACTTTACAGACAGTTGTTTTGCTATGCTTTGAATAAAACTCAGTTTCTAAACATCAGATTGGAATATATATACATCTCCTGTACATATAATCCTATGGGGAGGTGGCAAGATAAAGACAGAAAAGTGCTATACTAGGCCATTCCAGAATTCTAACATTTCAAATCCAGTTACTAAGAGCTCACAGCAATATGTATCCTAACTGAAACAGCTTTCAGGGAAAGAATTCTGGAAGGAGCTCTTGACGGCACAAGACTCAGCCTTTATTTGAATTTATCTCGGTACTCACTGACCTTCTATTTAGAAAGAAAACTGAAAAGATTTTTTTAAGTGCTCATTTCTTTATTCTTTACTAAAGTATCTTAAACTTAGATACAAAGTAACTCATGTAGATAACTATCATAATAAACCTTTTAATTCAGTACTTATTCCTAAATCCTTACAATTATAAAAAATTTTCTTTTAGATTACATTTTACTAGAAGTTAATTTTAGAAGAATTAATCAGTCAGAAAATATTTAATCATCCTTTTTGTACTAAGCACTCACATTTCAACATATAACCATTAGACAAGTCTTACTTTTGGTATGAATTTACTTTTTTTTCTTTTACTAATTTATAAGTAATATGCTCTTGTTTTATTTGTTTCTAGTATTTTTCTATTCAACAGCACCAACAGCAAACCCTAAATATAGTAAAGAATCTAACAATAACTATGTAAAATGACCAGAGGGTGACGTGTACTAATCAAATCATGTTTTCTGAACTAAAAGTACAGTTGACTCTTGAACATGGGTTTTTATAATTTTTAAGACTTTATTTATTTATTTTTAGAGACTGGAAGGGAAGGAGGAAAAGAGGGAAAGAAACATCAATGTGAGAAAGAAATATCCATTGGTTGCCTCTCACTTGCACCCTGACTGAGGACCGAACCTACAACCCAGGCATGCTCCCAGACCCAGAATTGGACTGGTGACCTTTTTGCTTTGTGGTATGACACCCAAGAGCCATACAGATCAGGGTGGTTTTTATAATTTTTAAAAATCTGTGTATAAAAGTGGACCTGTGCAGTTCAAACCTGTGTTGTTCAAAGGTCAATTCTATTTTTCTATTTTTGATCCCTGATTAGAAATCCACATATGCAAAGGATGGATTATAGTTACACAAGGATTTTCGACTGCACAGTAGTTAGAGCCTCACCCCCTCACTGTTCAAAGGTCAACTGTATTTTACCTAACATTACAGAATTTTACTTCATGTTACTCAGCCAAAATCACTAAAAATTTAAGGGAAAGTATAATCTAAATAAAATTTAGTGACTGAATAGCTATTAATCATAGTCTAACAATCATCAAAAAATGTTAAAAAGAAATCAGTAATATAGTCATTAATATTAGGAGGAATGGAACTGAAGCTGGAGAAGTTCACAATTATAATGATTCTAAGGATGTACAGAAAATCTGATAAATTTCCAGTTATGGTACTGCTGGAAGTACTGGTCCACAAGTAAACAATCTGTCAATTCACCAATAATGTCCTGGTTAATAAAAATATATCTTTCCTAATAACAAATAGAATGTTTTAAAGTGATAGTCATCAAGTTAATGATCTCTGGTTTTATCACAGAAGAGCCTGACTTATACTACAATGCCTGAATACTTGACTTATTATCCAAGGGCTTTTTATATTTTCAAGATGAGAATTTTTCCCAGAGATATCCATGGAGCCCAAGCTAAGAATAAAAACAAAACAAAGCAAAAACTAGGTTATTTGTAAAAGGGCTCATATGTAATCCTAGTTCCAGTTACCATCAAAAGCCACCCCCTAAGGTTTAGCCTTTCTTTTGGGTAATCTCAGAAGTTTCACATGGGAAAAAGGCCAAAGTGACTGCCAGAGGGCAGACATCAGGCTCACCTGACTATGATGCCTGTGGTTTTATACTGCGTCAGCATGGGAACAGTGGTGCCGATTGACCCCAACTGAGGGCTGCTGAGGACTGCCTCAGGGGTGCATTTGTGGCTCTTTTCCTCCTGTTGTCCATTGGAAGGAGAGTGCTTCAGAGATGACAAAGAACAGGAAAACAAAAATTCACACAAAGGAAAAGAAAAGGCCCCTCACTAAGGCAAATCACACACATCATCCTAAAAGCAAGTAATAAAATAAGGGTGCAAACCAGTCAGACTGCTGTCCAAAGTACTGAAGTGAGAACAAATATCCTGGGAAGACAAACTGGAGAGAGGCTGACTACTGAGCAGATCCTGACATAAAGGGGAAAGAGGTGGCCATCTGCTTGTGTATCCTTCTCGGCTAGTGATGAAAATCAAATAACGGCCCGATTATGGAACAGATAATTTGAATATATGTTACTAACAGCAATAATGGTTTACTAAATGTATCTCTTACTTGTTCCTTCAGACAAAGACATGGAGACATGTTGAAATCACAACCATCTGAGGATCAAACAAAAGCAACCATTTATTCACAACCTCTGAATGTGTGAAGAATTTTTCACAATAAAGTTTCCAAAGTAAATAAAAAAGGTAGATGTTACCATGTAGAAAAAATACCTGCTTTTTTCATCTACTTACCAGAGAAAAATAGAGTCAAAATTCTATCAACTTACCCTTTCTACTTCATGGCACTTTTTTAAGGCATCCCCGTATCTTCCCAAACGCTGATAAGCAGAAATGCACTCTGTTTGAAACCACATGCACTGCATCTCATTTAGATTTTCCATGGCAGATGTTCCTTCCTGAAATAGAAGCATTCATTAACATAAAAAGCAAGTAATAAGAGATCCTAAAAATCTCATTTTCTCTTTTACAACTATAGCTACAAATATTTTGACAACAGTAATTAACAAATATACCAAATACTACCAAAAAGCTCCTATTGATTTAAAATTGTATGTCTTATTTATCCAGCTGTATTGGGGTATTCAACATTCTATATAAACTCCAGATTACTAAAGCTAAGTTTTTAAGCAACAAAGCTTCTATTTAAACCATAGGTGGCAAACACAAGGCTCAAGGGCTGAATCTGGCCCTCCACCTTGTTTTATCTGGCCTGGCACCTTGTTTCTACCCAGAGGCAGCACCAAGCTCCTTGCCCCTAGGTTAAGGAGAGTTACATTTATACAGTCCTAAAATTACATTTGGCCCTTTGAAGGCAACCTCAAGGCTGATGTGGCCCCTGATGAAAATGAGTTTGACACCCTGATTTAAATTATTTTAGATAGCAGCCCCGTGAAGTACTGCCTATTTTCTCCTTATTAAGTAAAAGCTACTTAACCTTTCTTTGCTGACACAGGGCTATGTATATCTATTACTGTCAAGTCCCTCAGTACTAGGGCCCAAGCCTGCTTTTCAGTTTCCCAGTCCCCTCCCTGCACATTAGATTTAGGCTATCAGTTGTCACTTTTTTGTGCCCATGTGTCTGCTTCTAACAGCATTTCCTATTCTATGCCAACTCTTCCCCTTGAAGCTGACAAAACCAAACAACAGACTTTGTTTAAAGTATGTTAATTCAGGCTCAGTGTGAATTCTGGGAACAATATAAGTCATAAAGTACCTAGTCAGAACAGTGGCACTGGAATGTTCCCACACTTTTAAGAATATTTCAAATATATTTTATGTGACCCCAGGCAAGATGGCAATGATATATTTACATAGGTAATTTTAATCTTCAGTTCTTTGTCACACCATTTTGTGTTATGAGTTCAATTTTCAGAATTCTCATTAAAAGGATAAAAACTGGTTAGGTGAAAGTATGAGTGTATTTTATTGTTCTTTATGGTTACATATATTTTACATTTTTTGATGACTACCTATGTTTATAAGAAATCTACATTATATTTCATTTCAAAACCGTTACCAACTAGAACTATACAACTTGCATCAATAACCTCATATAGGAATTTCAAACTATGAAAAATCTTCAAGAAGGAATCTTCAAACTGTGAAATATGAGCACTTTACTCAATGAACAAGCAGATACAAACTGGTTACTCAAAATCATTTAGCAGTTTTCCTGCTCTGGCTCACTGTGTTTATCTACCACATGTTACAGACATATCTGGCCAAGGAACCACTTTGGATAAACTGAATACAAGCTCTCCATATAGCATGGCAACTTGTCAAGAATGGACAACTGAGAGCAATTATGATGAGCAAACTAGATTAGTGACTACTCTCAAACAGCACAACTTTCCCCTTCTTTCATTTCCCTGTGCCTTTTCAGACACAAGGAAGTAATAAACCAGTTGTCTCTGGTTTAGGGTGTGTATGTGTGTGATTGCGCTTATTACCTAATTTTAAAAGTTTTGTGTATTCATTTTTAATTGTACTTTACTTCTAATCTCTACATTGGCCTTCAAGGTGGTAGGTACTTTTCTCTACAAACATCACTGTTTTCATATCTAAACTTGTACTTTCTTCTAACCTTCAAAATTGTGACTCAGTGGGAAGGGCACTGAAAAGTCTGAGCCCCAGCAATATTCACTATGTGACCAAACATGATTCAAGTAACCTCTTCAGAAGCCCAATCATACTGCTATAAAATTTCAGACAAACACATAAAAAAAGTGCCACATGAATATAAGCTGTATTACTATCTTCCTAGTTTTTTTTCCTAATACTCATCATTCTTGCTAATACTTCTTGCTGACATTTCAACTGCCCCTTTGCATCTACTGTTGATCCTATGGCTTCTGACCTTTAGAAACACTAGTCACTGCAGTTTCTGTTCCTACAACACAATCCTAAAACCTAGGTTTTAGAGTCAGAGACACCTAGTCTAGAATCATGGCTCCAAATAAATGACAAAGTGGGTGATCTCCAGATGCCACAGTATTTGACCTC
The DNA here is from genome assembly GCF_004126475.2 of Phyllostomus discolor. Taxonomy (NCBI): domain Eukaryota; kingdom Metazoa; phylum Chordata; class Mammalia; order Chiroptera; family Phyllostomidae; genus Phyllostomus; species Phyllostomus discolor. The sequence continues at coordinate 42,318,672 of NC_040913.2, read as the reverse complement.
TCTAAACATTTCCTTAACTGTGATATGAGGGCAACGGTATCATAAGATTGTTAAGATTAAGTGACATCATATACCTATATATGTAAAACATATATAAAGAATATATAAAACAGATTCTTTGTCAATACCTAATAATGTCAGACTTAAATTTAATGTGTACAAAATAATATCTTATAATTTCCCTGATTACTGTTGGAGACATCTTTTTTTGGCCATTCCATTTACCACTTATGTGAACTGTTCTTATCCTTTGTCCATACTTGCCTTAATTTTATTGAGTTTTGTGTCTTTATGTTTCTATGACATGATCCTTGTAAGTAGTTAAATTTTCACAATAAAAGTTCAAGCTTCTAAATTACAAGGGGTTTCCATTAACAATCAGACACAACCAGAATCTAGTTAACATTTAAGGAAGGTGGTACAGTGGTGCTGTAGTAGCGATACATTATTAGCATCACAAAGCACAGTGGTAGCTTACGTTCATCCCAAATACCTCACCTGTAAACATCAGCACTAAAGCCCTCCACTTCACATGTAATGTGCACTTGGACATACATTTATTTCAAAGAATCTTAATTAAAATTTGGAAATCAAACTTGCAGCTATGGTTTCCTCATGATGCCTCAATGTTACAGTCAATATGTACTATATAACTGTATCAGTGAATTCTCTGGAGTTCATTATAAATTTTTTTTCATTATATGGATTAGAAATATCTTCTCCAATTAATTCTGTGGTTTACCTTCTCACTTCACTATTGTTATGCTATTATAGATTATCTTGATTTTTAATAGTCAAGTGTTTCAACTTACTCTCATACTTTACACTTATGGTGTCCTAAGAAATGTTTCCTACCTCAGGCCCTAAAGATAAACTTCTATACCTTCTTCCAAAAGTCTAAAAACTGTGCTTCCATACTTAGATCTTCAATCCATCTGGAATTGATTTATTTGCAGCAGCACAAGATAAGAATGTCATTTTATTCTTTTCAACACAAATAACTAATTGTCACAGCAATATTTTTTCATCTCTGATTTTTTAAGATTTTATTTATTTTTAGAGAGGGAAGGGAGGGAGAAAGAGAGAGAGAGAAACATCAATGTGCGGTTGCTGGGGGTCATGGCCTGCAACCCAGGCATGTACCCTGACTGGGAATCGAACCTGCGACACTTTGGTTCACAGCCCATGCTCAATCCACTGAGCTACGCCAGCCAGGGCTCATCTCTGATTTTTAATGTACCTCTGGTAATATACCAAGTTTTCAAATATATATGAATGTGTTTCTGAGCTTTCTGAATGTTCCATAGTCTACTTATATTTTTAATCATAAACATGTAAAATATTATTTTTATAAAACAGAAAGTCTATGTTGAAAGGATATAAAAGGATTGTGAAGGACAGAAAGGAAAGGAACAACATTTAGTCCCACCATTTCAGTGAACTTAAATTCCCAATTGGCACAGAGACCAGTAGTCCACGAACCTTAATTTTATATAGAAAGAACTTCATGAACAATTCTGAAGTAACAATGTAAAAGAGAAATTAAACAGCAGTCACAAATTTCTAGTAAGACAAAAGAATAGTAAACTGAATATTACACACATTCCCTGAAGTACAGCATATTGCCTATTTTTGTATAAAGGTATTTGCTCCTGCTGTTGCTTTTTAATCAGCTTCCCCACCCCTCACCCCAGAAGCACCTGTACACACACACTGAAACCTCAGTAAGAACCCATGCTTAGGATATGAGCTAAATGGGATTTAAAAAATAACAAAAACGAATTCTTAAAAACTTCAGTGGCAAACTTCACAAATCATCACAGAGCGGAAGTTTAATGCTATTTCCTACCCTTGTGAACTTGGAGCACATTTCCTCTGCTTCTTTTATCATATTTGCTCGAAGCATGTATTTTGCACATTTGGAATTGATGAACCTATCAGCCGTGTCTAAAGACTGTGCTTCATCCATCCACTTTGCAGCTTCTTTGAGATTGCCTATATGCTTTAAGAGATAAAAGTATTAAAGAAATTATAGTTTATGGTTAAGATAATATGGGAGCACTACAAATAGCAACAGTTTATAAAGACAAACTAGAAATTTGGTATTAGTTTTGTACAATTCATCTAGAAATCTTTAAATTAGAATTCACCTTTACTAAGAATTGAATCAAATAATTAACACTGAGTTCAAAACTATGCAACCTATAACTCTTTAAGATTTTTAGACTATTAGAAATAGATTATCAAAGTACCATAAGTTATTTCTGCACAGAAATAATTCCAAGTGTTCTTAAATAGCTAACTCTTCAATTATTAAAAAAAACATATCTAGGATTTTACCTTGTAAATTTTTGCTTTCATATAGAATAATTCTATTAGAGTTGGAGTACTAGCAATAGCAGCATTAATATAATCCAAAGCCAAAGAATATTGCCCAAGTTTATCAAAGTGCTGTGCCAGGAAATACTGAACCCAGAGAAGTGTTGTTGGGGGTTCCTTCTCCTCATTCTCTGGAATCAAACAAATACAAAATTATTATAAAGAAGAAGGCAAAGTAAAGGATATCACATACACTCTGTCCCCCAAAGCATAATGAAATGAATAATTATTACAATAATAAACACTAAACACCCAGCAAAAATGACAAATTTCAACAGAAAGAGGTATGACTGCATGCCATCAAGTTCAAAAAACGGCAACCAAACAGAGAAAGAAGATGCTACTTTCAAAGGTTTCTAGCGCCTCACCTCACTCCAAAGAAACAGTGCTGAGGATAGAAGATAATCTATGAATCCACAGGCCGGGGGCAAAAGGCAGCAGACCCAGGAAAACATCTTGGAAAAAAGATGTCCCTCACTACCACCACAAGATTTCCACAAAGGCAAGAACTGCCAAGGCTTAGCCTTTTTTAGGCCTCAACACTAAGTCAGGGAAAGGTGAAGGATATGAAGAAGATACATTCCTGGATAAGGTAAAAAGAAGTAACCCAATGTGTCAAAAGCAGTCACATACTATCAGCTAAGCTCTATGCTGTCTCCCATGCTGTACCCTCAAGCTGTAAAGAGTAGAGGAATACCAAGCTCTCAAATTAGATTTCAGAAGGGAACACATACAGGTACAAAATGAGGAAGAAAGAGTGAAAAAGAGAATTTACCCACACTAAATCAGAAAAACACAGGTCTCCTAGACTAGGTGACCAAATAAAATGACAACATGCAGACAAATTAGTATAAATTAAAACACAATGAATCAATAAAGGCAAAGAGTTTATCTTGCTCCTCTTCTATGAAGTATAGTTCAGGGAAACCAAATAGTTGATGAGGGCAAGTTTTTTACTAATAAATACAGATGAAATGAAGTCTAAGTAACTAAAAAATACAGATGAAATGATTACTTGAATGAAATACGGGATTGGGGCAATGATTTGCATTGACTGCTAAAATCATTAGGTGAGAGGCCAATGAGGAATCCTTTAATGGGCAGATGGCTAACAACATCTGAACCCTAAACAACATAAAAAGAGAGACAAATAGAATGTCTTCTGCCTCCAGTTGTGATATAATGGGAAGTACCGTACATCACATATTAAGTATTCACATGGAACCTGAATCTAATCAAGCCCATAAATCTTACTGAATTCAAAAGAAATATATTAAATGATACCATTAGAAAGCAAATCAGCCAAATGCAGAATATGGGACATTCCACAAGACAAATAACCTTTCAACAAATAACATTTTTTAAAAGGGAGGGGAGGACACTACTCAAAATTAAAAGAATATCAGAGACATAAAAATCAAGTTGGATCCAAACTCAAATAAACAAATTATATAAAGACAATTTGTTAAGATAATCAAGGAAATCTGCATGTACACTGGGTGTTAGATATTATGGTATGAGAATTAATTTTGTATAAGATAACACTGTAGTTACCTCATCTGCTTAAGTGTTTTAAATAGAGATGTATACTAAAGTACTGACAGGTAAAAGAGTTATGTCTGCTTTCAAAATACTCCAGAAAAACTAGACAGAAGATACTTCAAACAAGTCTAGGAAAATATAACAGAAGCTGGGTGATGGAGACAGTGTTCATTATTCTATTTACTTCCATGTCTGTTCTCTTACATGGAATTTGTTTCAAACTCGCAAAAACAAGAGAGCAATGACATGTAAAAGGCACATGAAGAAAACAAACCAAAGTTGGCATCCACACGAATAAAAGCAATCTACAGTGTTTTCTACAGTTGCCTTGATTTACATATGCCCCTATAAACAAGAACAAATTTTAAAGGATTTAAAGAAAAAAAAGAAAGAAAAGTAGGGATTCAGTAAAAATACATTTCAATATAAACTAACTGAGTCATCTTTGGCAAGCCACTCAATCTCTCGAGTCGATTTACTTGTGTTAAAATAGGGTTAATTCCCACCTCACAATATTATGGATAATTTAAATAAAATAAAATTGAAATGTACTCTTCGCATTTCAAAAATTATACTTCATGAATTCAAAAATCATTCAGTAAATACCTATCACGTAGTATTTACATAATAAACATTAAGATGGTCTTACTGTAAGTGATTACAAATGGACAGAAATAAGTAACTAAATTCCAACAGAAACTAATTTAAACTTACCATAAGAGCTAAAAAAGTCACATGTTTTAAGAGAAGCTTCATAATTAGTAACAAGTTCCTGGATTATAGAAATCTGTTAAAAAGACATAACATAGTTTTAAAATTTAAAAATATTTTATTAAAGGTATTTACATTTCTTGTGGGTTAAATTAGATGTGGAAATAATATACATCTTATTTCAAAATTATTAATTAACTTATTAGGGTGTCCACCCTTCCTGCATGTAAGTTAAATTAGATGGTTAAATAAACTTGATTTCCTTTTCCAACTTTGTTAACATTACAAAAATCTAAAAATAAGCAAATGTAAAATTAACAGAGACATATGCTTATGAATCACTGTTAGCATGTCTACAAAATATGAAAGTTTTGAAAAGTGTAAGTAAAATTTAAAATGAGTCTAGTTGGCTTGTTATGGACAGCAGCCCTGCAAAAAGGCAGAAAGTGAGAATGTGTATTATACAATAGGTTTTCCTACCAAATTCACCTATCTACCTACTAAATAATAAGGTCTGACACATTACTTACTATTTTGTGAATATGAAATTTAAACACTTTTATTTTTAGAAACACAATTGTTTCTTTTCTTCCCTATGCCTGTTTAAAAATAAAAATTCACTATAGTTCCATTGCCATTGAAGAGCAGACCATTGATCCCAAAGTCCTGAACAGATTTTTATATGTATCATATTCATATATATGTATATGTGAATGTATATGTATGTATAGCACATATACTATATATGACTACAAAAGAAACTTCTTCACACTTTCCACAGGAGGTGATGTGATTAATTAGTTTAATTCAGAATGCAAATTAGAACCCCACCCACAAAATCACATAGTACACAGTATTCAGGAAGCCACTGACCATCCCACTGGCACCAATCAATAAACAAAACAAAACACTGCTCAGACCTACACAATGTCTTTCTCATATAATGTTGCATGATATGGCATAATTCTCTAGGATACAAATGCAACAGGGAAATAGGTAGGACTATACATTAATAGTGGGGAAAAACATGTTAAGTAACAAATACAAAAACATGAAAAGAATTTACACACATTATGACTTGATTAAAACATATGTATAGATACATTTGCAACAAAAATATAACCAAATGGATTAGGGCAGTAGAATATGGTTATTCTTTTCAAACACAGTAATAATGCTGTATTATTTTAATGCTAAGGCTTTTAAAATCCAGATTATTTTAAAACAATGATTCTTAAAATCTGAATAGACCCCTAACTAGTAAGCAGATTAATTCAGTAATAAAAAATCTGTGAACAAAGAAAAGCCCAAGAACCAACGGCTTCACTAGTGAATTCTATCAAACATTTAAAAACACCAAACTTTTCCAAAAAAGAAAAGAAGATGAAGAAGGGAACATTTTTTAACTTATTCTATGAAGCTAGCATTACTGTGACACCAAAGCCAAATAAAGACATCACAGGAAAAATACTGAATATTCCTCATGAATATGGATGCAAAAGTTCTTAACACAATACTAGCAAATTGAATTCAGCATATTAAAAGATTATGTACCATGACCAAGTGGGATTTATTCCTGGAATGTAAGGATGGTTTAACATGTGAAAATTGAGCAATGCAACATGCCACATTAATAAAAGAACAGAGGGACTTCCGGCCAAGATAGAGGCAGAGGTAGACATACTATGCCTCCTAGCATAACCAAGATAGGAACAACAATTTAGAAACAGAATAACAACCAGAACTGACAGAGAATTGAACTGTATAGAAGTCAGACAACCAAGGAGTTAAAATAGACACGTTCACCCAGACCAGTAGGAGGGGCGGAGTCCAGGGGCCAGGCAGAGAGGGGTGGAGGCACAAAGAGCGTTGGGACCAGGCACATAAGGCATCCAGGGAGCACAAGACCCCAAGCAGGCAGACCATGGGTGTGCAGGTGGTGGCTGGCAGACCTGGTCACAGGGTGGCACCTAGCAGACCCAGCGAGGTGGTGATTGGGAAGCAAGGCACTGCACACAACCCAGGGTCCCAGCACCAGGAAACAGAGCCTCGGGGCACTGATTGAAAACACCTGTGGGGGTTGAGGTGCAGAAGACTCCCAGCCTCAAGAGTTCATCGCAGAGACCCATGAGGTCCTAGAACACGCACAAGCCCACCCACACCAGAAAGGCCCAGTTTGCCTGGGGGAAGTGGTATAAGGGACTGAAGTCTGAGAGACCGGAGCGAGCGCCACTGTTCCCTCTCGGACCCCACCCCCACAGACAGCATCACAAACCAGCAACTGGATTGCCCCGCCCTGGTGAATACCTAAGGCTCCACCCCTCATACATAACAGGTGTGACAAGACAAAAAAAAAATGGCCCAAATGGAAGAACAGATCAAAGCTCCACAGCAAATACAATTAAGCGACCAAAAGATAGCTAACCTATTAGATGCACAGTGCAAAACACTGGTGATCAGGATGCTCACAGAATTGGTTGAATTTGGTTGCAAATTAGATGAAAAACTGAAGGCTATGCTAAGTGAAATGAAGGAAAATGCACAGGAACCAACAGTGATGGGAAGAAAACTGGGACTCAAATCAATGGAGTGGACCATAAGGAAGAAAGAAACAACCAAACAGAAAAGAATAAACAAACAAGAACTCAAAAAAATAAGGAGAGGCTTAGGAATCTCCAGGACATCTTGAAACGTTCCAACATCCAAATCAAAGGGGTACCAGAAGGAGAAGAGGAAGAGCAACAAGTGGAAAAATTATTTGAACAAATAATAAAGGAGAACTTCCCCAATCTGGCAAAGGAAATAGACTTCCAGGAAGTCCAGGAAGCTCAGAGAGTCCCAAAGAAGTTGGACCCTAGGAGGAACACACCAAGGCACATCATAATTACATTAAGCCAAGGTAAAAACGAAGGAGAGAATCCTAGAAGCAGCAAGAGATAAGGGGACAGTAACCTACAAAGGAGTTCCCATCAGACTGTCAGCTGATTTCTCAAAAGAGACCTTGCAGGCAAGAAGGGGCTGGAAAGAAGTATTCCAAGTCATACAAGACAAGGACCTACATCCAAGATTGCTCTATCCAGCAAAGCTTTCATTTAGAATGGGAGGGCAGATAAAATGTTTCTCAGATAAGGTCAAGTTAAAGGAGTTCATCATCACCATGCCCTTATTATATGAAATGTTAAAGGGACTTATCTAAGAAAAAGGAGATAAAAAACATGTACAGTAAAATGACAGCAAACTCACAATTATGAACAACCACACCTAAAACAAAAACAAAAACAAAAACAAACTAAGCAAACAAGTAGAACAGGAACAGAACCACAGAAATGGAAATCACATGGAGGGTTAGCAACAGGGGAGTGGGAGGAGGAGAGAGGGGGAAAAGGTGCAGAAAATAAGTAGCATAGATGGTAGGTAGAAAATAGACAGAGGGAGGGCAAGAGTAGTATGGGAAATATAGAAGCTAAAGAACTTATGACACATGGACATGAACTAAAGGGGAGGAATGTGGGGGGGAGAGGGTGTGCAGGGTAGAGGGGAATGAAGGGGGGTAATGAAACAACTGTAATAGCATAATCAATAAAATATATTTTAAAATAAATAAATAAAAGGACGGGAAAAAACTACATGATCATCTGAACCGATGCAGGAAAAAACATGACAAAATTCAACACCGTTTCATTATAAAAACACTCAAACTAGAAATGCAACTATCTCAACATAATGAATGCCATATATGAAAAACCCACAGTGAACATCATACTCAATAGTGAAAGACTGAAAACATTTCCACTAAGATAACAAGAAAAGAATGCCTGCTTTCATCACTTCTATTGAACACAGCACGGTAAGTTCTAGCCAAAGAAGTTAGGCAGAAAAAGAAGTAACTGTAAAAGGCATTTAAATTAGAAAAAAGTAAAAACATCTGTTTGCAGATGATATGATCTTATTTATAGAAAATCCTAATGATTCCATTAAGAAATAAAACCTGTTAGAATTAAAAATTTCAGGAAAGTTATCTGCTAATTTTCTAGCAGTTCTGGGTATTTTTTTGTTTTGAGAGTAGCTATGATCTTTCTTATGGTTGTACAAGGTAGCAAAGCATGTCTACCAATGCATTCATTTTGACAGGAAGTCTGACATGTCTATAAGCAGTATTTTTTCTTATATATATCCTCTGGCAGAGAAAACAAAAGAAAAAATAAAACAAGTTGGACTACATAAAATTTAAAAGATTTCGAACAGCAAAGGGAACCATCAACAAAACAAAAAGATGACCTACTGAAAGAGAAAAGATATTTAATAATGATACATCTGATAAGGGGTTAATACCAAAAATTCTTAATATAACCAATCCAATTAAAAAATAAGCAGGGAACCTGAACAGACATTTCTCCAAAGAGGACATGCAGACAGCCAATAGACATTTGAAAAGACGCTCAACATCACTAATCATCACAGAAATGTGAATTAAAACCACAATGAGGTATCACCTCACACGTGTCAGAACAGCTATTATCAATAAATCCACAAACAAGTGTTGTCAAGGATATGAAGAAAAGGGAACCTTCCTTCACTGTTGGTGGGAATGCAGACTGGTGCAGCTACTGTAGAAAGCAGTACGGAGTGTCCTCAAAAATTTTAAATTACTGCTGCTTTATGACCCAGTGATTCTACTTACTTCTCAGTATTTATCCAAAAAAACCCAAAACACTAAATCAAAAGAATACATGCACCCCTAGGTTCATCAAAGCATTATTTCCAATAGCTGAGCTGAGGAAACAACCAAAGTGCTCATCAATAGATGGGTGATAAAAAGGTAGTGGTACTTATATACAGTGGAATATTATTCAACCATAATAAAGAATGAAGTCTTACCATTTGCAAAAGCATGGATGGACCTAGAGGGTAGTATGCTAAGTAAACTAAGTCAGAGAAAAATAAATATATTATTTCACTTATATTTGAGCTCTAATGAAAATATAAACAAACAAAACAGAAACAAACTCATGGATACAGAGAACAGATTCATGGTTGACTGAGTTGGGGTTACGGAACTGGATGAAAAAGTTGAAGGGATTGAGAAGTACAGACTAGTGGATACAAAACAGTCATAGGGACAAAAAGTCCAGCAAAGGAAATATAGTCAATAACATTGTGGTGACTGTACAGTGTCTGTTGAGTACTGGAAATATCAGGAAGAACACTTTGTAAATATATGATTGCCTAACCACTATGCTGTACCCCTGAAACTAATACAAAATAATATTGAACGTAAGCTATAATTGAAAAAAATATTTAAAAAATAAAAAATAAAAATAAACATTAAAAACTTTAAAAAGCCTACAAGCAACAAGAGTTGGCAAGCACTCGGAGAAAAGAGAACCGTCATCTGTTGGTAGGAATGAAGATTTGTCCAGATACAATGAAAGACAGTATGGAAGGTCCTCAAAAAATTAAAACTAAAACTGCCTTACAACCCAGCACTTCCACTTCTGGGTATTTATCCAAAAAAACTCAAAACACTAATTCTCAAGAATATATGCACCCCTATGTTCATTACAGTGTTATTTACAAGAGCAAAGCTATGGAAACAACCCAAGTGCCCATCAATAAATACATAATGGAATCTATACAATAGAATATGACTCAAGCATAAAAAAAAAATCTTACCATTTGAGAGAGCATGGATGGACCTAGAGAGTGTTATGCTAACTGAAATAAGTCAGACAGAAAAAGACAAATACCATATGATTTCACTTACATGTAGAATCAAAAAAGGAAAACAAACAAAAATATAGTAACAGATTAATAGATACACAGAGCAGATGATTACCAGAAGAAAGAACACAGGGGGGGTTTGGTGAGAAAGGTAAAGGGATTAAGAAGTACAAACTGATAGTCACAAAATAGTCCCAAGGAAGTAAAGTACAGCATAAGGAATATGATCAATAGTATTGCTAGGAACCATGTAGATGCCAAGTGGGTACTTGCATATTTGCAGTGGGGATGGTAGGGCAGCAGGGTGGCTTCATTAGGTATATGACTATCAAACCATTATGCTTATACTTGAAACTAATACAAAATAATATTAAATATAACCTGTAATTTAAAAAATTAAAATATTAAAAAACAAATTAAAGACGATCTAAATAAATGGAAAGACATCAAATGTTCATAGACTGAAAGACTTAATGTTGTTAAGATAGGAATATTTCTCAAAGTGATCTATGGATTCATGCCATCCCTATAAAATCCCAGCTGGCTTCTCTGTACAAATTGAAAAGCCGTTCCTAAAATTTAAGCAGAAATTTAAAAATCTTAAATGGCCAAAAAGAATTTGTAAAAAACCAAACTAGGCAAATTCATACTTCCTAATTTCAAAACTTACCCCAGGGCTATAGTAATGAATGTATAGATGATGTATGGCAGGGCTGTATACCAGAAAGCTACATAATTCTATTAGTAAATGTCACTCTAATAAATTCAAATAAAAAGAGAAAAAATAGAAAAGACGAATGTTACCAGCATAAGGATAAGCATACAAATCAGTAGAACAGAACTGAGACCAGAAATGAACCCTCACATTTTTGGTCCATTTACTTCAACAAGGCTGCCAAGATCTTTTAATGGAGAAAGAATATGATCTCTTCAACAAATGGTGCTGGAAAGAATGAACAGTCACATGCAAAAGAAGCTGGACTCCTGCTTCATACCATATACAATGATGCATTCAAAGTGTATCAAAGACCTCGATGTAAAAACCAAAAGTTAAAACTGCTAGAAGTAACAATGTAAATCTCCATGACCTTGGATTTGGAAATGATTTCTTAGATACAACACAAAAGCAAAAGCAACGAAAGAGAAAAAAGGTAAGTTGGACTTCATAAAAATTTAAATTTTGCAAGATGGCAGCATACATAAGCATGGCTCACTTCCTCAACCACCCACATCAAAATTACAACTAAATTATAGAACAAATATCACTTAGAAATGTCAGTAATTGAGTTCAATGGAAGTCTGACAACTACGGAATTAAAGAAATCACCTCCGTCCAGACTGGTAGGAAGGGAAGAGACATGGAACAGGCTGGTCCTATATCAACATATGGACCACAAGTAAATTCAGAGGATAAAAACCTTAAAAGGAATTTACATGAAGAATGTTTTCTTTAATATATATATTTTTTATTTTTATTTATTTTAGAAAAGGGAAGAAAAGGAGAAAGTGAGGGAGAGAAACATCAATGTATGAGAGAAACATCCATACGTTGCCTTTCACATGTCCCCGGCTGGGGACCTGGCCCACAACCCTGACATGTGCCCTGACTGGGAATCAAACTGGTGACCTTTCAATTCTCAGACCAGCGCTCAATCCACTCAGCCACACCAGCCAGGACAAAGAATGCTCTTAATAGTCTTAAATTATATATTCATTAAAATGCTGGAGACATTTTTTTTAAATACTTTTTTTTACAATCATACTGTATCCTGCACTAACTTCAAAAGATTATTTTATTTTCATGCTACCTGATGTGGCTTATTCTTCAGACTTGGAAGGTTATAACACCATAATGTTTGTTAAACTTAATCTCTTTGAAATCCTCCCTCAAGCATTAAAATACAGCCCTTAGCTAAAAACAGGACTCATTGCTGATTACAAATATGCACATTTTGAAATGCATTTATCAGTAATCACAAATATATGTGGCCATAATCATTTGAGAAGTATTTCCCATACTTCTGAATTTTTTCTCACTGTACTAAGTTCTGGTAACTAAAACTCAATTTTCAGAGCTTAATTCAACTCTTAAAAGCACTTGGTAAAATGTCTGTTGTGTGCTTTAAAAATTAAAGAAATGTGGAGCAAGGAGACTTCAGGTATCTGGGTTCTTGGCTTATGACTCTGGGCAAACTCGACACAGGAGGGAAAGGAATAAAGCCTATGTGGGCCTCATTTCTTTAAACCAACTTTGCTGGCGATAAAGACAGTGTTCCAACAAACCCTATAAGCTGTTCATTATAAAACACACCTCAATTTCAGAAATGTGAAAATGAATGTGTCTTTAAAAAGACACGAGGGAGAGATCAAGATAGCGGCTTTGCTTGAGGGAGCGTGATCCCCTTCCTTTGTGCAGGGGAAACTCTCGGATCTCCGGAGGAACGGAGCAAGGGGCCTAGGTTACCGAAACATTTATGAAAACAGGAGATCAAAAGTTACAGCAGACATTGAAAAACCAGACAGTAAGGAGACTGCTTCAGGACACCAGGGACCTTGGGATCAGCTCCAGGACCAGGGGGATTGCAACCCCCAGGCCCAGTGCTCCTGGGTCTGCCTCAGGGCACCCAGGAGAGCGAATTTGCTGCTCCCTCCCCAAACACCGGGGTTGAACAACACCAGGGGAGACCTTGTTGCTTGAAGGCACAGAGAGGGGAGTTGGACTGGGAGACAGTCGTGCAGGGGCTGCGAGCACCCACGCAGAGCCCTGGGAGGGGTGAGTGCCCCCAGCCAACGAGACCAGGGGCGGCCTGGACATGCGCCCGCACCCCCAGCCGGGTGGGAGTCTGGATCTCTGGAAAACTCAGACCTTGCAGCCCTGAACAAGGAAAGGGCGCAGGGGTTCTCGGGTTTCTGGAGCCTGCGGTGGTGAACTTGGGGAAGCACGCGCCCCTTCGGGATTCCTGACTCTTGAGCTGTGAACCCAGAAGAGACGTGGCGTTTCTGGGGTTCCTAGAGCCCACAATGGGGAAATTGGTGCAATGCGTGCCCTTTCTCGATCCCTGGAGCTTATACCGTGAATCCAGAAAAGATGCAGGTGCTTCCCGAGAACCTAGAGCCTGCGGAGATGAAATTTGGGGGGAGGGCGCATCTCCTTACGATCCCCAGAGCTTGCACCATGAACCCGGAAAAGACACAGGAGCTCTGCGGGACCCCAGAGCCCCGAAGACCCTGGCAGTGAGCTCCAAAGAGCGAGCTCCAGAGTGCCCAGGGTCCTGCAGGGGGAAGTCAGATTGGCTCTGGGAAGAGAACCCTGCTGGCCCTGGAGGCAATACCCGAGAGACTTACTGAAGTTTGACTGGGAAGAGTGGTAAGCATTCCAAATGCCCCTCAAGCCTGCTGAAGCCAGCAAGACCAGAAAAACTGGTTTGGCCAGTTAGAAACCAACAAGAGGTTTTTTTGGTCTTTTTTTTTCTTTTTGGCTGTTGTTGGTTGATTGTTTGATTTTATCTTGTTTTTAAGTGACTTTTTATTTTTTAATTCTTACTATTTTTATACCTCTCAATTCCTTATGTTTCTCTTCCTTTCATTCTAGTATTATTCTTTCCACTCCAAATTTATCTCTCCTGCACTCCATCTTCTACTTTTTTTCCCTTATTTTTTTTGAGCTTCTAAGTTACTGCAAATTTGTATTATCTTTTTCTCACTTTTCTGACATTTTTTAATTTAGTAGTATTTTGGTATTCTTTTTCTTTCTGCATAATCTTCTTTGCTTGGCTGATTATACTGTCATTTGATAGGTTCCCCCTGGTATCTCAGTCACAGTGTGTTGATAATTTACTATCCTTCATTTGTGTTCCATTAGTACACTACTCAAGGTTCTATACTCCTTATTCTTGTTATCTAGGTCTCATAGATTCTGCCACATGATTGTTGCTTTAATATTACTGTAACTAAGACCTAGTTCATACAATTGTAAATACTACTCAACACCCCTCCCTGATCTCAGCCCACTTCGCAATTTCCTGAACTATATTATTGTGGGGGTTGTCTCTATTCTTTTACACACTAATCCTACTTACTATTCTTTACTCCCACCCTAACTCAGAATCTGACCTCCCACAGCCTCACAGCTTTCTAGATACAACTAACAATCCTTTTGTCCCCAAAAACAGTCTTATCTTCTTTCCATCCTTTCTGAAACATGGCTAATATGGTGGAAGATCACGGTTAACACTGTAAGTAGCCAAAGGATAGCCCATCTCTTCTCTACTGGCTGCTAATGTAAATATCATAGAATACTGTCTTGCTGTCTTCAACCATTTTGCCTTACTCCTCCAACTGATCACAAAAAAGAGTAGGGGAGGCTGTGAACACCAGGATACATGAAGGAGACTGCACCACTGAATCTTACAGGTATTCTACCACAGGAGTTCGTACCATAATCACAGGGAACAAGAACACATCAAGTTAAGAAACAGAGGCTAACAAGAAGAGTCTCACGAACAATGAGAAGACAAAGAAACAATCCCCAATTGAAGGAAAAGGAGGAAGCCTCAGAAGGAATGCTAAATGAAATAGAGGCAACTCAACTATCAGATACTGAGTTCAAAACAATGATTATCAGGAAGCTCAATGAACTCACAATAAGCTACCAGAAACTACAGGGAAGCTACAACAACCTCACTGCAAACTATAAAAACATGAAAAAGGAAATAGAAGCTATCAACAAGGGCCAAGAGGAAATGAAGAATGCAATTTCTAAACTGAAGAACACAGTAGAAGGAATGAAAAGCAGGATCGATGAAGCACAAGATCGGATTAGTGAATTGGCGGACAAAGTGGAAAAGAACACCCAGAAAGAGCAAGAAAAGGAAAAGAGGCTCAGAAAAATGAAGAGGGATTAAGAGAAATGCAAGACAATATGAAACGTAATAATATCCGGATTATAGGGATACCAGAAGGAGAAGAAGAGGAGCAAGGGATAGAAAACCTATTTGAAAAAGATTTGATGGAAAACTTCCCTCATTTGACAAGAGAAAAAGTCACACAAATCCAGGAAACACAGAGAGTCCCAATCAAGAGGAACCCAAAGAGGCCCACCTCAAGACACATCATAATTAAAATGGCAAAATTTCAAGACAAAGAGAGAATCTTAAACGTAGCAAGGGAAAAACAGGAAGTAACATACAAGGGAGCCCCAATAAGGCTTAACAGCTGACTTCTCACTCGAAACACTCCAAGCCAGAAGAGAATGGCAAGAAATGTTCCAAGTAATGAAAACCAGAGGCCTGCAACCACGACGACTTTACCCAGCAAGGCTCTCAATCAAGATAGAAGGCCAAATAAGAAGCTTCTCAGACAAAAGAAGTCTAAAAGAATACACCTCCACCAAACCAGCTCTGCAAGAGATGCTAAAGGGACTGCTTTAATGAAAGGAATGAAAAGAAAGAGAGAGGAACACACGTACATAAAAGGCAATGAATAAGTACCTATCAATAATAACCTTAAACATAAATGGATTAAATGCTCCAATCAAAAGACATAGAATAGATAATTGGATAAGAAAACATGACCCACACATATGCTGTCTACAAGAAACCCACCTCAGGATAAAAGACCTGCACAGGCTGAAAGTGAAGGGCTGGAAACAAATTTTATAAACAAATGGACAGGAAAAAAAAGCCGGGTAGCAATACTCATATCAGACAAATAGACTTCCAAAAAAGGGCCATAAAGAGAGACCCAGAAGGTCACTTCATAATACTCAAGGGAAGAATTCACCAAGAAGACATAAATATTGTAAATATATATGCACCCAACACAGGAGCACCCAAATACATACAGAAAATCTGAGAGGACTTCAAGAAAGATATTGACACAACACAATTATAGTGGGGGATTTTAAAATCCCACTATCAAAAATGGACAGATCTTCCAAAAAAATATCAACAAAGATATTGTGGCATTGAACAATACCGTAGATGAAATGGACTTCACTAACATATACAGAACCCTCCATCCCAAAGAAGCTAAATATACATTCTTTTCAAATGTACATGGAATATTTTCAAAGATAGACCACATGATAGGACACAAAACAAGCCTCAAGAATTTCAAGAAAATTGAAATCATACCAAGCATTTTCTTGGACCACAAGGGACTGAAACTAGGAACCAACCCCAAGGGAAAAAACCCAAAACACTCAAAATCATGGAGATTAAATAGCATGCTATTAAACAATGAATGGGTCAAGAATGATATTACGGAAGAAATCAAAAGGTTTCTGGAAACAAATGAAAATGAACTCACAACAACCCAAAACTATGGGACACAGCCAAGGCAGTCCTGAGAGGGAAGTTCATAGCAATACAGGCCCACATAAAAAAGTTAGAAACACTTCAAACAAACAACCTAACCCTACGTCTACAAGAACTCGAGGAACGACAACAAAGACAGCCAAGAGCAGGCAGAAGGAAGGAAATAACCAAGATCAGAGCAGAATTAAATGACATAGAGACGAAAAGCACAATTCTAACAATCAATAAATCTAAGAGTTGGTTCTTCGAAAAGATAAAATCGACAATAAGCAGACTCATCAAGAAAAAAAGAGAGAAGACCCAAATCAACACAATCAGAAATGAAAGAGGAGAGATTACAACAGATACCACAGAAATACAAAGGATTGTAAGAAATTACTACAAAGAGCTATATGCCAAGAAATTTGAAAACCTAGGTGAAATGGACAAATTTCTAGAAAAATATAATCTTCCAAAACTCAATGAAAAAGAAGCAGAAAGCCTGAAGAGACCAATAACAGCAAAAGAAATTGAAGCAGTAATCAAAAAACTCCCAACACACAAAAGCCCTGGACCAGATGGTTTCACAGGAGAATTCTACAAAGCATCTAAGGAAGAGCTAACCCCTATCCTTCACAGACTATTCCAAAAAATTCGAAAAGATGGAAGACTCCCAAACTCTTTTGATGAGGCCAAAATCATCCTAATTCCAAAACCAGATAAAGACACAACAAAGAAAGAAAACTTCAGGCCAATATTGCTGATGAACATCGACGCTAAAATCCTCAACAAAACACTGGCAAACCGCATCCAAAGATACATTAAAAAGATCATACACCATGACCAAGTGGGATTCATTCCAGGGATGCGAGGATGGTACAATATTTGCAAATCAGTAAATGTAGTACATCACATAAACAAAAGGAAAGACAAAAACCACATGATCATATCAATTGATGCAGAAAAAGCATTTGATAAGGTCAGCACCCTTTTATGATAGAAACACTCAGCAAAGTGGGAATAGAGGGAGCATTCCTCAACATAATAAAGGCCACATATGAGAGAACTACATCCAACATCATACTCAATGGGCAAAAATTAAAATCTTTTCCACTAAGATGAGAAACAAGACAAGGCTGTCTACTTTCACCACTTCCATTCAATATAGTACTGGAAGTTTTAGCCACAGAATCAGACAAGAAAAAGAAATAAAAGGCATCCAAATTGGAAAGGAGGAAACAAAACTGTCACTGTTTGCAGATGACATGATAGTGTACATAGAAAATCCTACAGACTCAGCCAAAAAACTGCCTGACCTAATAAATGAATTTGGCAAAACAGCGGGATACAAAGTCAATATCCAGAAATCAAAGGCATTTCTGTACACCAACAATGAAACAGCAGAAGCAGAAATCAAGAAAAAAATCCCATTTGAAATAGCAAAAAGAAAAATAAAATACCTAGGAATAAACCTAACCAAAGAGGTAAAAGACCTGTATTCAGAAAACTACATAACACTGAGGAAAGAAATCAAGGAAGACACAAACAAATGGAAACATATACCATGTTCATGGGTTGCGAGAATTAATATCATCAAAATGTCCATACTACCCAAAGCAATTTACAGATTAAATGCAATGCCTATTAAAGTACCAATGGCATATTTCACAGACATAGAACAAACACTTCAAAAATTTATATGGAACCATAAGCAACCCTGAATAGCTGCTGCAATTTTGAGAAAGAAGAGTAAAGTAGGAGGGATCACAATACCTGACACTAAACTATACTACAAGGCCACTGTAATCAAAACTGCCAGGTACTGGCATAAAAACAGGCACATGGACCAATGGAACAGAACAGAGAGCCCAGAAATAAACCCAAGTCTCTATGGTCAATTAATATTTGACAAAGGGGGCAGCAACATAAAATGGAGAAAAAATGGCCTCTTCAACAAATGGTGTTGGGAGAACTGGACAGCTACGTGCAAAAAAATTAAACTCGAGCACGAACTTACACTTTACACAAAAATAAATTCAAGGTGGATAAAAGACTTAAATATAAACAATGACACCATTAAAGTCCTAGAGGAGAACGTAGGTAGGAAACTCTCAGATACTTCCTGGAAAAACATTTTTACTGACTTGTCCCATAGAGCAAGGGACATAAAGGAAAGAATAAACAAATGGGACCTCATCAAAATAAAAAGCTTCTGCACAGCTAAAGAAAATAGTATTAAAATAAAAAGAGAACCAACTGTATGGGAAAACATATTTGCCAATGATATCTCAGACAAGGGTTTAATCTCCGAAATATATAAAGAACTTACATGACTCCACTCTAAGAAGACAAGCAACCCAATTAAGAAATGGGCAAAGGACTTGAACAGACACTTCTCCAAGGAGGACATACAGAAAATCCAAAGACACATGAAATGATGTTCAATATTGCTAGGTATCAGAGCGATGCAAATTAAAACCACAATGACATACCACTTCACACACCAGTGAGAATGGCCATCATAAACAAAGCAACAAACAAGTGTTGAAGAGGTTGTGGAGAAAAGGGGACCCTAGTGCACTGTTGGTGGGAATGCAGACTGGTACAACCACTATGGAAAGCAGTATGGAACTTCCTCAGAAAACTAAAAATGGATCTGCCTTTTGACCCAGCAATTCCACTGCTGGGACTATATCCTAAGAACACTAAAACACCAATCCAAAAGAACCTTTGCACCCCAATGTTCATAGCAGTACAATTTACAATAGCTAGGTGATGGAAGCAACCTAGATGTCCATCAGTAAATGAATGGATCAAAAAACTGTGGTACATTTACACAATGGAATTCTATGCAGCAGAAAGAAAGAAGGAACTCCCAACCTTTGCAACAGCTTGGATGGAACTCAAAAGCATTTTGCTAAGTGAAATATGCCAGGCAGTGAAAGAGAAATACCATATGATCTCACCTTTAACAGGAACCTAAACAACAAAACAAAGAAACAAGCAGAATATAACCAAAGACACTGAAATAGAGGATAGACTGACAGTGACCAGTGGGGAGAGAAGAGGGAATTTCAGGGGAGAATGGGAAGGGTTTACAGAAAGAAATTTAAAGGACACATGGACAAAAACTAGGGGGAGTGTGGTAATGGGAGGGAAGTGGGGAGGGTTGTGTGGGTGGGCCGGATTGGGAGTAAAAGGCAGAAAACTGTACTTGAACAATGATTAAAATAAAAAAAATAAGATACGAAAGGCAGACAAAAAAAAATTAAAGAAATGCCAGCCCTGGCCAAGTAGCTCAGTTGGTTAGGGAGGGTACTGACCTGATACACAAATGTTGCAGGTTCAATCCCCAATCAAAGCAAATACAGGAATCAACCAATGAATGAATAAATAAGTGGAACAACAAATCAATGTTTGTTTCTCTCTTTCCCTTCCTTGTGACCTCTCTCTCTCTAAAATAATAAATTAAAAAATAAAATAGGTCTCTACCACCTTTAAAAAAAAAAAGGTTAATGGTTCCTATGTAAATACATTATCAGTGCCTCCTTTAAAAATGCAAATACCATGCTTTATAAAATATCAACAAATACTTAACACCTTTATGATGGTAATTTTGGATCAATATTGGAGGGATTTCAAAAAAAATAAAAAGCCTATACCCCTTGTGATAACTGAGAAAGCCAGTGAAAGTCTAAGGGAAATAAATTCTTTAATGACCACTGTATTCAGCAGTTGCTGGAAAAGTATGTTTGTTATACAAGCAGTATTCTAATTCACATACATAAGTTATTATTTCTGACTTTCCATCTCACCTTTCTTCCCTGTCACCTTTGCCAAAGGAAAAAAAGGAAGTTTGCCAAAAGTAATTTTAAATAACCCACAGAAATGTTTGGTAGCCACTGCTACATGTTTTCCTGAGAATCAATCACTATTTATTAAAGATAGACAGTATCATTACAGTTAAATAAAGCATACTACAGATATTAAAGAAATGCAATTTCTTAAATGTAAATGACAATTTCTACTAACCAGTACTAGATACAATCAGTTGTCACTTTTAGTTCATGAAACCTGCTGCCATGAGGAAGAAAGTGCCAATCAATTATACCTATTATTGACCTTGTTTTCAATAGTTTATTATTCACAAATATTATGGGTTGATGCTAAATAAAATGACACAGTGTTAACTAAAAGCATCATGAAATCTTTTTCTTATGCACTAGTAACTTTCAAAAACTCTTAGCTATAGAAAACAAAATTTTAGAACTTAATAAGCAATGATTGGAAATAGAATTACAACTTGTACTAACTTTTAATTTTCTAATTATCTTTCTAATTTAAGACCAAGTGCCTCTTTTCTCATTAAAAAAATGCAGAAAAGTATTATACTCTTTATTCAAGAACTACCTAAACTATATTTATTAAAATGTAGCCTTATGAGTTAAAACCAATAGTACCAAATGGCATTTTACCATTGCACTAACTCAATTATTCACACTCCCTAATTTTAAAAGCATGCATAACAAATTAGAAAATCCACAATCATACTATAAAACAATAAGTGATTAATCACAAAACAGTTAAATATAGACCTCTGGTGACAATATGTCCAATTTATATGAAAGTATAGTCGTTAAAAATAACAACAATCTTTAATCATCTTAGTGCTTTTATAAAGCCTTTACTGTGTAAATTTCACATTGACATTCCTTTTTATAGAACTTTCACCACATGCACATAATTTCAAGTGAATACCATTATTAAAACAGAAAATCATTAAATCACAGCATATTATTTATATGAAAATCTTTCTAAACAATTTAGTAAAAAGTCTATTGCAGAACTGAATGAAGACCAAATTTTACCTTTTCTGTATTGTAATATAAAGATTTCAAAGTAGTAAACAAGGGTGGGCAGCCTTTACTGAAGTTAACCCTCAGGAACTTATCCATTAGTTCTCTAAATTTTTCACCTAGAAACAAAAGTGCACTTTGATTAATGCAAACAGTTCTCAAAATGATTTTATAAATAAAAATCAATTCAGCAACAATTTTTAAACCCTATCAGTCAGCATGACTTCTTGCTTGTTACCACCAAAAAGCCTAATACCACCAAATATCTCAGACAGCAACTATAGTTTTCCCTAGACCTAGATTCAAAATAACTTCAAGTAACACTTCCAGAGAGATAAACAAAACTGTGCAGCCTTGAGTAAAAGTAACCTACTCTATCCATTCTAAATATAGTCTCCATAGCAAATATCTTTCCTAATCTCAATGACCAGCACAGACTCAGTCCTACTATCAGCAGTCAACTCATGAAGCACTCTGAAGACTATAAAATGATTCTACTGTAATGCGTACTGTATTCAGGCAGCAGCAAAAATACATTTTAAAAAAACTAAAGCAGTATTTACAAATGTTTTCCAAAGTAACTAGTGATTACTTCAATATTCATTCATTCCACAAACATCTGAAAAGCACCTATTGCCCTGACTGGTGTGGCTCAGTGGACTGACTGCCCATCTGCAAAACAAAAGGTTGCCATTTAGATTCTCAGGGTCAAGGCACATGCCTGAGTTGCAGGCCAGATACCCAGTTGCTGGTGTGTGAGGGGCATCCAATCAATGTTTCTCTCCCATTTCAATGTTTTTCTCCTTCTTCCTCCCTCCCTTCTACTCTCTGTAAAAATACATACATACATACATAAAATCTTTTTTTTAAAGCACTTCCTATGTACCAGGCACTGTTCCCAGTATTAGGGATATAGCAGTGATTAAAATTTAAAAATCATGAAGTTAATATTTCAGGTGTAAGAAAGACAGTGAGAAAAAAAAAAAAAAAAACAACAACATAGGCATTAGATTGAGCCCTTGGGCATTCTAACATTAGAATTAAAATACCCTATTTGCAACATTGAGTGAATAATTCTTTTACTGTTAAAACCTTACCAAGTTTTGAAAATGGAAATTCCTTTTTGAAAGTGCAAAAAAAATTGAAAAATTTTAATATTAAATACAAAGGCTCTAACTCAGATATATGAACTTTCTGACAGTAATATATATAAAGGCATGGATTTGTCTACTCATTTTTTTAAAAGATTTTATTTATTTATTTTTAGAGAGGGAAGGGAGGGAGAAAGAGAGAGAGAGAGAAACATTAATGTGCGGTTTCTGGGGGATATGGCCTGCAACCCAGGAATGTGCCCTGACTGGGAATTGAACCTGCGATGCTTTGGTTTGCAGCCCAAGCTCAATCCACTGAGCTATGCCAGCCAGGGCTTGTCTACTCATTTTTTTAAAAAAAGATACATATATGTCATAAATGGTTTACTCTAAAGTAAGATTAAGGAAATGAACTCTTAAGGTTTCTTTATGAATCACAACACTTTATTAAAAAAATACCCAAAGTGGTTATTTCTATTTGTTTTGACTAATCATACTGAACAAAATATACATATACTCAATATTAGATGTCACCAAATTTAAGAGCAATTTAAATTTTGAGTGGAAAATTTATCAAATATAAAAAGATACATCTGCGTTTTTTTAAGATTTTATTTATTTATTTTTAGAAAGGTAAGGGAGGGAGATAGAGAGAGAGAGAAACATCAATGTGCGGTTGCTGGGGGTCATGGCCTGCAACCCAGGCATGTACCCTAACTGGGAATCGAACCTGCGACACTTTTGGTTTGCAGCCCACGCTCAATCCACTGAGCTACGCCAGCCAGGGCAAAAGATACATTTGTTACCTCAATTTACTACGCAGACTTTTCAGATTATCATTAATCTTTTATTAGAGCATATACAAAGAATAGGTCTTCTGAAAATCACAGATTACCAAGACAATACAAAATTTCTCTTCGGTAGCTCTGACTAGATCTCAGTTGATTAGAGCATAATCTCGATATGTCAATGTTGTGGGTTTAATCCCCAGTCAGGGCACATAAAATAATCAACCAACATAAGTAAATAGAAGAGGAAATTGATGTTTCTCTCCCCCTCTCCCTAAAATCAATCAATAAAAAAAAATTTAAAACAAATCTATTTGGGTTAAATATACATCATTACTTCTTTTAAAGCAATTTCACAGATCAAATCTTTCCAGCACTTCCTCTGATATAAAGCAAGAGTTAATACTGCGGTAGACAGGAAAAGATGATGTTACTTACAGAAATGCATAAATCTCCAATTATTTTGTATGGCCTTGCATAAATAACTGTCCACTAAAAACCTCACTTTCTCTACTGTGGAAGATGAGGATAACACCATCACTAGTCTCAAGATACTGTTATTATCACTCAAACAAGTTAAGTATATAGCAATAAGCAGTGTGTATGGCACACAGTAATCACTCAATACGTGTTGTCTATCATTATATGCCTTGGTATCTGACAGCTATTCTATTTCTGTGGTTAAGAATCCTTTCCATATTTGCTATCATCCACTGAAAAAACAAGCATCTTATCTTCATGTCAGAAGCTACTCTAAACTCTACTTCTTGGTCAAATTTCTCAGTCTATGCAGATCACATTGGCAATTGGATATAAAATACTATAATATACTCAACTCCCAATTATCCACAATATTAAAAGCCTCTTTTCCCATACCTGTGCAGCTATGAGGAAAAAAAGTGAGGAAGCTCTTATGTGCAAATACAACTAAACTCCAGATAGTCAGTTAAGTGGGGGGAGGGGAGAAAGAGAGCAACGTATGTATGTACTACTTTTGTACAAAATGGAAAAATGTATAAATAAACTTGCCATACATATTTTTGTTTGTCTGAGCACAATGGACTTCTGGAACTGCACACCATCCACCGGTAACAATGGCTATCTCTAGGGAAGTAAACTTGGTGGCCAGGAAACAGAGGCACAAAAAAAGACTTTCACTTAAAAAAATCCTTTTGTAGTCTTTTATTTAAACTGTATGAATGTATTATCTAAACAAGAAGCCAACACAGCTACTCAACTACTCAGTCACACTGTGTCCAAAAATTACTATCTACCCATCTTACAATTTTTTGCCTTAGGTATAAGAAAAACCCTTTCAAAAAACAAATAATTTCCTTTCTTGCTAGTTATTTTAATGTAACTTTTTAGTAACTCCATAGTCTTTCCTTGAGAGGGGAAAAATGCCCATCAATCATTATCTGCCTGCTTAGCATTACAGTTTACAAACCAGTTATGTGACTACATAGATGCTATGCTAATTCTCTTCAGATGTGTAGCATAGATTCACATAAAAATTGATGTCCCCAAAATGAATGCTAAAATAATTTAACATAAACATTAATATGAGACTATATCTGATTAACTGAAAATATATTCTAAATTATGGAGCATGTTCTCACCTTAAAACACAAATGATAATTATGTAACCAGATGGAGGTGTTAGCTAACATTACACTGGTAATATTGCAATATATAAATATATCAAATCAATAATTCTGCACCTTAAAATTTCCCCAGTGTTATATATAAATTACATCTCAAAATAAATAAATGAAACAAAAATCAACAGAGCAAAATTTGACTAGCATTCTGTGTCTAATATTCTCCATTATCACCTTCCCTCTCTCCACCTTGGCTAGTGAAGAATAATAGAACATGATGACTAATTATTTTTTAAAGACATGATTTATTTTTAGAGAGGGGAAAGGAGGGAGAAAGAGAGAACAAGAAACATCAATGTGTGGTTGCCTCTCCCAAGCCCCCTACTGGAAACCTGGCCTGGAACCCAGGCATGTGCCCTGACTGGAAATCGAACCAGTGACCCTGTTTCGAAGGCTGGCACTCAATCTACTGAGATACCTCAGACAGAGCTGACTAATTGTTTTAAAAAGGGGCTATGTCTCTGCATTCTTCTCTCAGCACTTAAAATTTTAGGTTATTAAATGACTGCCTCAGGAATTCTGCTGTATTCACTACACTGTATGGTATTACACCTTTAGAGTTAAAAACTAGAAAGCCTTTTTCAAAAGTTTCATCTTGTGTTGAGTCCTATGCTTTTTAGAAAAGCTCTTAATTTGTTTTTGATCATGGTGAGATGCCTTTCTTATTACACATATATTTTTTCTAGAGAGGTAAAATACCTTTATAAAGTATTCAGATTTTCCACAGGTACAGTTAAGTACTTGAACAGTTTCATATATGTTCACTAGAACTTTGTAAATACATGTATCTTATAACCTCACAGTGATCACCTTTGAAGACTATGACCTCAGGCCCCTCTACTGAGACCTATCTTGTAAAATAAAATTCCAGAGGATACAGGGTGATTCCACTTTAACCTACGCACTTCACAATCAACAGTCGGTTCCAGGCTATCTTTCAATAAAAATACATTTCCTTTCATGTACTGAGAGCTTTTATCAAACATCATTAACTGTAAAAATAAATCTAGGCAGTATAAACTTGAAGCCCCATAGTCCATAAAGAAATAACAAAACTAAGAACTCGTTTTGTAATCTTAACATTATAGGCTTTCTTTCCTTTCCTAAGAAGCACAGAAATGCATCTGAAAGTTCCAAAACAAGAAGATATTCCCAACTCCCATTATGAAATATAAAACACCCCCTAAAACCCATTTAAAAGAAGAAAAAAAAAAGCCACACAAAACAGCCAATTATGATAGGGATGAAATGTCCAAAACAAGCAAATACATAAGGAAAGAGAGTAGATTAGTGGTTTTGCCTGGTGCTGAGGGAGCATGGGAGGAGGGTTGAAGGTTAGGGATTGGGGTGGGTGGGTGTGACTGTTAGTAGGTACAGGTTTCTTTCAGGTGTGAATAAAACATCTTTACATTATATTTTATTGATTGTGATATTACAGTTGTCCCAATTTTTCACCCTTTCTCCCCCCGCACCTAGTACTGCCCACTCCCTCAGGCACTCCCCACACCATTGTTCATGGCCATGGGTCATGTGAATAAGTTCTTTGGCTACTCCATTTTCCATATTGTACTTTACATCCTCGTGGCTATTCTTAACTACATATTTGTACTTCTTAATCCCCTGACCTCTTCACCCATTCTTCCCTTCACCCCTCCCATCTGGTACCTATCAAAACGTTCTCCACATCCATGATTCTGTCTGTTCTTCTAGTTTGCTTTGTTTTTTAAGATTCAATTGTTGATATATATGTATGTATTGCCATTTTACTGTCCCTAGTTGTGGCCTTCTTTTTCTTAAATATAAGTCTCTTATTTAACATTTCATATAATAATGGTTAGAAAATAATGAACTCCTTTAGTTTTTCCTTGTCTGGGAAACTATCTGCCCTTTGATTCTAAATGTTATCTTTGCTGAGTACAGCAACCTTGGCTATAGGACCCTGATGTTCATGACTTTGGAGTATTTCTTGACAATCCCTTCTAGCCTGAAAGTTTCTTTTCAGAAATCAGCTGACAGTCTTATGGGACCTCCCCTATGGGTAACTAACTGCATTTCTCTTGCTGTTTTTAAGATTCTCTTTTTATCTTTAACCTTTGAAATTTTAATTATGACGTGTCTTAGAGTGGGCCTCTCTGCATCCATCTTGTTTGGGACTCTCTTGTGTTTCCTAAAATTGCAAGTCTATTTCCTTGGCCAGATTAGGAAATTTTTCTTTCATTATTTTTTCAAATGGAGTTCCAATTTCTCTTTCTCTTCTCCTTCTGGAACCCCTATGACGCAAATGTTAGATCTCTTGAAGTTGTCCCAGAGGCTGTTTATACTGTCTTCCTTTTTTGGGTCCCTTTTTCTTCTTCTTGTTCTAATTGGTTGATTTTTCTTCCTTATGTTCCAAATCATTGATGTGATTCTTGGCTTTTTCCCCCTCTACTGTTGTTTTCCTGTAAATTGTTATTTCAATAGTGTACCTTTCATTTCTGACTGGATCTTTTTTATGCTGTCGAGGTCCTCACTGAGTTCCTCGAGAATCCTTCTGACCAGTGTTTTGAACTCTGCATCTGGTAGATTGCTTATCTCCATTCTGTTTAGCTCTTTTTCTGGAGTTTTGACCTATTATTTCATTTGGATGTTTCTTTGTCTCATTTGGGAAGCATCCCTGTGTTTGTACGTATTAGGTAAAGCTGCTTTGACTCCACAACTTTGTAGTGTGGCCTAATATAGTAGGTGTCCTGTAGGGTCCAGTGGCACAGGCTATCCTATCACCCAAGCTGGATGCTAGAGATTTGCCCTTCATGCAGGCTGGTACAGCCTCCTCTTATAGTTGAGCCTTAGTTGCTATAGGCAGATCAATGGGAGGGATTTACCCAGACCAGTCAGATTACTGACCATCAACCTTCATCCTCTTTGCAGGATCAGAAGTGCAGGAGCAGGGTGGTGGTGTTCTGACAGGGTCTTTAGTTATCCACTGGGTGAGCAGGCTTGGGGTTTCCCAGGTAGTGCAGGCCAAGGTCAGCCCCCACCTGTATTTTGCCTGAAGCCACAGCCAGGGCTATAAAGCAATCTCAAATGGCTGCTACTTAAGCTGGGTTTGGTGGTTCCCAGCCAAAGCCAAACTGTGGATCTAGATTGGCTGCTTCTAATACTGTGCCTGGGACCACTTAGCAAGAGGTACAAGGGCTGGGGGCTTACTGAGGCTAACTGTTGTTTGTTTAAGAGGATTTAGGAAGTTATGAAGCATGAGCCAGGCCAGTCACCCATATAGAAAAGTCACAGTTAACAGTCTGGGTGGGCCCACAACTTGGGTGGGACTGAGTGTCAGGGAATCTCCAGGGCCAGGCTAAATGTGTTAACCAGGTGATGGAGTCTCAGATACGGCACCTGTTTGCTGGCTCTGTGGATCTGTGTGGGGAGGGTTCAGAAAAGGGGCCATGGCCTCTGCCCACATTTCCGTCTGGGAGAAAGCTGTCCCCCTGCTCCCATCTTGATGCCAGACACATCTGTATGCCACTGGGGCCTTTCAAGGTATCCCAATGCTGGAGTTCAGAGGAAGGGAGTCTGAGTAAGTCCATGTGTGGCTCTTTAATAGGAACTGCTTGGGACTCCAGAAGTTTCTTCCACCAATGAAGTCCCCGCTGGCTTCTGCAGCCAGAAGTTGTAGAGACTTATCCACCTGACACTGGAACCCTGCGCTGGGGGGCCTGGTGTGGAGCTGGGACTCCTTGCTCCCTGAATATCTCTCCCAAATTTTTATCCACCACACATGGATGTGAGACCAGCGTATTCATGTCTCCTTGCCTCCTACCAGTCTGGATGGATGTGTTTTCTTTAGTTTCATAGTTGTCCGACTTACACTCAACTTGATTTCTGTTGGTTCTGAGTGATTGTTTTTTTCTTTTCATTGTAATTCTGAAGTGGTTGTGTGAGGTGGTAAGCCATATTTACTTATGCCACCATCTTGACTGGAAGTCCTGGAGAATTTTCTTCAACTAGAGCAGTGACCATGCTAGCACAACTTCATGAATATACTAAATCACTGATTAACACACTTTCAGAAGTGCATTTTATTTTATGGGAATGATATTTCAATTGTTGTAATTTTTTAAAAAAGAGCAGATACAGAAATGAGAGCCCAAGCATCTTCCATGAAACACTTTTATTAGGAAAATGTCCCTCTCTGCACAGTACACCCCATCTTGGAAATTCACAATGCATACAGGGTGGGGCAAAATACAGGTTTACAAATGGAAAATAATACAATAGTTAATAAATAACAAGAATAAACTCTGTGTTTCCTGTACTCACAACTACACACCTACTTTTGCCCCAACCTGTATATTAAAGTTTCTAAGAAGTCCTTAAGAAACCTGATTTTGTGTTTAATCCAGTTTCCCAAATGCACTTAACTAAAGAACAGCTCAGTATACCAGTATCCTCCCCACCAAGCCTATTAATATCCATCTGGACCTAATGTTCCCTGGAAAACATTAGGAATATCTGTGCTCAGTATTTCAGAAATACAAAACAAAACAAAACAAAACAAAAACAAAAAGGATCAGAAGACTATTATTCATCATCTGTGGAACTGAAATATACCAGTGGAAATTTTTTAATGAATCTGTATTTATTGTCTAAACCAAATACATTTCTAAGAAGTAGTTCATATATTTTGTAAGCCAGTTAATAACTAAAGTACTTTCAATTTCCATGAATCTTTTGATAAAAAGAAATTACAGCCCAATTATTTAAACAAATATATCTTCTGTAAAGGAGAAATCATTTAGAAAATACACTCTTTCCAAGCCCTGGCTGGCATAGCTCAGTGGATTGAGCATGGGCTGTGAACCAAAGTGTCGCAGATTCGATTCCCTGTCAGGGTACATGCCTGGGTTGCAGGCCATGTCCCCCAGCAACCGCACATTGATGTTTCTCTCTTCTCTCTCTTTCTCCCTCCCTTCCCTCACTAAAAATAAATAAATAAAATCTTTAAAAAAAATAAGAAAATACACTCTTTCCTTACCCCATGCCTACAATAGAGATTTTTAAAAGTTTTATTAGCTCTCTAGGGTCTGACTTGTATCAAAAGACATGTCAGAAGTCCCAATAAATAACTCAATATTATAACACTTCCAACTAAAAATAAAAATGATTTTTTAAAAGGTAAAATTTTGTATGAAATCAACAAAGACATCAACTATCTGAAGCTCCTCCTATACAGCTCAAAAGTGAATGAGTTCAGGTTCATGCAACAACTTGTATCAAAATTATTAACATATTATTGTTCAATAAAAGCAAATCACAGAATACAAACCACAGTACTCAATTTACAAAAAGTTCAAAAGCAAGGGGTTTTTTAGTTTTTGTTTCTAGGAATATAATATATGTAGAGCTCTATAAAAAGAATGTCATGATAAAAAGCAAATTTCAGAAAAACTGTTAACTAGGGAGAGAGGACCTTTAACAGGAATGGTAGTGATATTCTTATATTGCACACTGTGGGCACAAAGAAGCTCACAACTCTGAATTTATACCATAAAAAGATCTAAAACTTCACATTTTCTATCACTGAAATCATAATACCGCATGTGAAATTTGTCATCAACTTGAGCAAATTTAATTTACCTTCTAAATACTGCATTTAATTTTGAAAGTCACATAAGAAAAAACAACTTTATATAATTTGATAACAATTTTATATAATTTTAACTTTATATAATTTTATACATAAAACCAGCATAGCTATACATTGCACTCATTAACATATGCATAATATATTCAAAACTGACCATTCCCATCCCCAAGAAGAGTATAGATGTAAAGTAAACCCTATACAAAAACAAGTTTTCAAAATGTAAATAGTGATGAGTAATTTTGACAAATAATTATTAGTATTACAAAAGATAACCTAATATTACCTGGGACAAGATTCAAAGGTAATCTTCTAGGTGAAATTGCTCTGGGGTGCTGCTTACTAATTTCTTCATAAATCTGAAGCCTCTCTTCTAAAGTGCCTGTTGTCAGTAAATACGTGTGAGATTCAAAGCATCAAAACCTCTATCTATGATGGAACACTAATACACTTTAAAAATTATGTTATAGAAATTGCATTAACAATACTAAAGCTGCTCTCAATTTTTATAAGAATAACATTAAAAATTCTGTGATGGTAAAATAATATAATCAGTAAATTACCATTTTAAACCCAATCTGGAGAAATTCAAAATTTCTCTAATTACAACAGATTTTATATCCAACTCAATTCATATATACAAGATGCAAAGACTCAAGATACCTCATACTGCCTTTGTCTTATATTCCTTACTGCAGAACCCATGAAAATGTTTCTTTATAAGAGCGATTTTCAACTAGTGTGCTGTGAGAATTTTTAAAACATGCAACACTTGACTATGCAGTCAGGAGCATTGATGTCTTTTCCCTTAGATGGGCAAATTAAAAAATGACAACAGCTATCCAGTGTGAATGAATCAAAATTATACCTCCTTTTTTTCTGTCAGATATATTTTTTGGAGTGCAGCAGAATTTTAGTCATTAGTTTATGTGTCATAAAATGAAAAAATTTGAAAATCACTGCTTTATAATATATCTTACATAAACCTTCTAGCCCAATGAAGCCTACACACATCCCCACAGACGTGTATAATATCCATTGATTAGGCTTAGAGAAGCAACACTTTTAAGATCTTGAATGCAAATGTTTCATATGTAGGATGACAAATTAAATATCTAAGGTAGCCTTGACACTTAATATCTTCAATGAAACTCTATTATAAAGAACCCCATTACTACACATCATGTTTAAAGTAGCAATCATTCTTCCCAAATACAATGATAAAGAGTATACCTTCCAACAGAAAGTTGTATCTTCCCTCCCAAGACCAACCTAATTTTATAGAACTAGATAGAGGCTCTACATACAAACTATATAATACTCTGCAACAACAATTTCCAGAATATAATCTTGATCTGGTTTGTTATTCTAAAACAATATCCTGCATAATTTACAAAGAGAGACTGACTACATGCATTATTTTACATAAAGACTAAGCCAACTCACAGCAGAATTTTCAAAAAAGCAAAAAACTTGTTTTTAAACTATAAGGTTTATAGATTATTTTAATTCGAACAACAGAAATACAATTATTTTAAGAATAACCTTTGGTGTTAGCAATCAAAATATCTCATAATAAACTATGTAGTGTTCAGTATCATGATTATAAACACTGCACTTGTCTGATTTTAAGACTCTTTCCTTCCCCCAATAATGTTTTGGAGCTCCAATGTGGCTGGATTTTTAGAACTTGGGTATGTGAAAAATAATTTTCACAACTGGAGACTTCATGAAATATTAAGGACACTTCCACTAAAATTCACATGAAGGTTTTTTTTGAAAAAGCAACCTCACAGGCCTAATGTTAAAAAATGACAAGCTGTAAGTATAACATAATTTTTTTCACTACATCAGATATAACAAGTCTTATAAATGTAGTTAAATTAACATGAAGCAAAATCAAACCATTTCAATGCCCTATTTCAAGTCACAAGTTGGAGCTCCAGAACTTACCATGGGGAAGAAAAGGTCCTAAGGAACCTAAAAAGATAAAGTAATGTAATTAGTTTTACAAACAATACATTTTAGGTTAAGTATGGATCCTGACATAAGGAATACAATACATACATTTCACTAAAGCATGTAAACAATCTGTATTATTAACCACATGTACAGTAACTGGTGGTTTAAAGAAAAATCATAGTTTTCTCACATTTCCAACTTTCAGACATTATGACTTTAGTCCTTTAAAAAAAATTGTTCTAACCAAAAATTAAATTTTCATCATTTCCTTAAAAATATCTAAGAAAAGTACTTTAAAAATTATAATATTAAATCCTAAATACAAATAGAAAACTTGGATTAATTTATAACAGTGATTAGGATACCACAAATATACTTTTCTTATGGTTCATACTACCATAAACGAATATGGGTAGCTACCTTTTAGCACACTTTTTAAATTTAAAGAGTTCTGCTGTTTGAACACCCCCCTGAGCCATATATTTATCCATAAGTAATATGATTTTAGAAATATTAACTCCTAATAATATCTAATTATGAAAATATTAGGAAATATTTGGACTGCTACTATATATTTCTGAAAGGGGTCAGGGTCATATAATTTTAAAAGATGTAAAGTATTTTCTGCTACACAAATTAACTTAATTTGACATTAAGAGACTAACTTTTAGCCCTGGCTGGCGTAGCTCAGTGGATTGAGCATGGGCTGTAAACCAAAGTGTCGCAGGTTTGATTCTTGGTCAGGGTACATGCCTGGGTTGCAGGCCATGACCCCCAGCAACTGCACATTGATGTTCCCCTCTCTCTCTCCCTCTCTCTCTCTCTCTCATCTCCCTCCCTTCCCTCTCTAAAAATAAATAAATAAAATCTTAAAAAAAAGATTAAAAAGAAAAAGAGACTTTTATGACAATGCTATATACCATATACTCTCAGTAAAATTTCTTTGGCCCAATTCTTATATTAAGAGGTTAAGCCCTGGCTGGTGTGGCTCAGTGGACTGAGTGCCAGCCTGTGAACCAAAAGGTCACTGGTTCAATTCCCAGTCAGGGCACATGCCTGGGTTGCAGCCCAGGTCCCCAGTGCGTGTGTGTGTGTGTGTGTGTGTGTGTGTGTGTGTTGCGGGGGGGGGGGGGGGCAAGAGACAACCAATCAATGTTTCTCTCACATACTGGTGTTTTTTTTTCCTCTCTTTCTCCCTTTCTTCCCCTCTCTCTAAAAATAAAATAAAATCTTAAAAAAAAGAGGTTGAGGATAACAGACCTCTAATTCTTTAAAAACATTAAATAATTATGACATTTCTCAGAAAGAGCATGCTCATTTTCTTTCCCAACTCTCTAAATAGGTAATATTATAATAAGTCAAGGAACCTAAAATTATCTGTACACATTATCAACTAAGTGTAAATATTTTAATATTTTAATTAATTTCCACTTTGGTGTTTAACCAGTAATTTTCCTACACTAAAAACTGAATCTTAGGGCTAAAAATATTTGTTCTCAAATATTATTACTTAAATTTTATTACACTTCAAACACTAAATGTAGGTAGAGGAGAAAAATCATTACATACTAAGCTGTAGAGCTTTTTCCAAGCCTTCATAATAACACCAATTTTCTGCATTCCGGTCAATCAAGTTTTTGAATACTTCACTGGCTTCTTTTAATCTTCCCAATTTCAACAGCATTTCCCCTAAAATTAAATTTAAAGGCATACTCATTTAACTTAAACATGAAATATCCTTCTGATCCCAGAGATTGCACTAAACATTAGGATAATAGATGTTTATGAAAGACAGTACTGTATGTGCCTTCCTCTGGGGCATATTGCAGTTTATATAACTAAACATAGATCAATTTATAGCTTGCCTTCAGAAATAGACTTTCATTTACACATTCTGCTATACTAAAATTCTTTTTGGTTCCTTCCAACATCCCAAATATACATACAGAATATTAATTTATTAGAAAACTCCCCTGGCTGGTGTGGCTCCATAGATTGAGCACTGGCCTATGGACCAAAAGGTCAACGTTTCAATTCCCAGTCAGTGCACATGCCTAGGTTGCAGGTTAGGTCCCTGGCAGGGGGAGTGTGAGAGGCAACCACACATTGATGTTTCTCTCCCTTTCTTTCTCCCTCCCTTCCCCTCTCTCTAAAAATAAATAAATAAAATCTTTAAAAAAAGAATTAAGTCAGTCAGTGGCTACACATCAACAAGTAAGATTTCCATCAAGATGGCCACATAGGCAGACATGGCTCACCTCTTTGCATAACCACATCAAAATTACAACAAAAATACTGAATAACCATCACTCAGAACCATCAGAAATCTAGTTGAATAGAAGTCTGACAACTATGGAATTAAAGAAACCACATCCATCCAGACTTGTAGGAGGGGAAGAGATGTCTAACAGGCTGGTCCCTCATCCATGTGCAGTAGATAAGAATTTAGAAGGTGTATCACAGGAGCAAGGAGTCCCAGTCCCAACCAGGCCCCCCAGCCCTGGGTTCCACTGCCAGAAACATAAGTGCCCACAACTTCTAGTGGCAAAAACCAGCAGGGATTGAGTCAGTGGAAGAAACTTCTACAGCCCCAAGCAGTTCCTCTTAAAAGAAGCCACAGGTGGACTCACTCAGACTCACTCCCTCTGATCTCCCACACTAGGACAGCAGCTTGGAAAGCACCAGTGGCATACAAGGAAAAACTAAAGTGTCCAGCATCAAAGTGGGAGCAGAGTCCTTTGTCCCTTTTCTAAACCCTCCCCCGCAAAGCCAGCAAGATGGTGCCATATTTGAGACTCCCATCAACCTGGTCAGCTCTCAGCACTGTTTGACCTGCCTTGGAGAGCCCCACAGACTCTGCCCCACACAACTTACGGGCCCACACAAACTGCTTTTCCTTATAAATGGCTGGTCTTGGCAAAAGCTTCACAACTTCCAAAATCTCACAATCAAGCAACAGCTAGTTTCAGTGAGCCCCAGGCCTGGCATTAGCAACATCCAGCCTAGATTCACAGCTTGGCTTTGCATGGGAATCTCCAAGCCCAGCAAAATGAGCAGCCACCTCAGATTGCTTTATAGCTCAGGCAGGATGGCTTCAGGCAAAACACAAGTGGGAACTGACCTTTACTTGCACCGCCAGGGAAACCACAGGGCCAGCGCACCCAGTGGACAGCTACAGACCACATCAGAGCACCACCACCCTGACCCTGTAGTACAACTGATCTTCCATGGAGGGCAGAGACTGGTGGTCAATGGTCATAGCCAAACCTTGCAGCTGACTGGTCTGGGTAAATCCCTCTCATTGATCTGCCTACAGCAACCAAGGCTCAACTACAAGAGAAGGGTGTACTCAGCCCACATGAAGGACAAGCCTCAAGTACCCAGCTTGGGAGACAGGGGAAGCTGTGCCAATGGACCCTACAGGACACCTAGTACATAGGCCACATCACCAAAACATGGAGTCAAAGCAGCTCTACCTAATACACAGAAACAAATACAGGCAGGCTGCCAAAACGAGGAGACAAAGAAACATGGCCCAAATGAAAGAACAGACCAAAACTCCAGAAAAAATGCTAAATGAAGTGGAAATAAGCAATCTTATCAAATGCAGAGTTCAAAAAACTTGTTAAAAAGGGTGCTCAAGGAACTTAGTGAGGACCTCAACAGCATAAAAAAGATATAGTCAGAAATAAAGGATACACTAATGGAAATAAAGAATGATTTACAGGAAAACAATAGAGTGGATAAAGCCAAGAATCAAATCAATGGCTTGGAATGTAAGAAAGAAAAAACAACCAATCAGAACATGAAGAAAAAGGAATCCACAAAAATGAGGACAATATTCTTCCAATGAGGAAACAGACAGCCTGTGGGACAACTTCAAGTGGTCCAATACCCAAGTTACAGCAGTGTCAGAAGGAGAAAAGAAAAAAATTAGAAATCTGGACAAATGATGAAAGAAAACTTCCCTAATTTGATGAAGAAAATAGACATGCAAGTCCAGGAAGCACAGAGAGTCCCAAACTAGATGGACACAAAGAAGCCCACTCTAAGACACATCATAATTAAAATGCTAAAGTTAAAGATAGAGAATCTTAGAAGCACCAAGAGAAAAGCAGTTAGTTACCTACAGAGTAGTTCCCATAACACTGTCAGCTGATTTCTCAGCAGGCTAGAAGAAACTGGCAATACATATTCAAAGCCATGAAGAACAGAGATCTACAGCCAAGATTGCTCTACCCAGCAAAACTATCATTCAGAATCAAAGGGCAGATAAAGTGCTTCCCAGACAAGAAAAAACTAAAGGAGTTCATCATTATCAAACCATTATTATGTTAAACGTTAAAGGGACTTATTTAACAAAAAGATCAAAACTATGAACATTATAATGGCAAAAATACATATTTATCAACAACTGAATCTAAAAAACAAATTAAACACATGTGAAGAACAAAGACAGAATCATGGATACAGAGAGCCTTATAATGCTTAACAAATGGGAGGGGGTTGTGGGTAATGAATGAAGAAATGAGGGAATTAAGAAGTATAAATATGAAGTTACAGAATAGCCATGGAGATACAAAGTACAGTATAGCAAATGCAATAGTCAAAGAACTTATATGCATGACCCATGGATATGAACAGTGGTGGCAGGACTTCCTGAGGGAGTGGGAAGTGATGGGTGGAGGGCAGAAAAGGGGGAAAACTCAAGACAACCATAGTAGCATAATCAATAAAATAAAATTAAAGAAAACAAGTAAGTGTAAAGTATAGCAGTTAAAAAGTAAGGGCTCATGAAAAGACATGAAGAAAACTTAAATGCACGTTACTATGAGAAAGAAAGCAATCTCAAAACCTACATGTTGCATAATTCCAAATACACTGACATTCTGAAAAAGGCACAACGATGGAGACAGTAAAAGGATCAGTGGTTGCCACTGTTGGGGTAGGGCAAAACAAACAGGCAGAGCACAGAGGATTTTTAGGGCAGTGAAAACTAATACTCAGTATGATACTTTAATGGTGGATGCATGTCATTATACATTTGTCAAAACTGAGAAGGTGTACAACATCAAGAGCTAACAGCAATGTAAACTATACACTTAGGGTGGTAAAGATATGTTCAGTGACTGCAATAAATGTAGCACTCTGGTAGGAGATGTTGATAGTGGAGGACGTGATGTATGAGTAGGAACATACAGTACATGAGAAATTTCTGAACCTTTAATTCAATTTTGCTGTAAAATTAAATCTACTCTAAAAAAGTCTATTAAAATTTGTTTTAAAAATAAGGGCTTTTTGAGCAAGGGCTGGGAACTAAAGTGTCCCAGGTTCGATTCCCAGCTAGGGATAGTACTCATGTCAGAAGTGCTAAACTTTTAAATTAAATAAAATGATTTAAGCAATTACCATACTCTGAAACACAGGAAGAATAAACAAATGTTAGCTATTATTTTTATTAAGTTTTGGAAGTCCTGCAACTATACTTAATTTAGTTTTAAACTAATTATTTCAGTTGGACATTCTATAATAGAGTATTGCTTATGGAATGGGTAATTGATGAACAAAGCTTTGTTAAGAAAAAAATGTGCTTGACTCTTTGCTGATGAACATATTTAACAAAATATTAGAATCCTGCTTTCATAATTAACCCATAATGAATCTTGCTTTCTTGTTGATCCCAGTCATTTACTAGTCTCATTATATTTTACTATACACGGAGATATACGAGTATATATGGATGGATGGAAAGACAGACAGACAAATAGAAACAGACAGACAGATACATAAATAGAAAGACAGACAGACAGACAGATAAATAGAAAGACTGACTAGCTCTAAAAGCAGTAAAACATTTTGTTTAAGAAAATGAAATCTGGCCCTGGCTGGTGTGGCACAGTGGACTGAGTGCCAGCCTGCAAAGCAAGGGGTCACTGGTTCAATTCCTAGTCAGGACACAGGCCTGGGTTCTAGGCCAGGTTCCCAGTAGAGGGCATGTGAGAGGCAGCAACACACTGATGTTTCTCTCCCTCTCTTTCTCCCTCCCTTTCCCTCTAAAAATAAATTAGTATTTTTTTTTAAAAAAAAGAAAGAAAAAAAAAGATAATGGACTCTGGAGTCAAAATTCCTGGCCTCAAACCAGCACTACCCAGCTTACTTAGCTGTGTGACTATGGACAAGTCACTTAACCTTTCTGTTTCTCCATTCCCCAACTCTAAAGTGAATAAAAGAACAACATCATAAGGTTGTTACGAAGATTAAATTAATTGATAATGGCTTAATGATTAATGGTTTAGAATGGTGCCTGATACATAGTAAGTCTTATTTAAGTGTTAGGACAGAATAAAGTACATGGTTTTTGTTTTCTTTAACTGAGGCCATGAAAAAGAAAAAGCACGTCAACTAACCTTTAATTTCTTCCACCAAAAGTTTATCACATATTTGTTTCTCATATGTTTCTATATGTTCCAAAGATTCTTGAAACAGATCTGCTTCTCTCATCACTTGATTCTGGTATAATATCAATTCACTGTACTCATAGTCTATTTTGTTGAGAGGAACCTAAAAAAAGAAATGACCAAATTATCTTATACAATTACACAAAGCAGTTTCAGATCTTTAATTTCACTCCTTTCTCAGGAAAGTAATTCACACGAACTTAAAAATGCAGCCCACAAACAATTACAAATAGAACAGTGATTAACAGCTAAGATTAATACATTTTTTTAGAGTTCATTTATTTAGTTTTAGAGAAAGAGGAGGGAGGGAGAAAGGGAGGGAGAGAAGCAACAGTGAATGGTTGCCTCTCACACAACCCCAACTGGGGACCTGGCCCACAACCAAGACATGTGCCCTGACTGGGAATGGAACTAGTGATCCATGGTTTCACAGGTTAGCGCTCAATCCACTAAGGCACACCTGCCAGGGCTAATACATTCTTTAAAATGAATGAAGGGGTAGAACTTCAGTATATAGCAAAACAAATAGGTTCTATACCCCCCAAAAGTATAAAAATGATTAAAATCCTACAGAATCTATATTTAAAAACCTATTAGAACTCATTGAGGAATTAGGCACGATGATAGAAAACAAACCAATATGTCATACAAAACCAATTATGTTTCTATACACTAGCAACAAACAACCCCAAATTAAAATAATTTCATCCACAATAGCATTAAAAAGAACAAAATATGTAGGAATAAATTTAAGAAACAATATCTATATACTGAAGACTACAAAATATGCTGAGAGAAATTATAGACCTAAATAAATGGTGAGATAGTGCATCTATATTTATGGATCAGAATACTCAATAATATTTTAGTGGCAATTCTCCCCAACTTGTTCTATAAATTCATT
Organism: Phyllostomus discolor; assembly: GCF_004126475.2. Lineage (NCBI taxonomy): Eukaryota > Metazoa > Chordata > Mammalia > Chiroptera > Phyllostomidae > Phyllostomus > Phyllostomus discolor. Next base: position 42,278,680 of record NC_040913.2, on the reverse strand, counting down.
GCAATTCCCACTAAACTCTCAGCAAGCCCTTTTTTTTTAAGAAATCTTTAAGCTAATCCTAAAATTCAGATGGAAATAAAAGAACCCTACATGACCAAAAGAATTTGAAAAAGAAGAACAACATAGGAGGACATGCATTTCAAATTTCCAAGTTAACCACAGTTACAGTAATCAATACAGTGTGGCACTGGCATAAGGATATACATATGGAACAGAATACAAGGTCCAAAATTAAGCTTTTATATTCTGGTCAACTGATTTTCTACAAAGGTGCCAAGGCAATTCAATGGAGAAAGGGTAGTCTTCTCAACAAATAATGGTGGGACAATTAAATACCCACATGTAAAAAATGACCTTAGACATACAATTCATACCTTATACAAAAATTAATTCACAGTGGATCACACACCTAAACATGAACACTGAAACTATGAGAGAAATCTTAGAAGAACAGAATAAATTCTTTGTGACCCTATGCATAAAAGAAAAAATTAGTAAATTAGACTTCATCAAAATTATAAAAGTTTTCTTTTTCAGAAAACACCACTAACATGAGAACACAAGTTACAAACTGGGAGAAAATATTTGTAGATAATATACCTGATAAGAAACTTGTATTAAGAATATAAAGAACTCTTACAATTCAGTTGTAAAACTAATAACCCAATTAAAAAATGGGCACAAGATTTCATCAAAGAAGAAATATAAATGGCTAATAACATAAAATGGTCAATGTCATTATTTGTTAGGAAAATACAAAAATATCATTAAAAAAGATACTATTATGCACCCACTAAGATGGCTATCATCAAAATTTTAGACAATAGCTCTAGCTGGTATGGCTCAGTGAATTGAGTGCAGCCTATGAACTGAAAGATCACCAGTTCAATTCCCAGTCATGGCGCAGGCCTGGGATGCAAGCCAGGTCCCCATTTGGGGGCATATGAGAGGCAACTGATTGATGGACCTCTTGCACATCGATGTTTCTCTCCCTCTTTCTCCCTGCCTTTCCTTCTCTCTAAAAATAAATAATATGTTCTTTAAAAAATCAGGCAATAACTGGTACTGGGGATGGGTAGAACTGGAACCCTCATACATTGCTGAAGCCACTTAGGAAAACAACTAAGCAGTTTATTAAAAGGTAAATACATAGTTACCAAAAACCCCAAAAATTTCATTCTTAGATATATACCAGAGAGAAATTAAAACATAAGTACACACAAAAATTTGTGCACAAATATTCACAGCAGCATCATTCATAACAAACTAAAAACAACCCTTATGTCCACCAATTAAATAGATAAGCAAAGTGTGGTATATCCATAATGAAACAGTATTCAGCATTAAAAAAGGATGAACTACTAATATATGCTCTAATATGGACGAATCTCAAAAAGATGCGAGAGAATAACAATCTAGAGACAAAACACTACCTTATGATTGCCTTTATATTATTGCACATGCATTATTTACACATATGGAGAACTATGTTATTCTGTAAGTATTAGCTGAACTAGGCTCTGGGACAGAGATAGAACAAAGGACTTACTATACAAACTCTTTTTAAGAATTACTTGATAAATGAAAGGAGAAAGTCTATCACTCTAGCAGGTAAAATTACTTTGGCTATCATTTCAAAAAAAATACTTTGCTTTCAGAGTAAATATCAAAGACATTTTCATCAAGGAAATATAAAGAGGATGATGTTAGCAAAAATACCTCCAAAAACTCATCTCTCCATAAAAGCAATAAAGAAGCTGGCAAAAAAACTCTCAGAATCACCTTTTTCAGAACTCTGAGAATTAACCAAAGGCCTACAGCAACCTGGGGAGCACTTACTGAAGAAAAATGGCTGGATCTTGGTAAGACCAGTGAGCTCTCTAGTGTTTTAACTTGTCCTAGTTCTATCCCATGCTCTCCAGCTATTGATACACAGTAGCCTTGAAAAATATGGCCCTGACTGGTACGGCTCAGTTTTCTAATCCAGATTAGAAAAACTAAAAAAGCTGACAAGTGACAGCAAAGACATTGAGGAAATAATTGTAAAACCTTGCTGGTAGGCATGTAAGGTTAGTGACAGCTACTTCAGAGTGATAACAATACTAAGGATGAAAACACACAGCCACAGCTCTGCAATTCCAGTTTTAGGTATATACTGAAGAGAAACTCACAAATATAACAGACAAGAATATTCATTACAGCATTGTTTTTTAACAGAGCCAAGCAGAATGGATAAACTATGATGTTTATATAAGGAAAACCAAGTAGCAATTAAAAATGGATAAACCAGCTAACCCTACATGTATCAACACAGACACATCAAGAAAAGCTAAATGAAAAACTGTATTTTCATAAACATTCTTAAGTATACAAAATAGTAACTTTCATGAACTTATGAACATAATGTAAATGCACTAAATTGATTTATACCAATTCCAGAATAGTGACTACCTCTAGGGAAGTATATAGGAGGACCTCGGCTGTTTCTGTAAATTTATTCCTTTAAAAAATAATAAAATCCGCCCTGGCTGGCAAAGCTCAGTGGATTGAGTGCAGGCTGCGAACCAAAGCATCACAGGTTCGATTCCCAGTAAGGGCACATACCTGGGTTGCAGGCCACGGCAACCGCACATTGATGTGTCTGTCTGTCTGTCTGTCTCTCTCCCTCTCTCCCTCCCTTCCCTCAAAATAATAATAATAATAATAATCTGGAGCAATATGACAAAATGTTTACATCTATTTAACTTATCATGTCTGTTTCTGTACTTTTCTATTTTACATATATATTAAATTGTAGTTATTAATGTTCATATCAAATATAAAGCAACATATATTAGAGAAACAACTCCTAGTCACAAAACTACTTTTGTTTTTCTGCAGTCTTTTATCACTTAAATATTGCTGAAATTATAGTATACAAAAATTTTTATATACATTTTGATTTAAAAATTCTGTTTTTTCCCCCTAACCACAGTTTACAATTAATGCTGTTCCACACCAGTTTCAAATGTATAGCAAAATGGCCAGAAAGCCATGCAGCCTAGAGTGTCCCTCCATCTCACCCCCACCACTGCCCCAAGCATCCACCTGATCCCATACCCAGTTATCTCGACATCACTGACCTTATTCTCCATGCAGCAATCTATGTCTCTGTGGCTATTCTGCAACTACCAATTAGTACTGCTTAATTCCTTTACCTTTTTCACCTAGCCCCCAATATCCATCCTACCTTCTAACAGCTATCAATCTGTTCTGTTATCCATGAAACTATTTTGTTTACTTTTGTTCATTAGAGTCCACATATAAGTGAAATCATATGGTATTTGTCTTTCTCTGAATGGCTTATTTCACTGAGCATAACACCCTCTAGGTCCATTCATGTTGTGGCATAAGATTTCCCTATTTTTCATGGCTGAGTAGTATTTCATTGTGTAAATGTACCACTACTTTTTTATCTACACATTTACTGATGGGCACTTGGATTGCCTACAAATCTTGGCTATTGTAAATAGCATTGCAATGAACATAAGGGTGCATATATTCTTTTGAATTAGTATTTTGGGTTTCTTCAGATACATTCCCAGAAGTAGAATCACTGGGTCATAAGGCAATTCCATTTTTAATTTTCTGAGGAACCTCCACACTATTTTCCATAGTGGTTGCACCAAGAAATTGTATTGTTTTAACATGTCAAATTTTTTCAAGTTTTTCCATAGGTCTCAAAGACTTTAATTCACATTTGGGGGTGGGAGTGTAACAGTGCAGCTCAAGAGGGATTTGTAATAAGGTCTAGAACTCAGGGTGTCCAGTAAATATAAAAATATAGGATGCCCTCACCCCCATAAGTCTGAACTGAAGGATAAGACACATGGAGCAGGGCCATTGAGTTATTTTGCATATTAGCAGCTGGCCAGCTTCATAGCTGATATGCAAAAATGGTTATTTTGCATATTTATAACAGCTGGCTAGCTTCATAGACATGTTAAGTAGCCGTGGCCAGGCTTTGAGCCAGGGGGATGAGAGTGACTTGGGCCCATAAAGTAGCTGGGAGGCAGTTACCCCTGGTTACAGCGCTTGCGTGAGAGCTTGGAGATGGTTAGTTCAATGCAAGGGGGCCATGCCTGCCTGGATTTACTATGGCAGCCCAGAAAGGCTGGAAGAATACAGGAGTGTTAGCAGGTATAATCAATTGTGGGAGGAGTTAGAAATGGGGTTGCAGGGGGAGATTTGCACAGGGATTTAAACCCAGACACAGCAGCCACATGGGGAGGAACCATGTGGTTTTGTGGGGGCTGACCACGCAGTTTTGGGGGCGGCGTGGGGGCTACCTTTACCACACAGCTTAAGAAGCAGGAAAGCAAGATGTAGAAGACATGCAGAGCTCTCTCTTAGCTGTTCGGAAGAACACAGGAAAGACAATGTGGGAAGGAAAGGGGTGAAAGAACTCTTGCTGGTGGGCCATGAGATGGTGCCATGTGGGTTTGGATTAAGAACTGGAGAAAGAAGCGACATAGTTGATGGTCCTGGGAACCACGGGAGGCCAGCCAGCCGAGCACAGATTACTGGGAAGAACTGGGAGCTAGCCGAGCCGTGTACTTCTATTTTTTTCTTCCTGAGCTATGGTACCCCCGACTGGCCTGACTAGGCAAAGGGGGGAAGGAAGGACTGTATATGTTTGTTGGTGTTCTAAGGGACTTTGGGATTTTAACAAATACATTAAGTCATTACTCAAAACCTGTATAACTTTTAGCCAAAACTCAGGCATTTTCACCAAACTCTGGCATTGAGAGCCATAATTCCTAAGGACAGCGGGCAAGATGAATCTAGTACAGAGGGACCCTGGGGGGAAGGGGGTCCATTCAGTAACAGTATCTTATCTCCCATCACGAGTCTATTCTGTAACAGAGGCAATACTGAAATCAGCTATTTTATTTGTGAAGGTAGGAAAAAATGTTAAAATTAATTCCTTACTTGCTGAGTTTGTCTAAATTCTTCCAGTAGTTTTAGTGCCATATCATAATCTTTCAGCAAATGGTAAGCAATAGCATATCCAATCCAGGAAGCACGCTGAGTTGGGCGTAACTGAAGAAGCTGATACCTTGTCTCCTTAAAAAAAATAAATAAAATAATTGTCTTTTTTACTTTTTTAACTTTCTTTAAAATATTTATTAAAGCAATACCTTTAATTCCTTTCTAATGAATTCAATTAACAAATATAAGTTCCACAATAAAGTATACTTTTTGAGTTTATCTAAATTACTTAAGTTGTAAAATACCCCATAATGCTCATTGTAAGGCTGTCACAAAAAAGCTGTCCTTGGTACCCATGTTTTTGGGCTAACTTATAAAATTACCTTTACATAATAGAATTTCTTTTGGCAATGACACATCTTAGAAGAAAAAGATAGTTTTTTACTGAACTAAATTTTGCTGTTTATAAAATTATTATATGAAACTATAAAGGACTTGCACTATTACAGCAAGCCCCAGAGACAGGATGGACACAGCCAGGGGGAAATCTCAGACATCTGACAGGACTTTGCAAGCAGAAACACCACTGCTGCCACTTTAAGAGAGGTCAGTATCTATGACATTATGAAGAAAACACCAGAAGTTCCACAATGCTGCCCTAGAATAATCAACATCTTTTCACTAGCAGAAAAATCTAACCTGCCTACACAGGCCTCACTTCTTTGTTGCTCATATTGCCTCCAAGTTTTAGGCACATGCAACTGCTTGGAGGAACAGGATCTCATGAAGAACACCAACAGCAACGGAATTTTGAAAATGTAGTGTTTAGCTTCCATGACTCTGTTGTTGGAATGGGTACCATCCACAGTATATGCCAAAAGGAGAAACATGATCAGATTTTTTTTTAAAAAGATATCTTTGACAAAACAACTGAGTATCACTCCACTACTTTCATGTGTGTCTAGATCCTTTTAGGCATATTAATTTCATACACCTAATAGAGCTAAGGAATGAGAGCTATTAGCACTCTCATTCCTTATTTTTATTGTTGCTCCTGTCACTCTACTCTTTTATTAAAGTCTGAATCAGTTTTCCTCACTCTGCCAAATCCTACCATCATCCTAAGCATTACAGATCACCCATCCAACATCCTATCTTCTTAGACCTGAGATTGCCTCATCTTTAATGAGCTCCTCCACGCCTTTTCAGAAACCCGCTCCCACAACCACATCCTAGACCAGCAATTTTCAGCTAGTGTGCCACAAGAAGTTTTAAAACATGCAATACCTGACTATTTAGTCAGGTGCACCAACCTCTTTTCCCTTATACTGTCAAATAAAAAATGACAACAGAATGACTTCCAGCAAAGATGGAGGCGTAGGTAGACACACTGTGCTTCCTCGTACAACCAAGACAGACACAACAATTTAGAAACAGAATAACAACCACAACTAAGAGAAAATTGAACTACATGGAAGTTGGACAACCAAGGAGTTAAAATAGATACGTTCATCCAGACTGGTAGGAGGGGCGGAGTCAGCAGCACGGAGAAGGGTCTCGGAACAAAGTGTTGAGACCAGCTAAGGCAGCCCAGGCACACAAGACTGCAGCAGGCAGACCCTGGGCAGGCAAGCAGCGGCTGGCAGACCCCGGCCGAGGGGTGATAATGAGCAGACCCAGCAAGGTGGCAGTTGTGAAGCAAGGCACTGTGCACAAGGCAGCTGGCTAACCAGGCAGTCCCAGGGTCCCAGCTCCAGGAAACAGAGCCTCAGGACACCGACTAAAAACACCTGTGGGGGTTGACGTGCAGGGAGAGACCCCCAGCCTCACACAAGAGGTCGCTGGAAAGTCCCACGCGGTGCACAAGCCCACGCACACAGGAATTAGCGCCAGAAAGGTCAGTTTGCTTGGAGGAAATGGTGGAAGGGACTGAAGTCCCATGGAGAGTGGAGGAAGTGCCATTATTTCCTCTTGGACCTTGCCCCCACATACAGTGTCACAACCCAGCAACTGGATTGCCCCACCCTGGTGAACACCTAAGGCTCCACCCCTCATACATAACAGATGCGACCAAAAAAAAAATAAATAAATAAAAAAGATGGCTCAAACAGAAGAACACATGAAAGCCCCAGAACCAATACTTTTAAGCAACTGAGAGATAGCCAACCTATCAGATGCACAGTTCAAAACACTGATGATCAGGATGCTCACAGAATTGGTTGACTCTGGTCACCAATTAGATGAAAAAATGAAGGCTACAATAAGTGAAATGAAGAAAAATACACAGGGAACCAATAGTGATGGAAAGAAAGCTGGGTCTCACATCAATGGAGTGGACCAGAAGGTAGAAAACAATATAATCACAAAAGAATGAAGAAACAAGAATTCAAAAAAATGAGGAGACGCTTAGGAACCTCCAGGACATCTCGAAATGTTCCAACACCTGAATTATAGGGATACCAGAAGGGGAAGGGGAAGTGCAACAGATTGAAAAGTTATTTGAACAAATAATAAAGAACTTCCCCAACCTGGCAAAGGAAATAGACTTCCACAAAGTCCAGGAAGCTCAGAGAGTCCCAAAGAAGTTGGACCCAAGGAGGAACACACCAAGGCACATCATAATTACATTAGCCAAGGTAAAAATGAAGGAGAGAATCCTAGAAGCAGCAAGAGATAAGGAGACAGTTACCTACAAAGGAGTTCCCATCAGACTGTCAGCTGGTTTCTCAAAAGAGACCTTGCAGGCAAGAAGGGGCTGGACAGAAGTATTCCAAGTCATACAAGGCAAGGACCTACATCCAAGATTGCTCTATCCAGCAAAGCTTTCATTTAGAATGGGAGGGCAGATAAAGTGCTTCTCAGATAAGGTCAAGTTAAAGGAGTTCATCATCACCAAGCCCTTATTATATGAAATGTTAAAGGAACTTGTCTAAGAAAAAGATAAGAAGATAAAAAACATGTATAGTAAAATGATAGCAAACTCACAATTATGAAAAACCTAAAACAAAAACAAAATAAGCAAACAACTAGAAAAGGAACAGAATCACAGAAATGGAGATCACAAGGAGGGTTAGCAATAGGGGAGTGGGAGGAAGAGAGAGGGGGAAAAGGTAGAGAGAATAAGTAGCATAGATGGTAGGTACAAAATAGACAGGGGGAGGGTAAGAATAGTATAGGCAATGTAGAAGCTAGAGAACTTATGACACATGAACATGAACTAAAGGGGGGGAATGTGGGTGGGAGAGGGTGTGCAAGGTGGAAGGGAATGAAGGGGGCAAATGGGACAACTGTAATAGCACAATCAATAAAATATATTTAAAAAAACAAAAACAAAAAAAAAATGAGAACAGCCAAAACAAAAATAGCTATCCAGTGTGAACGAATAAAACTTATACATATTTTTTTGGTCAGATCAGCAAAAAATACATTTTTTGGTGTGCCACAGAATGTTATAATTAGTTTCTGTGTGCCATGAGATGAAAAAAAGGCTGAAAATTGCTGCCTTAGGTTGTCAAATAAAAAAGTGACAACAACCAACACAGTAATAGCCAACCAGTGTGAACTCTGTCTTAAACCATAAATATATAGGTAATAAAATAGAGTTGCATCTTATTGGTCACAATGCATAATCAAGTTGCATCTAACTGGTAATTCTTGCTACCAGAAATTGTTATATATAAGTACAGGCACCTGCCTTTTTAAAAAGTCACTTCAGAGCAAAAAGAGTAGGTGATTACCATTTTTTTTGGTGTATTAATCAAAATTATATCTTTTTGTCAGGTCAGCAAAAAGTGTATTTTTTTGGTGAGCCACAGAATTTTAGTAATTCATTTATGTGTGCCATGAGAAGATAAAGGTAGAAAATCACTATCCTAGGCCTTATTTGCCCAGAAACCATGAATTCAAATATCTCACACTCTGGCCATAGTGCCTATGCTGTCAACACTCTCTTAGTGACATTCCTACCTTTGTTCTTAAGAGGACACCACCAGTAACTCTAGTTCCTTAGGTCCTTCACTTCTAACTGCTGGTTCTTTTATCTTCATTTATTTCACCCTCCTTCTTAGGAACCACTCTCTTGCCAGTATTCTTAATTTCTTTGCCTCATACATAAATATAACTGATTTTAACTCTCACCATACCCAAGTTGCTAAACAATGCTAAAGAAAAACTACACAACCTTGAAAAATGTTTATTATTAAGCTCAGCAAAACTCTTGAAACTTCTGTAAAAATTTAGGCATAGGGTATAAACACTTACATGGCAATAGAGGACAAAAGTAAAAAGTAAAGGAAAGAAGAGTTATTTAAGGAGAACTGTTAAGAGTTGAGTTGGTTGGTGGCCTCCTTCATATAAGAAAATAAAAGAATTCCATTTTGAACATAATGAATTTAGGATACACAGAGATGCCCGGCAAAGTTCAAGATGCCAGTTTGAAGAGATCTGGACTATAGATAGACTGAGGTATGGCAATCCTCACATTAATAAGAAAAGCTAATTAATCTTTACTTTTAGATTTCAAATATAAAAGTTGTTTACCAAATTTATAAATGTCAAACCCACAAAGAATCTGGTATAGCATTTGCACATAGGAGACAGCCTAATGTTGTAAAAAGCATTAAATGAATAAAGTTATCCTTTTTTGATGATCAAGTAGGCAGTTTTACAACTATAACTGGGAGAAGGTCCCAAGTGACCGTCCCCTTCTACAGACTATCATGAACAATCAAATCTTCATGATCACATGCTTTTAAATTGTATCTATTGTAAAAATGTGTACACTTAACACTAAAGTACTTACTCGGTAACCTTCAAGATCTCTCATTTGGATCTGCAACAGAGAGAGATCCCTCAAAATTTGCAGATTATCTTTATCTAATTTGAGGGCATTTCGGTAACACTTAATAGCTTCATCATATTTCTTATCAGAACGCTGCAAGAGTCCATATACATGCCAACCTATTAAGTTAAGGAAATACAAACATTCACAGGTACTAGAAAATACTATGCTGCATATCTATCTAATATAAAGTATACTTTAATAAAATAGAATTTTGTCTGAAATTTACTTCAGGATGATCTAGGATCAGAGGGAAGGGGACAGTAAGCAAGTGGTAAAAGATAAAATGAAATCAACTTTGACTGACAACTATTAAAATTATTGAAGCCGGGTTCTGGGCACAGGAGGGTTCACTGCTCTATTCTATTTGTGTACATGTTTGAAATTTTCCATAATATTTTTAAAATAACCTTAGAAAATTCTTGGTAAAATTCTTCACATTCCCTACCTTCTACCCCTCACTCTCCTACCCAAGTACCCCAACATTCATTTCCTACGTACTAAAACAAAACATATACAAAAATTGTAATTTTTTAAAAGATTTTATTCATTTATTTAGAAAAATGAGAAGGGAGGGAGAAAGAGAAAGAGAGAAACACTGATGTGTGAAAGATACATTGGTCAGTTGCCTCCTGCAAGCCCCCAACTGGGGGCCTGGGCCATAACCCAGGTATGTGCCCTGACTGGGAATCAGACAACCTTTTGGTTCTCAGGCCAGCACTCAGTTCACTGAGCCACACCAGCCAGGGTGCAATTATCTTTTAAAACAAGTTTATATTCAGTCAATTCTAAAACATTAGTCATTAGTTAATTCACTAGTAATATTAAAAACCAACAAGATTAAATTTTTATTTATTGTAATGAAATTCTTAGCATTTCTTGGAGCCAAAAATCCTGTCATACTTACATGCACTCTCTTTACTCAGGAGTAAGCACTGGGATAAAGAAATAAGTATTTAGTATTTTGAAAGAACTCTAAGCTAAATATGTGAGAATACTACTAAGACTATTGATATTCAATACTGGCCCACAAATAGATAAATTAAGCGTAAAAACATTAAGAAACAGGACAATATATAAAAAGGTTATGAATAAACATATAGACAAGCAAAACAGAAATGAAGATCATTTTAAAAAGCATTTTTGTTTTTTTATAAGCTGGGACAATAGACATAGGAAAATACACTTATGACTATCGGTGAAAATAGCTATGTCCCTGGGCAACAGAAACAAGCTTCAGAACCAATACAATATCATATGTAACACTAAATAAAATGTTTTAAAGCAAATTTCTTCTAAATTTCCTTCTTAAATTTCTAAACAAAAGTTTAAAAAATACAAATTTTACTACACAAGTTTACCATACAGATAAGTAATTTAAAATGATGGGAAAGTATCACTTGGTTTATGGTATCACTCCTATGGAAGCATAGGAGAAACAATGGGTTTCAAGTCACATATAATTATCAAAGTTACTCTTCTCACCCTGGCCAAGTGATGCAATTGGTTGGAGTGATGTCTCATATACCAAAAAGGTTGCTGGTTCAATCCCTGGTCAGGGCACATACGTTGGTTGCAGGTTTAATCCCTGATTGGGGGGGGGGGGGATGTGTATGAGAGGCAACCAATCAATGTCTCTCTCTCACTCTCTCCCACTGATGTTTCTTTCTCTTTCTCTCTCATTCTCTCCCTCCCCCTTATCCCCCCACCCATCAATGAAAACATATCTTCAAGTGAGGATTACTTTTCTCTCACACTAAGCACAACTGAAGTAAATACCGTATATACTATATAGAGATTCTCTTTAAAATATTCCAATAAATAGAAAATGAGGCATAGGGCACAGATTAAACCAATACTACAAAATGTTAATAATTACTGAAACTGAGTAATCAATACACAGAGTTCATTAAATTCTCTTCTGTATAGGCTTTAATGTTTTCATAGTAAAGTTTTTAAAATTTGAATTAGAAAAAACTAGTAAATGAAAAATACACATATGAAATTACACTATTCAACCACTGCAAAAGGATACAGACATGACTCTTGACATCATTACGAAGTCCTTTACGAACAAACTCATATGCTTCTTCTTTTTTTCCTAAACAGTTCAATGTTAAGCCTTTCATAGCCAAAGTCTCTGAAAAATATTTTTAACTTCTATTTACACACAAATGTTTCAAATTATCTTAGCACTACTTTAACCTTTGAGATCTGCCATGCTTATATTAACCTTTTTAATCCCATAGTTATAGCTTTTCTCCAAAAACTACTTTTTAATATTTGCTTAAAGCTTAGCCCAAGTCCTTTCCTAAAATTCCTTAGTGTGAGACTAAGTTGCTACAATGCTTTCCACTCTAATGAAGATTCTTTTTAAAGGAGGCTGAGATTAGTCTTCTGAGAAAAGGTAACAGGGCAGGCACCTGAACCATGTTGAGTTAAATCCACTCCATTAGTCCACACCTTTCACCTGAGATCAACTCTAATCAAGACTCCAATCTGATTTACACCCCACAAAACAATCTACCTTAACAAAGAGACACACACAATTTAAAAATAACCTTATTCAACATTGGAACAGACTGCATTTTTGGAAAATGTATTTCAACTAATCCTAATTAGGCTAATTAACATTATTTTGCATTTCAGGGATACAACACTCAGACTACAGGAGTGGCAACCCAAGAAAATGTTTAAGGTAGTTAATGAAAAATGGTTTAGAATGAAGTAACTGTGAATGATCCACAAGAAATAGTCCACAAGGGAATTAGACATGAACAATTGCTTTCAAATTGATCTCTGTGGATTCTGGTTTCCAGAACATGGTGGTACAACAATCCAAAACCCTGTAACCAAACATTTCTTTTATCTGTTGATACATAAAGAACTCCCTCATATGCTTCCATTTAGATAATGGTTCCACAGTGAAAAAGCTTGAAAACAAGCTTTACATTTCTAAAATTTATGAAATCAAGAGTTCTTTCCATTTCCTTCAAAGAACATTGTTAGAAAGCTGAACCAGGTCAGCCTATTTTCCCAATAAAATAGTCTCAAGAATTACCCAAGTCTAGTAATCAGAGATTCCAGTTAGCTATGCTTTGCTATAGGATTGTAATTTGCATATCTAACCTGATCCATCCTTTTAACAAACAGTGGTCACCAGTGAAAAAGAGTAAGACAAGCAAATATAGACTTATTAATACAGTACTAAAAAAAACCTCTCAAGATAAACAATCTAATAATAAATCAATAGTGTCATATTTATATATAAAGATCAGTAAATATATAAAAGATGTCTACCAAAGGACAAAATACATTTGACTGTATCTTTATATAGTATTGCAAATATTGTCCTAATTTTATACATAGAAAATCAAAGAATAAACTTCTAGTCAAAGTAATAGATGAAATCAGGTCATGAAAATACTGGTATATATTCCAACTGATCTGCAACTGACCAACCAACCACTTCCCATCTAATAATAAAGACTATACATATATAAACATAATAGAAGTAAAGTAACCTAGAATAAAACTGATATGAGACATAACTAAGACTGTTAAATATTTATATACTCTAGTAGAGAGCTACAAGGCCATGGAATCTGGGAAGTATTCTTCTTTCACTGTTAGGAATCCTATCTATCTGATTTCAGAATTAGACTTCCCCAAAGCAGTTTCTCACAGGTAAGACAATACCTCCATGTTCAGCAAATTTTGGATTCGAAAGAATCATCTTGCAAAACTTGAGGCCATTTTTGTATTGCTTCTGTTCATAACATTTCTGTAAAGAAATATGAACAAAAATTATTTTATAAAATGAATATACATGGAGCAACTTTTCATTGCATAATATAAGTTTTAAATTCAAGATCCAAAATGAGGTCTAGAAACGTGTGATGGAAAAGTTTTATGTTAATTCATATCAAGTTGATAGAGAAAAAAGACACTTAAGAAACAGGGAATTTAATTGTCAATCAACACTGCTATAGCTTTTTAAAATTCAAAGTCCAAAAGCAAAAACATATATAACAACAAAGAAAAATACCAGAAACTTTATTAAAAGCTTTTGCTACTTCAAGAATGGAACCAAGAAATACACAAAATACTGCCCTTTATTAAGCAACTTATTATGTGTCTCTACAGAACTTGTTATAACTCATATTAATCCCTTATACTACATGTCATTACCACCACCATACAGATGTGGAAGATGTTCATAAATGTGTTTGTGAGTGACTCAGCTTAGCTGCAAACTCTGGTGTGACTCCAAAGATCATGGTCTTTCCATCACTTGTCTAATACAACTATAAGCAACCTCTTTATTCCTAAATTCCACCAGCCAGGCTAAGCAATCAGTGACTGTCCTCCACAACCAGTGATTATGAGAACACCTTCTCTCCTTTCACTTGCATTCTCCCTTATGTTGTTATGGTTGGTTTTCTCCCAATTTTAAAAGTCACTATTTATTAATAGACCAGATAACAAAAATAACCATGGTAGAACCTTAGTTGGTCCTTCTAATAAGCCTGTTGATCTGGTCTTCCCTGTTACCAACATATCTATCTACCTTCTGTAAAATGGGTGGTCTGTTTCTTCATTCCATCTCATGGAAAAGGCAATTTGAAGGGCCACCGGAAGTGGTTTGCTTCTTTGAAGCATTTTCCAACAGTATGTATCTCATGAATCTGATCCTCCATGCAGGTGATGCCATATTTACCAAGAGATCGAGCAATCAATGTGTTATCTGTCAGGGCAGTTTGGTTTCTGTTAATTTGTTGTTATGGTTATTCTTTCTACTACTTATATGCCCAGCTTATTCCCACCTTAGGGCCTCTGCACTTGTGTTCCTTCTACCTGAAATATTCTCCCTCAGATATTCCTGGGGCTAGTTCCTTATGATCTCAGTGTCACAGATCACCTACCTGGCCACTCTAGCTAATATTGACAGCCTCCTACCCCCTCCCCGCCAACAAACATTCTCTATCATATTACTTTACTTTCTACACAGCACTATCAACTCCTAAAATTTCTATTTAGGTGATTACTTATTTAGTATCTTATTATTACCATATTGTAAGCTCCTTGAGAACAGGGATCTTGCCTATTTTAAACACTCCTGCATCCTCAAGTTCTAGACAAATAAGCATTGCTCAATAAAACAGCCTACTAAGTTCAAAGAAAAACAGTACCAGCAAAGGAGGAAGAATGCTTAATCCTTGCAGCAGGAGTGGAATGTGGAGAAGAGAATTAAAAAAGTGTTAATAGAAAAAAATGTTTATATTAAGACTTCTTGATTGCCTCTGGGAAAAGAAATTTAATCGTTGGGAGAAAAGAATAGGACAGAAACCTGGATTTTGAACCATGCAAATACATTACTATTCCAAAGATATTTTAAAGTAAAAATTAAAACATATCTGAGTTTGACTATAGGAATTCACCTGGCAAATGGCAAGAACAAAAAAGAAGCAGAAGGAACTACTGGGGAAGACAAAAAGAAGTGTGTTTTCCTCTTGATTTGCCAAGTGGCCTCAAAAGTAATAATCGTCATACTACCAGTAACAGTAAAAATAATAGTTAACATTTATTGGAACCATTTACTATGTGCCAGGCACTGTTCTGATTTAATCTTTTGTTAAATCCCAGGAAAGCCTATGCGATGCATGTTTATCCCCATCTTAGACGGAGCAGCTGAGGTACACAGTTATTGAGTTTTCATGGCTAGTGTCAAAGCCACAATTCAAACCAAGGTAGTCTGTCTCAAGTGCTCAAGTTAAAGTCTTAGGTTCAGTCAGGAATACATACTTAGAACAAAAGACAGATTCTAGTTTTCAACTTTGCTACTAACCAGAGAACCTTAGCCACTTAGTCATTTACCATTCCTGGATTTGATTTTCTCAACTGCAAAAGAGAGTATGAAGTAGAGCTCGAATATTCAACAAAATGTAATCCCAACAGCCAGTTTGGGTAATAAGGTAGGAAGGCATAAGCTACGCAGACCATGTAATAAGCTAGCTGGTGAATTTGTATGAGTGTGTTTATATACACTGATAATTAATAAAAATTTACTGTTTTTGAAAAAACACTTTGGTTTAGCAACCAAACTTAATAATAATTATACTACAGAGACTTCAATTTGCCATGGAATTTGTTGTAGCAAAATTTACCCACATTTATTGCAATTGTGAGATGATGAAAGCATTCACTTTTGCAGTACCCTCCTAAAGTCATTTAACCTTATAATAAACATTACATACCCAGATAAGAAAATGTTTAGCATTTCCCAATTTATCTGAGGATAACGTTAACTCAGCATCAGCTTTAACTTTTCTGTAACTAGAGCATAATAAATCATGAAATTGTTTTTTGTTATTCTGCTGATAACATGATCTGAACTACAAGTATCCACATATTGAGAAAGTAAGTGTTCTGTCATCTTTTAGATATAATGTCAAATGTCCTGAAGTCTAACAAATTATAGATGATTTTTCATTAACATTTCAGATTCCCTAAAAATAAAAAATAAAAAAATCCAACTGAAAAGGGGACTTCCCCAATTCCATACTGTGAAAAACATAAATGTGTGAAGAAAAAAAATTAAATTTTTTAAAAAAGTATACTACAAAGCCGAGCGAACAATCTGCCACAATGCATTAATTACAATTTTTTGCTTTTACACTTGCCTCATTATTTGCTCAACACTAACACCATTTAAAATTAAGACAAAGTTTTTATCCCATCTATCATGTATTGTATCTTTTTTAACATTCTGAGTACTAAGTGTGAAGTTTCTATTGGCTAGAAACTGAACAGCTACTAGGAATTTTCATCTGCCATGGATAATACTTATAACATTCTAAACTCGGTGATTTTAGTAAAGGTAAGCAATAGCTAAGTTACATAACACAAGCTCTCAATAATAAATTCACCCTTAAAATCTAAACACTTATGTTCAGATGAAAAGACACACTAGGAAAAAACAGGTATTTACAATATTATTTTAAAAGCCATAGTCCCCAGTGTATTATAATATATTGAGAAAATCAAAGGCATGCTGCCTCTCCTCTCGGGAATAACAGGAACCCCTGGAAAACCTTGAAGGCACCCGGGACGCTGGCCCTCAACCTACAGAAAACACTTCTAGGAGGGCCAGTGGTCACCGCTACGGGCCACTATTCAGGTTACTGCTCACAGAGTAAACGCGTCCCTCAGGTGCAACACCAGCCAGTTCGCAAAGCATTTAACCACTTTCTCAAAGCCCGGACTGTGTGAATTAAAAGCAATGGGAATCATGTTCGCCTTCGTAATTTAGAAATGCTGTTCATGTCACCTTTTCACCTCCCTAAGAAAATAAGTACATCAAAAACAAGCTAAGCCTCCCCCAGCAAAAAGCTTGAACTCCCAGCGCTCCCTAATTTTGCCCTGGCCAGTATATACATCCGAGCACTGCTCCACCACAGGATCGCTCCAGCTTTAAGGGGTTTTAAGGGGTTTTGGGGCAACTGTTCAACAGATCAAACACAAAGCAGGAAATGTACACCACTCCGAAGAGAACCTGGCAAAGGAAACCAATTGGGGAAGGCAGAAGGAGGTTGCGGGTCTGGCCGCAAGGCTCTGCAGAGGGCACGGGTACCACTACTTGACCTACGCGCCCTCGCCCGGAGTAACAGCGGAGGGCGATGTGAAGTTTCTGGAAGGAGCGCTGCGGGACCCAGGCGAGCAGCCACAGAGGAAGGAGGCGCGCAGTGGAGGCCCGGGTGGCTGGGGACGCAGGCGGTCTGGCGGCCCGGCAAAAGGCGGGTAGTCAGGTCTTGCGGGCTCCAACGCAAACAAAGGACAGAACTGGGGGGCCCCCGTCAAGTGCAGGCGCTGCCGCTTGACCATTCGCTGCAACAAGCCCCGGACTCCCGGGGAGTGGAAGCACGCCCCCCCCCGCCACTCACCAAAAGGCGTTTGAAGAGGTTGCTCTCCTTCGGAGGCAGCTGCACGTTCGGCATTGCTTTGGAGGACGAGGAGGCTGGGTGACTGGGCGCTCTGTTCCGTAGGGGGTGGGCACCAGGACGAACTGCTGCCAAAAGTCCCGTGGGAGCGATGGGTCAGTTCATTGGCCTGGAGTTTGGGGTAGACAGATTCAGCAGGACTTGTGCGCAGCGCTGGGAATGGAAAAACGGACGAGGTCTGAGCAAGACACCCTCAGCTCCTGCCCCAGCTTGGGGCCAGCAGCGGCTGCCCCAGCGCGTAGCAAGATGGCAGCCAGGGCCTGCCCCGCCTGGAGCTGGGCGGTGTGCGCTTGCGCGAGGCACCCGGCTGCAAAGACCTACGGGGAGCTGGTGAGGTCAGGAGGACAGTGTTGCGGGCAAAGAGTTGTCAGATGGTCGCTCTTGTCTTCAGAACCTTGATGCTGAGAGGGGTTCATGCACCTAGGCACTCATAAATTGCCTCTATTGTGCGTTCATTGTTAGTGTCGTGGCCCAAGATAGTGTTAGTTACATCAGAGTTAGACTGGATTTCTCTCCACTCAAACTTAAAACAGTGCTGGAACTCAAAGTAAATGCTTGATGTAGGACGAAGTTGTGGAGACCAACGATGTATTCACCATGTATGTGAGGTCGTTGGGCAGACCTTGACATAAGCTGATGTAAAAGGACGTTTGAAATGTCTCAGTAAAAGAGCATTCCCAGCAGTTTAGAACACCTAACACTGTCAGTGAGAATTATGGTGGTTTTATGGGGCCACTGATTCCCCAAGTCTACCTACCCTGTCTCGTCAGATGGTTCACCTTTACACAAGACATATAATAAAGAAACAAGATTCAAACCCAGGGTCTTCCAACTCTGGGACACTTTCTATCATACATAGAAGGTAGAATATCCCAAAGCAAAAACAAAGCAGGAAAAGGTAAAATAGTGGCATAACATATGTGAGTGTAGAAAGATATGGATATGCGTAGTTGACAATAATAGTCATACATACAATGTATGTTTACATACATACAATGTAGGTTTAATATTAAGGAATATGTAGTTCTGACCAGTGTGGCTCACTTGGTTACGCATTGTCCTGCAAAGCAAAAGTTTGCTGGTTCGATTCTGGCCAGGGTACATCCCTCGGTTGCAGGTTCCATTCCTGGTTGGGAGTGTGTGAGAGGCAATGGATTGATGTTTCTCTCTCACGTGAGTGTTTCTCTCTCTCTCTGTACCCCTCCCTCCCCCTCTCTGTAAAAATGAATGTTTTAAAAAGAAATATGAAAATATTAGGTACACAAACTTGTTTATACATGTTTTGGATATTGTACATGGTTGGGAGACTACAGCATAATTGATGGATAATTGCATTAAATGGTCTGTAATTAGAGCCAGGTTGCAGCTTATTTAAATTTTTTTCTCTAACCTTGTTTGAGATGGTAGAAGTGAGAGTTCTAGGAACCCATCTTTATCAGTGTACTAGCTGTCATTCTTGTGAGAGGCTGGGTTTGGCTACAGTGAAGTTTTTCTGAAGACTCTTTAGCACATTTGCCCATTTCATGATGACTGACTTACAAGTGCACCTGCCCACACTGCACTGAGTATTAAGCAGTTTTTAATCAAAAATAGATATGACCTCCATGCTCCATCCTCCCTATTCACCTGATCTCTGCCCGAGAGATGTTTTCATTTGTTAGTTTGTGTGTGTGCTTCCCCAATGAAAAAAGTCCTCAAAGGGAAATAGCCTGCCAATGTGGAAGAGGTAAAACAAAAAAATGGTAGAGGCACTAAAAGACATCAAAATCAATGAGTTCAAAAACTGTTTTGAGCAATGGAAAAAAATATCTTCAAAAGTGTATTGCATCCAAGTGTATTGCACCTACTTTGGAGGTGACTAAAGTTTAAACAAGTAAGAATACACAATTTTTTATAAATAAATTCTGGGGAGTTTTGGGGTCACCCCTCGTATATATACACACACATACATACAGTATAGATTACATTGTATTCCTC
Source organism: Phyllostomus discolor (assembly GCF_004126475.2). Taxonomy (NCBI): domain Eukaryota; kingdom Metazoa; phylum Chordata; class Mammalia; order Chiroptera; family Phyllostomidae; genus Phyllostomus; species Phyllostomus discolor. Next base: position 42,258,892 of record NC_040913.2, on the reverse strand, counting down.
AATTTAGACCACTTTGAATCTAAATTGGAAAACACTTTATAAAAGAAAAAATTTTTTAAACTTTAATGCTCATAATGGTTATTTGAAAACTACTTATGAAGGACATTTGAAGGAGAAAAAGATAGAAAATAAAATTATTGAAATAAAGGTTTGAAAATGTACAATTTAGAACCAAAGTAAATTATCTGAGACTTCCAGCCAAGATGGAGGCGTAGGTAGACACACTATGCCTCCTTGCACAACCAAAAGAAGGACAACAATTTAGAAACAAAAATCAACCAGAACTGACAGAAAATCAAACCATAAGGAAGTCCAACAACCAAGGAGTTAAGGAAGAAACATTCATCCTGACCGGTAGGAGGGGCGGAGACAGGCAGTGGGGCAGAGAGGACTCACTTCAGGGTGGTGGCTGAAGGACCGGAATGGGCAAGGTGGTGACTGGCAGACCCAGCAAGGTGGTGGATCGTGGAGCGGGGCGGGCAAGGCAGCAGCTAGCGGATCTGGTGAGGCAGCGACTGGTGGAGCAAGTGGTCCCACGTTCCCACTTAGATGAATCAGGAGGAACATACCGCACAAACCAGGGTTCCAGTGGAGAAATAAAGCCTCAAACCTGTGATTGAAAACACCTGAGGGGGTTGAAGCAGCAGCAGGAGATACTCCCAGCCTCACAGGAGTATTCATTGGAGAGACCCACAGGGTCCTAGAACATTCACAAAACCACCCACCCAGGAATCAGCAACAGAAGGGCCCATTTTGATTGTGGGTAGCAGGGGAATTGACTGAAATCCAGCAGAGAGCAGAGCAAGTGCCATTGTTCCCTCTTGGACCCCTTCCTGACACACAGCTTCACAATGCATCAACGTGACTTACCCCACCCTGATGAAAGCTCCACCCCTAAGGTTCCACCCCTTACTACATAACAGGTGTGTCCAGACAAAAAAAAAAAAAAAAAAAGAACCAAATGAAAGAACAGATCAAAGCTCCAGAAAAAATACAACTAAGTGATGAAGAGATAGCCAAACTATCAGATGCACAATTTAAAAACTGGTAATCAGGATACTCACAGAATTGGTTGTATTTTGTCACAAATTAGATGAAAAAATGAAGGCTATGCTAACTGAAATAAAGGAAAATGTACAGGAAACCAATAGTGATGGGAAGAAAATTGGGACTCAAATCGATGGCGTGGACCAGAAGGAAGAAAGAAATATCCAACCAGAAAAGAATGAAGAAACAAGAATTTAAAAAAAAATGGTTTAGGAACCTCCAGGACATCTTTAAACATTCCAACATCCAAATTATAGGGGCACCAGAAGGGGAAAAGGAAGAGCAACAGATTGAAAATGTATTTGAACAAGTAAGAAAGGAGAACTTCCTCATCCTGGCAAAGGAAATAGACTTCCAGGAAGTCCAGGAAGCTCAGAGAGTCCCAAAGAAGTTGGACCCAAGGAGGAACACACCAAGGCACATCATAATTACATTACACAAGATTAAAGATAAGGAGAGAATCATAGAAGCAGCAAGAGAAATGAAGACAGTTGCCTACAAAGGAGCTCCCATCAGACTGTCAGCTGATTTCTCAAAAGAGAACTTACAGTTAAGAAGGGGCTGAAGGAAGTATTCCAAGTCTTGAAAGGCAAGGACCTACATCCAAGATTGCTCTATCCAGCAAAGCTTTCATTTAGAATGGAAGAGCAGATAAAGTGCTTCCCAGATATGGTCAAGTTAAAGGAATTCATCATCACCAAGCCCTTATTATATGAAATGTTGAAGGGACTTATCTAAGAAAAAGAAGATAAAAAGTATGAACAGCAAAATGACAGCAAACTCACAATTATGAAAAACTACACCTAAAACAAAAGCAACTAAGCAAACAACTAGAATAGGAACAGAACCACAGAAAGGAAGATAACATGGAGGGTTGTCAACAGGGAAGTGAGAGGGAGAGAGAGGGGGAAGAGGTACAGAGAATAAGTAGCATAAATGGTAGGTAGAAAATAGATAGGGGGAGGGTAAGAACAGTATAGGAAATGTAGAAGCCAAAGAACTTACATGTGTGACCCATGAACATGAACTAAAGGGGGGAACGTGGGTTGGAGGGGGTGTAAAGGGCAGAGAGGAGTAAAGGGGGGAATGAGACAACTGTAATAGCATAATCAATAAAATATATATACAAAATAAATAAAGTAAATGATTTAAGAAAAATATTTAGGGTGATAATGGAGAAGAAATTTAGGATGATGGAAGAGATGAAATTACCAAGAAGTTGTAAGAGACAATACTAAATGATCTTGTTAACAAACTAGACTTGAAGCAAGGCTAATACTAGTTTAGAGGGAGTTACCAAGGTTATTCTTTGAACTTTTTTTCTTTAAGTAGAAGAAGGTAGCAGGTTGACCTTTTAAGCCCTCTTAAACATCTTGACAGAAAATTGTTTCAATAATGCCAGCAGGTGGCGCATTTCATGTCTTTTTTTTTTCAAGCTAAGAAAAAAAATTGAGAACAAGAATAAAAGAAATGCTGCCTTTTTATCCTTTGTATTCTGTTTGTCTCAGGAAAAATAATAATAATATCAAGAAAATAATCTTTGTTTTGCTACTTCCTTTCCACCTTAGTGTTACCTTAAATTTTATATTAAATTTGTAAATAATTCCCGATTTCATTTTTTTCTATAGTAAAATAAACCTGATCAAAATCCCAAGCTATTGCTAATCTTCACATTGTGAGATTCTTACTGAATGCAAATCCAGCAACCTGCCTCTACGAAACTCAATACTCAAGAGGCAGGTGTTGATGTAAAAGAAAGTTGTTTATTTGCAGATGCTGGCCATCTGGAAGATTTGGGACTCATGTCACAAAGCCCAACTCCACTTCTCAGTGGAGGCAGAGGTTTTTAGGAGGGAGAGGGCAACAGAACAAAGAGATCAAGGGAGTGTGTGTTGCAAAGTTTTCTACATGCAGACAAACACAGTCCATTCCAATAAGGCAAGTGATTGTCCAGTGTGCATCATCCTGGTTTAGTCATCCTGGCTCCACGGTTGAAGGTCAGCAAATCTCCCAGAGCTGGAATGCCTGAAGGTCTTTTGAAATTAGTTTCTAGGATTCTTATACAAACATGTTCATCTATAAGCTACATATTAGTCAGAGTCAGCACTTACAGAAACAATGTCAAAAGAATGGTTGGTTGGGTTACAATTTCCCACTGTTAAAATTTTCCATTGTTGCAGGATACCTCAAGATGTGGTCAAGAGCCTAAACTCCAGAGAACCAGAAAGCCAAGTGCATCTTCATAATGTGCTATGAGCTATATCCCCAGAGTGCTATGGCCTGCTTCAGAGACTTTATGTTGCTTTCAGTGCCTCTGAAAATTTCCCAAAGGTTTCAACTTAGCCTAGAACAGTCTTTACACCCACTCTTGTCTGTTTCCTCTCCAAGATTGCCTGGATCTGAGGAAGTCCTGATGCTCTGCTTCTCTCAGGGAAAGCCCTGCGGACAAAAAAAAAAAAAAAAAAAAAAGCGGGGGGGTGGTTCACTGGGAAGTAACTTCTCAGAGTGATATGATCATAAAGTCCTACCTGGGCAGGTAGTCACACCACAGGCATATAACTTCTTTAGTAAGAGGGGTTTTTTTGTTTGTTTGTTTTGGTTTGGGGTTTTTTTGTTTTGTTTTGTTTTGCCTATAGTAAGCCCTGTCCATTGTTTCTGTGCACCTAGGTTAACACACCTTTGAAATAACTCTTCAAGACAACACATAATCTTGTTAACTGACCTGTAATCTAGTCCCCATCTTCATGTACTTTCCTCCTTAACTTCAAATGCATAAAAGAAAATGCAAAACTGTATTCTTGGGAGCATTTGAGATCTCACTCCCCAGCATATGTCATCAGTTTGGCTCAAATAAACTTTATAAAACTTCCTTACAGCAGCTATTTTTTTTTTAATTTTGAGAGGATATTTATTAAAGCTGGGGACAGTGAAACAAGGAAGGGCTTAGGATAGAAGAAGCAACAGGAGAGAGCCTAGGCAGAGTTGTTTTGGCTCTCTGGTGATGTTATAGGGGAAATAAAATGATCATAGGACCGCTTTAGGTCACTGGTAAGTCCAAGAAACGTGGGCCTTGGAGACAGGTTCCAGGGCTTAGTCTGAGATGAACTACTGCTGCCTATTGCTCCCCTGGTTCCAAGTCTTCTGGAGACCCTTAAAGTTTAGGAAATGCTTGCCTTTGAGGGAAGAAAGTCATTGGCATGCTCCCTGGAGGGAGAGCATGCTACAACAGCAATTTTCAAATGGTGTGCCGTAAAAAATTTTAAAATAAGCAGCACCTATTTTTCCCTTAGACTGTCAAATAAGAAAATGACAACAGCCAACACAATAGCTGTCCAGTGTGAATGATAATTTTTTTTTGGTGCATGCAGAATTTTAGTAATTAGGTTATGTATGCCATGACATTGTTGTGGAAAATCTACCCACACGTGGGGAGATAATGAAGCACAAACTTGATTACGGGCGTGGGGCTCAAGGGAGTCAATTCCCAAATCCTGAGCGGAAAAGGCTGGGTTAGGGGACCTTTTTATATACCAGTTACACAGGCAGAAAGGGAGGGGGACCAGCTGCTGAAAGCAAGCATTCAGAAGCAGGAACGAAGGTCAGCATTTCGGCCTTGAGATACCGTTACCTGGCAACCCCGCTAGCCAGCTCCTTACCTAAAAATAAGTTTTACTCAGCTTTTGTCCCGACAAAACTTGCAAGTGTTACAGAGAGCAGTTTCTTTTCCTGCCACAACATGACAAAGGTTGAAAATTGCTACTATACAGTCCAAGGCAGACACTTTATTGATACAAAATCCCTACAGAAGGATACAAATCAACCATGTCATTACTGCAGACATGAGTGTCCTTGGAATCTTTAAAATGATCTGGAGGTCTCTGAGAGGGAAAGTTTGCTAAAATCCCTATTCTCTGCCTTTTTGGTTTTGGGACTGAGTTTGCTTTAAATGGATCTGAAAAACAGCCCCACCTATTGTTGTTTTAGATTGCTTCCTTTTGGAAGCTGGGGACAGAGGATCATATAGTTTCTCAAAAGGATACCAGATTGTCAATGCCCATCACAAATTCATTCAACAACAGCAAAAAAAAAAAAAAACCCTATAGTCAACTTTACTGTGAGAAATATTTCAGACATCGTAGCTCTTGTTTGTAACTTAATCAAATGCTATTTTTATTAAATCAAGGTTTAAATTATGTATTCAAATTTTTATCCTGTAATGAAAAAGACTCTTTAAAAGTTTTTTTTTCTTTTTCTTTTTTTTTCTTTCAGTTTAAGAAAAAACTCCCGATTTCCGCCAAGATGGAGGCATAGGTGGACGCACCATACCTCCACGCACAATCAAGATTGGAACAACAACAATTTTGAGGCAGAATAACATCCAGAACTGACAGAAAATTGATTTGAATGGAAGTCGGACAGCCAAGAAGTTGAAATAGACCCATTCATCCAGACCGGTAGGAGGGGTGGAGATGAACAGACAGAAGAAGGTCTCGGCCTGGGGAGCAGAGAGAGTTGAGTGCATAAGGCATCCGGGGGGGGCACATAGGGCATCTGGGGAGCGCAAGATCGCAGTGGGTGGACCCTGAGTATGAAAGCGGCAGCGGCAGACCCAGTGAGGCGGCGATTGTGAGCAGGGCAGAACGTACAACCCAGAAACCCAGAGAAGGGACTGAGGGTCCCATGGAGCAACCACCATTGTTCCCTGTCGACCCCGCCCCCACATACAACATCACAATCTAGTGACTGGGGTGCCCAGCACTGGTGAACACCTAAGGCTCCTCCCCTCATCATAACAGGAGCAACCAGACCAAAAAAATAAAAAATAAAAGAAGAGAGATGGCTCAAACAGAAGAACAAATCAGTGCCCCAGAACTGATCTTTTTAACCGACTGAGAGATAGCTAACCTATCAGATGCACAGTTGAAAACACTGGTGATCAGGAAGCTCACAGAATTGGTTGATTTTGGTTGCAAATTAGATGAATAAATGCAGGTTACGATTAAAGAAATGAAGGACCTGGCTGGCGTAGCTCAGTGGATTGAGCTCGGGCTGCAAACCAGTGTTGCAGGTTTGATTCCCAGTCAGGGCACATGCCTGGGTTGCAGGCCATGGCCCCCAGCAACCTCACATTGATGTTTCTCTCTCTCTCTCTTTCTCCCTCCCTTCCCTCTCTAAAAAATAAGTAAATAAATAAATTTAAAAAAAAATGAAGAAAAATACACAGGGAACCAACAGTGATGGGAAGGAAACTGGGACTCAAAACAATAGAGTGGACCAGAAGGAAGAAAGAAACAACCAAACAGGAAGGAATGGAGAAATAACAATTCAAAAAAATGAGAAGCTTAGGAACCTCCAGGACATCTTTAAACGTTCCAACATCCAAATTATGGGGATACCAGAAGGGGTAGAGAAAGTGCAACAGATTGAAAATGTATTTGAACAAATAAGAAAGGAGACCTTCCCCATTCTGGCAAAGGAAATAGACTTCCAGGAAGTCCAGGAAGCTCAGAGAGTCCCAAAGAAGTTGGACCCAAGAAGAAACACACCAAGGCACATCATAATTTCATTAGCCAAGGTAAAAATGAAGGAAAGAATCCTAGAAGCAGCAAGAGATAAGGGGTCAGTAATCTACAAAGGAGTTCCCATCAGACTGTCAGCTGGCTTCTCAAAAGAGATCTTGCAGGCAAGAAGGGGCTGGAGAGAAGTATTCCAAGTCATGCAAGGCAAGGACCTACATCCCAGATTGCTCTATCCAGCAAAGCTTTCATTTAGAATGGAAGGTCAGATAAAGTGCTTCTCAGATAAGATAAAGTTAAAGGAGTTCATCATCACCAAGCCCTTATTTTATGAAATGTTAAAGGGACTTATCTAAGAAAAAGAAGATAAAAAACATGTATAGTAAAATGATAGCAAACTCACAATTATTAACAACCACACCTGAAGCAAAACCAAAAGAAACTAAGCAAACAACTAGAACAGGAACAGAACCACAGAAATGCAGATCACATGGAGGGTTAGCAGCAACAGGGGAGTGGAAGGAGGAGAGAGGGGGAAAAGGTACAGAGAATAAGTAGCATAGATTGTAGGTAGGAAATAGACAGGGGGAGGGTAAGAATAGTATGGGAAATGTAGAAGCTAAAGAACTTATAAGTATGACACATGGACATGAACTAAAGGAGGGGAATGTGGGTGGGAGAGAGTGTACAGGGTGGAGGGGAGTGAAGGGGGAAATGGGACAACTGTAATAGCATAATCAATAAAATATATTTTTTAAAAAAGAAAAAAGTCCCAAATCAATACATGGCTTTTATTGCATCTTTAAAATATCACAAATAGCCCTGGCCAGTGTGGCTCTATTGATTAGGTGTTGTCCTGCAAACAAAAGGTCAAGAGTTCAATTCCCCGTGAGGGCACATGCCTAGGCTGCATGTTATTTCCCTGGTGGGAGCATGTGTGAAAGGCAATAAATCAATGTTTTTCTCTCATGCCAATGTTTCTTTTCCTTCTTTCTCCCTCCCTTTCCCTCCAAAATCAATATGCATGTCCTTGGCTGAGGATAAAAAATAAAGATATATATGAAGAACCAGTTGGCATCTTAATGTTTCTATAGCTGGACAACTTAGATCTTATTTATCAGCCTGCTGCACTGTTTCTTTTTCAGAAACATAGATAACATCCAAAAATTTTCTGCTATCCTGTTTTTAACTGCTGTGCCTTGTTCAAGCAGCTCAATTTGATACAAGTTCATTGTCATTTCCTTGAGGAATCAACTGATCTTTCTGGGCTTGAGATACTGAACAAGCAATGCCTGGCCTCATCCAAACCCTGCAGATATATTTTTTCACTCAGGAAATCTCTGATTTCAACAAGGGAACCATTCTCCTGAAGAACAACATTGGTGGGGAAGTGAGTGTTCACAGACCTCATCTTGTAACGGAAGCCCAGTGTAACACCATTGATCATGTTCTGTGCATGACTGCAGATAGTTTGAATAGCAGCCAGTTCCTTTTTGTTTCCCCACCATTTGTCATCCCAGAACCTCTTCTTTTTCTTTCCTAGGAGACTCAATTCTACATTCATATAATTGAAGTCCTGCAGGGTGCCTCCGGGGCCCTTCACAATAACTGTGCATCCCTTCAGAGTGACGTCAACATTTCCTGGAATGTTGACAGTCTGATTGCTGAGGGTGGTCTTCATCCTTGCAGTAGTAGATGAGACAAAAAGAGCTAGAACAAGTTATTTAACTTCATAAAATGATTCAATAATAACTTTCATATGTCTTTTTCAAACCATAAATTTTCTTTTATAGCTTTCTTGTTCACAATAATACTCACTACAAAACTTCAGGAAATCCAGAATACTATAAGGAGAAAAATAAATATTACCTATAATTCAACCAGACTTTTAAATATATATGCATTACATACGGCTTTTAAAATGGAATAGTTTGCTGAGTTTTTTAACATCCTCTTTCACTTAATATGTTGTGGCTATCTTTGCATATTAATAAATATATCACATTAGTTTCTTTCTTAAAACATGGAGGAGGAAGCAGTATTTATAGTACCAAACATAAATGTCTTAAGGGATTTTTTAAAATTAAGGAATAACATAAAGTTCATAAAGTTTCATTATCTCAATACATTTTTATATATGTGTTTTAGTTTTCTTGGGCTGCCATAACAAAATACCATATATTGGGTAGCTCAAACAATAGAAATTTATTTCTCACAGTTTAGGAGGCCAGAAAATCCAAGATCAAGGTGCTGACAATGTATGTTTCTTTCTTTCTTTCTTTTTTTAAGATTTTATTTATTTATTTTCAGAGAGGAGAAAGAGAGGGAGAGAAACATTGATGTGTGACAGAAACATCAATCAGTTGCCTCTTGCACACCACCAAACTGGGACCTGCCCACAACCCAGGCATGTGCCCTGAAAAGGGATTGAACCAGCGACCTTTCAGTTCACAGCAGCACTCAATACACTGAGCTACACCAGCCAGGGCTGGCAAGGTATAGAGGCTTTCATTCTGAAGCCTCTTCTCTTAGTCTGTAGTTAGTTGACATCTTTCTGTGTGTTTACATGACCTCTTTGTGTTTGGCAGGGGTCGGGGAGAGAACAGAGACTGATGGAAAAAGCTCTTGTGTCTCTTCTTATAAGCGTATTAATCCTATCAGATCAGGGGTCCACCTTTATGACCTCATTTAACCTTTGTCACTTCCTTAAAAGCCCTATATCCAGTACAGTCACAATGAAGTTAGTTTCAATATATTGAATTTGGAGGTGGGGCAGGTCACAGTTCAGTCCAGAGCAGTAAGGAGAATAAAGTTTTATATACAATAGTCTGTATATCTACACACATCAAAATAAAGAAATAAAGGGTTTTATTGTGTAATTTAGGAGAATGACTTGTACAGTCTTTTGGAATTTGTTTCCTATTGGAACATGAGTGCCATGTGGACAAAGATTTTTGTCTTTTCTACTCATTGATAAATTCTCATATCTAGAATAGTAATGAGCACATAACTGGTGTTCAATATTTTCTGAATATTTTCTTTCTTTTTGTTAAAAAAGTTTTATTTCCTGGCTGGCATACCTCAGTGGATTGAGCGCGGGCTGCGAACCAAAAGTATAGCAGGTTTAATTCCCAGTCAGGGTACATGCCTGGGTTGCAGGCCATGACCCCCAGCAACCGCACATTGATGTTTCTCTCTCTCTCTTTCTCCCTCCCTTCCCTCTCTAAAAATAAATAAATAAAATCTTTTTTAAAAAAAGGAAAAAAAGGTTTTATTTAACCATCCTGTCTTGGTGTGGCTCAGTGGATTGAGTGCTGGCCTGCAAACGAAAGGGTTGCAGGTTCAATTCCCAGTCAGAGCACATGCCTGGGTTTCAGGTGAGGTCTCCAGTAGGGGGCACACGAGAGGCAACCACATGTTGATGTTTCTCTCCCTCTCTTTCTCCCTCCCTTCCCCTCTGTAAAAATAAATAAATAAAATCTTTAAAAAATTACCAAAAAAGATTTTACTTATTTATGTTTCAAGAGAAAGGGAGGGAGAAAGAAAAGTTCAGAAATATTGATTGGTTGTCTCTTGTGCACCTCCCCAGTGGATACATGGCGCAATCCAGGCGTGTGCCCTGACTGGGAATCAAACCCGACCCTTTGGTTCACAGGCTGGCACTCAATCCACTGAGCCACACCAGCCAGGGCCTTTTCCTTTTTTTTTTTTTTTTTTGAGAAGGGAGTTTAGGAGTCACAGATCATTAAGACAAATCGATTACCTTGATTGAATGTCTGCTCTATCACTTACTACTAGTTTTTTTACCTTGGGAAAGTTGTTACTAATGGTCTGTGTACCTTAGTTTTCACTTATGAAAAATGGGTATTCTAAGGTTATTGTAAGGATCACATGAATTAATAGGTTTAAATTATGTAGAATAGTATGCAACAAGTAGATAGAAGTAGGTAATTTTAAGTAGGTATAAAGATATTCATCTTTATGGCCAATTCTCCTTCTTATATGTACAGTCATACCCTATGAAAATATTCTGGGAAGTTGGTAATATGGGATTCTTTTTGCCTCTGCTTATTAGGAAGAAATATTGAGGCACACAGGTCAGATGACTTGTAAATGTGGTTGCTAAAGGTGGTCTCCCATTGGAATATTTAAAGTAAGGTAATATGTTTTCATTCCCCTGGAATTATTTGGATTTTTAAATTCCTTACTTAATTGGTTATTTACAAGCTATGAACCTAAGTTGGGCCCCTAAATTCTGTATGTTCATGCAGCATCTTTAAATCACTAATGTGTGGGTATTTATATAGTTTATACTTTGGATCCCATTATGATTTTTAAAAATACAAATTTATACACTCATTTAGTTGTTAGGTATTTTCTCAGGCAATGGAAGCTGAAAGTACAGCTATTAACATGCAGAATCCCCTAAATTTTTGAATGCTGAAAAGGGGGATCCTCATAAAAGAAATTAAGAAATCACTACTTTACTGGTTCCATATATAAGGAAATTCTTGTAACTCTACATCAGTATATTGTAAATCTTGATCTCTTCATCAAAACTGTAGATTATCTACTCTTCTGGTCCCAAGATATGGCCAGAGGGATAGCAAGGTCACCAAGAATAATTTGGAAGTTGCCCAGGACTTGTTTTAAAGTGTTTTCAAGTCTGACTGAGAACTCTGACATTTAGGAAAAAAATAAGAAATAAACTATAGAAAATCTCTCTCATGGGTTTGCCTGAACCTGAAAACCAAACCTCCACCTTTGGCCCAAAGGATGGGAGCGGGGAGCCTGTCAGGAAATAAACTACAACTCCCAGGATTCCTGGGCGGACAATACAGGGACTTCCTGTAATTTCTGCTCTCCCCAGCCCACTACCTTGAACCCCTGCCCCTCCACGCCCTCTCTGGCGCCCCTCAAAACGCAACCCACGCCCTGAGCTCCTGTTCTGGGGGAGTACGCCGCGTGGTTGCTTCAGGGGAACTTTTCTCGCTTTGTTATTTTTTTTCTTTGTCGCTGTCATTTTACTTTTTTGTTTCCTCTGTTACCTCATTGTTCTAAGGCAAGCCCAAGTACTACTCCCTAGAGGTGTCCAGACAGAGGTGGAGCCAGGAAATCGAGTGCTAACCCGGAAGAAGTGATCCAGGAAGTGAAAGTGGTTCCGTGCCTCTCCGGCTGTACTGTAGCAAGTTAGAGAAGGTTCGGCCTGAGTAAGGAAAGCTGACTTCTTTTTCATTGTAGGTACTCACAAGTCGTTTCTCCTTTATGATCATAAAAAGTCTTTTTTCTTTCTCCAGTTTATTTTCCATGTTCCTTCCTTATGGGATTGCTCCCTATACCGAATCACACAGTATGGCTTACACCTACCGGTCTCTCCCAGGGTTATTGTCATGTCTGTTATACCGACGCTGAGAATTGTTATAAGAGTTATCAGAGTAATCCTGTTAACTGGTGGGTGATGGAGAAAACTTGCTGTTCTGAGGTGTAGTTCTAGAGAGTAAACGTCTTGGGTTTTTTCCCCCTTAACAGTTGAGATTCATGACCTTGAGAATTACTCATTCTACTACTGTTCGGAAAATGGAAATTTTAGCTAGAAGTGTGCTAACAAAAATGTTTACCATACTTTTATTCTGTCCCTTTGTAAATGGACACACCTCTTATGTACTTGAGACTCGATGTAAAGACACAGAAACTTCTGCTGGAGAACTATAACATTTGTAGTACTAGGCATAGATGTATTCTTCCACAGTCCTTTTCTGCATGTGATTCAGTCCGTTAAAGTTCATTAGTAGAACCCTGCAAACTTCGAATATTTTAGAGACAATTCTCAATGTTTTATTTCCTAGGTGATAATATAATGATATATAAGTTAGTAGACTTATAGTGATCAATTGAGCTAATATATGAATGCATCTCCTAGCATAGGAACACCAGAGAGGTTGATTTTGATACATTTTGACCTTTATTTCAACTTTGAACCACAGAATTTTAGGGGGCAAAATGTTATTCTTAGAACTTTCTTAATAAAACTACAGTGTACTTTGTTAGCTCTTGATTATCTGTTAGAGAAGAGGACAAATAATTATTGTACACAGCCAGTTTCACCTAACCTGTAATTTTTTAAGTAAGTTTTTTTCTTGATTGTAAAACTAATACATGCTATAAGTAGAGAAGACTTGGAAAACACTAAAAAGTAGAAAAAAATAGAAAGCAAACAAGTGGTAATCCATAATTCCACAACTAGGAATCATCTTAACATTTCGATATATTTACTTTTTAGTTTTCTTTTTAAAAATGTTCTGTACCTTTTTCACATTTATATCATATAATTTGGAAAAATTTTGAAAACAAGTTGATCCTTGACCAATGCAGGGGTTAGGGGCAACAACCCTCCTAGTCAAAAAATTTGCATATAACTTTTAACTCTCCAAAAACTTAATTAGTCATCCTGATTATACTTGTTAGATTGCTTCTCGGATCCCCACAAATACCAACATCCCAGATGCTCAATTATTGATATAAAATGGTATAGAACAATGCATGTAGTTGGCCATTTGCCTTCACAGATTCCCAACAATTGGTTGAAAATACTGTTTTCAGCTGCACTTGGTTTAATCGATGGATGTGAGATCAGGGGACACAGAGCACTGGTTATAATATTTATTTGAAAAATTCAAAATGTAGGTGGTCCTGTGTGGTTCATACCTGTATTATTTAAGGGTCAACTGTAATTATCACCATTGCCCTTTATTACCATACCTTCTACTTTCTTTTTCTTAAATTATATTTTATTGATTATGCTATTACAGTTGTCCTTATCTTTTCACCTTCGCTCCCTTCCACCCTGTACTCGCTACTCCCTCACGCAATCCCTCTACCATTGTTCATGTCCATCGATGATTTGTATAAGTTCTTTGGCTACTCCATTTCCTATATCGTACTTTATATCCCCATGGCTATTCTGTAGCTGCCTATTTGTACTTCTTAATCCCCTCATCTCTTCTTCACCCATTCTCTCCCACCCCCCTCCCATCTGGTAACCTTCTGGTAACTAACTTCTTTTCTCTTGCTTTTAAGAGTTCTCTGTTTATCTTTAACTTTGGCCTTTTCATAATGATGTGTCTTGGAGTGGGCCTCTTTGCATCCATCAAAATTGGGACTCTCTGTACTTCCTGGATCTGCATGTCTATTTCCTTCACCAAATCAGGGAAGTTTTCTTTCACTATTTTTTCAGATAGATTTCCAATTTCTTGCTCTTTCTTCTTTTTTTTTTTTTTTTGGCACCCCGTGAGGTGAATGTTGTCCCAGAGACTGTTTACACTATCTTCATTTTGGGGGGTTGTTTTTTCTTCTTCTGCATGATTGTTTTTGCTTCCTTATGTTCCAAATCATTAATGTGATTCTTGGCTTAATTCTACTGTTGTTTCCCTGTAAATTGTTTTTTTTATTTTAATTAGTGTATCCAACGTTTCTGACTGGGTCTTTTTTATGCTGTTGAGGCCCTTACTAAGTTCCTTGAGCATCCTTATAAACATTGTTTTGAACTCAGTATGACAGATTGCTTACCTCGATTTCACTTAGCTTTTTTTCTGGAGTTTTGATCTGTTCTTTCATTTGGGCCATGTTTCTTTGTCTCCTCATTTTGGCAGCCTTCCTGTATTTGTTTCTATGTATTAGGTAGAGTTGCTTTAACTCCGTGTCTTGGTAGTGTGGCCTAATGTAATAGGTTTCAAGTAGGGTTCAGTGGCACAGCCTCCCTATGATCCAAGCTGGGTACTCCAGGTGTGCCTTTGGTGTGGGCTGAGTACATCCTCTTGTAGTTGAGCCTTGATTGCTGTTGGCAGATCAAGTGGGAGGGATTTACCAAGGCCAGTCAGCTGCAAGGTCAGGCTATGACCACTGACTACCAGCCTCTACCCTTGGTGGAAGATCAGCTGTACAGTGGCAGCACAGTGGTTCTCCTTTGGGTCCCTGAGGTTTCCAATATGGTGCAGGCCAAAGTCAGCCTCCACCTGCGTTTTGCCCCAGGGCACCCTGCCTGAGCTGTAAAGCAATCTGAGATGGCTGCTACCTGTGCTGGGCTTGTAGATTCTCAGGTGAATCCAAGCTATAACTGTAATCAGCCTGCCCTAGGGCTCACTGAAGCCAGCTGTTGCTTGATGGTTTGATAGGATTTAGGAGCCAAGACCAGCCATTGTTATGGAAAAGAAGCTTGGGTGGGCCAATAAATTAAGTGGGGTAGAGCCTCTGTGGATCTCCAGGGTGGGTCAGACAGTTAGCCGGGTCGATGGAGTCTCAAGATATGGCACCAATCTACAGGCTCTGTTGAGGGGAGGGCTCAGCCAAGGGACAATGGCCTCTGCTTGCCCCAATGCCAGACACGTCAGTCTCTCCCTGTGTACCACTGGTGCCGTTCAAGCTGCCACCCTGGTGCTGGAGCTCAGAGGGAGCAAGTCTGAGTAGGTGAGTACATATGTGGGTTTCCCAAGAGGAACCACTTACATACGACTCCAGCGGCCTCCTTCACCAAGTCAGTCCTCACTGGTTTTAACATCCAGAAGTTGTGGGGACTTAATCTTCCTGGCACTGGAATCCTGGACTGGGGCGGGGGGAGGGGGCGGCTGGTGTGGGTCTGGGACTCCTCACTCCCAAGATATCTTTCCCAAATATTTATCCATGTGGTGTGGGGCCAGCCCATTCTGCCTCTGTGCCCCTCCTACCAGTTTGAATGGATGTGGTTTCTTTAATTCTGTAGTTGTCAGGCATCCTTCACCTTGATTTCTGATGTTCCTGAGTGATGGTGGTTCTATATTTCACTTGTAATTTTGATGTGGTTGCTTCAAGAGATGAGCCGTGTCTGCCTATGCTGCCACCATCTTGACTAAAAGCTCAGACCTTCTACTTTCTTGGTTTGTTAATATTTGAAATTTTCTTCATTCAGGATTTCAACTAAAAGGGAAGTATCTTTGAAGAGTGTGGAATTGAAAATAAAAGGCACTAAGCTCTGACCCTAGTCAGTGTGGCTCAGTTTGTTCAGTGGTGTCCCGTGTCCCATAAACTGAAAGGTCATGGGTTCGATTCCTGGTCATAGCACATGCCTAGGTCGTGGGTTTGGTTCCCAGTTGGGGCACTTACAAGAGACAGCTGATCAATACTTCTCTCTCTCTCTCCTTCCCCCACTCCGCCCCTGCCCTCTTCTCACCTTCTCACTCCAAAATTAATAAGCATGTCTTCGGGTGAGGATTTTTTTAAAAAGAAAGGAAGGGAAAGAACCCTAAGCTCTGAATAGGGAACCTGAGTTCTAGAATCAGTTCTGTCTCCCTGGCTGAGGTGAATAATCATGATAAAGTTACTTAGCTTCCTTGGACATTTGGATACCTAAAACTAAAGAATTAATCAAGAAAATAATTATTTACATCATACTTTAGAAATGTATGAATATAGGAACCAGTTAAAGTTTGCATGATTATTTTATACCTTTCAAGTGCTTGTTCACAGTCTCAATTCTAGATTCTGGATACTTTCTGGAAAATAGCTGATTTAACCCAGTCTATCGATATATTTATTGGTTGTACTTCTACTCATTTCTCTTAGTTAATTATGTATGTTGAGTGGGTAAAAAAGCAGTGCTTTCTTCATTTATTTTAACACATTCTTTTCAGAAGTTGGAAGAATTATTTTCTTTTTATGAGTTATGGAATTTGGGGACCATTATTTGGAGCTTGCTGAGACAGTGAACTAAGCAAGATTTCTTAAGGCTCCTTCCAGCTTTATTGTATCTGTAGAGTTGATTTTTTTCCAGAATATGTTTGTTTATTATATTTCAGATGCTGAGATGAATCGTCACCTCTGTGTTCGGCTTTTTAGACATCTGTCCCTTTATGGTCACTGCCAATACCATATCCACCCCCTTTTTCATCAGTTTACATGGGTACATCTTGATACACAGCTGTGGGGTTTTAGACAAAACTGGAATCACATTCTCCACCTGTTAAATAAGAATTGCTCCAGGAGATATTGTCATCAAGACACCAGGATGCTCTGGAAGCATAAAGCACTACAGAAATATATGGAGGACCTGAATAAAGAGTACCAAGCACTTAACCAGTGTTTGCAGCATATCTCTGTGAATCAAGGGGACCAAAGGTCCTTGAATCAAAGACATAATGAGTTGGCACCACTTGCAACCATTTACCAAGAGATTCAGAAGGCTGAACAAGCAATTGAAGAATTAGAATCAATGTGTAAAAGTAAGTAAAAGATATGTGTATGTTGAAGTACAGGATCAATTTTCTAAGTTAAACTTTTCTTGAACTCAGTTAAAAAGCCTACAAGTAATAGCTCTACACTTGGAAAAGATAGGACTGTGTGCTCTGGATATTTGAAGTATTTTAGTAGTTGTTATTTATTAGCTGAGAAACTGAACTCCTTGTCGTTCTTGCCAGCAAGTTTTTAGGGTTTGGGAGACTGACTACTGTCCTTTTCAGAAGCTTTAATTTCTTGCATAGGCCTTTACTGAGCAGTGTCCTACAGTGCTACGTACCAGGAACTCAAAAATACAGTTCCTACACCATTAAAGGGCTTATATGGTCTAGGTATTTCATCACCCTCCAGCTATCTCATCCCAATCCCTCCCTTTCCTACCAGGCCTGGGCAACCACTACTCTACTTTCTGTCTCTGTAGATTTACTTACTTCAGGTATTTTATGTAAATGGAATTATATAGTATGTTGTCCTTTGTGACTGGCTTTTTAAAAAATGTATTGATTGTAAAGAAAAAGAGAGGAGGGGAGAGGAAAAAAATTGTTTTTCCTCTTATTTTGCATTCTTTGGTTGCTTCTTATATGTTCTCTGAGCAAGGGATTGAACCCACACCTTGGCATAGCAGGACAATATTCTAACCAACTGAGCTCCCCGGCTGTGCCTAACTTTTTTTCACTTAGCATAATACTCTAAAGGTTCATTTCTGTTGTAGCCTATATCCATACTTCTTTTTTAATGTATTTTTTAAAGATTTTGTTTATTTTTAGAAAAAAGGAAGAGAGAGGGAGAGAGGGAAACATCAATGTGTGGATGCCTTTCACATGCCCCCTACTGGGGATCTGGCCAGCAACCCATGCATGTGCCACAAATCGAACTGGCAACCGTTTGGTTTGCAGGCCAGCACTCAATCCACTGAACCACACCAGCCAGGGTACATATGTCAATTTTTTTTATTGCTGAATTATATTTCATTGTATAGGTACACCACATTTCATTTGATTTATTTATCACTTGATGGATATTGAGTTGCTTTCACTTTTTGATTATTATGAACAATGCTGCAGTGAACATTTGTGTACAAGTTTTTGTATGGCCATAGATTGCTGAGTTGTATAACTCCATGTTTAACCTTGTGAGGAACTGTCTGACTGTTTTCCAAAGTGGCTGCACCATTTTCATTCTACCTCTGTGTGATGGTTCTAATTTCTCCACATCCTTGCCAATCCTTGTTATCTTCCCCTTTGATTCTGCTGATCCTACTGGGTGTTTAGTGCTATCTCCTCATGACTTTGAATTGATTTTCCCTGCCTCATTAATGATATTGAGCATCTTTTTGTGTGCCCAATCGCCTTATCATCTTTGGATGAATCACTGTTCAGATCCTTTGCCCATTGAGTTATTTGTCTTTTATTATTGATTTGTAGGAGCTCTTTATATATTAGACATAAATTCTTTATCAGATATATGATTTGCAGAAATTTTTCTCTTACTCTGTGGATTGTTCTTTGAAACATTGTATTTTAAAATTTTGATGTTGATTTATCTTTTTATTCTTTTGTTGCTTGTGTTATCAGTGTAATATCTAAGGAACTACTATATAATCTAAGGTCACAAAGGTTTGTGTCTTGTTTTCTTTCAAGAGCTTTATATTTTTAGCCCTTACATTTAGGTCCCTGATTTACTTGAATAATTTTGTATATGATGCAAAATGCGAATTAATTTTGTATATGATGCAAAATGCATATTAATTTTGCATAATGGACTAACCTAGGATTCAACATTTATCCAGATTTTGCTATTGGCTTTTAGTTACTAAACTTTCTTCTCTGTCCTGTTTAATTAAGCCTTAGAAATGTTAAGCAACGTCAAGGCTAGTCATAATTATACCTGTGAAGTCCTGCGTGTTCAAAGCCTTATATTTTCCTGTCTTCTATGGGTGGCACCACAAATATCTCACCCACATTTGATGAGATTTATTTTTTACTTTTTGCAAATGCTACTCAAGTTTATAATTAATTGATTTTGGGGAAGTTCCTCACACATAATAGGAGCTTACTGAATGCTTTCTAAATTGGATTGGAATAACTTCTTTCAGCTTTGGTTGTATCATGTGTAAGATCAGATTGGATTAGATTGTTCCTAAACTCTCTTATAGGTTTACAGTTCTGCTATTCTATAATAATAGTGATACTAGCTACCTTTACTCTACAAAAATGTTGGCTTTAGCCATGCTAGATTATTCACAGTGTGCTGGGTAATAGTTGCCAACTTTAGACGAGAAGTGACCACCCCAGTTTACTCCAAAACTGATGTTTTTTGAGTTTATATTTAATTAGTCCCTTTTTAAACCTGTTTGATTAATTACTAATTTTTATAATTACTTACAAACATTCAAATCACAAGCTTTTGGTCAAGATCATGCTTTTCATACTGGGTTTTTTTGGGGAAATACTTTACAAATGCTTGATATTCTCTTAACTATTCTAACTTCTTTTATATAATCCCTTACCTTCACAACTGAAATAAAGCTCAGTAGTCAGATATTAGGTAGCTATTTAAGAGATTCCCTGTATTTAAAAACTTTTACCATTATTACTGTTGCTGGTTTGTAGGTTTAAATAAACAAGATGAAAAGCAGTTACAAGAACTTGCATTGGAAGAGAGGGAAACCATTGCTCAAAAAATCAACGTGTTATACAGTGAGGTATGTTTTAGGAGGTAAACTAATCTTCATGCGTAGTGTTAATACAAAGGAATAGTGTTCTTCCTAGATTATGTGTTGGTGCTCAGAGTGCTTTCCAAACACCAGTTTGTTAAGTCTTCTCTTACCATAAGTGATTAGGTGGGGTGTAGTGCTGTAATTTGCTATTGAAGAGATTGTGATACGTATCAAAAAATAAAACACTCCCCCACACCCTAGCAACAATATTCTAAAATTAAATCTATTGCCAGGCAAAGGAACACATGCTCATAAACAAATTTAGTTCGCCAATGGGGAGTGTAAGGGTTTTTAAGTCTTAGAAAGGGGGTGTGGTTCATGGTGATTGTGTTAACGGTTGAAAATTTACATTCTGGATAGAATGGAATGAATACAAGGGTATAGAGACAGTTGGTTAACACAAGTATTTGTTGTAGCTTCTTCCAGCGCAGTGGATGATTTGTCTGAAATCACAGAGCTGTATACCATGCTCTCCTCTGTCATATTTGCCATTTTCCTGACTTCAGTCTTCCCCACTCTGGGAATCCAATAGAGGAAGTTTTTTAGGAGTTGAAGGGGATGAGGTAGAGGTACTGGTTATTTTTGTCACTGATTTAACCAGCAAATCAAAGATGTGTCACTCTAATATATTCTATAATAATCTCTTCCATTTCTAGCAGAGATGGAGTATGTATTTCAAAAATCAACAGTAGGGAGTATCATGACACATATGTGCTTTTAGTTTGATTTGAAAGACCTCTTAGTAATAATACAAATAAGAGGAAAGTTGGTTACTTTATTGGGATGTCCCTTTTTCTTTTCATAGCTAAGAAACTATTTGAGCCTCATCTTGGGATTCCTCAACGTACTCTTTAAACAAAGTAACTACTGAGAAGTCGGGGCACAGCCTGGTGTTTTGCTGTCATTTTATGGCAGAAGAGAATATGCAATCATGTAGAAAGAAGACTCTCAAAGCTTTACTTCATTCATTAGATGAAAGAAGCTACTGTTCAGAACTAATAACAGGCAAAATCTGAAGAAAATTGAATGGGACACTGGACTTTGATCTAAATTTCTGTATTTTAGAAAATTAAGATAATCTGATAGCATTGTGGAGAACATCCTGACAAGTAACTTCATTGTTAACATGAATTGATCACTTATTTTAGGTCTAATTAGGTCTACTTATTAAAGCATTTTAGGAGTTGACTTCACTGGGGTGCTATGTGATTTTTGTTAATTACTGAATATTTTTTAATATTTGGGGGTCTTTTATCTAAGTTCAAGTAATAATGTATATGTATAGTATATATACCATGGAACATATACATACTAAGGCTTACAGTTTTTTCCATTTTTTAGCTTGTCCAGAATCTAGTGCCAAAGGAGAAATATGACAAAAATGATGTTATTTTAGAGGTGACATCTGGAAGAACTACTGGAGGTCAGTAAAGTAATTTTCTTATAAATAATCCATGAAATAATCTAAATTTTACTTTGATTAGACATACTACAACTTTAAATGTTTCATTTTTGAAGTAGTTACCAATTTCCTAAGGGGTCTAATTAAGACTGGTTCTCATGGAAATAAGTGCTGACTGAATATTTTTTGTATTTTGTTTTAGGTGATATTTGTCAACAATTTACCCGTGAAATATTTGACATGTACCAGAATTATTCAGGGTATAAACACTGGACATTTGAACTTCTGAATTATACACCTGCTGATTATGGTAAGTGTATTTGAGGATTGCTCCATAGATGGTGCTGGAAATTCTTTTTCCTCTAAGTTGATTATATTCATGTTGTCCTATATTCTAATTTTAATTTCATTGTTTAAAAAATTTTTTAGCCCTGGCTGGCATAGCTCAGTGGATTGAGCACGGGCTGCGAACCAAAGTGTTGCAGGTTCGATTCCCAGCCAGGGTACATGCCTGGGTTTCAGGCTATAACCCCCAGCAACCGCACATTGATGTTTTTCTCTCTCTCTCTATCCCCCTCCCTTCCCTCTCTAAAAATAAATAAAATCTTTAAAAAAAATAAAGTTTTCTACTGAAAATAAAAAAAAATTTCTGTATTGATTTTGAGAGAGGAAAAGGGAAAGAGAGAGGAAAAAAGAGGGAAGAGGAGAGAAGAGAGAAACATCAACTTCTATTCCATTCATTCATGCACTCTTTGGTTGTTTCTTGTATGTGCTCTGACCAAATATAGGATCCTCAACCTTGGCATAGTGGGATGACACTCTAACCAACTGAGCTACCCAGCCAGGGCTGTCCCATATTTTTTAAACATTTGATCTCTATCTCTATCTGCTAAATACTGTGACAGAGGTTCATCAGACACAGTGGCTTACTATAGTAGAGTTTTTAACTGGGAGAAAAGAGTGGGAGGGATTGCATCCACCGATAGACCTTGAACAATCTAACTTTGTTCTTTTGGTTTGCACTAGGATGTGAAAGAAAAAAATCTCTGTGCTTTCTGTCTTTGTGGCAGCCCAGATTGAATAGGGGACTACATTTGAGGAAGAAAAAAAAAGAGTGGGAGGGAGGGAGATATCCTCATAGGACGGAATATCTAAGTAAGAGAAAATTTCCCTATGAAGGATAGGTATGTACCTTGCCAGGAAAGCATTGCTTTGTTGTTCAGAGATATAGTAAGGTTTTTACTCAAAAGAACTTTATCTAATCAGAAGATTTATCAGACTAAGTGGCTAATGATTTATCTGATTTTTGGGGAATGTAGAGAAAGTTAATTTTATTTTCAAAAAGTTTCAATTTAGTTGAGCTGATAAGAACTTAATACAACATAAACAATAACAAACAATGCAAGTCTTTAAACTTGCAAGTATGTTAACTATGTTAAATCATACCTTTTGATAATAATTATTTTTCCCATGCTTTTAATCTCTCTGGAAGTAGTTTTCTGCTTGGTTACACAATGATACACTATAGTAGACAGAGAGGATTATGAATAATAAACCACAAACTATCAGAGTGGAGAAAGAAGATTAATGCAAGTTAAATAATCTAGGGAAATGAAAACCAGTATACAGCATGTTGTGCTTGGTATAGATTTTATTTTATTTTATTTTTATTTTTTTAAATTATATTTTATTATACCATTACACTTGTCCCAGTTTTTCTCTCTTTGCTCCCTTCCACCATGCATCCCCCACTCCCTCAGGCAATCTCCACACCATTGTTCATGTCCCTAGTTCATGCTTAGAAGTTCTTTTTTTTTTTTTTAAATATATTTTATTGATTATGCTATTACAGTTGTCCCATTTCCCCCCTTCTCTCCCCTCCACCCTGTACCCCCCTCCCACCCACATTTCCCCCTTTAGTTCATGTCCATGTGTCATACTTATGAGTTCTTTAGTTTCTACATTTCCCATACTATTCTTGCCCTCCCCCTATCTATTTTCAACCTACATTCTATGCTACTTATTCTCTATACCTTTTCCCCCTCTCTCCTCCTCCCACCCCCCTGCTGCTAACCCTCCATGTGCCCTCCATTTCTGTGGTTCTGTTCCTGTTCTAATTGTTTACTTAGTTGCTTTGGTTTTGCTTTAGGTGTGGTTGTTAATAATTGTGAGTTTGCTGTCCTTTTACTATACATGTTTTTTTTATCTTCTTTTCTTAGATAAGTCCCTTTAGCATTTCATAAAATAAGGGCTTGGTGATGATGAACTCCTTTAACTTGACCTTATCTGAGAAGCACTTTATCTGCCCTTCCATTCTAAATGAGAGCTTTGCTGGATAGAGCAATCTGGGATGTAGGTCCTTGTCTTTCATGACTTGGAATATTTCTCTCCAGCCCCTTCTTGCCTGTAAGGTCTCTTTGGAGAAATCAGCTGACAGTCTGATGGGAACTCCTTTGTAGGTGACTGTCCCCTTACCTCTTGCTGCTTCTAGGATTCTCTCCTTCGTTTTTACCTTGGCTAATGTAATTATGATGTGCCTTGGTGTGTTTCTTCTTGGGTCCAACTTCTTTGGGGCTCTCTGAGCTTCTTGGATTTCTTGGAAGACTGTTCCCTTTGCCAGATTGGGGAAGTTCTCCTTTATTATTTGTTCAAATATGTGCTCAATCTGTTGCTTTTCCCCTTCTGATTCTGGTACCCCTATAATTCGGATATTGGAACGTTTAAAGGTGTCTTGGATGCTCTTAATCTTTTCCTCAATTTTTTGAATTCTTATTTCATCATGCTTTCCTGCTTGGTTGATTCTATCTTCCTTCTGGTCCACTGTATTGTTTTGAGACTCATATTCCTTCCTTTCACTATTGGCTGTCCTCCGCGTGTCTTCCTGCATCTGTTTTATGGTAATCTGCATTCTTTCATCTAAATTTCGTCCAAAATCCACCAGTTCCGTGAGCTTTCTGATCACCAGTGTTTTGAACTGCGCATCTGATAGATTGGCTAATTCTTGGTCGCTCAAAAGGATGAGTCCCAGGGGACTGATCTGCTCTGTTGAAAACATATTTATTTATTTTTTTTCCCCTGCCTCTCCTGTTTTTTTTCCGGTCTGGTTGCTCTTGTTACGGTGGGGGGCGCAGCCTTAGGTGTTCACTGGGGCTGGACGTCCCAGTCGCTAGATTATGACGTTATATGTGGGGGCGGGAGCGGGAGCGGGGCGGGAGAAAACAATGGCAGTAGTTCTGTTCCCCTGGACTCAGTCCCTTCTCTGGGCTCCCGGGCTGCGAGTTCTGCCCTGGTCCACTATCGCTGCCCCTCTGGGTCTGCCAGCCGCAGCTTGCGTACTCAGGGATCACCGCCGCGTTCTTGCGTCCCCGGATGGCTTTTGCACCGATTTCGCGCCAACCTTCCCCCGACCTCCGCGCGCTGCCGACCCGAGCCAGCCCCGCGCCCGCCCAGCTGGTCTTCTCCTACCAGTCCGGATGAACGCGTCTACTTCAACTTCTTGGCTGCCCGACTTCCATTCAGATAAATACTCTGCCAGATCTGGGTGTTATTCTGATAGTAAATTATTGTTGTAAATTATTGATTTTCTAATCTTGGTTGTACGAGGAGGTATGGTGCGTCCACCTATTCCTCCATCTTGCCGGTAAATTATTGATTTTCTAATCTTGGTTGTACGAGGAGGTATGGTGCGTCCACCTATTCCTCCATCTTGCCGGAAGTCGAGTCAGAAGTTCTTTGACTACTCCATTTCCCATATTGTACTTTATATCCCCAAGGCTATTCTGTAAGTACCTATATGCACTTATTAATCCCCTTATCTCTTCACTTGTTCCCCCACAATCCCCTCCCATCTGGCAGCCATCAAAATGCTCTCTGTATCCATGATTCAGTCTCTGTTCTCCTTGTTTGCTTAGTTTGTTATTTATTTATACAGTTGTTCATAGGTATGTATTTATTACCATTTTATTGTTTCTAGTTTTGATCTTCTGTTTTTTAAATAAGTCTCTTTAACATTTCATACAGTAATAGTTTGGTGATCATGAGCTCCTTTAGTTTTTCTTGTTTAGGAAGCTCTTTTTGTGCCCTTCCATTCTAAATGGTATCCTCGCTGGGTGGAGCAATCTTGGCTGTAGGTCCCTGCTTTATGTTTAACCTTCAGCATTTTAGTTATGATGTGTCTTATAGTGGGCCTCTTTGCATTCATCTTGTTTGGGTATCTCTGTGTTTACTTGTGGACTTGCATGTCTATTTCCTTCACCAAAATAGGGAAGTTTTCCTTCACTATTTTTTCAAATAGATTTCCAATTTCTTGCCCTTTCTCTTCTCCTTGCACCCTTATGATGTGAATGTTGGAATGTTTGAAGTTGTCCCAGAGGCTGCTAACACTATCCTTGATTTTTTAATTTTTTCATTCTTGTTCTGATTGGTTGTGTTTTGCTCCCTTATGTTCCAAATCATTGATTTGATTCTTGACTCCATCCACTGTACTATTGTTTCCCTGTAAATTGTTCTTTATTGCAATTAGTGTATCCTTTGTTTCTGATTGAATCTTTTTTATGCTGTTGAGGTCCTCACGAAGTTCCTTGAGCACCCTTATAACCAGTGTTTGGACCCCTGCATCTGATAAGATTGCTTGTCTCCATTTCATTTAGCTCTTTTTCTGGAGTTTGCATCTGTTCTTTCATTTGGGTCATGTTTCTTTGTCTCCTTGTTTTGGCAGCCTCCCTGTGTTTGTTTCTGTGTATTAGATAGAGTTTCTCCGACTAATCTTTCTGGCACTGGAACCCTGTGCTGAGGGGCCTGGTGTGGGGCTGGGACCCCTCGCTTCTAGATATCCCTCCTGAATTTTTATCCATCACACGTGGATTTGAGACCAGACCTTTCTGCCTCTACCAAGCAGTTTGGATAGATATGGTTTCTCTAATTCCATAGATGTCAGAGTTCCATTCAACTCGATTTCTTGTGGTTCTCAGTAATGGTTGTTCTATAGTTGTAATTTTGATGTGGTTGTGCAAGAAGGTGGACCATGTTTACCTGTGCCATCATCTTTGGTATAGAGTTTAAATACAGCTAGTGAGAGCAGAGGGAATAGACAACCTGAGCTATAGCATGGTGGTGGGAAAGATCTTGGTGTGTGAGTGGAACAGTGAGGAAGCCAACTACTCTGGACGTATTTGTGATGGGAAGTAATAGGAAATAGATTTGAACATCTTTGAAAGCTGAATAGGCCTTGATTGTTAGCCAATAGAAAGCTGTTGAAGCCCTGACTGGTGTAGCTCAGTGGATTGAGTGCTAGACTGTGAAGCAAAAGGTCACCAGTTTGATTCCCAGTCAGGGCACGTGCCTGGGTTGCAGGCTCAGTCCCTGGTTGGGGGCACACAAGAGGCAACCACACATTGATGTTTCTCTCCCTCTCTTTCTCCTCGCCCTTCCCCTCTCTCTAAAAATAAAATAAAATAAAATCTTTAAAAAAGAGAGAAAGAAAGCTGTTGAAGATTTTATTAAAAGAATTTTACTTGATAAATACGCATTTTAAGAAGATTTTGGTTCTAGCCAGAGTGGCTCAGTTGGTTGGGTGTTCTCCCAGAAACCAAAAGGTGGTCAATAGTTCTATTCTGATCAGGGAACATACCTGGGTTATGGATTCGTCCCTAGTTGGGGTGCTTATGAAAGGCAGCCAATTAATGTTTCTTTTTCACATCAGTGTTTCTCTCCCTTCCTCCTTCCCTTCCGCTCTAAAATTAATAAGCATGTCCTCAGGTGAGGCGTAAGGAAAAAAAAGATTATTTTGACACAAAGAATGGATTGAGAGCCCTGGCTAATGTGGCTCAGTGGATTGTCAACCTGCAAACCAAAAGGTCACCGGTTCGATTCCCAGTCAGGCCACAGGCCTGTGTTGCAGATCAGGCCCGCAGTTGAGGGTGTGTAAGAGGCAACCACATGATCTCTCCCTCTCTTCCTCCCTTCCCCTTCCTTTAAAAATAAATAAATAAATCTTTAAAAAAAAAAAGGGTAAATACTTTTATCAAATCAGATATTGATGTGCTAGTTTCTCAAATACAATGTCAAACATCCACTAGTTTTATGTTGCCCTCTTTTCTTTTACTTTTATAATAAAAAAATTAAAGAATGGATTTTATATGTTATATTTAAAGCAGACTGCAGAGTGGTTAGTAGCATAGTCAAGCTATGACTAAGAGTTAGAACTTGGAGTAGGGAGACATGTGAGATACCTTCAAGGGAAGAACCGGGAAAATTTGGTAACTGATTGGATACAAGAAGGGGTATTGCTTGCCCACTATGTCCTCTATGCAGTGTAGGTTGTTTGATGTGTCTTGTGAGAGAGATACTATTAATTACATTTTACAGATGAAGATCTAGGCTCAGAGAGTAAGTAATTAACCCAGTATCCCACAATATGTATTGGCAATCCTGGGATTAAATTTAAGTCTGTCTGATCCAGAGTCACACTACATCCGGCTAATCTCTTCTGATACAAAGGAGATGAGCCACAAGGATTCTAATCTTTCCAGCTAGCAAGACTGTGATACTCATATGCTACTGAATGGAATAGAAGTTGAAAGGCAGAGCCAGCCCATTTGGGAAGAAGAATAAGTGGTTTTTGAATTAAGTTTGTGGTTATACTAAGCATTTATTTAGAAACATCCAGTAAATTGTAAAGTTGTATAAACAGAGCTTTAGTGAGAGAACAGAATTGAGGATATATTTGTAGCTGTTAGCACAGAGATAATGTCTGATACTGAAAGAAAAAGCAAGGGAGAGTCCATAGAGAGAGAACAAATATCCAGGGCACCAAACCTTGCAGAATGTCCACATTTAGAAACATAGACTAGTTAACAAAAGAAAAGGAGGAGTCAGATAAGCAGAAAAAGGATGAAGATGACATAATATTATATAAATAAGAGAGGAGAGAGTTTCAAGGAGAATGTAATCAGAAACAGCAGCATTATAAAAGACAGAATGGGAAATGTCATCAGTAACCTCTGAGATGTATATTTTGAATCCAGCTTTCAAGAATTAAAGGGAGATGCACGTAACAACAGGGAGATTGTGTTTCAAGTTTGTAGAGCAGCCTAAACAATGGGTGAGGAACCTTTCTTTTAGATACACTGACTCACTGACAAAATAAAATAAAGATATTTTAAAAAGTAAAATTAAATTTTTAAACAAAAATTTTTAATATTTTATTCATACCTTGATAATTAAAGACTAGGAATAAAGTTCTATTTGCTGAAATTATAAAATAATTTTTAAAAAATCAATTTACTTATTGTAATTAGAAGAAAATGATGCGGATAGAAAGACTAAAATAGAGAAAGGGGAAACAAAGTACCTGCCTTTAAAATATATAAAATTACTTATATGTGTATATATATATATATATATATATATATATATAAAGTTATTGCTTAATTTACATAAAGAGGAATTCTACAGAGATATACACAGAGACATAAGCTGTGTGAGAAGAGACATCTACATGCAAAACTTCATATATTGAGTGACTTGAAGTCTTGTAGGTTTGTCACTTTTGGTACAAATAGGGACAATACTCAACCATTACATAAATATTCCAAACTAAATGATTCCCAGAGAGTCTTGGTGCAAGCAGTGGAGGGTGATACTCTTGATATGTAGTGCAGATCTGACTGTGTTACTCTGTATACCTGGTATCTAATGAATTGAAATATTTTAAAGTTAAAGGGATTCTGTGGCACGTATTACATTATCTCCTCCCCTCCAAAAGATTAATGTTTATAATTATGTTTTGTTACTGACACTCTGTCTTCCAAGGCTGTCAGCAAATTTGTCCTCTCTGGAGGGAGACATTATCTCCAAAACTTTTCACTATGCAAACACCCTTGAAAAGATTTTCTGGAACAAAAGGGCAGACAATGCCTCATTTGAAAGATATGCAGAAACAGAAGACACTGATAGAGAATTGTCTCCCAACATCAGTATGAACTCATGAGGTATTTCCTATCTCTGTCCATTGAAAAGACCTAGAAACAGTGACAAATCCAGTAGCAGTGAATTGTGTTCTTGAAATATTATTTCCCTTAGAAAGGAACCAGGGCTTCTTGGAGAAATAGCTGATTCCAGGGTGGGTCAAGAAGTATTCAAGATATTCATGGAACATCTTGTTATACCATTGCAAGAGCCATGTCTAAAGAACACAAAAGTTAATTTGAAGAGGCTCCCACTGGCAAAAGATGGGAAAAGTAGAGTTTCAATGATAAATAATTGATTTAAACATGCTGAATGTGTTCAAATCCTTGAGTTCACAATGATATTTTTAAAAATAATTGGTCAAAGGATTAAAAGGACCTTAATTCAGCCCTGGCTGGTATGGGTCAGTGGTTGAATGCTGGCCTGCAAATCAAAGGGTCACTGGTTCAATTCCCAGTGAGGGCACATACCTGGGGGGCAGGCCAGGACCCCAGTAGGTGGCATGCGAAAGGCAACCACATATTGATGTTTCCTTCCCTCTATTTCTCCCTCCCTTCCTGTCTCTAAAAAATAAATCTTGAAAAACAAAAAAGGACCTTAATTCATTATATTGCAAAAAAAAAAGGGGTATTGGTATGTTAATAAAACTGGTAAATGAACAGAATCAAGCATTAATCCTGCCTTTTCAATATAACTATCAGTGGATAAATAGTGGGCAAGAGGAAATGTCTCTTTATAAATATATTTTAATTAAAACAAATGATAGAATTAGACCATCACCATTTTACAACCCCATGATACAGTAAGTATCAAAGGCTATCAAGACCATAAAAAGAGAGACAACCAGACTTACTAAGGAGCTCAAGCTAGTGTCTGATCCAGTCTCTGGATATAGCTGCCTAATTACAGTCAATACAAAAGGTAGCAGAACAGGTTGAATTTTGCCAAGAGTATGCAATCAACAATATCAGACTGGGAAATTCTACAGGTCAACAGTCCAGATTCCTCAACAGATAATTTGTAGGAAACAAAAGAGATGGATGGAGAACCTTTAGATTACGGGATTTAAAAGATGAAATCAGCCCTGGCCAGTGTGGCTTGGTTGGGTGTTGTCCTGCAATTTGAATGGTCATGGGTTCGATTCCCGGTTGGGCGCATGCTAGGGTTACAGTTTGTCTATAGTTGGGATGTGTGAGAGGGCAAATGATCCATGTTTTTCTTTTCTCCCTCCCTTTCCCTCTCCCTAAAATCAAAAAGCATGTTCTTGGGCAAGGATTAAAAAAAAGAAGAATTTAAAAGATGTAATCAAACTTTTTTAAATGGACAACACTAAACTAATACCTAGGGCAGCACATTTAGGTAATACAATTATTTTTTAAAAAAGGAATAAAACTCAGAATAATGACTACTCATGAGAAAGAGAAGAGATTGCAACTGGGAAAAGGTATACAGGAGGGCTTTAAGGGTGACTGACCAAGTTCTTTTGATCTTGTAGTCATTAAGCCGTACATTTAATTCATGTGGCTATCTATGTCTGTATATTATTGCATAATAAAAAAATATTTTTAAATGTATTTGATAAGAAGCTAGCCTAGGCATTAACATCCTTTTGTGATAATCTTCCCACTCAACAGATAAGCCAGAACTACATTTCAATAGATCCTCGAAAACTTGGTAGGACCTATCCAGTTGTTCATCAGTATCAAAGTGTTATATAATTAAGCATGCTTTTATTTATGGCACCATATTAGCCCAAAATGGGATAGAGTAGTTCAAGCAGAAAATGTCCTAGTATTTTTTTCTTATAGTCTTTTTATAAAAGTAAAACTTGTTTATTATAGAAAATTTAGAAACATAAAAAGTGAAATAAAAATCTGCTGTTATTCTGTTCCCTAGGGATAACCATACATAATATTTTGTTATGTTTCCTTTTATGTATTATTCCATTCACATTTGGAAAATACAGTTTTGTACCTACTTTATGTTCTCATCTCAGTCTCTGTTTCATGTTCAGACCTTAGATTACAACATTTAAGATCTTTATCCCATTCAAATTAGAATTCATTAATAGTTTTGGATATTTTTTCCTAGGTGGGCTACATCATGCAGCTGCCCGAATTTCTGGTGACAATGTCTATAAGCATTTGAAGTATGAAGGTGGAATTCACCGAGTTCAGCGAATTCCTGAGGTGGGCCTGTCGTCAAGGATGCAGCGTATTCACACAGGAACAATGTCAGTTATTGTCCTCCCTCAACCGGATGAGGTAAACTCACCAGGAGACATTGAAAACTTACTTCTTTGTAAATGGGTGTTATGCTGAAAAGTGTTAGCTTCTTGGAAATTATGTGATTTTCAGGATTTTAGATTGAATTCAACATACTTTTGGATTTTCCAGGTAAATCCTTCTCCAGGTAAAATTGTCTATTTTATCCCTGACCAAAATGTTTTGTTCTAAATAGAAGTCACTTCTCCTCATAAAAAAAAAAAAAATCCACAAAGCTTCTTACATGTTGTTGCCTAAGCTTTATCTTAAGGAAAAAAATGAATTCCACAGATAATATTTTGAAGTCAGTGATATATCTATATGGGGATATATGGCTTGTTGGTTGAATATATTCATATTCCCATATTTTTATTTTTCCTAACTTTAAAAAATATAGTAAACATAGAAAATTGAAAGAATACCATACTGAAAACTTTTATAACCTTTACCTGGAGTTAGTTGTTTACATTTTGCCACATTTTCTTTATTCCTATGTATGTGTGTATATATACAGAAATATGTATACACAAATGTATATATGCATATATCCTTTATACATTATGAGACTTTAACTCCCCCCAAATCTTTGACTTAAATCTTCTAAAAATAGGACATTCTCTTACATAAACTCAATGCCATTACCCATGAAAATTATACATATTTCTGTAATATTCTATAATAATATTGTCTAGAAAAAAACTCCTATATATTCTGTCTATTCACAGAATACCTTTATTTCAAATATGTGTTTTATTCCTCCCATCAAACAATTCACCAATTCTCTGCAGACACTAAGTGGGTGTCCTAAAATTTACTTAAGATTTGCTGCTGTCTACCTGGACTTAGCATCAGATCTCACAGGCTAAAGGCTCAATCCATAAGACTGCCTCCCTTCTCACTTCAGAGGCCAGTAGCAAGCCCAGGTATTACCTGTGCTTCTGACCAACTGGTTATATAAATTGGAAGGTTCCTACAACCCCTCCTTGAGTTTGATAATTTGCTAGAGTGGCTCATAGAACTCAGTTCACTTAAGAGATTTCTAATTTATTACAAAGGATACTACTAAGAAATACGCAAATGGAAGAGATGCCTTGGGCAAAGTACACGGGAAATGCTACAGAGCTTCATATCCTCTCCAGGCATGTGACTCTCTGGCCCCACACAAATTCCCAAATCTGGAAGCTCTCTGAATCCTATAATTTGGGGATTTTTATGGAGGCATCAATATGTAATCATGATTGATTAGATAATTGGGGATTAATTCAATCTCCAGCCCCTCTCTCCTCCCTGGAGGTGGGGCAGGGAGGAGGTGAAGCTGAAAGTTTCAACCCTCTAATCACAAGGTTGGTTCCCCTGGCAATCAGCCCCCATCCTATGGTAATCAAGAGCAGCAGTTTTCAATCTTTTCCATCTCATGACACACATAACTAATCACTAAAATTTTGTAACATACCCTACCCCCCAAAAAACAGGTATAATTTTGATTTATTCACACCAGACAACTACTGTTATGTTGGCTGTTGTCCCTGTTTTATCTGACAATTTCGGGGAAAAGAGGTCAGTGCCCCTAATTAATCAGGTATTGCACGCTTTAAAATTTTTTGAGGCACATGAGTTGAAAATAACTGGTCTAGGAGCTTTCCAATAATTACATTAACATAAACTCAGGTGTAGTTGAAAGGGCTTGTTATGCATAACAAAAGGACAGTCATATCATTCTTACTCTTACACTTAGGAAATTCTAAGGGTTTTAGGAGCTCTTTTGCCAGGCACTGGGCAAAGACCAAATACATATTTCTTATTAAAAATCACAATATCACACTTGTCTAATATCTCCTCTATATAGTTTCCCCAAGTCATCTTAAAGTAATTTTGCAGTTTTTTTTTTTTAAAAACTAGGGTCCTGACTTCTGGCCAAGATGGAGGCGTAGGTAGAGACACTGTGCCTCCTCCAACAACCAAAAAAAGGACAACAACAAATTTAAAAATAAAAAACAACCAGAACTTCCAGAAAATCAAACTGTATGGAAATCTGAAAACCAAGAAGCTAAGAAAGAAACATTCATCCAGATGGGTAGGAGTGGCAGAGATGGGCAGCTAGGGCAGAGAGGACTCGAGGCAAGGTGGCAGTTGGAGGACCCAGGCTGCAGAGCTTCAGTCTTTTTTCCGTCTCCTGGAGGACTAGGTAGTTCCACATTTCCGTGTGGATTAAACCAGGAGGAACAAAGAGGAACCAAGGAGCGAGACAGACCAAGCAATCCAGGGTTCCAACCCAGGGAAATAAAGCCTCAAAACCTCTGACTGAAAAAATGTATGGGTGTTGTGGCAGCAGGAGAAACTCCCAGCCTCACAGAAGAGTTCATTAGAGGAGCCCATAGTGTCCTAGAAAGTACACACACCAACCCACCCGGAATCAGAACCAGAAGGGCCCAATTTGCTTGTGAGTAGCGGAGGAAGTGACTGAAAGAGCTGAGTGGCCAAGAGCTGAGCTAGCAGCACTGTTCCCTCTCAGACCCCTCCCCCACATAGTAGCGTGACAAATCAGGGTTGCCCCACACTGGCCAATACCTAAGGCTCCACCTCTTACTATGTAACAAGTGTGCTGAGACAAAAAAAAATAGCCCAAATGAAAGAACATCAAAACTCCAGAAAAAGTACAACTAAACGATGAAGGGATAGCCACCCTATCAGATGCACAGTTCAAAACACTGGTAATCAGGATGCTTACACAAATGGTTGAGTATGGCCACAAAATAGAGGAGAAAGTGAAGGCTATGAAAATTGAAATACAGGAAAACGCACAGGGAATCAACAGTGACGGGAAGGAAACTGGGACTCAAATCAACCATTTGGAGCAGAAGGAAGAAATAAGCATTCAACCAGAACAGAATGAGAAACAAGAATTCAAAAAAATGAGGAGAGGCTTAGGAACCTCCTGGACAATCTTAAATGTTCCAACATCCAAGTCATAGGGGTGCCACAAGGAGAAGAATGAGCAAGAAATTGAAAACATATTTGAAAAAATAATGAAGAAGGACTTCCCCAATCTGGCAAAGGAAAATAGACTTCCAGGAAGTCCAGGAAGCTCAGAGAGTCCCAAAGAAGTTGGATCCAAGGATACACATACCAAGGCACATCATAATTACATTACATAAGATTAAAGATGAGAGGACCTTAAAAGCAGCAAGAGAAAAGGAGACAGTTACCTACAAAGAAGTTCCCATAAGACTATCAGCTGATTTCTCCAAAGACACCTTACAGGCAAGAAGGGGCTAGAAAGAAGTATTCCAAGTCATGAAGGCAAGGACCTACATCCAAGATCACTCTATCCAGCAAAGCTATCATTTAGAATGGAAGGGCAGATAAAGTGCTTCTCAAATAAGGTCAAGTTAAAGGAGTTTATCATCACCAGCCCTTATATGAAATGTTAAAGGGACTTAATCTAAGAAAAATAAGATAAAAAAATACGAACAGTAAAATGACAGCAAACTCAGAACTGTCAACAACCAAACCTAAAAAAACAAAAACGAACTAAGCAAACAACTAGAACAAGAATAGAATCACAGAAATGGAGATCACATGGAGGGTTTTCAGTAGGGAGTGGGAGGGGTGAGAATGGGGAAAAAGGCACAGGGAATGAGAACCATAAATGGTAGGTACAAAATAGGGTGAGGTTAAGAATAGTATAGGGAATGGAGAAGCCAAAGAACTTATGTTCATGTACAACCCATGGACATGAACCAAGGGTGGGGAATGCTGGTCGGAGAGGGGGTGCAGGGCAGAGTGGAATAAAGGGGGGGAATATGGGACAACTGTAATGGCATAATCAATAAAATATATATATTTTTTAAAAACCAGGATCCTGTTGAGTTTCATACATTAGTTTCTTGTCAGTTTTTGTAAGTCTGGAAGAGTTTCCCACCCCCCCCCCCCTTTTTTTTTTAAATCATGTTGACTGTGAAAAAAGAGTCTAGACCATTTGTCTTTTAGCATGTCCCACATTCTAGATCTTATTGTTTCCTCATGGAACTTTTTAACTTGCTCCTTTATCCCCTGTATTATATTGAAAATTATATCTAAATGTTCCATTCTATTCAGGTTACATGTTTTGAGCAAGAATATAGGTTTAGTTGTATTCATTACATCTTATCAGAACACACGTAGTATCAGACTGTCCTTTTAGTGAGGATTACTTTGAACATTTAGTTAAGACAGTGATCACAATATCTCCATTATAAAAGTATGTTTTTCCTTTTACAATCACTAAATAATCTCTAGGGTATACTTATCTCATTTCCAACAACTTTTATTCCATGGTTTTAACGTCATTTGTGCTTAAATCATTTATTTTGGAGTTACAAGATGGTATTTTTTCTAATTTAATAATTCCTTCTACTTTTATTAACTAGCATTCTTTTCTGTAAAGAATTTTCCTCTAAACTACCTTGTCTCCTTCTTTCTTGCTTTCTTTTATTTTACGTCATTATAAACTTATATATTGAGTTTCATATATTGAGCTCATTATAGACTTAAAGATTTGTTTTTTAAATTTAGTGAGTTATGATCATTATTGTTTCTGATGTTTACATTGTCCCAGGTTTAGCCAGTAGCAGCCTTCAAAAGAGTAACACTTTTGAAATGACCCTATTAGTCTTTGAGTATGTCCTTCCTTTCTGGTATAATTACAAATACCAGGCCCACCTTATACTCCTCTGCCTCTGCCTCTGACTTGAGGTCAGACTTCATTCCTTTTAGTGGGGAATGGACCCAGAAATCAAGATCTGGGTTCTCGATGTGCTCATTCATTATTACTGAAGTGTGCTTACATCTAGACTCTTCAGTGTACAGAGTCAAGAAACGTGATTTTAAATCACAGGTTTATATAATTATTACCAATTCAATTTAACAGGGAGCTTTGCTTCCTCATCTTGCATTTTGTATTTGTATCTCTTTCTACTTCAAGTAAAAACCTTGTTTTTAAATTAATATGTTTACTTTTTTCCTTTATTATACAATATGTGTAAAATAGTTTTTAAATTACTCAGGAAATTACTAATATTTAAGATTTCTGTCCTTAGAATATAATCTACCAAAAAAGCATAGTCAGAGTACTATGTTAAAAGATAATCTGGCCCTGGCTGGCGTAGCTCAGTGGATTGAGAGCGGGCTGGGAACCAGTGTCCCAGGTTCGATTCCCAGCCAGGGTACATTCCTGGGTTGCAGGCCATAACCCCCAGCAACGGCACATTGATAGTACTCTCTCTCTCTCTCCCTCTCCCTCTCCGTCTCTCTCTCTCTCTCTCTCTCTCTCTCTCTCCCCTCTCTAAAAATAAATAAATAAAATCTTTTAAAAAAAAGATAATCTGAAATAATGTTTTTCGGTATGGTTATGCTATTATTATGGTAAATATTTTGGTTCATTTGTTTCTGTTTATATTTAATTTTAAGATTTAATTTTTAATTTTTTAAATTTATTTAAATTTTATTTATTTACCTCATTTTATTTTTGGCATATATAAGCATTTACATGATCAGAAATCAAAACCATGGAGTTGTCTTCCTTCCATCTTTATTCTTTCCCACTCCATTCCCACCTATTTGCTTGTTGTTTTTACATTCTCAAAAATTAAACTCAGTGAAGTTTTATTTTTCCAAAAGAAGAAGGTCTTATTCCCTTAATTGACATTAAAATTTTTTATATACTATTAAGTCACTGTTTCTATATTCAGAATTTCCCTAAAGTCAGTAGGTAGTTTCTGTAACATTTGGGAAGATATCACATATAATATTTACATACTTGCTATGTAACTACTTCATACACTGTAATCACAAGAAATAAGACATTACTCTTCCTCTTTAGTGTTTATTTAGGTACCCAACACTGGCATATATTAACAAAGGCTATATACTGTATTTTTCAAACTATAAGACATACTTTTTCCCTCCAAATTTAGGAGAAATAATGGTTGTTAATGTTGCTGTTGAGTTCTGTTTACATTTAGATTGGTGAAATGTTATTTGTGTTTTTAAATATTTTACCACATTTTTTTGCTTCAAAATTTTTTTTCCTATTTTCTTCTAAAACCTAGGTGCATCTTATGGCCTGAAAAATATGGTAATCTTTTTCTTCACAATATTGTACTCCCTATAGAGGAAATAAACAACCAACTAAGTTGTATATTAGATTGTAACCTTGACCTCCTGTTATTGTACTTTTCACAGAGAAAAGTCATATACTCTCTGTCAAACAAATAAGTGATAAATACGGAACAGAATGTTAAATCTCCCCTCAAAAACAGCATACTTTTGAACTATTATGGGTGGGTATGGGTGAATGTATATGAGGTCTGTCCAGAAAAAGTTTGATTGTTGTTAAGATGAGAATGGTTTGCATGACATCCATGTAACCTGGCAGACAGGGAGAGTAGACTGGAGTGTGCATGCATGACCAATGACTTCATTGTACTAGTCAGTAGGGGCAATAGACCCTTTTGAGTGAGCACATGTACCTCGTGGCCATCACATTCAAAATGACTGAGCGATTAGAGCAATGAATCTGCATCACATTTTGTGTTAAGCTCTGCAGAAGCTATTCAGATGATTCAGAAGGCTGCAGCTATGGGCAACTGGTGGTTGGCAGCTTCACCAGGACAACGTGCCTGCTCATGCATCACATCTTGTGCAGAGTTTTTTGGAGAAACATCAAATCACCCATGTAACTCAGCCTCTTACAGCCCAGATTTGGTGCCCTGTGACTTCTGGCTTTTCCCAAGACTAAAATCACCTTTGAAAGGGAAGACATTTCAGACCATCGATGAGATTCAGGAAAATATGATAGGGCAGTTGATGGTGATTGGGAGAACTGTGTGAGGTCTCAAGGTGCTTACTTTGAAGGGGACTGAGGCATCATTGTCTTATAAGCACTGTTTTTTGTTTCTTGTATCTTCTTCAGTAAATGTCTCCATTTTTCATACTACATGCCTGGAAAGTTTGGACAGACCTTGTATATCTCCAAAATCAAGGTATTGGTAGGGCCATGTTCCCTGCAAAACTTTAGGGGGGAATCTCCCTTGCACCTTCTTGCATCTGGTGTCTCCAGGTGTTTCTTGTTTTGAAGCTGTATAACTCCAGTTTCTGCCTCTGAATTCACATTCTTTCTCCTCTAGGTGTCTTTTCTAAGGACACATTATTGGATTTAGGGCCTATCTGAATAGTCCAGGATGATCTCATCTTAACTCTATCACATGTGTAAAGACCCTTTTTCCAAATAAGGTTCCAGTGTTTAGAATATGAATATATTTCTTGGGTACCTCCATTCAGCCCAGCAATTAGTGTACGTGCACACACACAGATGCTCAATTCTCATTCTTCATAGTATGTTCTATAAAGTCGCAGTGAACATCAATTTAGCAAATACTGAACCATTTCTCCAGGGGGAAATATATATAGCTCACATAGATTATAACCTTAAATCCTAAAAACAACCCATCCTGGTAGTCTATTTATTATATAAAAGGCAAAGCTCAGAGTGACTCTCCTGAGGCCACCTCCCTAACAGGTCCCAGAGTTGGAATTCAAACCCTGTTCAACCAGTCCCAGAGTCAGAGCTTCCTGCACCACACTCCCCATTTCTCTTCCTGTCTTCATCCTCTGGTCATACTAAAATAAGAAAGCAGAGAATCATCACCTAGTTTGTCCTCAGCTGGGAATGTACACATGTAAGAGCAATTTGAACCTTTTGTTGCATGTACATGTCTTCTAAAGACTGTAAAAATGCTATAATAATTGATTTTGGAGAGCAAATTTTAGTAGGTAGCTGAATTTTGAAATACAGAATCGGGAAATAATGAGGATTAGCTTTATATATAGGTACATATATACATCCATATATTTTATATAGTTTCTGTCTGGTATAGCTTATAGGATGATGGATGATGAAACTTGAAAGCTTGCATAATGTAGTGACCTCATAGCATCTTACATCAGTGTTAAAAAAAAAATACCATCCGTTGAAATAGGGAATTTATTTCACCTCTTAGTTTAATAGCTGTGACACAAAGCACTACAGTACATTTGAAAATTTTTGAATAAATTTAGTATGAAAGTAATTCATTGAGAGTAGAATTTACTTATGTTATACTTTCTGTTTTAGGTAGATGTGAAAGTGGACCCTAAGGATTTGCGAATAGATACATTTCGGGCCAAAGGAGCAGGAGGCCAGCATGTTAATACAACTGATAGTGCTGTCAGACTTGTCCATATCCCCACAGGTAAGCAAGTCCCTTTGCTTTTGTACTTTTAACTTTTTTTAATAACTTACAAAATAATTTAGAAGGAAAGAGTCCCATGTTAGTGTCTCACACAAACCCTTTAAAGGTGACATTGGGGTCATAGGTCTGAGATTTGCAGTGTGTTCATACACACTTTCTGTTTGGAAAAGACACCTCTCAAAGGAGGCAGAGAGTGAGTAGACCTATTCAGAGAAGCTGCTACAGGAGTAAGCAACCAGAGGCACCCCAGCTTAAAAACAAACTTGAAAATAGTATTGGACATGCCACTGCGATGGATCTTTTATCACTGTATAGATTGACTGCTAGTTCCATTAGGCCCTGCTGTGTGAACACTGTTATTATTTATTTATTTATTTTTAATGACGGAAACAAAAAAAAAAGATCTAAAACCGCAACTTCTGGAAGAACTATCTGTTCTTGCCAGTCTTGAACTTCCCTTTGAACTTGACTTTGGCCTCCCATCGGGCCTTGCATTTCAGAGAAGAACTCTGAAGATGTCCTTGTTGACAGCAGTTTTGTCCAGAGACATCCCTGAGAGTACCTTGTGGGCATGAGTTGATTGTAGTTATAAACTTTCACAAAAGACTTGATCTTTGACCTCTTGGCAATTTTCTTCTTGCCCATGGAGGCTGTTACTTTGCGGGGATAGGTGGTCAATTCCAGCCACCAGAGCATGGCTGTAGGGTAGTCTGGTGCTTTACATATACATTGATTCTCCCAATGAGCCTATGAGGTAGCAACTATGATTACTCATTTTACGATGAGGAAATGGAGATTAGAACACCCAGCCCAGGTTACATGGCTTAGAGGAAGCAAACAGGCCAGATTTAGGCTGGCTCCTCATCACTATATTTAGTTAGTATAACCAGCTACAACAAGAGATCATTCCTGGTACCTACCCTTGGCTCCAACAGCCATCTGAGTGTAGTGTCTCTCTCTCCTCCTCCTCCCCCTTTCTTCCCCTCTCTCTCCCTCTCCCCATCTCTCTCACCTCAGTCATCATATGTGTTCTCCATGATGACCACTTTCTGTCTGGAATAGCATCTGGCCAGGACCAGTAAACTTGCCCATTCTAACAGCAGCTGAACACATTTAGATACTGGTCATTTTGGTACACTGTGAGGTAATTTTACAGTCCTTAATGTGATTTTCAATATTTCATTTTCCAAATTTTTAAAAAATATATTTTATTGATTATGCTCTTATAGTTGTCCCAATTTTTCCCTTTTGCCCCCCTCTACCTGGTACCTGCATTCCCTCTAGCAATCCCCCCTTATTTATGTCCATGGGTCGTGTATATAAGTTCTTTGGCTACTCTGTTGCCTATACTGTTCTTAACATCCCCCTGTCTATTTTGTACCTACAATTTGAGCTTCTTAATCCCTGTACCTTTACCTCCATTTTGCCCTTTCCCTTCCCAGCTGATAACCACCCAAATGATCTCCATATCTGTGATTCTGTTTCTGTGCTGCTTGTTTGCTTAGTTTGTCATTTGGATTCAGTTATTGATAGTTGTGAATTTATTGCCATGTCATCATTTTGATCTTTTTTTTCTTATATAATTCCCTTTAGCATTTGATTTAATAATGGCTGGGTGATGATGAATTCCTCTAGTTTTACCTTGTGTGGAAAGCACTTTATCTGCCCTTCCATTCTAAATGAAAACTTTGCTGGATAGGGTAATCTTGGATGTAGGTCCTTGCTTTTCATCCCTTTGAATACTTCTTGCCAGCCCCTTCTAGCCTGCAAAGTTTGTTTTGAGAAACCAGCTGACAGTCTAATGGGAACTCCTTTGTAGGTAACTGCCTGCTTTTCTCTTTCTGCTTTTAAGATTCTCTCTTAATCTTTAACCTTTGGCATTTTAATTATGATGTGTCTTGGTGTAGTTCTCTTTGTGTTCCTCTTCTTGGGGGTCTCTGTGCTTCCTTGACTTCCTTCACCAAATTAGGGAAGTTTTCTTTCATTATTTTTTTCAATATCTTGCTCTTCCTTTTCTCCTTCTGACATCCCTATGATTTAGATGTTAGAATGTTTAAAGATGTCATAGAAGTTTCTAAGCCTCTCCTCATTTTTTTGAATTCTTTTTTCATCCTGCTCCTGATTGAATGCTTTTTCCTTCCTTGTGTTCCAAATCATGGGTTTTATCCTCGGCTTCATACACTCCACTGTTGGTTCCCTGTAGATTTTTCTTTATTTCAGTTAATGCAACCTTCATTTCTGCCTGGGTCTTTTTTATACTATTGAAGTACCCAGTGAGTTTCTGGAGCATCCTGATCACCAGTGTTTTGAACTCTGCTTCTGATAGGTTGCTTATCTCTACTTCATTTAGTTCTCTTTTTGGAGTTTTGTTCTGTTCTTTCATTTGGGCCATATTTCTTTGTCTCCTCAATTTGACAGCTTCCCTGTGTTCGTTTCTGTGTATTAGGTAGAGCTGCTTTGAATCTCTGTCTTTGTAGCGTGGCCTATTATAGAAAAGCACACCTATTAAGTTGTATGGGATAGGGCAACCTGTGTTACAGCTTTGTTGTTTTGTGTGGGGGAGGGCTCATTGTGGGCATAATACCTCTGCCTGGCCTCTAGAGTTTTGCCTGGGAGGAAGCTGTCTCCCTGCAATCACACTTCACTTTCTCCCCATATGCCACTGGTATCCTTCCAGCTGTTGCCCTGTTGCTGAATCCCAGAAAGGGTGGGTCTGTGTGAGTCTTAATTCTGTTGTGTGCCCTTTAAGAGGAGTCTTGTAAGAATTCTGAAGTTTCTTCCACTGCCCCAACCCCCAGTGTTTTTTACAGCTAGAATTTATGGGGTTTTATCTTCCTGGTGTGGAACCCTGGGCTGGGTGGTCTGGATTAGGGCTGGGATCCCTTGCTCCCAAGATATCCCTCCTGTTTTTTATCTACCACATGTGGATGTGGGACTGCTTGTTCCTGTCTCCATGCCAGTCCGTGTCTCCAAGCCTTTCTGCACCTGTCTACATCTCTCAGTGTATCCAACCCTCCTACCTGTTGGATGAGTGTGGCTTCTTTAAATCCTTGGTTGTTGGACTTCCACACAGCTCGATTTTCTGACAATTCTGGGTGATATTTTATAGTCTAGTTTTATTTTGTGCTATAGTTGTACACGGAAGTAAGACATGTTTATTTACGTCTCCATCTTGACTGGAAGTCTCATTTTTCAGATTTTTAACTCATTTAAATTCATTTTTAAATGAATTTTAAAAGAAAAATCCATTTCTATATTACATGTATATGGTTTTAAAAGTCCAATGGTGAAGTCCTATAACAAAAGACAGCAGCTCAGTGAACTGCTTCTTCCTCTCCCTCTTTCTTTCCTTGATCCTAAATTTCTGTTACTCAGACACAACCACTTTAAGCTCTTTTAACTATTTTTTCTGGTAATCATCTCAGTGTTTCTAAATAATAGTTAGATTTAATTAAGTAATTATAAGATTATATATTGACTAATATAGTAGATGAGGATTTTGGCTCTCTCATAATAAATATCTTCCTTTCCCCTTCCTAATAGGTTTGTATTTTGGCAAAATTAATTCTTTAATGTTTTTATATAAGGAGCAGGTAAATAGTGTTCCCTGCTGAGCCAAGTAATATACTGTGATTTTAATTCCTAAAGTTAATAATTGCCTCATTGTTTTTTTATTTGCTTAGTTATTTTCTTTTTTGACCCTAAGTCTTCCTATAACTTCCAAAAGCTCTATAAACTGAAATTAACCCAGTTTTCTTCAGGGCTAATGGTTTTTTTTTGTACAAAAAATATTTTATTTATTTATTTTTAGAGAGAGGGGTAGGGAAGGTGAAAAAGAGGGAGAGAAACATTGATTGGTTGCCTCCCATATGGACCCCTACAGAGGACGAAACCCACAACCCAGGCATGTGCCTGACCAGGAATCAAACCTGCAACCCCTTCACTGTAAGGAATGACACCCAACTGGGCCACACTGGTCAGGGCACAAGGCTAATGCTTTTGATGACACCTCTAACAAACTACTCCATTGTCCTGCTCCAGTCTGAACAGGTTGCTCTCCTGGGCTGCAGAGGTTATTCTGGTCACCAACAGTCAGGGAATTCCCTTAATTTCTATTTTGTGTTGAGCCTCCTGTTTCTTGGATCCCATCTCATCTTTCTTGGTTTACTCCCCCATTTTAGAGAAGCTCATATTTAAGTTGTTTCCTGAGAAAAGATGCATGAGATGTAAGTATTTTCAGACTTTCTACCTCTGAATACTTTTATTCTCACCCTTCATTGATCATGAACATTTGTTGAAAATCATTTTCACTTGGAACATTTAAGTGTTTTATAATTCATTGTATTTGTTACTTTCAATTTGGAAACTCATGCCCTTTATTTTATTTTTGATTGGATTTATTGGGATAACATTAGTTGATAAAATTTTGTAGGTTTCAGATGTACAATTCTGTCAGACATCATCGGTATATTGTGTTGTGTATTCACTACCCCAAGACGAGTCTCTTTCCATTACCATTTATCCCCCCTATGCCCTCCTCCACTTCCCCTGCAATCACCACACTGTTGTCTGTGTCCATGAGTTGAGTTGTTTGTTTTTTGGGTTTTTTTTTTGCTTAGTCTCTTCACCTTTTTCACCCAGCCACGCAACACCCCCTCCCTTCTGACAGCTGTCAGTCTATTCTCTATCTAGAGACTCATGCTCTTTAATTCTGAAAATTTTCTTCAGTAAATTTTTCTCACCATTTTTGTCCTTCCCAGAATTTTTATTAGTCAGATATTAGACCTCTTAAATTTATTGTTTTACTTTCTTTTTTTCTCTTACATCATGTATCACATTGTTTTAATTTTCTTTTTACTTTTATTCCCTGAATTGTCTCTTTTTTATAGCACCCTTTTGTTATATTGTTGATGCATTTTTCTTATTACCTAAGTGTGCAGGGTCTGGCACAAATAACACCCCTTTTTG
Source organism: Phyllostomus discolor (assembly GCF_004126475.2). Lineage (NCBI taxonomy): Eukaryota > Metazoa > Chordata > Mammalia > Chiroptera > Phyllostomidae > Phyllostomus > Phyllostomus discolor. The sequence goes on along the minus strand of NC_040913.2, from coordinate 42,214,475 downwards.
TTATAAAACCTTTTATTACAAAATCATAAGCATATAATTCTGTAACATAACAATATCACACTCAAGCACACCATACCGCATTTTAGGTGAAATGTTCAAATTAAAACTATAAATTATTGCACCCATATTTTTACCCTATCAACCATACTCAAGCAAGCATTACTTCTGCCAGACTCTGTATTTATTTTAGTTTCCTTGAAGTTTTTTTCTGCTTCCTGCAGTATCTCTATTTCCTCTGAATTTATTTTTCTTGTTTGTTTCAGTAGTACTTTCATTTTGGAAATGTCTAGGTATGCTTGACTGCCTGTACACTTTTAACAGTGAGGTTCTAAAAGCTTTGAGTGGGTGAGTGCCACTTATCCACTAGTAAGTTTTACTGCAGGGCAGTTAAGTGATTAATCAGCTTTTTTAAAATTAGGAACCACCAAATGCCAGTGTTTGTAGATCTTTTTCTTTTGGATAGTATCTCCTGAGAAGGATCATCCAGGGTAGAGCAGAGTAAGGTCAAGATTTCACTATTCAATAACAAAGTTTTACTAATCTTCTTGTTTTCAGTGCCATGCTTCATATTTGCCCTTCTTTGTATCTAGTCTCAAGTCTAGAACATTCCTTGTTTAATTATCTAAAGAATTTACCTCCTGCCTCCTACAGATTGAGAGGGGAGACTTGAATTTCTATTTCAAGACTGTTTTTAGTCCCCAAATCCTTAACTCTAACTTCTGAACTAACTGATTCCTCAATTCCTAAACCTTTCTGACACTCAGCAGGGCAAATAGGCCTGTTTCTGATCATCTCCATCAACAGGGAGCTAAGTTTCACCTTTCTCCCCTCTACTAAGCCATTTACTATTCTTCCATTTGCTTTTTCTCTGTATATATTGTGTTTGGAGAGGCAGCCAATCAATGTTATCCCTCTCTTTCTCCTTCCCTTCCCCTCCCTCTAAGAATAAATAAATCTTAAAAGACAGAAATATGCAAATTATTGGATATTTGTTTTTTATTTTGTGAGATACTGTTCCGTTTTTTTAAAAATATATTTTATTGATTATGCTATTACAGTTGTCCCATTTCCCCCTTCTCTCCCCTCCCCCCTGTACCCCCCTCCCACCCACATTTCCCCCCTTTAGTTCATGTCCATGTGTCATACTTGTGAGTTCTTTCGTTTCTACATTTCCTGTACTATTCTTGCCCTCCCCCTATCTATTTTCAACCTACATTCTATGCTACTTATTCTCTATACCTTTTCCCCCTCTCTCCTCCTCCCACCCCCCTGCTGCTAACCCTCCATGTGCCCTCCATTTCTGTGGTTCTGTTCCTGTTCTAATTGTTTACTTAGTTTCTATTGGTTTTGCTTTAGGTGTGGTTGTTAATATTTGTGAGTTTGCTGTCCTTTTACTATACATGTCTTTTCTTTATCTTCTTTTCTTAGATAAGTCCCTTTAGCATTTCATAAAATAAGGGCTTGGTGATGATGAACTCCTTTAACTTGACCTTATCTGAGAAGCACTTTATCTGCCCTTCCATTCTAAATGAGAGCTTTGCTGGATAGAGCAATCTGGGATGTAGGTCCTTGTCTTTCATGACTTGGAATATTTCTCTCCAGCCCCTTCTTGCCTGTAAGGTCTCTTTGGAGAAATCAGCTGACAGTCTGATGGGAACTCCTTTGTAGGTGACTGTCCCCTTACCTCTTGCTGCTTCTAGGATTCTCTCCTTCGTTTTTACCTTGGCTAATGTAATTATGATGTGCCTTGGTGTGTTTCTTCTTGGGTCCAACTTCTTTGGGGCTCTCTGAGCTTCTTGGATTTCTTGGAAGACTGTTCCCTTTGCCAGATTGGGGAAGTTCTCCTTTATTATTTGTTCAAATATGTGCTCAATCTGTTGCTTTTCCCCTTCTGATTCTGGTACCCCTATAATTCGGATATTGGAACGTTTAAAGGTGTCTTGGATGCTCTTAATCTTTTCCTCAATTTTTTGAATTCTTATTTCATCATGCTTTCCTGCTTGGTTGATTCTATCTTCCTTCTGGTCCACTGTATTGTTTTGAGACTCATATTCCTTCCTTTCACTATTGGCTCTCCTCCTAGTATCTTCCTGCATCTTTTTTATGGTGACCTGCATCCTTTCATCTAAATTTCGTCCAAAATCAGTCAGTTCCGTGAGCTTTCTGATCACCACTGTTTTGAACTGCGCATCTGATAGATGGCTAATTCTTGGTCGCTCAAAAGGATGAGTCCTGGGGGACTGATCTGTTCTGTTGAAAACATATTTTTTTCCCCTGTCTCTCCTTTTTTTTAAATTTTTTTTTCCGGTCTGGTTGCTCTTCTTACGGTGGGGGGCGGAGCCTTAGGTGCTCACCAGGGCTGGGCTCCCCAGTCGCTAGATTGTGACGTTATATGTGGGGGTCGGGTGGGAGCAGAGCGGGACGGGAGAAAACAATGGCGATAGTTACGTTCTCCTGGACTCAGACCCTTGTCTGGGCTCCCGGGCTGCGAGTTCTGCCCTGGTCCACAATCGCTACCTCTCTGGGTCTGCCAGCCGCAGCTTGCGTACTCAGGGATCACCGCCGCGTTCTTGCGTCCCGGGATGGCTTTTGCACCGATTTCGCGCCAAACCTTCCCCCGACCTCCGCGCACCGCTGACCTGAGCCAGCCCCGCGCCTGCCCGCCCCATCTTCTCCTACCAGTCCAGGTGAACGGGTCTACTTCAACTTCTTGGCTGCCCGACTTCCATTCAGATAAATACTCTGCCAGATCTGGGTGTTATTCTGATAGTAAATTATTGTTGTAAATTATTGTTTTTCTAATCTTGGTTGTGCGAGGAGGTATGGTGCGTCCACCTATTCCTCCATCTTGCCCAAGATACTGTTCTATATTATAAGCAGTCTGGAACAGTAGTAATTAGCTTAAGATTAATTAAAATGAGAAAAAGTAGGATAAAAAGTGATAAAAATTCTGATGAAATGAGTCAGAATACCTTAAAACATATTCAAGGATTGTAAAACCACCCTGTGAAGGCATAAATTACTTAATTTACAAAAAGTGACTGTTATTTGTGTTGCCAAACCTTCCTTGGTTCAAATTACTTTTTAGCCACTTAGATCTGGTTCTTGGATGTAAAACAGGCCTCAAGCCTTACCCTCAGGCCTTTCCTAGGCACGGCATATCATGGCCTATTAACTCTTATGAATCCATATAGTTATGAGCAAGTGATTTATGAGTTGTCATCTTCCTACTTTGAAGTTTGACATGATTTCAGCACCTTCTACAAGGAAAGCTCAGCCTTTCTGTTATTTCTTCCATCCCAAGACCCTTAGAGTGGGAACAATGTTCTTGATAGAATTGAAAGTGAGAACTGTAGGTCATTCTTCCATTTCCTCCATGCACATGGACTCTGAAGAATCACATTTTTTCTAACCTACTGCTTCTATATAACTCCATTTTTATTTAACCTTTGATTGTGTATAACTTATGTCATCTAAGAACCCATCAATTGAAAAACAAATGGCTATTTTATTCCTATGAAGAAATATAAAAAATACTGTTAATTGAACTATGCTGATGATTGTAAGATACAATTTAATTTCAAAGAGGTTAAAAAAATTATATAGTATTTTTCTCACTTATAATTGAAAATCTTTTAAATAATATATGTAGTTACACGGCAAATATATATTAAATACCATTTGGTCCTATTACTACCTACAGTTTTGGAATCTCCTGTAGAGTACTGAAACAATACTGAGAAAACTTATTTTTTCCAAAAGCCCTTTTATAGTTTTTTAACAATCCCAGCACCTTATTTCAACAGGTCCTCTATTATTTAGCACACCTTTTCACCCCCCAAATCCTCTATTCTTGAGGGAGTACTTATGATTAAATACTCCCATATAAGAAAAGATAGGATCACAAGATTCTCTTAGGAATTACTGAGCTGCTAAGTAAGAGTGTTATGCTATGTAAGTTCTAGCCTGAGCTACTGGATAGGAATAGTGCAGGAGTCTAAGCAAAAATCAGTACAGGTCCACTGACAAGGAGATGAATTTCAAAGAAATCTTATGACTGTCTAGCTGTCTTGAAATGGAAATTTTCATACTCTTTTAGGTGGTGAAAAAAGGATACCAGATTTAAGACAGTTCTAGGCAAATGCCTGGAAGATGGAAGCCAGTTGGTACTCCAGCTCAAACACATGGCTGCAGTAAAGCAGTCAAGAAATAAGTTTAACCCTGGCAGGATGGCTCAGTTAGTTGGAGTGCCATCCTGTGCACCAGAAGGTTGTGGGCTTCATTCTCAAATCAGGGCACATACTTAGGTTGTTGATTCCAATTCCTGGGTGGGTGGGGTATGTACAGGAGGCAACTGATCAATGTTTATTTCTCACATCGATGTTTCTCTCTTTTTCTCACTCCCTTCTTTTTCTGAAATCATTGAAGATACCCTCTGGTGAGGATTTTAAAAAACAAAGAAATAAATTTGAACTAAAAGATGTAAAACCTGGGTGTCCTCCTTAAAGTGTTAGTTGGTGTAGATTGTAGATTATTTAGGCAGGGCGAAAACATAGGGTCACCGACCCTTGTGGATCAGGGTCCTTCCATCCAGTGTCTCTCACACCAGTAAAACAATACAGAGTTCAGTAAAGCAGAACAGAAACTTTATTCTTTGATTGGGGAATGGAGGAGGGTGAGCTTGCATTCAGAAAGCACCTTTTCACCCTAATGAAATAATTGGGTAATTTTAAAGGATCAGGAAAAGACTAAGAAACAAATCAAGAGCCTCAAGAATCAAATTTCTCCAAGGAGGTACACATTCCATAGGAAAGGGAGCATATGTGCAGCTACCCCCTTCCGTCTGCACACCACACAGAATGTGCCTAGCAGAGCTTTCCTCCCACCTCCATGGTGATTTTAATATGTGAGTCATAGATTATCTAAAGTTCACTTATCTTTCATCATGATGGTATTTTCTAGCTTAAATTAATTTCTTAGTTGTGGTTCTTGAGTTCCTTATCTGGTTCCTACCTACAAGCTTAGCTCACTCTGATAAACCTGTGACTTTATAGTCAATATTTGACAGGAGGCAAAAACATACAATGGGCTAAAGATAGTTTATTCAATAAATGGTACTGGGAAAATTGGACAGATTCATGCAAAAAAATGAAATTAGACCCCCTTCTTACACTACACATAAGAATAAATTCAAAATGGGTCAAAGACTTAATAGACTCAAAACCATAAAAACCCTAGAAGAAAACATAGGCAGTAAAATCTCAGATATTGCTTGTAGCAGTGTTTTTTCTGATATATCTCCTCAGTCAAGGGAAACAAAAGGAATTACGTCAAACTAAAAAGTTTTTCACAGCAAAAGAAACCATCAACAAAATGAAAAGACTACCTACTGTTTGGGAGAGCATATTCTCCAATGATACATCTGATAAGGAGTTAATATCCAAAATTTATAAAGAACTCATAAAACTCCCCACCAAAAAACCAAACAGCCCTTTCTTGGTTTCAGCCTGTTTTTGTCAGGGTTTATGTTAGAGAATTAATTTAAGAGAAAACAAGAAGACAAGAAAGTCATTAGCAATTTCGGGATTTACAATTCAGGTGGCACAATCCCTTGGCAGTAGTTTGTAGAGTAGAATTTTGTAGACATTTTTAAATTTCTAGCAAAATAGTTACTGCCTTATCAGTGCAGTGGGTCCTCTGATGTACCTGGGAGCAGGATTGCACACAGACCTTCCGACTGGTAGCTGCAAAGTTCAAAACAGCAGCCTAAAGTTTCAAGGTGTCACCATTCCGGGGCTTGATTTGGGCTCCACAGTGGGCTGAACTCACCCATATTCAGAAGTTGGCAACCCGAAACATGATTAGATGTGTTGATTAGCTGGATTTAGAACTAAGACAACTGAGAAACATTCACTATAAACTTTTCCTTTGAAAGAGTTTGAGCAATTTCTTTTTAATGGTTTCTATATGTAAAGTCATTTTTAAAACATAACTCTATGCATTTGTGATTTAAAGTGGAAAAGCTGACTACTCAAGTAGGACAGAGAATGGAGTACTACATTCGGGTGACAGTATTTTGTTCTTTGTTGAACTACAAAAGTAGTATCTGGATGAGCTGGACTGGAGAGGCACAGTTCTGAGAAAGAAAGTATATGTAACCACCATCAGATGCTACTGCTTTCAGTCTTCTCATGTGAAATATGTCATTTAGATATCAGAATCTAAATAGCTCTCTACCACTGTTTCCATCATAACCCAGGTGTAGTTTCTGAAGTATGCTAAATCCAAAATGTATTTCATCCTTTGTTATCTTTTCCTGATTAACCTTTCCCCCTTTAAAATATTCCTCAAGTCTGTCCCTTTTTTCTTCCAGTTTTATTGAAGTATAACTGACATCTCACTTCTACCTTAATTTGGTTTGTGGAGGCTACAGTTTACCTCTGATCTCTGTTATTTTTTAGGGCTTGTAGTAGAATGCCAACAAGAACGATCACAGATAAAAAATAAAGAAATAGCTCTGCGTGTGTTGAGAGCTAGACTCTACCAGCAGATTATTGAAAAAGACAAGTGTCAACAACAAAGTGCTAGAAAACTGCAGGTAAGATTTGTTTGGTATAATAATTTAACCTTTGTACCAAAAGTTGTGTTATATAGAACATGTAGTATTTGTTTTTGATTGAATGGATGTGTAGTAGAGCATAGGGAAACATGCTTATTTATAAATGAGCAATATTTTAAATGCATTTCGACTGACAGATTATGACTAAAATTGGACATGCCAGTTTGTGAATGAGTAGATGGCATATGCATAAACTAAAAATTATTTCCTAGTTGTTTCTCTCCAGTGTTTATATCATGGCTGTCTTGAGAGGAAATTAGTGTAAAAAATGAAATAATTCTCTGGAAATTAAGAGATTTTTTTTAAACAAACAGAATTTTTTTTAAAACATATTTTTTAAAAGATTTTATTTATTTATTTATTTGTCTATTTATAGAGAGGGAAGGGAGGGGGAGAGAGAGAGAGAGAAACATCAATGTGTGGTTGCTGGAGGTCATGGCCTGCAACCCAGGCATGTACCCTGACTGGGAATCGAACCTGCGACACTTTGGTTCGCAGCCCAAGCTCAATCCACTGAGCTACGCCAGCCAGGGCAAGGAGATTTTTTAAAATCTAAAAAACCTATGCTTCATAACCCTCTGTGAGATAAAAAATAAATGACATTGCAAAAACTGCTAACAGTGATTGCTGCTGATGGAGTCTAGGGCAAGTAGAAGATTTATTTTTCATTATATACCATTTTGTACTTTTTGAATTTTGTACTGTATACAAGAAGAGTATTATTTATTCAAATATATAGATAGGTTGTAAGTACAATGAATAGATGTAATTGTTTTAGGTAAACAAAGTGTTTTATGATTTTAAAGCCTAAAAAACATTGTATTTGAGACACATTAGAAGAGAAAGCAAAACCTAGAAATAACTGTGCTTTTTGTGTTATCTGCAGATTGGTGTGCAACAGTAAATTTGGAAGATTTTGTGGCTTTATAGAATAATCAGTTTCATAAAACTAAAGATTCTTTTTGCTTAGATGTCCTAGTCTTTTTATACGTTTTTCCTTCTGGTTTCCCTTATCCACATTCTAATCTGAAAGTAGTTAAAAGCAACAGGATAAATAATATGTCACTCGTCTATTGTGGTAATCCCAGATTGTGGCACAGCATCAGTGTATACATTACAGATAAGAAAGCTCATTTACGAACCATTACTTCTTGGCAAATGAGCAGTAACATAAACATTGTGAAATCTGCCACATTCGATTTAATAAAAGACATTGGATTTACTTGCCATTTGCTGTTTTGGCACTAGAAGTTTCACATATTAATTTTTTAAAGATGTTATTTATTTATTTTTAGAGAGAAGGGAAGGGAGGGAGAAACAGAGGGAGACACAGAGGGAGCCATCAGTGTTAGAGACAAACATGGATCAGTTGCTTCTCATTACATGCCGTCTGGGGATCAAACCCACAACCCAGACATGTGCCCTGACTGAGAATTGAATCAGTGACCTTTTGTTTTGTGGGCTGACATTCAACCAACTGAGCCACACCAGCCCGAGCTCACATACTAATTTTTAAAATAAGTATTTAAGATTGGCCTTACAAGAATTGTATGTGTATATCGTTTTTAGTTGTCCAGTTTGAAAGGCCAGAAGAGACCTCCATGCTTCCCAATTAACTTGTCCATCTGTTTGAAATTTCCTAGTAGCTATTTCTAATGCTTAGAAATTTTTCTTCAGCTAATATATGCAGTAGCTTTTTAAAAAATATATTTTATTGATCATGCTATTACAGTTGTCCCATTTTCCCCCCTTCACTCCCCTCCACCCTGCATACCCTGTCCCACCCACTTGCCCCCCTTTAGTTCATGTCCATGTGTCATACTTATAAGTTTTTCAGCTTCTACATTTCTCATACTATTCTTACCCTCCCCCTGTCTATTTCCTACCTATAATCTATGCTACTTATTCTCTGTACCTTTTCCCCCTCTCTCTTCCTCCCACTCCCCTGTTGCTAACCTTCCATGTGATCTCCATTTCTGTGGTTCTATATGGTAGCTTTTATATGGAAGGCATTATGCCAGGTTCTCAACCCTGGCTCCACTATTACCTACAGAGCTTTGTAGATATCTAGGCCCCACACTCAGAGATTCTGATATAATTGCTCTAGGTGGGGCCCTGGGCATTGATACCATGCTTTGGGATAGTGGTTTCTAAACCTGCTGGTTCTAGAATGGATGGCGTAAGAAATATTTTTAAAATGCACAATCCCTGTTTTGCCTGGTGTGACTCAAGTTGGTTGGAATGTTGTCCCATACATTGAAAGATCACGGGTTTGATTCCCTGTCAGGGCAAATGCCTGGGTTGCAAATTCAATCCTTGGTTGGGGGGCCTGTGAGAGGAAACTAGTTGATGTTTCTCTCTTACATTGGTGTTTATGTCTTTCTCTCCTCCTCCCCCTCTTTCTGAAAATGGCAATTGAAAAAGTGTACTCAAGTGAAGATTTAAAAAAATATATTATATAACATAAATAAAACTCACAATTCCTGATTCAATATATCTGGGCTTGGGCTGTGGAATCTTTAATTTTATAAGACTCTCCTGATGATCAGCCATATTTAGGAGTTTAGTTTCATATTATTTGCTTTAGAAAATAAGCTATAGAAACATCTCTTTTTTATCTTAAAAGGTGACAGGGAGTGAGAGGGTATTGTGTGTATCATATATTGAGGTAAGAAGAATAAGAAGAATATAAATAACCATAGCATAAGGCAGACTTTGGTGTACCATGAAGATTCCAAGGTGTGGAGTTTCAAAGGAGGCAAATAACATATTTCAGTTATTGGGATCAGGAGTGGCAAAGATGGTGGGAGAATGTTAGGGAAGGGCATCCCTTGAGATAATTTAGCAAAGTTCACACACACACATAATAATGATATGGTATAATAAATAGCATTATAGAGGTACACATCATTTTTAGAAATCACATTGGGAAAGTTGGCCACATTATGAAGTGCCTTGAAGTCTGAGTTGTGTTGTGTCTGCTTAGTAGATAAAGAACCAAAGAAGAGAATTGATCAGAAAACTGTGCTTGAGGAAGACTAAGCAGGGCAACACAATGTAAGCAGAGAATTGGAAGATTAACCAGAAGATTTTATAGGAAGTAAAGAGCCCTTGAATGATAAATAGTAGAAATTGAAAGGGCAACATATAAAAAGAACCCTGGTTGGTATGTCTCAGTGGATTGAGGGCCATCCTGTGAACCAAAGTTTGGCCGGTTTGATTCCCAGTCAGGATACATGCCAGGGTTGTGGGCCAGGTATGTAGGGGCCCAGTAGGGGGTGCTCAAAAGACAACCACACATTGATATTTCTTTCTCTCTCTCCCTCCCTTCTCCTCTCTATAAATAAATAAATAACTTTTTTAAAGAAATACTTAAAAAAAGGTGTAATAAGAGATCCTTGAAACCATTGGAAATGGGCAGGTAGAGAATGGGATTAGTTTAAGGTGAGTTTCAGTGTCTGTATCAAAGCTTGGCAGATAGTAAGGTCTCATGAAATGTTTGTTAAATTGCAGGATGTCAGAGTTTTCTACTTGGATCAAAGGGAACATTGTGGTGTGATTTGTAGAAACTAAGAGGAAGAACTGAGTGGAGTAGAAAGATAATTGGTTTTATATAATTGGAGTATGAAGTACCAAAGAGATGTAAATTCTTATTCCATAACTAAGCTTTAAAACTTAAGTTCTGTCCATTCTTGCTCTTTTCCACTTTGTATATATAACTTTAGAAAATATTTAAGCTGTTGAAATACAAAAGTAATTTACAAGGTTTTTTTTTCATTGTAAAAAGGTAATTATAAATTTAAAATATGAATTGCTTTTCATTATGGCACAGGTGGGAACAAGAGCCCAGTCAGAGAGAATTCGGACATATAATTTCACCCAGGATAGAGTCACTGACCACAGGATAGCATATGAAGTTCGTGATATTAAGGTAATATCACTGAGTATGCTTTATGTAACTTTCAACTTTTGAAGAAAGTATAGTGAAATTGTAGAGTAATGTCTAAAAACTCAGCAAATAATTTAAAGTCATTAAGCCAGTTAGTACCATAAAATTTGCAGACATTTTTATTTGGTGGTAAGAAACATGGTCTTTATGTCAGTTTGGAACAGCTGTCTTGGAAATTCTAATTTCTTTGTTGTGCAGTGACAGTATATTAACATATTTTAAATATAGCCATGTGCCACTTAACAGGGATATATGCTGACAAATGCATCATTGACGTGGACCTGGCTTGTGGGGTCCGCAGCATTGTAGATGAGACACAACAAATTCACACGGACTTCTGAGTCGTATGGAGGAAAAGGGATGGCGCAGCTTCTCTCTCAAGAGGAGAAAAAGCCTTGGCCCTTGCCTTGACAAGCTTTTATGGCTTTTCTGGGCACATTATTTGATGGTCCTAATTTACTATGCACAGGCTCACTTTAGGTGGTTACCTTTTACAGAAAACAAAGAGGATGCTGCTAGTCACATCACAGAAGAAGGATATTTGTAAATGAAAAGGGAAAAGCGGTTGAATTGGTTACACTCACCCTTGGAAGGTTTAGCATAGATTTTAGGAAGTTACTTTAAAGATATGCAGTAAATGTTTGCTGCCTCAATTCAGGGTGAGGGAGTTTTAGCAAAAAGCAAGTCTCAAAGTGGCCTAGGTACAATGTAGGCCTGATTCCCCACGGGAGAACCTGTCTGTGGTGTGGGTCCTGTCTGGGCACTCGCCACGCAGAATGGTCTTCTCTACATCATTATGCAATTTCATCATTGTGAAAACATCATAGAAAGCACTTATACAAACCTAGATAGTATAGCCTGCTATACACCTAGTTATATGATGTAACCTATTGCTCCTGGACTATAAGCTTGTTCAGCATGTTACTGTACAAAACAACATGAGATTAAATCAAGCACAAAGGAAAATACTGCAATCAAGAGACACGGTAAACACCAGATGTATGATGCTGCTGCCAGAGTAACAGGGCCTACTGTTTTACACCTAATGTTTTTTTAATAAGTAGAAAGAGTACATTCTAAAATAATAAAAATATATAGTATAGTAAATACATAAACCAGTAAAATGGTTTATCATTGTTATCAAGCTTTAGGTACTGCACAAAATTGTATGTGCTACTGTTATAAGATGGGCAGTGCAGAGTAGGTTTGTTGGTTGGTTAGTTTGTTTACAGGAGCATCACCACAAACGTAATTCTTTTATTTTTTTCCTTTTTATTGAATTTATTGGGGTCACTGGTTAACAAAATGATATACCTTTCATAATTCTACAGCAGATTATCTGTACACTGTATTGTGTGTTCACCACACCAAGTCAAGTTTCATCATCATTCATCCCCACTGTACTCTTGTCTACCTCCCCCACTCCCCTCTCACTCTGGCAGTCATCACACTGTTGACTGTGTCCATGAGTTTTTTCTATTTTTTTCTTTTTTCCTCAATCCCTGCACCTCCCCTAGCACCCTACCCCACACAACTGTCAGCCTATTCTTTATGAGTCTGTCTCTATGTTTCTTGTTAGTTTATTTTGTTCCCACATGAGTGAAATCATATGGTACTCATCTTTCTATTACTGGCTTATTAAACATATGAGTAATTCGTTGTGCTCTGACCTTACAAGGACTAAGGTATTACAATGTCAATGATGAGGAATTTTCAACTACATTACCATCTTATAGGACCACTGTTGAATATGTGATTCTCTGTTGACTAAAAGGATGCCATGCAGCACTGGACTGTATACATATATACATGTGTATCAGTTTTCTATTGCTGCATAACAAACTACCACAAATTTAGTGGCTTATATTAATTCTTATTTATTATCTTACTGTTACTGTACTTCAGAAATCTGGGCATGACACTGCTGAGTTCACTGCTCCACACTGCTAACAAGGCTGAGATCAAGGTGTTGGCCAGGCTTCATGCCTTTCTAGAGCTTCAAGCAAGCCCTCTTGCAAACTCATGTGCTTGTTTGTAGAATTCCATTTCCTTAAGCTGTAGGACAGAGACCCCCATTTTCTTCCTGGCCATCAGCTGGGCAGTGCTGCTCTCAGCTCTTAAAGACCCATGTAGTTGCTTGCAACATGGCCCCTTCCATATGTGCTCTCCCATTTGAATCTCTTGAAGAAATGGACCGAGACTTTTTAAGGGCTCATATGTTTAGGTTAGGCCCACCTGAATAATTCCTTTTTAACTGAAAGTCAACTTAATCACTGGAGTGATATCCTGCCATATTCACAATTTCTGCCTGCCCTTAAGGGAGGGAGTTATGCAAGGTGTGTGCACTAGGGGGGCATCTTATTTTCCTGGATACCACAATTAGTTTGAGGTGTTGACAGTTGTGCATATGGGGAAAAGACCATGTCATTTTGGTTTGAATATTAACCTAACTAAATCCCATCTAGCCAGGACCACTGACATTCATACATTAATGATGAAGCACAGAATTTCCCTTTTGCTTCTACTGATCAGGGAAGTGAACTAGTCCCATATAGGACTATGTGGAAAAAGCAGGAGACAGAAGGTTTTTATCCTTTTCCTGGGTGCCATGTGATACCTATGGCTTTTTTCACTTGATTCTGCCTCATTTTATACTCAGAGTCCTAATTTCACAAAGGAAATGTCCACATTTTTAATATTTAGAAATTTCTATATGTCTTATGACATTTCCTCTGTTTTCTCAGCAATTTAAGGCTGTCTTGCATAGGAACATAATTGCCTTGTTGAAAAGGAGAAAATATTTGCTAACTTCCCTTTCCTCAGGAAACACACAGTTAAAACCAAACACATTTAGTCATATTGTTCTAATTATACCATAGTCTTTCAGTTATTTTCCTAGTAGTGGTGATGATTTTCTGTGAGACAGTGATATTTTTTTAGAAGGGCAAATAGGTGCTCAGTATAATATTCAGTTATAAAACAGTCAGTTATAAAATATCTGACTTTTGGCTTAAATAGTAATGTGTTACTACTAACCAAGTAAGCATGTCATACTCAAAAATGATAAGGAAAATCATATTGGTATGCTGTAATAATCACTAACCACCTTACTGGGAAAAAAGACATTCCATATTAGTGAAAGGAACAAGTTTGAAAGTGGCATTAAAAATGTTGTAGTGTCCTGACTGGTGAGGCTTGGGTGAGCATTGCCCCGAAAAGCAAAAGGTCGCTGGTTCAATTCCTGATCAAGGCACATGTCTGGGCTGCAGTCTTGGTTCCCAGTTTGGGCATGTGGGAGAGGCAACTGCTCGATGTTTCTCTCCCTTTCTTTCTCCATCCCTTCCCCTCTCTTTAAAAATAAATAGTAAATGAAATCTTTTTTTAAATGTTGTAGTAAAATATTAAAATCTGCATGAAGGGCAGTAAAAACACTAGTTTAGGAATTGAATAATAGTTCAGTAACTGAGTAGTTGTAGAAAAGGCAAGAAAACCCTGGCTAGTGTGGCTCAGTGGATTGAGCACAGGACTGGGACCTGAAAGGCCACTGGTTTGATCCTCAGCCAGGGCACATGCCTGGGTTGCAGGCCAGGTTCCCAGTTGGGGGTGTGAGAGAGGCAACTGATTGATGTCTTTCTCACACATTGATGTTTCTCTTGCTCTTTTTCTCCCTCCATTCCCTTTCTAAAAAAGTAAATAAATAAAATCTTTAAAATTAAAAAAAATTTAAAAATTTCCTTTAGAAAAAGAAAAGGCAAAAAGAAGTTAGATGCTTTAACCCCAGGGCAACTTCTGTAAGAATGGAAAGAGGAAAGAGGAAATAAACTGGATGTCTGAGGGGCTCTGCATCTCTCATGATTCTAGATGCTGACCTTCTCCCTACTTCTCCCACAGTTCTTGATGGAAGTGCTCTGTTCTCATGTGAGCATGCTCCTGACCCAGGGCAATGCTTGATTTGTTTGGGAGGATTTCCAAACAAGCCCCAGCCAATAAGTTCTTTCCTTGGATTTTTAAACTGAAAACAGAGGATCATCCTCTCCCTTGATGGCTAAAGGTGAAATACATAAAAGTTTACAAGAGGTTAGAAGCTACCTTTCCAGCCATGGGAAGAAAGCAGTCTGCAGCAAGAGAAGAATGAAGCTGATATATTGAAAGGAGCAAAAATGAAAACTGAATGAAAAGTATCCTAGTGATATCAATCCTCATATTCATTTATTCCCAAGACCCAGCTTCATTGCCAAGGTGATGGCAACAGCCCTGTACATTCTTATCCTCAGGGTCTATAAGGTCACCCTGTATTCTTATGAATTCTCTTGTGGGTATTATTATTTTTATTTATCTAGATAATAAGCACAGACTACCATGTAATATATAGTTTTGTATTTTTATTGTTTTCTCAAAGTCCTTGTGTAGATTTCTTAGCATCAGCTTATCTCCTGCCCTTTATTCTATTTACATTGGAAATTTCCCCTTGCCCTGGGCTTTAAATGTACAGTTGACCTTTCCCAATGCAGGGGTTGGAAGGCTGACTCCTCCCACCCTGTGGAGTTGAAAATCCATGTTTAAGTTTTGATTGACTCCCCCAAAACTTTACTAACAGCCTACTGTTGACCAGAAGCCTTACCGATAACATAATAATACATCAATTAAGTAACATATAATTAAGTAGATTAACACATAATATATCACATATATTGTATACCATGTTCTTATAATAATGTAAGCTAGAGAAAAGTGCTATTAAGAAAATCATAGGTTCATCTGTGATGTTCTTTTTTCAAATTGTAGCAAATATAAAAAAAATTGCCAATATATGTATCAAAAAAAAAATCTGTGTATTATGGACCCATGCAGTCTAAACACATGTAGTTAAACACTCAACTGTACTTTGTTTCCAGTTTGAAAAACTGGAAAAAGAATGAGTATGTACTTTCTTCATACTTGTTCTTCTTATCTCTATTGGAAAAATACTAGTCACTTTTTAAGATCTGATTCAATTTTTTTCTTTCCTGAACACTTTCCTGATGTCACCTTCTTTTCAAAATTGATGGCTCCCTTAAAACACTTTCTTCTTTACTTTTAAGTTTCTTGCATTGTATTATGATACTATGTGTTGCCTAGCTCCCCCACTAAATTATGAGCTGTTAAAAAGTAGGACCTATAACTCCTTCATTTTTTATCTTTTGCACTCAAGTTAATCCAATTGAACCGTGGATGTGATTACTAGTAAGAGATAATCCGTTGCATAATTTCCAAATGATGATGTCACCTTGGCAATACTATGAGCTTCAGGAACATTAATTTTATAGGAAATTTTCATATATGCTCAAAATGATATAAATCTTATTTTTAAAATTTCATTTTAGTACTTTTACTTTCTAAGTTTAAGTAAAACTTTTAAGTTTTACTATATGCTGGTGTTTTGTGGAATACAAAGATAGTAAGGCATATCTTCTTCCCTATAGTTTAACTTGAGAGATAACTTAAGTGTGTATGCTTAACTTAAAACTCAACTTTAAGTAGACTTCCAGCAAGATGGAGGCATAGGTGGACACACTGTACCTCCACGCACAACCAAGATTGGAAAAACAACAATTTAGAGGCAGAACAACACCCAGAACTGACAGAGAATTTATCTGAATGGAAGTTGGTCAGCCAAGAAGTTAAAGTAGACCCGTTTATCCAGACCAGTAGGAGGGGTGGAGAGGAGCAGCTGGGTGGCACGGAGAACAGGGAGAACTGGGCACATAGGCAACCAGAAGCACGTAAGGCATCTGGGGCGTGCAAGATCGCAGCGGGTGGACCCTGAATACGCAAGTGGCAGCTGGTGGACCCAGTGAGGTGGTGATTGTGGACCAGGGCAGAGTGCACAACCCAGGATCTCAGAGAAGGAACTGAGGTCCTAGGAGAACGAAGCTACCGCCATTGTTCCCTCTCCCCCAAAACTTTACTAACTTTGTACGGTGGGGGTGACCCTGCCCCCACATACAACCTCACAATCTAGCGACTGGGGTGCCCAGCCCTGGTGAACACCTAAGGCTCCGCCCCTCACCGTAACAGGAGCGACCAGGCCAAAAAAAAAAAGAGAGAGAGAGAGAAAGACATGTCTCAAACAGAAGAACAGATCAATGCCCAGGACTCATCCTTTTGAGCGACCGAGAGATAGCCAATCTATCAGATGCACAGTTCAAAACACTGGTGATCAGGGAGCTCACAGAATTGGTTGATTTGGGGCGCAAATTAGATGAAAAAATGCAGGTTACCATAAAAGAGATGAAGGAAGATGCACGGAGAACCAATAGTGATGGGACGGAAACTGGGACTCAAAACAATAGAGTGAACTACAAGGAAGAAAAAACAACCAAACAGGAAAGAATGGAGAAATAAGCATTCAAAAAAACGAGGAGAAGCTTAGGAACCTCCAGGACATCTTTAAACATTCCAACATCCGAATTATAGGAGTACCAGAAGGGGAACAGAAAAAGCAACAGATTGAACATGTATTTGAACAAATAAGAAAGGAGAACTTCCCCATTCTGGCAAAGGAAATAGACTTCCAGGAAATCCAGGAAGCTCAGAGAGTCTCAAAGAAGTTGGACCCAAGAAGAAACACACCAAGGTACATCATAATTTCATTAGCCAAGGTAAAAATGAAGGAGAGAATCCTAGAAGCAGCAAGAGATAAGGGGACAGTAACCTACAAAGGAGTTCCCATCAGACTGTCAGCTGATTTCTCAAAAGAGACTTTACAGGCAAGAAGGGGCTGGAAAGAAGTATTCCAAGTCATGAAAGACAAGGACCTACATCCCAGATTGCTCTATCCAGCAAAGCTTTCATTTAGAATGGAAGGGCAAATAAAGTGCTTCTCAGATAAGGTCAAGTTAAAGGAGTTCATCATCACCAAGCCCTTATTTTATGAAATGTTAAAAGGACTTATCTAAGAAAAGAAGATAAAAAAAACATGTATAGTAAAAGGACAGCAAACTCACAATTATTAACAACCACACCTAAAGCAAAACCAAAAGAAACTAAGCAAACAACTAGAACAGGAACAGAACCACAGAAATGGAGATCACATGGAGGGTTAGCAACAGGGGAGTGGGAGGAGGAGAGAGGGGGAAAAGGTACAGAGAATAAGTAGCATAGATTGTAGGTAGGAAATAGACAGGGGGAGGGTAAGAATAGTATGAGAAATGTAGAAGCTGAAAAACTTATAAGTATGACACATGGACATGAACTAAAGGGGGGGGAGTGGGTGGGAGAGGGTGTGCAGGGTGGAGGGGAGTGAAGGGGGAAAATGGGACAACTGTAATAAATAATCAATATCAATAAACTGTACAACTGTAATCAATAAAATATATTTAAAAAAATAAAATAAAATTCAACTTTAAGACCTTTCAAGAAAGACTAAATATAAGATTAGTTCTTGCCAACATCAAAACTTTAAATGTTCTATATTCCAGATGCCAACATTAGAGTATTTTCATTAAGACAGTGTCTAAATTTTGAGCATTTCTAAAATATGAGAATTTTCTAATTTACTAATCCCAACAACTTTATTCCACCAAACTTCCATAACACGGGAAAGGTACTTGAAGTCATCATTTTAGTCATTTCTCACAAAGGAACTTTATGGAGGACTATAGGGAAGTCTAACTGAAACAGTTTTCATTCAGTGGAATTATTTGTAGAGTAACAGAAGAGAAAAAAATACATTGTTTTTATTTTGAATTTTTGAAGCACATGTTTAAAGACAAGTTCAATATGCACCCTATATCTAGATGCAACAGTTAACATTTTGCTATTTGCCTTCTCTTCCTCCTCACCTGCTTTTGCTCTCCATATATATATCTGTGTTGCTATTGAATCATTTGAAAACAGATTGTAGACTTCAAGACCCTTGTCCCTTAAATATTCCAGCATAAATATTTTTTCTGTTATACGGGTTTCTTAGATTTTAATACTGTATTTCCAATTTAAGGGAAAAATTATCATAAACCACTTATGGATTAAGTAATTTAAATTTGGGGGGTTGGCATGAGAAGTGTGATCTGAAATGTTCTGGGGAGGCTTTAGCTGAGCCAGGTCCAGAGGATTTGGCAAGGCAGAGAATGTCAAGGAGCAGTCTGCCCATTCGCCTGGCAGTTTAGTCTTTTTTCCCTTGTGAAATAATGTGATATTAATGAAAAGGGTGGAATTTTCAGGACAAAAATAAAAGGCCTTATTTTTTTTTTAGGTTACAAGAGGAGAAAGGATTCAGCAAACATAGCCTCCCTCTTTAAGATAATTTGAGAACTTACAACTGTGTTGTCAGAAAAATCAAGCAGTGAGGAATTTTAAAGGGAAGAAGGTGATAAGTTTCAAAAGTTGATTCAAATCTCTGTTTTGTTGTCTCCAGAGTTATTGGAAAAATCCAAATCCTACAAGATTGATTTTTATAGAAATGCTAATTTAAACAATTTAAGATAGAATATAATTCCATTTACTCTTTTGGATTCACTTTACTTCTATAAAAAGCCATACCAGAATTATGTGGTATAGGACAAGTTCGCTTGTTCTCTTTATAAGCCTTTTTAAAACCATCTATAAATTAATTTAAACATATTTCTTCATCCATTACTTAGGAACTTTATAACATCATACAATTTAGTGATATAAGATTTATAAACTTCGAACTTCTGGCCAAGATGGAAGCATAGGTAGACACACTGTGCCTCCTGGCACAACCAAAACTTATTTTAGAAATAATTTAGAAACAAAAAAACAACCAGTACTGACAGAAAATTGAACTGTATGGAAGTCTGACAACCAAGGAGTTAAAATAGACACGTTTATCCAGACCGGTAGGAGGGGCGGAGTCAGGTGGTGGAGCGGAGAGGGGTCAAGGCAAAAAAAGCGGTGGCTGGCAGATCCCGGGAGAGGTGTGGCAATAGGTGGACCCAGCGAGGCAGCAGACTGTGGAGAAGCACGGTGTGCAAGGTGGCTGGCAGACCGGGTGGTCCCATATTTGCCCACAGATAAACTAGGCAAAACTGGGGAGTGAGACAGACTGTGCAACCCCAGGGCTCTAGCACGGGGAAGTAAAGCCTCAAAACACCAATTGAAAAAACCTGTGGGGGTTGAGGTGCCTGGAGAGACTCCCAGCTTCGCAGGAGAGTTCATTGGAGAGAGCCACAGGGTCCTAGAACGTACACAAGCCTACCCACATGGGATTCGGCACCAGAAGGGCCCAGTTTGCTTGGCGGAAGCAGAGGAAGTGACTGGAATCCTGCAGAGAGTGAAGCAAGCACCACTGTTCCCTCTCAACCCCTTCCCCACACACAGTCTCACAACACAGCAACTGGGTTGCCCCACCCTGGTGAATACCTAAGGCTCCGCCCCTCACTGCATAACAGGCAAGTCAAGACAAAAAGTGGCCCAAATGAAAGAACAGATCACAGCTTCAGAAAAAAAAAAACCTAAGTGATGAAGAGATAGCCAACCTAACAGATGCACAGGTCAAAGCACTGGTGATCAGGAGGCTCACAGAATTGGTCGAATTTGGTCACAAATTAGATGAAAAAATGAAGGCAATGCTAAGTGAAATAAAGGAAAATGCACAGGAACCAATAGTGATGGGAAGGAAATTGGGACTGAAATCAATGGAGTGGACCAGGAGGAAGAAAGAAACCAAACAGAAAAGAATGAACAAACAAGAATTCAAAAAAATGGGCCCTGGCTGGCATAGCTCAGTGGATGAGCGCGGGCTGTGAACCAAAGTGTCGCAGGTTCAATTCCCAGTCAGGGTACATGCCTGGGTTATAGGCCACGGCCCCCAGCAACTGCACATTGATGTTTCTCTCTCTCTCTCTTTCTCCCTTCCCTCTCTAAAAATAAATAAAATCTTTTAAAAAATGGGAGGCTTAGGAACCTCTAGGACATCTTTAAACTTTCCATGATCCTAATTATTGGGGTACCAGAAGGACAAGAGAAAGAGCAACAAGTGGAAAAGTTATTTGAACAAATACTAAAGGAGAACTTCCCCAATCTGGCAAAGGAAATAGACTTCCAGGAAGTCCAGGAAGCTCAGAGAGTCCCAAAGAAGTTGGACCCAAGGAGGAACACACCAAGGCACAGGATAATTACATTACCCAAGATTAAAATGAAGGAGAGAATCCTAGAAGCAGCAAGAGATAAGGAGACAGTTACCTACAAAGGAGTTCCCATCAGACTGTCAGCTGATTTTTCCAAAGAGACCTTACAGGCAAGAAGGAGCTGGAGAGAAGTATTCCAAGTCATGAAAGGCAAGGACCTACATCCCAGATTACTCTATCCAGCAAAGCTTTCATTTAGAATAGAAGGGCAGATAAAGTGCTTCCCAGATAAGGTCAAGTTAAAGGAGTTCATCATCACCAAGCTCTTATTATATGAAATGTTAAAGGGACTTATCTAAGATAAAGAAGAAGATAAAAAACATGTATAGTAAAATGACAGCAAACTCACAATTATTAACAACCACACCTAAAACAAAAACAAAAACTAAGCAAACAAGTAGAACAGGAACAGAACCACAGAAATAGAGATAATATGGGGGGGTTAGCAATAGGGGAGTGGGAAGAGGAGAGAAGGGGAAAAGGTACAGAGAATAAGTAGCACAGATGGTAGGTAGAAAATAGGGGGAGGGCAGGAATAGTATGGGCAATGTAGAAGCTAGAGAACTTATGACACATGGACATGAACTAAAGAGGGGGAATGTGGGTGGGAGAAGGTGTGCAGGGTAGTAGGGCATGAAGGAGGGAAAATGGGACAACTGTAATAGCACAATCAAAATATATTTTTAAAAAGTATAAACTTTATAAATTCCTATTTAAAGAGAAAGCATTATTATGTTACATTTAGGGCATAAACTGCTAGTTTTCAATAAAAATAAAAGTTGTGAATGATTTGTGTCAACAGTGAGTGTCCTCCCAAGTTAGCATTTGTATTCATTATACTGTATATTAGTAATCCTTTGTTGCTATTAAACAAGGACTGTAAAGAAATGATACAAATATACATTTAATTCTTTGCTTCATTTCTCCTTTATTTACTAATCATATTTTCGTAACTCTTTCTTTTACCAGAAGTTTTTATGTGGGGAGAAGAACCTGGATCAGCTAATTCAGAGACTGCTTCAATCATCAGACGAAGAAGCCATTATTGAAGTTTTGGATAAAAACCTTAAATCAACAAAATGCTGATTTATTATCACATACATGAAATGGACCTATGGCAAGAAACTGACTGAGGCATGGAAATCTTTGAGAATGTTCCTAAAGAAGATTTTAGCTGTTCCTAAAGAACAGCTAAAAATACACAATACTCACAAGTGTAATTTTTAACAAATCGAGTCATCTTTTTTGACCCAAGAGTTTATTTTAGGTTTTTGTAAAGTAAAATCCAGCTCTTCAAGTAGAACAAACACACATAATTGAAAAGAGAAATAAGGTCTTCAGAATTAGGTGATTTGGGACAGGTCACGTGTTTACTTTATAGGCCCTTTTTTAAAACCATCTATAAATTTAAACACATTTTTCGTCTATTACTGCAAGACTTCATAATATGGGAAAACTCAGTGATGAAAGAACTATGAACTTCTCTGTAAACCCCTACTTAAAGACAAAGTATTGTTAATCCTGTTACAGCCAGGGCTTACCTTGCTACTTCTCAATAAAAAAATTAAGTTGTGAAGAATGTGAGTCAATAACCATGAGTATCTCTAGGATACAGATCTAAAGCTCTTTGAGAGCTGAATGAATTCTGTGGTGTACAAACTACAAGCCAAAATCAAAGCAGACTCTTTGCTTGGCTTCTGTTTCTTATTGTTCTTTGGCTTAACTTAATAATGAGTTTCAACAGATGTGTAAATTGAGTTATTTACTGCTATCAGTTTTGTGCACTGATATATAAAACCTAGTCCTTACCTCACAGAGATTCCAGTTGAGTGAGGAAGCCAAAATATAATCATCAACTCTAATACAAAGTGGCATGGTGTACAGTAGTCCATGTTGTCCGAGGAGAAGTATATCCAAGGCCCCAGTGAGTGCCTGAAACCATTGATAGTACCAAATACCTATACAGCAGATCCTCGAATAATGTCATTTTGGTATGTTGGTGGAGAAAAAAAAAATTTCTCCAAGAATACTGTCTGTGTGGAGTTTGCACATTCTCCCCAAGACTATAGGTTTTCTCTGGGTGCTCTGATTTCCTCACACATCCCAGGGGTGTTCATGTGAGATGAATTGGCATCTAAATTGTCCTAGTCTGAGTGGGTGTGAGTGTGCCCTGCAATGGAAAGGTTTCCTGCAGGGGGTGGATGCCCACCTTTCACTTTGTGCTACTGGGATAGGCTCTGACCTCCTGTGACCCTGAACTGGAATAAGCAGGCTGGAAAATCGTGATCTCACTGTCATATTAGCCCATGATTAAATGGTTTTGTCATAAGTTGTTTTAATTTGAAGTTTTTAAGAAACTATTGATGTTAAGTGAGGACTTACTGTATATAACAGTATATTGTAATAAAAGTTATGTGAATGTGGTCTCTCAAAAGATCTTATGGTACTGAACTCACCATTCTTGTAATGATGCGAGATCATACAATGCCTGTATGATGAGATGAAGTGAGGTGACTAACAGGCATTGTGGTGTAGCATTAGGAGGGCTACTTGAACATAAAGCAATACCTGACAGTTTATCTGGTAACCTAGATGGCTAGGCTAAGTGAGGTATAATTTACACTAAATTAAATGCACACATCTTCAGATATAGTTCATTGAATTTGGCAATTACGTATATCTGTAACCATCAGCCCAATCAAGAAGAGGACATTTCCATTACCCCTGAAAGTTTGTTTGTGTTCCTTTCTAATCAATCCAGAAATCCACCAACTCCCACTCCTCCAACAGTGGCATACTCTGTTAGGATTTTTGTTCAGTATAGCTTATTTTCACTCTTCTAAAACTTCATATAGATGGTCATACAGTATCTACTCTTGTATATCTGGCTTCTTTTGGTCAACATTTTTGAAATTCATTTACATTATCATGTGCATCAAAGTTTCTTTTTAATTTTTGGGTAGTATTACATGGTGTGAATATAACAACTAATTTTTATCATTCTTCTGTTGATATACATATGGATTATTTCCTGTTTGGGGCTATTATGAGTAAAGCTACTATGAAAATTGTTGTACAAGTCTTTTTGTGAACATAGGTTTTAATTTCCCTTGGGCAAATGCTTAGGAGTGAAATTTTTGGCCATTTGACATTCAAATAAACTACCAAAGAGATTTTGAAAGGGGATATACCAGTTTACATTTCTTTTATTAATATATAAGAGTTCCAGTAGCTCCCTAGCACCACCAACATTTGGTATTGTTGACTTTATTTTTAAGTTCAGCCATTCTAGCAGTGTGCAGTGTTTTCTTGTGAATTGAATTTACATTCATCTGGTGATGAATGATAAAGGGCTGGTTTTGATGTTTATCAGCCACTAGCTATATATATTGTGAATATTTTTTTAATTCCATGGCTTGCCTTTTTGTTTTGTTTTCACTGCTTTTTTATGGGCATAGCTTGTAATTTTGTTGAAGTTATTTTTATTCTTTAACGTTAGCATTTTTTGTGTCCTAAGAAATCTTTGCCTACCTCAAAGTCACAAAGATAGTCTTGTATGTTTTCTTTTAGGATATTTATATTTTTCACTTTTCAGTTTACTATTAAGAACTATGTCACTTTAATTTTTGTTTTGGTGTAAGGTAGGGGTTAAGGTTAATATTTTTTTTCAGTTGTGATCCAGTTGTTCCAATACCATTTGTTGAAAACACTTTTCTTTCTCCATTGAATTTCATTCATACCAATTCTTGTGTTTCTAAAATTTAAACACACTAGCCACATTTCAAATATACAAGAGGTTTTTGTGAGTGGGGACAGGAGAATTACTGTAAATGGGTGCACAATTTCAGTTTTGCAAGATGAAAACGACATGGATGGTTGTGACAGTTGCAAACAATGTAAATGTACTTAAAGAAATGATTTTGAAAAAATTGCTAAAATGGCAATAACTTATGTTACCAATATAAAAAAATTAAATTGCTTTTCCACCTGCTGGTGTTTAGTGCAGGTGAAAAAGCAATCAGTGTTACTAATGACTTAATTCTCTCTGGTTTATTTGATGGATACACAACAGAGGTATAAAGGAGATATTGGATCCCAGAGACTCACTTTAAAATGTCTTACTTGGAGTATTTCCAGTAGACCCACTTCAACTAACAGGAAAGGGAGAAAAACAATTTGAGAGTTATTCTCCTGCTATGTGTTACCCACCTGTTCATGTAATACCTAAGATTTCATTCATTAGGTAATGGTAACACATGGCAAACTAGCAGCAGGAGCACTCTGGTTTTTAAATAAAAATTGCCTAACTAAAAAAAAATCACTAAGCACTTGATTTTGAAAAATCAACTAGCAGACAATGCTAGTTATTTATATATCAACATATATATGTAAATGAGGGGAACCTCCCCCCCCACACTATTTATAAAAAGTTGTGCATTTATTCTTACATGTTTAAACTTCAGAGAGTACTTTAAAGTACTCTCCATTTGATGCAGCACACCTATGGAAACACTTTCCACTGCTCCAAACAGTTTTTGAACTCATCAATTTTTATGCCTTTTAGTGCTTCTGGGGTTTTTTGTTTGTTTTTTTCACCTCTTACATATAGGCAGAAAGTTTCCCTTTGAGGACTTCTTTCATCCGGGAAAACAAAAAAGTTGCTTGGGGTGAGATTGGGTGAATAGGGTGGGTAGGGCAAAGGGGTCATGCTGTTTTGGGTAAAAAACTACTGAATATTCAGCATGGTGTGGGCAGATGCATCATAAATCAGCCATCATGAAATGGGCAAACGTGTTGAAAGAATTTTTTTAAAAAATTCACTGAAGCCAAATGCAATTTTCACAACAACATAGCTGGTACACTGATACAGGTGGGTTCCTAGAACACTCACCTAGCAGGAGGAAGCCTGTACTACAAGGGACCTCCAGAAGATAATTCTGGATTTGGAGGTATCCCCCTCATATATACATGCATATGCATATACAAGTATGTATATTATCTGTAAAGCATTTACTATATACATTTAAGAAATGTCAGGGCATATGTAAATACCTAGTTCTGAGGATCTTGTACTTGTGTACAATGCAAGGTCTGTTAAGATTCCTGTTAAAACTTATTAATGAAAGGTCCTGGTTAGGGAGCTCAGTTGGTTAGAGTGTATCCAGAATTGGCCAATGAATACATCAATAAATGGAACAACAAATCATTATTTCTAACATTGCCTCTTTCTCTCCCCCTTCCTCTTTCTAAAACCAATTAAAAAACAAACAAACAAAAAGCAATTCCAAATAAATAGTGTTGGGAAAATTGGACAGATACATGCAGAAAAATGAAACTAGACCATCTTCTTACACTACACACAAGAATAAATTCAAAATGGGTCAAAGATTTAAGGTTAGACACGAAACCATAAGAATCCTAGAAGACAAGTCAGCAAAATCTCAGAAATTGCTCATAGCATTTTTAAATCAGATATATATCCCCAGGCAAGGGAAAGAAAAGAAAAGAAAAATAAATAGGACTACATGAAACTAAAAAGTTTTTGCATAGCAAAGGAAATCATCAACAAAATAAAAAGACAACCCACAGAATGGGAGAACATATTCACTGATACCTATGATAAGGGGTTAATATGCAAAATTTACGAAGTACTTACAAAACTCAACACCAAAAAAATAACCCATTAAAAATGGGCCAAAGAACTGAATAGATATTTCTCCAAAGAGGACATATTGATGGCTGATAGACATATGAAAAGATGCTCAACATCACTAATTATCGGGAAAATGAAAAATAAAACCACAATCAGATACCATCTCACACCTATCAACAAGTGCTGGTGAGGATGTGGAAAAAAGGAAACCCTTCTGCACTGTTGGTAAGAATGCAGACTGGTGCAGCCACTGTGGAAAACAGTATGGAGATACCTCAAAAAATTAAAAATGGATTTGTCTTTGGACCCAGCAATTCCACTTGTGGGAATATATCCGAAGGAGCCCAAAACACTGATTGGAAAGAACAGAACATAAGCACCACTATGTTCATTCCAGCATTATTTGCAGTCACCAAGATAGGGAAGCACCCAAGTGTCCATCAACAGATGAGTGGATGAAAGACCTATGGGACAATTAATGGAATACTAGTTGGCTGTAAAAAAGAAAATTCTACCCTTTGCAACAGTATGGATGGACCTGGAGAATATGATGCTAAGTAAAATAAGCCAGTCAGAGAAAGACAAGTAGCATATGATTTCATTCATATGTGGAATCTAATGAGCAAACTGAACTAAAAAGGAAAATGGGGACCAAATCTTTGATGGAGAGCAGGATGATAGCTGGCCAGGGGGTGGTGTAGGGGGTGGAGGGATTGAGCGAAAGGGAAAAAGGACTCATAGACATGGACAACAGTGTGTTGATTGCTTGGGGGAGGGGAGCCTAAGGGCACTAAAAGGTAATGTAAAAAATGCAATAATTTTTTAAAATGAAAAATAAAGTTCCACTCATAAGGGGAGAAAAAAATAATTGTGAAGTATTTGGCAACTTCCAATGCGGTTACAATAGCTTGGAATGCTAAAAATTGGAGTTTGGTAGAACATTGCTTAAGTTAGAGTAAAAAATAAAGACATATGAAACACAGAAATTAAAAAACAATTTCAGAATCTTCAACTGATTTGTAGAAAGGAGCAGTATTAGACAACTAGAAAACACTCGTATTAAGAGGCTATAAATCTCTGGCTGGCGTAGCTCAGTGGATTGAGCGCGGACTGGGAACCAAAGTGTCCCAGGTTCGATTCCCAGCCAGGGTACATGCCTGGGTTGCAGGCCATGACCCCCAGCAACCGCACATTGATGTTTCTTTCTCTCTATCTCCCTCCCTTCCCTCTCTAAAAATAAATAAATAAAATAAAATTTTTAAAAAAAGAGGCTATAAAAGTAACCGTGTTCCCTAGGAGATGAAGTGTTGATTTGGTGAGATACTGGCCCAATCTATTTATATCCCTGATTTGTATATTTGAGGTCGTCTATAAATGCTGTACTCTAAGACCTCATTTCTTCGGAGACATCTTAACTTATGCATATTGTTTAATATTGAAACTATTGTTAAATGCCCTTCACACACTATCAAAAGAAGCAACATGAAAAACTGGAAGATTTCTGGACAGAAATTGCTCATGGTTTCAAATAAGGGGGTGGCTGATTTTTATAAATTCTAAAAGGATAGAAAATTGTACTGCAATAACAATTAAAACAAAAAACATTTAAAAAAATAAATTCTAAAAGGAAAGCTAACAATAATTAAATCCTTATATACCAGGCACGGTGTAAGCACTTAGTTACTGTTCTGACCAACAAACATTCATTGAAACTTCTTGTCTCTTACGCAATTTATCTCATTCTATCCAAACACAACCCTAAAATAACATTTTCCTTATTTTACAAAGAGAGTACAGTTTTTTTAAGACCAATGACACAATTAATGAATACTGAAACGGGGCTTCCAGCCTCGATTTCAAAGCCAAGCTTTAAAGTATCAAAATCTAGAATTAATGCTTTTCTAATTCTGCTAGCCAAAACAGTTCTATCTAAAAAAAAAAAAAACCTCGCGATATTACTCAAACTACTACTCCCAACATGCAAAGCGGCTTTTGCCCATCAGCCCCGGTATACCGCGAGGTGCGAAAGGCAATCTGGGAGTCGCAGTTCAGGATTTGAACCAGTGTTACCAGCGCGGCTGCGGGGGGCTCTCTGGGTTTCGCCCACCCGGTTCAGTGAGGGCTAGCTGAGCTGAGGCGGAGAAAGGGCGTGGAACTGGAAGAGGGTGAGTCAAGCAGTCCCTACGCTATAAAAGGAGGCGGCACCGTTGCGTACGGTTGAGTTAGGTAGGTGCGGCCCCTGCTACCCAGTGTACTGAGGGACTTTTTTTTTTTTTTTTTTTTTTGGACCAGCGAGAGCTGGGTAGGAGAAGCCAGAGTCCGGCCCTAGCAACGGTTCTCGGGCTCAGGTCCAGCCGCCATCTCAACCATGCAGTCCCGAGAAGACGTCCCGCGTTCCCGCCGCCTTGCCAGTCCCCGTGGTGGGAGGCGGCCCAAGAGGATTTCCAAACCCTCGGTTTCGGCTTTTTTCACGGGCCCGGAAGAGCTGAAGGACACGGCTCATTCGGCAGCCCTGCTGGCGCAGCTCAAGTCCTTCTATGATGCGCGGCTGCTCTGTGATGTGACCATCGAGGTGGTGACGCCTGGCAGTGGGCCTGGCACAGGCCGTCTTTTTTCCTGTAACCGGAACGTGCTGGCTGCCGCATGTCCCTACTTCAAGAGCATGTTCACCGGCGGCATGTACGAGAGCCAGCAGGCGAATGTGACCATGCACGATGTGGATGCCGAGTCCTTTGAGGTGTTGGTCGAATACTGCTACACGGGTCGTGTGTCCCTGAGTGAAGCCAACGTGCAGCGCCTTTATGCCGCCTCTGACATGCTACAGCTCGAGTACGTGCGGGAAGCCTGTGCCTCCTTCCTAGCCCGTCGCCTTGACCTGGCTAACTGCACTGCCATACTCAAGTTTGCGGATGCCTTCGACCATCATAAGCTGCGATCACAGGCCCAGTCCTTCATAGCGCACAATTTCAAGCAGCTCAGCCGGATGGGTCCGATTCGGGAAGAGACTTTGGCAGATCTGACTCTGGCCCAGCTGCTGGCTGTCCTGCGCCTGGACAGTCTAGACATCGAGAGTGAGCGGACAGTGTGTCACGTGGCTATGCAGTGGTTGGAGGCGGCTCCCAAGGAACGGGGTCCCAGTGCTGCAGAAGTCTTCAAGTGTGTCCGCTGGACACACTTCACTGATGAAGATCAGGATTACCTGAAAGGGCTGTTGACTAAGCCCCTTGTGAAGAAGTACTGTCTCAGCCTTATTGAAGGAGCCCTGCGCATGCGATATGGTGACATGTTGTACAAGTCTGTGGTGCCAAAGCCTGACAGCAGCAGCAGCAGCTCTATTGTATCCACAGTAGAAAATCCACCCCAGAGGCTGGGTATGTGTGCTAAGGAGATGGTGATCTTCTTTGGACATCCCAAAGATCCCTTTCTGTGCTATGACCCATACTCGGGGGACATTTACACAATGCCATCACCTTTGGCCAGCTTGGCTCACACGAAGACTATCACCTCCTCCGCTGTCTGCGTCTCTCCAGACCATGACATCTATCTGGCTGCCCAGCCCAGGAAACATCTCTGGGTGTATAAACCAGCCCAGAATAGTTGGCAGCAACTTGCAGATCGCTTGCTCTGTCGTGAGGGCATGGATGTGGCCTACCTCAATGGCTACATTTACATCTTGGGTGGGCGAGACCCTATCACTGGAATTAAATTGAAGGAAGTGGAATGCTACAGTGTTCAGAGGAACCAGTGGGCACTAGTGGCTCCTGTACCACATTCCTTCTATTCCTTTGAACTAATAGTGGTTCAGAACTACCTTTATGCTGTGAACAGTAAGCGCATGCTCTGCTATGATCCTAGCCACAATATGTGGTTGAACTGTGCTTCTCTTAAACGTAGTGATTTTCAGGAAGCTTGTGTGTTCAATGATGAAATCTACTGTATCTGTGACATCCCAGTCATGAAGGTCTATAACCCAGCCAGGGGAGAATGGCGAAGGATTAGTAATATTCCCTTGTTCTCAGAGATTCACAACTATCAGATTGTCAGTCATGGTCAAAAGTTGCTCCTCATCACTTCTACCACCCCGCAATGGAAAAAAAACAGGGTGACTGTGTATGAATATGATACTAGGGAAGACCAGTGGATTAATATAGGTACTATGTTAGGTCTTTTACAGTTTGACTCTGGCTTTATTTGCCTCTGTGCTCGTGTTTATCCTTCTTGCCTTGAACCTGGTCAGAGTTTCATCACTGAGGAAGATGATGCACGGAGTGAGTCTAGTAATGATTGGGACTTAGATGGATTCAGTGAGCTGGACTCTGAGTCAGGAAGTTCAAGTTCTTTTTCTGATGATGAAGTCTGGGTACAGGTTGCACCTCAGCGAAATGCACAGGATCAGCAGGGTTCTTTGTAAATATTTTGAAACACTAAGATGTTTCTACTGCTATGTAATATATCCTTAAAAAATATTCTTTCCTTTTCCTGGAAAAGAAAATTTGATTAGGATCACAGATTTGGTATAGAAAGGCTGATTGATGTTTGAATTTAAGAAGCCGATGAAATCAACCTATATAATAATTTACTGTGTTAAAATCAAATTAAAATGTGCAAAAAATGAAATATATAATTAGAATGCATGGTGGTTTCTTTCATCATTCAAGTATTCATTGTAGCAGAGCATTGTATTGATTAGTTGCATTGTTTGTATTTTAGTTATATAGTCTGTTAACTTTTTAATTTAGTGCCACAGGAATTTAACTTTAATTTTTAGAATAGAAAATTGGACTAGAAACTGTTGATAGGATTTTGAAGGTTATTTTCCTTAAGAATAATGAAAATAGTAAATTTACCAAGTTTTAAAGTAATTGGCTTTTAGAATTCTAAGTTAATAATAGTTTGTTAAAATTTGGTTTGGTTTTCTTCCCTTTTGCAAATAAAATAAATTGAACATATAAAGCTTATTAAATAGAAATTTCATTTTGCCCTGGCTGGCATAGCTCAGTGGATTGAGCTCGGGCTGCGAACCAGGCATCACAGGTTTGATTCCCAGTCAGGGCACATGCCTAGGTTGAAGGCCACGGACCCCAGCAACCCCACATTGATGTTTCTCTCTCTTTCTCCTTCCCTTTCCTCTCTAAAAATAAATAAATAAAATCTTTTAAAAAAATAGAAATTTCATTTTGATACGGTGTAAAGTGTAAGAGCTCAAAGAAAGTAAAAAAAAAAAAAGATTCCATGGTTTTAAAAGAAATTTAGCTTCTAATTTTGAAATATATCTGTATTTTTGTTAAACGTGACCATTTTTCTACTTTCAAAAATACCCATCGTGAAAATAGAAAACCATTTTTCTATTTTCAAAGTCACCAATTATTAAAATATCCTTCTAAACCCTCCCACCAAAAAAAAAAAGGTGATTTGTAAGTTCATATATAGCCTGATACATATTTCATTACATCAGAGAAACAATCCTTTTTTTCACTGGACATATCATTGGATAATGTGAATTTTATCCATTGGTCATACCCTGTCTTAAAAAGTTTATGTGCTGTCCTGAAATATTTTGGCTGTGTACTTTTGGTGTTTGTCTTAGAGGATTCTTCAGCAGGGAGTGATTTATTCTTTATTTTTTTGTGAGGTAATAATTGGTTTTGAAAATATATATAAGCTAAAAAAAGTATTTCATTGAGATCAGTAGTTACTGTGTCCATAAACTATAAAATCAAAGGTCAGCAGCAAACTTTAAAACTTTATGTATAGAACTGTTTTGTGTAGCATTGAAATATTTTGTCAATTTTGTAAGTTACTATAAATGATTATCAGCTTGAAGGTATTTTTGTATTAAAAGTTGACAGTTAAAGAACATAAGTGGATGCTGGCAACAGTGAAAGTACATTTCCTCTAAAATATTTCCCTAAGCAGTGGTATGCATGATTATTTTATTAGGGTATTTGTATCTGTTCTGTAGTTCTCTGTGAATCAACGCTCCAGACTTTGGTTTTTGTTTTTAATTTTTATTTATTTATTTTTGTATATCACCATAATGTGAGGGAAAGTCCAGAAATAGAAACTAAATTGCACAAGATTGACATTGCTAAATACAAGAACATATAGGTGCTTACCTTTTAAGAGGGTCTGTAAATATATGTGATTTTCATAATACCTATAATGGTAAATGGTGTACATATATAGATGTTTATGGTCTATAAAGTTTTTTATGCCCACTTAGAATTATTTTGAATCTTTATTCAATAGCATGCTAATTCTTTTTCTCTATTTATTCTCTAGTGACCAAATGTTAACATTTCCTATACCCTGGTAGTCTTGAGGAGTGTCCATTGGTAACAGGGAAGGTAAAAGCACTGCTCTTAACATTGAAAACAATTTCTCTATACTGGGGTTTTGGGGGTGGGGGGCGGGGAGTTGGCTAACTTTTTTTCATCCCTAACTTCTTGTTTTGTTTTGTAAGGTTAAAATAGGACAATGCTTATCTCAACCAGATTATCCATCTTAGAATTAAGTTATGCAGCTGACTGATAAAAGATAAGTTCTCTAAATTGTCATTCTCAACCTTTAAGATAGTTTATAAGCTAATTAGTAAAATCTTGGTTTAAAAAGAGGTTTTCTTGGAAAAGGTTTTTGGTTTGGTCATATGTTTGTGAATTAGGGAATAGATGTTAATCATTATTTTAAAGAGAAGTGATCTGTACATGGTTAGTTACAAATAAAACTAGCACTAGAACTCAGGCCTTTTGATCTCTTTAATTAAGTGTTTCTGCTCAATGTGAAACCCTTCCTTAGGCATTGAGTGACACAACTGGCAATGTTGAAATCCTTCCTGACAGGAAAGTACCTTTATCTCAGGTTTACAGTTAATTGGTACATTTTTAAACAAATGCTCAATATAATGTCATTTTCAGGACTACTATTTGTAAGATTTAGAATGATCTTAATTATTTTTTGTATCTGTGTGCTTCTAGTCTAAAAACCTTAAAGAATTCAATTTATTTTAATAGTTTAAAAGTTCAAAAGATAAAGTGGCATTAGTGTTTTTCAAAGGGTAAAAAACTAATTTAGCAATTAACTTGTTTAATTTGGGTTTAGGATTAAATTTAAATTACAGTTTGCTTCTCACTGCTCATTAAACTAGTGTTTGCCTGATGTCATTTTTACCAGTCTACTGAAATGAGGAAAAAATATAAAACACGATGAATGAATTATAAACTGAAATTATTTAATTAAATTTTTAATGTTCAGAAATTGGAAATATAAAAAGTTTACAGCAATATGTCAGTCCCTTAAACTTTAAAAGAAAGTTTACTTGTCTTTTTTTTTTTAAGATTTTATTATTTTATTTTTAGAGAACAGGAAAGGGAAGGAGAGAGAGAGAGAGAAATATCAGTGTGTGGTTGACTCTCTTATGCTCCTACCTGGGGTCCTGGCCTGCAACCCTGACAGAATCCAACCAGCAAGGCTTTGGTTTGCAGACTGGCATTCATTCCACTGAGCCACACAAGACAGGGCAATTTACCTGTCTTTGAAATCCTTAAATGTGATGCCTAGAATATAAACCTCTATAGTCTGCTGTAGATTTGTATTCTTGGAATTATTTTATGTTTAATGCTTCCTAACAGTTTTACTTTACTTCTATCATCTCATCAGGTAACTCTTATAGCTTTTTGTTCTTTTTTAATTTTAATAACCTATTTTATTTAACCCAGTTTATCCAAAATATTATCATTTCAACAAGTAACCAATACTGTGTTAAAAGCCAGATATTTTACATTCTTTTTTCACTCAAGGTCTGAAACTCTGTATGTATTTTACAAGTATTATAACACACCTTATTTTGCATAAGTACTTTTTAATAGCTGTATTTGGCTACTGTATTAGACAGCACAGACCTAGATTTTATGACTTTACCCTAAAACTGAAATTACTCCTTTCAATGCAGGGACACTGAGGTCCTGGCCCCTGGAGATCTCCCATAGCCTTTTTAAAATTTCAGTACCTTTTCATCATTATAACTTTAAAACAATATTCATTATAACAAATATGATAAAACAAAGCATTAGGATGCAAAATTATTTATAGAAAATGTGACTACCAATCTTAATTGATGTTATTTTTAGAACCATTGAGATGGTTAAATATATACAAACCAGTTTTTTAACAAAGAAAAAAGTATACAGAAACTGCCAAGTTGTAGAGTGCCAGACAGGTTTTGTGTCCTCTCCTCCACTCTGGGCCATTTGGTCACCCATTCCGTCAGCTCCTGTTTCTCATTTCTTTAACATTGTGGACTAAACATGGTCCAAGACACAGTGTTGGGAACAGATACTGTTGCATACCATTTCCTCCATTTTTGACACATTTTCTCAGAAACCATCTTTGGGCAGTTGCCTCTTTACCATGGAATCAACTTTTTATATTCTCACCTCCAAAGCAATTTTTGCTGCTTGTAACCACATTTTTTTCTTAATTTTACAACACAAAAGTTTTTAATAAGCACTACATTAGTACAGAAAACACGTAGCCTGTAGCTTATCCTTTAAAACCAAAATAACCAAGTGAAAAGTCAGTACAGGTTCTTATTTTTTACTTAAAAACAAATCTAAGGTACACATTGAGAATGAAACTACTATGATTTTTCTTTCTTGAGCTGTGACACCCATGTTTTGTGGTCAGCAATGTTCTATCAAACATGCTAAGCCAGCAGTTTTCAACCTTTTTCGTCTCGTGGCATACATCCATTAATAAAATTCTGCAGCACACCAGAAAATACAGTTTTTGCCAATCTGGTCAAAAGGGTGTATGTGTGTGTGTGTGTGTGTATACATGTGCATATATATATATATTTTAAATCTTCACCCAAGACATGGTTACTGATTTAGAAGAAGGGATGGAGAGAGAGGGAATGAAACATTGTTGTGAGAGAGAGATATGGATTGGTCGCCTCTTGTGTGTGTCCTGACTAGGGACTAAATGCACCTGGATTGTGGGATGATGCTCCAACCACTTGAGCCACATTAGCCAGGGCAAAATTTTGATTCATTCACACCAGATAGCTATTGTATTGGTTATTGTCGTTTTTTTATTTGACAGTCTAAGGGAAAAGAGGTCAGTGTCTGGGACTAAATAGTCAGGTATTGGATGTTTTAGAAATTCTTCTGGCATGTCAGTGTGCCTCTTGAGATACACAGGTTGAAAACTACTGTGCTAAGTTGAAGCAGATAGGTGAGCTGTTTGCTGTGTCCTATTCCTGCTGAGCTAGACCAGTAGAACACCATCTTGGTAGAAAGATTTTGACAGGAAGAAGGAATTGGAGAGCCCCTATCCCAACAGAAAAATGGACAAACTGATTTATACATAAAGGGTTTTAAGCAAACTTGCACAAACACTTAACATGCTTTAAGTAAAGGAGAAAAAGATACCTTTAACTTGCTTCCAGCGTAAGCACACATTCACTGGTATGCAGTAAAACAGCAGTGCTGACAGAAAGCATTTTTGCTTTCATAGCATCAACAAAAAACACAGCATATGATACTTTGATGTTGAAATGGATGATTGTGGAAGTTCTAATGTTATATCCACTTAGGTTAGTGTGAATATTCATCTATATTTTTTCAAAAATTCTTTGAAACAGTGGGACTACATCATGACCAGCAGAAGCCTGCAAATTAAGACTAGGAATTAATTTTCATACATAGCTCTTAAGACATCTCTAGTTATTTCCTACAGTCAGGACTGACTAGCTGTGACAGTGGGAGCTTCAGAACTCTCAAGATAGACTGCTGGCTTAAGTAACACCCTAGGTAAATACTTCCAAACAGTAAAAATCCCATTTAGGCTAGAGGACTGGAATTTTGATGCATGGAAAAAAGCTGTATGTGCACAAAAAGACTCATGCAAAGCCTCCTGGGACATAGAGGGCAGTGATGTGGGTACTGACACACCAACATGTATGCTGGGGAAGGCCCCCGAGGTGGGATGCTGGGTGTGGACTTGCTCCAGTGGAGCCTGACTTGGAAGGCCCTGAAACAGGTGTCTACTTGGGGAGGAGTAGCAGGGTTACTGAACACAAGGTTTTTCTGGAGAAATAGGACTCAGGAAGGTCAGGTAATTTTTTTTAACCCATCAATACTTAATGAAGAATTGCAGAACACAGCTAGCCTTTCCAGGATCCATACTTTTGTCATTATCTGAAGGCTTTTACAGTATACTGGACTGACAATGTCCAGAACAATCTCATTGCCTGGCGGTGGGACCTAGTGCTGCAGATTGTTCTGGGAAACTGGCATAGAGAATAATTTACACAATGAAGTCACCACTAAACCACTACTTAAGTCCAGTCCTGGCCTTTTTCTGCTCTGTAGCCCAGAAACATTTCTTTAAAAGTCAGAAAATCAGTACACAGCAGTAGCATATAGAGTATGTCATCAGCCACTTCATCTTCACGGTGCTGTTGTATTATTGTGAAAGCCACCATGTTAAATCTAGGAACCTGTTCCCGCAGCTGTTATTCGATATACTTTTCTACCAAATATGTATTTGTTAAAAATAGCATGTAGGTGAGTTTATTCTATTGTCTGTTTTCAAACTCCTGATAGTACTTGCCTATGAAATTTCTCTGTAATAACTAGAACTCATCATCCATGATAATGTCCTCTAAATATCCAACCACAGCATCAATTCTACATCAGAGGCCAAAGAGAAATGAAAGACAGCACGAATCTCTTTCCTCCAGGGCAGCAATTTTCAACCAGTGTGCTACAGGAATTTCGAAAACAAGCAATACTTGACTCAAGCTGCTGGCCTCTTTTCCCTTAGACTGTCAAATAAAAAAAAATGACAACAACCAACATAACAATAGCTGTCTGGTGTGAATGCCAGTCTTGAACCATGAATATATAGGTCAGATAATAGAGTTGCATCTTATTGGTCATGTCACACAATAAGGTTGAGCCTGATTGGCTAACCCTTGGTACCAAAAATCTTTATATACAAGTATAGGCACTTGATTTTTTAAAAAGTCACTTTGGAAAAAAAAGGTAGGTAATTGTGTTACTAGTCTTTAAATCAACCAAAATACACCTATTTTTTGTCAGATCAGCAAAAATGTATTTTTTGGTGTGCCACCAAATTTTATTAATTAATTTGTATGTATGATGAGATGAAAAAGGTTGAAAACTGTTGCTCTAGGGCTTCTATCTCCTCCACCATGCAGGCCAACCAGCAGGTTGCCTTCTTCCCCACCTGTGGGCAGGGCCCAACCTCAGTCTGCTCCACGGAGACCCAAACCACAAAGGGGAGGCCTGGCCTCCAAGGCAGCCGAAGACTCAGCCAGGTCAGAGCCTGTTCACCAGGCCCTGATCTCAGGCTCCCCTGCTGCAGCCTCTCCCCTGCCATCCAGGCTTCCATGGGGGGCCAGGCTTCTGCTCCAAGCTGGGGCAGTGTTGCAGTGTTGTTTACTGACCTCAACTATATTTTAATCAGGAAGATTTTGGGGGTGGGGTAGTGGGACAAACGCTTCATTAATTCTGGGGAAACCAGCAAATACCAACGGTCCAGAGTCTCAATGAACTTAAAGCTTTCTTTGTACAGAGAAGATAACATAGGGCAATATTTTCCTCTCACTTAATACATTAGTTAGGATGTAGATGTGGTTGTGCAAAGGGAAGTTGTACACATTGTTTCCAGTCATGTGACATTGGCCAGATCTGAACTACATGGCCACACCTTGCTGCAAGGGTGCTTGGGAGAGGCAGTCCATATTCTGCTTCAATATCTAGTAAAAATTTAGGGCTTCCTTCTGGTAAAATGCTGAGTAAACATAGTGTGGTTATAAATAGTATTCTCTACTACACCATCTGTCTGGCTTGAATGCATCATGTGGCAGCCGAAATGATTGCCAGGACTCCAAAGACCCATATCCTAGCAGCCTAGAAAACCCAGAAAGAGGCGGTATTTCCTGATACCCCTGGCAGATAATTCTTTAGGGGCCTAGGACTCTGAATAGCCAAGTTTGGTCATTTTTAATCATCATACATGAAGTTGGGGGATGAAAATGTTGAGGAAGACAGGTAAAATAACCTCAGTTTAGGCTTATAGTTCCTACTGTGGCAGACTGTAGAGGTTGTAGAGTTCCAAGGATGGGAATGTTGAGGTTATAACATGTATTTTGACCTAATCCTAGAATGTGTGGAAAAGTTTGGGATGGGAACGAGCTGGCAGAGTTGGTAAACATCGGATCTTGAAGACTTTGTAACTTTGTATATCATACCAAGGAGTTGACTTTTTTTTTTTTTTTGCATACAGTACAAATTCATGGAGAATTTTTAAGGAAGTACTTGACATAATTGAATATGTTTTACTGAGACTCTTCACCTTATAATTGACAGTATAAGATTATGAGGGCAAGAATAGATAAAGTAATGACTGTTGTAGTCTAGACAGTGAGATGATGTGGTATTCAGTGTGGGCAGTTGTGGGCTTGGTGAAGAAGGAACAGACATGAGAGAGGTTGAAGACATTGAGCTGGACCTACAGTTGTATGTTTGGGGGTGATGGAGCTCTGAGGTGTATAAGACTATAAGCTATTTCCCAAGTTTCTTGCTTGGATATTGTATTAAGGTATAGGCTAAACTTTTATACCAAAGAGGGCCTAAAATATAAGAAATACATGTATTTCTCTCCATTCAGTCCAGAAGTTAGTAGTCAACTGCTGGAAGAGTGTTTCTGTCTAATGAGATTGTTCATAAACCCAGGTTCCTTCATTATTTATTTCCTCCAACTGCTAGTGAGTTATCCTTATCCTCATGTGCGAGAATTATATCTGATGTCCCCAGAATTATATCTATGTTGCAGCCTGCAGAAAAGGGTAAAGAAAGGAAATGGAGGACAAAAAATTTTTAGAGGACTTTTACATCACTTTTGCCATTTTTTCACTGGGGACAACTAAATAATATCACTACATCTAGCTGCAAGGGTGACTGGGAACTATTGTTATTAGATGGATAGCTGTGTGCCCAGCTAAAACTCAGGGGATTCTATTACTAAATCAGTTAATAACCTAATATATTTTAATATAGAAGTGTCCAGGCTTCCTCTGTTCAAGTGAACAGTTTGCAACAACACACAGACTTTCTTGCTATGAGGTCATTTCAGATCTCTCTAATCCTCCTTCCACATTAAATTCACAGCTAAAAGTTAAATTTCCATATAATGTTGAAAGATGCTTTTTCACAAAGTGAAACACATACATACACACATATGAACATTTATCCCATCCTTGCCATTAAGTCCTGTCTTAATCCAAGTATTTCTAGAAATGGTGGAACTTAAGCCTCCAGAGTGTCAGTTCTCTCCCTAAATGCCTAAGCTCTTTCCAATTATTTCTTCTCTGGGAACCTACCAGCCTAGCCCTCTCACTCATCCCACACCCTAACAACTCTCACTATTTATTACCAAAAGGGAAAAGAGGAGAATGAACTTGGGGTTAGCAGTCTCTGTCACAGTTAACCAAGTGGGGAGTGCTGTTATTTGGTGTGTTTGAGAATATAGGCATCAAATTAGAATTGAAGACACTAGTTGATGCATGTTGTGTTCCATGTCACAACCTGTTGGCCACCCTCTGGTTTCAGTTGCAACTAAGGTGGACACTCCCAGACCATGGTACCAACCAACTTTGCTTTTCTGACTCAGGGCTTTCTCAAAAGGATTGTTCTCTTAGCAATGCTTCTGCAGTTATAACACAGGAGTTCAAGGGGAAGTTAATGCCTCCAGGCAGTCCTTAAGCAAAGGAGAGTGTGAATTGGTAATACATGCCTCAACATCAAAATTTTTAAAAATGGACATTTCTGAAATGTGTTCCATATGGATTCACAGAGGGTCCCTCCTAGATTGAACCCTAGTCTTCCACAACAGTAATCAACTCATTAATACACTTTCCCTATATCACTTTCAGGGTACGGGCAACCATGTCACACCACAGAAATTTGATTTGACAGAGGGTCATTGGTGGTATTTTGCAAAGAAGTTGCAAAATACTAAGGTTCCCTTTCTCCACATCCTCACCAGCACTTGTTGCTTGCTGATTTATTAATGGTAGTCATTCTGGCAGGCATGAGGTGATATTTCATTGTGATTTTAACTTGCATTTCTCTGATGATTAGTGACACTGAGCATCTTTTCATATATATATTGCCTTCTGTATGTCTTCTTTGGAGAAGTGTCTGCTCAGTTCCTGTGTCATTTTTTAATTGGATTGTTTTCTTCCTGGTGTTGGTTGCTTAAGTTCTTTAAGTATTTTGGAAATTAACCCCTTATTAGATATATCATTAATAATGTGTTCTCCCATACAGTGGGTTCCCTTTGCATTTTTTAATTTATTTTTAAGATTTTTTATTCATTTATTTTTAGAAAGGGAAAAGGAGGGAGAAAGAAAGAAAAACATCAATGTGTGGTTGCTTCTCACACACTCCCTACTGGGGACCTGGCCTGCAGTGCAGGCATGTGCCCTGACTTGGAATCAAACCAGCAACTCTTGGTTTTGCAGGCCAGCACTCAGTCCACTGAGCCACACCAGCTAAGGCCTATTTCAATTTTTTGATGTTTTCTGTTGTGCAGAAGCTTTTAAATTTGATGCAGTACTATTTGTTTATTTTTTCTCTGTTTCGCTTGCCCTTGGACATATGTTGGCAAAAATACTGCTATGAACGATGCCTGAGATTTTACAGCCTATGTTTTCTTCTGTGGTTTTACAACTTAAATTTAAGTCTTTTGTTTATTTTTAGTTAATTCTGGTTCATGGTATAATTTAGTGGTCTAAGTTCATTTTTTTTGCATGTACTTGTCCAATTTTTTCAATATCATTTATTGAAGAGACTATCTTTACTACACTGTATGTTCTAGCCTCCCTTGTCAAATATTCATTGACCATAAAAACATGCATTGGTTCCTGGGCTCTCTATGATGTTCCATTAATCTATATGCCTGTTCTTATGCCAGTTTGAGGTGGTTTTGATTAATATGGCTTTGTAAAAGAGTTTGATATCACATACTGTGATACCTCCAACTTTATTCTTCTTTCTCAAGATTGCTGAGGCTATTTGGGGTCTTTTTTGGTTCCATATAAGTTTTTAAAATATTTCCTCTAGATATGTGAAATATGCCATTGGTATTTTAATAAGTGTTGCATTGAATCTGTAGATTTCTTTGGGTAGTATGGACATTTTAAGGATGTTAATTCTTCTGGTCTATGAACACTGTATATGCTTCCACTTATTTCTGTCTTCCTCAATTTCTTTCTTCTATATCTTATAATTTTTCAGTACAGTTCATTTATATCCTTGGTTAAATTTACTCAAAGCAGCAAGAGAAAAGCAGAGAGTTACCTACAAAGGAGTTCCCATAAGAGTGTCAGCTGATTTCTCAAAAGAAACTTTGCAGGCTAGAAGGGACTGTCGAGAAGTATTCAAAGTGAAGAAGAACAAGGAACTACAACCCAGATTCCTCTATCCAGCAAAGCTATCATTTAGAATGGAAAGGCAGATAAAGTACTTCCCAAAGTAAAACTAAAGGGGTGCATCATCACCAAGCCATTATTATATGAAATGTTAAAGGGAACTATGTAAGAAAAAGAAAATCAAAACTATGACCATTAAAATAGCAACAAATTCACAACTATCAACGGCTGAATGTAAAAACAAACTAAGCAAACAAACAGAACAGAAACAGAATCACAGATATGGAGATCATTTGGAGGGTTATCTGCTGGGAGGGGGGAAGGAGGAGAATAGGGGATAAGGTTCAGGGAGTAGCAAGTACAAATTGGTAGGTATCAAATAGGGGCATGTTAAGAACAGTACAGGAAATGGAGTAGCCAAAGAACTTACTTATATGAATGATCCATGGACATGAACTAAGGGGAGGATTGCTAGAGGGAATGGGGGTACCCCACAAAGGGTGGTAAAGTGGGAAAATTGGGACAACTATAATGGCATAATCAATAAAATATGTTTAAAAATAAAAAATAAAAATAAATTAAAAAATAGGTAAGTTGAACTTAATCAAAATTTTATCCTTTGCTACATCAGGGATTGACCTGGAGAACATTATGCTAGTGAAATAAGCCAGTCAGAGAAAGACAAATACCATATGATTTCACTTATATGTGGCCTCTACTGAACAAACTGAACTAACAAGCAAAATAGAGACAGACTCATAGAGAGCAGATGACAGCTATTGGGGTGAGGTTAGGGGGTGGAGGGATTGAGCAAAAAGGAAAAAGGATTCGTGGGCATGGACAACAGTGTGGCAATTGCAGGGGGTGGGCATATAAGGGAGTTAAAAGGTACTA
This sequence comes from Phyllostomus discolor, assembly GCF_004126475.2. Taxonomy (NCBI): domain Eukaryota; kingdom Metazoa; phylum Chordata; class Mammalia; order Chiroptera; family Phyllostomidae; genus Phyllostomus; species Phyllostomus discolor. The sequence goes on along the minus strand of NC_040913.2, from coordinate 42,171,770 downwards.
AAAAATACAATAAATTTTTTTTAAATTAAACTTTTGTTCTTTTTATGATATCATCTATAAAAGGAAAAAAGAACCCATGCAAGGGGAAAAATATTGGCAAAGGATGTATCTGATAAGGTACTTTATTTTTCTTGTTGCTATAGCAAATGGTATTTTTCACCTAATTTCTGATTCTGAGATTTCGTTGTTGGTGTATAAAAATGCCTTTGACTTCTGAATATTGACATTGAATTCTGCTGTTTTGCCAAATTCACTTATTAGGTCAATTCGTTTTCTGGTGGGATCTATAGGGTTTTCTATGTGCACTATCATATCATGTGCAAATAGTGACAGTTATACTTAATCCTTTCCAATTTGGATGCATTTTATTTCTTTTTCTTGTCAGATTGCTGTGTCTAGAATGTCCAAAACAATGTTGAATAGAAGTGGTGAAAGTGGACATCCTTGTCTTATTCCTGATCTTAGTAAGAAAACTTTTAGTTTTTGCCTGTAGAGGATAATCTTGGCTGTAGTTTTCTCATATATGGCCTTTATTATGTTGAGGAATGCTCCCTCTACTCCCACTTTGCTGAGTATTCTTATCACAAATGGGTGCTCTACCTTGTCAAATGCTTTTTCTGCATCTATTGTTATGATCATGTGATTTTCATCTTTCCTTTTGTTTATGTGATGCATTACATTAATTGATTTGCAAATATTGTACCATCCTTGCATCTTTAGGATGAATCCCACTTGGTTATGGTGTGTGATCTTTTTAATGTATTTCTGGATGCAGTTTGCCAGTCTTTTGTTGAGGATTTTAGCATCTATGTCCATCAGAGATGTTGGCCTGTAGTTTTCTTTCTTTTTTGTGTCTTTATCTGGTTTTAGAATTAGGATAATGCTGGCTTCATAAAAAGAATTTGGGAGTTTTCCCTCTTCTTTGATTTTTTGGAATAGTTTGAGAAGGATAGGGGTTAGCTCTTCCTTAAATGCTTTGTAAAATTCTCCTGTGAAACTGTCCGGTCCAGGACTTTTGTGTGAAGGAGTTTTTTGAATACTGCTTTGATTCCCTTAGCTATTAATAGATCTGTTCAGGCTTTCTGCTTCTTCATTCAGCTTTTGGAGATTATACTTTTCTAGAAATTTTTCCATTTCACCCAGATTTTCAAATTTCCTGGCATATAGTTGTTCATAGTAATTTCTTATAATCTCTTGTATTTCTGTAGTATCAGTTGTAATCGCTCCCCTTTCATTTCTGATTTTGTTAATTTGTGTTCTCTGTCTTTTTCTTGATGAGTCTGCTTAAAGTCTTGTTGATTTTGTTTATCTTTTCAAAGAACCAGCTCCTGGATTTATCGATCCTTAGAATTGTTCTTTTAGTCTCTATGTTATTTAATTCTGCTCTGATCTTGTTTATTTCCTTCTGTCTACTTGCTCTGGGCTTTGTTTGTTGTTGTCCCTCCAGTTCTTGTAGATGTAGGCTCAGGTTATTTATTTGAAATGTTTCTATTTTTTTTAGGTAGGCCTGTATCCCTATGAATTCCCCTCTCATGGCTGCCTTTGCTGTGTGCCATAAATTTTGGACTGTTATGTGTTCATTTTAATTTGTTTCCAGAAACTTTTTGTTTCCTTCCTTGATCTCATTCTTAACCCATTCATTGTTTAATAGCATATTGTTCAATCTCCACAAATTTGAGTGTTTTTTATTTTTTTCCCTTGAGGTTGGTTTCTAGCTTCAGGCCCTTGTGGTCAGAGAAAATGCTTGATATGATTTCAATTGTCTCGAATTTGTTGAGGCTTGTTTTGTGTCCTATCATGTGGTCCAGCCTTGGAAATGTTCCATGCATATTTGAAAAGAAAGTGTATTTTGCTTCTTTGGGATGAAAGGATCTATATATATCAGTTAAGTCCATTTGATCTAGGGCATTGTTCAATGCCACAATATCCTTGTTGATATTTTCTTTGGAAGATATCCATTTTTGACAGTAGGGTGTTAAAATCTCTTAGTATAAATGTATTGCCACCTATAGCTTTCTTGAAGCCCTCTAAGATTTTCCTTATATATTTGGGTGCTCCTATGTTGGATGTGTATATGTTTATTATGTTTATGTCTTCTTGATGGATTCTTCCCTTGAGTATCATGAAGTATCCTTCAGTGTCTCTTTATTGCTTTTTTATGAAGTCTATTTTGTCTGATATTAGTATTTGTACCCCAGCTTTTTATCCTTGTCCATTTGTTTGGAATATTTTTTTCCAACCCTTCACTTTCAGTATATATAGGGTTTGTTGTTGTTGTTGTTAATGTTTTTTTTAACTGATGTGGGTCTCTTTTAGGCAGCGTATGTGTGGGTCATGTTTTCTTATCCATGCAACTATCCTCTGTCTTTTGATTGGGGCATTTAATTCATTAACCTTTAAGATTACTGTTGATAGGTACTTATTCATATTCCCCCTTTGTACCTGTGTTCCCCTCTCTCTTGCTCTTTTCCTTCCTCTTCTTATAGCAGTCCCTTTAGCATATCTTGCAGTGATAGTTTGGTGGAGGTATATACTTTTGACCTTCTTTTGTCTGGGAAACTCCTTATTTCAGCTTCCATTTTTAACTGAGATCCTTACTGGGTAGAGTAGTCTTGGTTGCAGGCCTTTAATTTTCATTACTTGGAGTATTTCTTGCCATTCTCTTCTGGCTTGCAGTGTTTCTGTTGAGAAATCAGCTGCTAGCCTTATCAGAGCTCCCTTGTATGTTACTTCTTGTTTCTCCCGTGCTGCTTTTAAGATTCTCTCTTTGTCTTTAAAACTTAGCATTTAATTATGATGTATCTTGGAGTAGGCCTCTTTTAATTCAACTTCATTGGGACTATCTGTGCTTCCTGAACTTATGTGGTTTTTCTCTTCTCCAAGTTCAGAAAGTTTTCTGTCATTTTTTTTCAAACAGTGTTTCTATTTCTATCCCTTGCTCCTTTTCTTCTCCTTCTGCTATTTCTATGATTGAATGGTGTTGCATGTCATATTGTCTTGCAGTTCCCTTAAGCTATCTTCATATTTTTTGAGTCTTTTTTCATGCAGCTGCTCTACCTGGGTATTTCTTTCTACCTTGTTTTCCAGCTCACTAATTCAGTCCTTGGCTTCATCCTGTCTGTTTATAATTACTTCTAGTGTTTTTTTTTTTTATTTCAGAAATTATATTCTTCATTTATTCCCAGTTCTTGTATATAGTTTCTATTTCCTTTTTCATACTGTTGTAGTTCTCACTCAGTTCCTTGTAGTTGTCTCTGAGTTCCTTGAGCATACTTATAATTATTCTGTTGAATTCTATATCTGATAGTTTTCTTGCATCCATTTCATTTAGCACTTCTAGTGGAGAGTCTTTATTCCTTTTCATTACAGGTTCTTTTTTGCCCATTTTAGGTGAGTCTTTTTGTTTGTTTCTGCAATTCCCAAATGCTTCTCTTTGCTAGTTGTCTTTGTAGGGTGAACTTCCATGGTAGGAGTTCTGTGGGACTCAGCAGTGAGGTGTCTTGGATCCCCTTGTCTGGATGCTCTAGGGTTGCCCTTTCCTCCATTTTTGTGGGCTCTCTTGTTGTTTTGGGTTTTACCTGTTGGTGGCTCCTTTGTTGGTGGGTTCTCTCCTCAGGTGGGTTTACTGGTATGCACAACAACCACCTTATCTTGTGTGTGATCAGGGGCTGGGCAAGAAATCCATTAAGAAATGGATTAAGACAGCAGGAGAGTATTCTATGGGATTTAAAGTACCAACAAGTAGAGAACAGATAGGAGATCTTTTGGAAAAGTAAGGTGTTAACTGTGATACTTCACCCAACTAGCCACTTTTTATAAAAAGTGAAAAAGAGATAAGACTCTTATTAGAGGGGAAAAGAATGTGAGCTAACTTCAGAAAGCAGGGCACTTCTGTGAGGTTAGGTGGTGAGATATAGTGAGAGTAAGGGATAGAATCTTGGTGTCATGTGTGAGAGAATAAAGTTAACCACAACCATAATAAAGCTCAGGAAGATAATGAAATGGAGAAAGACCAGGGAAGGGTGCTATGTGGGAACTGGAATAATAATAATATTAGAAGAAATATATAGTCATCTGTTTTTAAGTGTCCTCTGCAATCTTTGGCTTCCAAATTTCATGTAAGCTGGGACTCTGTTGGCTTGTTCACTCTGTTCTTCAGAAGATTGGCACAAGCAAGTGGGTTCAGCTCCCACCTACCTCACCACCATCTTCTGAAAGTAAAAAAAAAATTTTAATGTAGGAAGATTCCACTTCACACCTTTTTGAATACTATGTTCAAAGCAAAACAAAATAAAACAAACAACAAAAAACCCCTGGAAAATAACAAGTGTTGGCAAGCATAAGGTAAATTGAAACCCTCATAACCTGCTGGTGGAAACATAAAGTGGCTCAGTTGCTTTGGAAAATAGCTTGCAGTTCCTCAAAACATTAAACAGAGTTACCATATGACCCAGCAAGTCCACTACTAGGTATATATCCAAGAGAATTTGAAACATACATCCACAAAAAAAGACTGGTACACAAATATTCATAGCTAACAAAATAGACATTAAACAAAATTAAATTTTTGTTTCATATGATAGCATCAGTAAAAGGAAAAGACAATCCACACAAAGGGAAAGCATATTGGCAAATGATATATCTGATAAGAAACTGGTGTCTAGAATATGTAAAAACTCATATAAGTCAATAAAATATAACTAAATGCAGGGGAAAAAACCCAAATGCCTATCAACTAATATGGGATGAAAAAAATGTCAACATCAGTGCGATGGAATATTTGGCCATAAAAAAGGAGTAGAGAATTGACCATATGGACTTTCAGTCAAGAAGGCTGACCTCCTTGCACAACCACATCAAAATTACAACTAAACTACAGAACAACCACTATTCAGAACTGCCAGAAATTGAGCTGAATAGAAGTTCTACAACTACTGGAAAAAGAAGAAACCACATCGTAACTGGTAGGAAGGGAAGAGAGTTGTAATGGGCTGGTCCCACACCCATGTGTGGTGAATAAAAATCAGGAGGGATATCTTGGGAGCAAGGGGTTTCAGATGCTCACCAGGCCCCCCCCAGGCCAGTATTCTAGTGCTACAAAGATGAATCTCCATAACTTACACTGTAAAAGCCGATAGGGATTGAGGGTGGAAGACAGAAAATTCTGGAATCTCAGATAGTTCCTCTTAAAGGGCCCATGCACACACTTACTCAGACTCACTCAGTGTGTGTCCCAGAGCCAGGGCAGCAGCTTGAAAGGTACTAGAAGCATACGGGGAGGAACTGAAGTGTCTGGCATCAGGGCAAAAGCTGGGGGGCAGCTTTTTTGCAAACAGAAGTACTGGCAGAGGCCATTGTTCCTTTTCTGAGCCCTACCCCCACAGAGCTGGCAGGCAGGTGCTATATCTGAGACTCCATCAAATAGGTTGTTACACAATGGTCATAGGGATGTGAAGTATAGCACAGGGAATACAGTAGCCAAAGAGTATGTAAGCATGACCCATGGACATCGACAATGGTGTGGGGATTGCTTGAGGGAATGGGGATATCTGGGTGAAGGGAGGCAAAGGGGGAATGGGGAAATATTGGGACAACTGTAATATCACAAACAATACAATTTAATTTGAAAAAAGGAAAAAAAAGAACAGTTCTAATACATGCTACAGTATGGATGAACCTTGAAAACATAATTTAAGTAAAATAAGTCAGTCACAGAAGAACACATGTCATATGATTCCATTTACATGAAATATCCACAATAGGCAAACCCACAGAGACACAAGGTAGATTAGTGGTTACCAAAGACTGGAGGACTGGGCATATGGAGAGTTAAGGGGAAATGGACAGTGAGGGCTTAGGTATGGGGGGCAATGAAAAAGTTTTGGAATTAGTGGTGATTGTTGTACAACAACTAAATAGTTAGATATGAAACAATACCCATTAAAAACACAAACAACTCTTATTTTCATATTGAACCCACCCAGTTCAGAGGAACTCAAGCAATAATAATAATAATACTTCAATTAGTTCCTTTAAGATTTATTTTCATTAATAAAGACTGTAAAGTTCCATTCTTTACTCTTTCACTTTACTAAAGCTCATACACATTTAAACTCAAGATTTATGATAAATCCATAGTCTGTGCTAGAAAAACTGTTCTTTGCTTTGTCTAGTACGAGGGTCCATTGTTTTACTTCCTGTAGGGCCTTTCTCACATGCTAGAATTATTTAATGTATTGATTTATCTGTCTTCTCCACTAGAATGTGCACTACATCATAAGAGGGACCATGTCTGTCTTTTTCACTAGTTTCTAGCATAGTGCCAGAGATGGAGTTGGTAATCATGAATGAAAAATAAATGAGACTTCCAGCCAAGATGGAGGCATAGGTAGACACAGTGTACCTCCTCACACAACCAAAAGAAGGACAACAAATTTCAAAACAAAAGACAACCAGAACTGCCAGAAAATCAAACTGTGTTAAAGTCCGACAACCAAAGAGTTAAAGAAACATTCATCCAGACAGGTAGGAGGGGTGGAGATAGGCAGTTGAGGTGGAGAGGATGTGCAACCAGGTTGTGGCAGGCAGACTGGGTGAGCCAGTGCCTGGCCCAATGGGGAGATGCAGCAGCTGGTAGAGCAGGCGGTCCCACATTTATGTGCCAACAAACTGGAAGGAAAAACTGGGTAGTGAGACCACATAGCCCAGGGTTCCAGTGTGGGGAAATAAAGCCTCAATACCTCTGACTGAAAACACCTGTGGGGGTTGAGGAGGCAGCAGGAGAAACTCCTGGGCTCACAGGAGAGTTTGTTGGAGAGACCAACAGGGTCCTAGAACATACACAGACCCACCCACATGGAAATCAGCACCAGAAAGGCCCAATTTGCTTGAGGGTAGTGGAGGAAGTGAGTGAAAGCTGGCCCAGAGCCAAGTAAATGGCATTGTTCCCTCTCAAACCCCTCCCCCACATACAGCGTCACAATGCTACAACGTGGGTTGCCCTGCCCTGGCAAATACCTAAGGCACCACCCCTTATAATGTACTATGTGTGCAGAAACAAAGAAACATGGCCCAAATGAAAGAACAGATCAAAACTCCAAAAATAGAACTAAGTGATGAAGAGATAGCCTACCTATCAGATGCACAGTTCAAAACACTGGTAATCAGGATGCTTACAAAAACGGTTGAGTATGGTCACAAAATAGAGGAAAAGGTGAAGGCTATGAAAGTGAGATAAAGGAAAATGTACAGGAAACCAAAGTGACAGGAAGGAAACAGGGACTCAATGGTGTGGACCAGAAGGAAGAAATAAGCATTCAACCAGAACTTGGAAGGACTTGGGGGGCTACAGCAAAAGGGGGTGATGGACCCTCAGCCCTTGACTTTCACAAAGCCTGAGTGCTCATTCTGTCTGCAAGAAGTCTCCTAATCTCTTGGCTGCCTCCTGCCTGACTTAAGCCTGAGACAATGCTGGTGGTGGATACCACCCTGTGCTGGAAAGGGTGGGTTCCCTAGGGCAATCAGGCATAAGAAAGAATATGTAAAATCCTGTGAAACCTGCTTTGCTAAGAATGCTCTCAATTAAATAAGGGTCCAAGCAAGAAGTGAGTTTGTTCCTCCAAGTTTTATAGCTCTTTAGCTATCTGACCCTGACTCAAAACAGTTCTTAGTTATCTGTTGTTTGATCCTTACTGCCTGACAATGATTAATGACCTTTCCCTGCATTCCTGTGCAAATGAACCCAATAAAAGCTCATTGAGGAAAAGGCTCTTGGCCCTTCTCCTTTGAGAGATCCGCCACCTTTCCTCCCCAAGCAGATCATGTCTTCTAGACTTATTCTCATCTGTGGCAGCCGGGGGAGGAGGGCCTGCAGGTAGATCCCCCCCACAGGAGATCACATGGAGGGTTGGTTATCAGTGGGGGGGGGGAGGGGAAAAAGGTACAGAGAGTAAGTAGCATAAATGGTAGGTAGAAATTAGACGGTGGAGGTTAAGAATAGTATAGGAAATGTAGAAGCCAAAGAACTTATATGTACAACCCGTGGACATGAACTAAGGTAGAGGAATGCAGGTGGGAGGGGGTGTGCAGGGCAGAGGGGAATAAAGGGAGGAAAATGGGACAACTGTAATAGCATAATCAATAAAATATATTTAAAAAAGAACCAAATGTACAAAAGTCATTATACTGATATATTAACTTATAATTAGAAAATATGTAACTTTCAAACAGACTAGGTAGATACTAATGGTTTTTGTGATATTTTTGTGATTCAATTTTTATGGGACAAATTACTGTCAGAGTGTTATTTCATGGACTTGGATTCAGAGTTTGCAGAGTAAGCTGGACAATTGTAATGACCAGTGTTAAGCCAGAGTGAAAAGTAGATGCATTTCCCTTCCCTGCAGGATCAGGCCTGAATGGACAACCTTTGAATAGAGCTAGATCTACAATGCCCAGAATGACATGGCCAAGTCTTCCCTAGGCTTTCATGCTGGAACTCCTCCACCCTGTCCCTGGCTGCCACATACTTACTTTTACCACTGCCTCACTGTTACAGGGTGCAGCCAAGAGGGGGGACCCCAAATAGGCATTTGAAATGGGGTCCAGGACTTAAGGTGTCCAGGAGATTTTGGGATGTCTCCATCCCCCCGCCCAGGGTGTGGGTTGGGGGAAGGGACAAATGGAGCAGGGCCATTGAGAGCTGTTTAGCATAGCAAAAGCCTTGCAGCTAAGCTCTGGCGTGGTCGTTTGGCATATCTATAACCTTTGACTGGTTGCATAGATATGTTAAGTAGCTGTGATCAGCTCTAAGCCAGGGGAATGGAAGTAACTTCCCCACCCAGACATAACTGGGGTGCAGGTCCGGTCCCCCGAGTTACAGCGCCTGTGTGGGAGCTCAGAGAGGATTGGCTCCAGGACATGGGGCCACACCTGCCCAGACTCATGATGGCAGCCCAGTAAAGCTGGAAGGACACGAGTTCTGGCATGTGAAGCCGAGTGTGGGAGGAGTCGGAAATGAGGCTGCAGAGGAAGATTGGCTGTGGGGATTTAAAACCCAGACTTGGTGGCCATTGAGAGGAGGAGAGCCATGCGCAGCCCTGAGAGGAAGAGCCATGTGCAGCCATTGGGGGAGAACCATGCTGCTTTGAGGAGAAGAATCACGCGGACTTGACGGAGTGGAGACTCCTGCAGCCCTGAGAGAGGGAGAACCATGTGCAGCCCTGGAGGAGAGAACCACGCGGCCTGGCAGAGTGGGGACCCCCACAGCTTTAGAAGGGGGAACCACCACCTGGTTTTAGCAGAGATCCTGGCGACTCAGCCGAGGGTGCCGGGAATCCAGGGAGGTCTCCCAGTCGAGATGGAGTTCTAACTGGGAAGAACCAGAAGACTACCTAAGCCATGGACTTCTATTTCCTTTCCTGAGATACGGTACTCTGGACTGGGCAAAGGGGGAAGGAAGGAAGGACTATGTCTGTTTGTGGGTGCTTTAAGGGACTTAACCTACCTCAACTGAACCTAAAACAAAAATGAACTAAGCAAACAATTAGAACAGGAACAGAATCAGAGAAATGGACATCACATGGAGGGATTTCAGTGGGGAGTGGGAAAGGAGGAATGGGGGGAAAAGGTACAGGGATGAAGAAGCATAGTTGATAGGTATAAAATAGATGGGAAGAGATCAAAAATGGTATAAGAAACAGAGAACTCAAAGAACTTATATGTACAACCCATGGACGTGAACTAAGGTGGGGGGAATGCTGGAGGGTTAGGGGTACAAGGGGAGAGAGAGAGAGAGAGAGAGGCAGCAAGGGGGCAAGAGGGCCCGAGCCCCTGCCTGGACAGGTTTTTATTGCTTTTCTGGGTACATTACATGAAGGATGGTCCTCATTTACTATGCACAGGTTTGCTGCAGGTGATTACCTTTTACTGATAACAAAGTAAAGAATGTTGCTAATTACTTCAAAGAGAAGGATGTTGCAGACCAAGGGGAAAAGTGGTTGAACCAGTTACACTTCGTGCTTGGGAGGTTTAGCACAGACTTTAGGAAGTTATAATAAGCACTCACTGCCTCAATTCAGGGTGAAGGAGTTTTAGCAAAAGCAAGTCTCATAGTGGCCTAGGTACAATGCAAGCCTGATTCCCCATGGGAAAACCTCTCTTCGGCATGGTCCTGCATGCCACTCGCTCCCCACAGCTTTTCCACATGGAGGCTGAGCTACATTTCCATGCCATGCAAAGCAGTTCCCTACACCGTTCCTCTTCTTGTTTGCTTAGTTTGTTTTGTTTTTGTTTTAGGTGTGGTTGTTAATAACTGTGAGTTTGCTGTCATTTTACTGCTCATACTTTTTATATTCTTTTTCTTAGATAAGTCTCTTGAACATTTCATATAATAAGGGCATGGTGATAATGAACTCCTTTAACTTGACCTTTTCTCAGAAGCACTTTATCTGCCCTTCCATTCTAAATGATAGCTTTGCTGGATAGAATAATCTTGGATGTAGGTCCTTGCCTTTCATGACTTGGAATACTTCTTTCCATCCTTTCCTGCGTCTAAGGTCTCTTTTGAGAAATCAGCTGACATCTTACGGGCACTCCTTTGTAGATAACTGTCTTCTTTTCTGTTGCTGCTTCTAAGATTCTCTCCTTCTCTTTAATCTTGGGTAATGCAATTATGATGTGCCTTGGTGTGTTCCTTCTTGGGTACAACTTCTCTGAGCTTCTTGGACTTCCTGGAAATCTATTTCCTTTGCCAGACTTGGTTGGGGGTGGGGGTTCCTTCATTATTTTTTCAAATAAGTTTTCCATTTCTTGCTCCTTGTCTTCTCCTTCTGGCACCTCTATGATTCGGATGTTGGAACATTTAAAAATTTCCTGGAGGTTCTTAAGCCTCTCCTCAATTTTTGAATTCTTGTTTCTTCATTCTGTTCTGGTTGAATGTTCCTTTCTTCCTTCTGGTCCACACCATTGATTTTAATCCCAGTTTCTTTCCCTTCACTGTTGTTTCCCTGTACATTTTCCTTTATTTCACTTAGCATAGCCTTCATTTTTTTCATCTAATTTGTGACCATATTCTACTAATTCTTTGAGCACCTTGATTACCAGTATTTTGAATTGTACATCTGAGATGTGGTCAGCTATCTCTATGTCACTTAGTTGTATTTTTTCTAGAGCTTTGATCTGTTCTTTCATTTGGGCCATGTTTTTTGTCTGGGTGGGCCTTTTATGTAGTAAGGGGTCGAGCCTTAGGCATTCACCAGAGCAGGGCAACCCATGTTGCTGTGTTGTGACACTGTATTTGGGGGAGGGGGGGTCTGAGAGGGAACAATGGCATTCATTCCACTCTTTGCTGGTTTTCAGTCACTTCCCCTGGTACCCACAAGCAAATTGGGCCCTTCTGGTGCCTATTCCCAGGTGGGCATGCTTGTGTACCTTCTAGGACCCTGTGGGTCTCTCCAACAGACTCTCCTGTGAGGCTGGGAGTTTCTCCCACTGCCACCTCAACCCCCACCACCAGTGTTTTCAATCACAAGTTTGAGGCTTTATTTCCCTGCACTGGAACCCTGGGTTGTGCAGTCTGTCTCGCTCCCCAGGTGTTCCTCCCTGTTTATCTGCATGCGAATGTGGGACAGCCAGCTACACCAGCCACTGCCTAGCCTGACCCTGGTCTCCAGCCGCCACCTTACCATGAGTCCTTTCTGCCTGGCTGCCCATCTCTGCCCCTCCTACCAATCTTGATGGATGTGTCTTCTTTAACTCCTTGGTTGTTGGACTTCCATACAGTTTTATTTTCTGTCAGTTCTGGTTGTTTTTTTTGTTTCTAAATTGTTGTCCTTCTTTTGGTTGTGCGAGGAGGCACAGTGTGTCTATCTATGCCTCCATCTTGGATGGAAGTCCCATGAATGTTTCTTCTTTAACTCCCTGGTTGTCAGACTTCCATACAGTTCGATTATCTGTCAGTTCTGGTTGTTTTTTGTTTTTAAATTTGTTGTCCTTCTTTTGGTTGTGCAAGGAGGTACAGTTTGTCTACTTATGCCTCTATCTTGGCCAGAAGCTCCAATCACACCTTCCATCCAACATAGTATCAAGAGTCATAGCCAGAGGATTAGACAAGAGAAAAAATAAAAATAATCTAAATCTGAAAGAAAGAAGTAAAATTGTCTGTTTACAGATATTATATATAGAAAATCTGCACCTCTTGTACATAGAAAACCCTGAAGATTCTACAAAAGTATTGTTAGAACTAATCAACGAATTTGGTAAAGTTTCAGGCGACAAAATCAACATACATAAGCCTGTTGCATTAATATATACTAACAACAAATTATCTGAAAAAGCAATAAAAAAATCTCATTTACAATAGCATCTTATTCTTATCTCGTCCACCATGGATGAGAATAAGTCTACCAAGACATGACCTGCATTGGGAGGAAAGGTAGCCAATCTCTTAGAAGAGAAGGGCCATGAGCCTGTTCCTCAATGGCTTTTTATTGGGTTCAGTTTGCATGGGAATACAGTAAAGCTCATCAATCATTGTCAGGCAGTAATGATCAAACAATAGATAACATTTAAAGAACTATGAGGGCTTATTCTGAGTCAGGGTCAGTTAGCTAAAGGGCCATAAAACTTTGGGAAACAAACTCATTTTATGCTTTGAGCCATATCAGAAAATTGAGGGAATTCTTCCCAAAGCAGGTTTCACAGGGTTTAATGCATTCTTTCTTAGGCCTGATCACCCCAGGGAACCGCCTGTTCCTGCCCAGGGCTGTACCATCCTCCGGCATTGTTTCAGGCTTAACTCAGGCAGGGGAAGTTAAGGTAGCTAAGAGATTAGGAGACTTCTTGCAGACAGAATGAGGATTCAGGCCATGTTAAAGCTGAGGGATGAGGGTCCATCATCCCCTTTTTCTATAGCACCCCAAGTCCTTCCCTGAGGGCCCCTTCACAACCATGCCTGTCGTAGGTTGTCCCTTCCTTGAGGAATCTTGCCTGTCATTGGCTAACCAGTAATCTGCCTAGGGCCAAACAGGGTGAAGTAAAGGGGGCAGATGCTGCACTCCTGCCAGGAAGATAAGCTTTGTCTCCTTAGTGGCTTATGGTCCCAGGGCCTCTTTACTAATCCTAGCCATGGGAGGGTTACAGCTTCTGAAACCAGGCAGGGAAGTTCCCAAAAAGCATCAAAACAATAAAATACTTAGAGTAAATTTCACCAAGGAAGTAAAATATTTGAATACTTAAAGGTATAAGATATTGTTCACAGAAATTTTAAAAGGCACATATAAATGAAAAGATAGCTTGTGTTTGTGGATCAGAAGAATTGGTATTATGAAAATATCCATACTACTCAAAGTATCCATAGATTCAAAACAATTTCTATCAAATTTCTAATGGCATTATTCACAGAAGTAGAAGAAACAATCATAAAATTTATATGGAACCACACAAAAAACCCAAATAGCCAAAGAAATCTTGTGAAACAAGAACAAAATAACAGGCATCACACTTCCTGTTTAGAAACAATATCACAAAGCTATAGTCATCAAAATGGTATGATACCAGCATAAAAACAGATTCACAGACCAGTGGAACATAATAGAGAGCCCAGAAATGAACCCCTGCATATATAGCCAGCTAACCTTTGACAAAGGCACCAAGAGTATACAATGGGTAAAGGATAGTCTTTTAAATAATTGGCATTAGAAAATGGATAACCGCATGTAAAATAATGAAATTGGACCCATATACAACAGTTAACTTGGAAAGGATAAAGACTTTAATGTAGGACCTGGCACAGTAAAACTCCTAGAAGAAAACAGGGGAAAGCTCCTTGACATTGGTCTTAGCAATAATTTTTTTTATATGATACTCAATGCATGGCCAACAAAAGAAAAAATAAACAAATGGGTCTGCATCAAATGTTAAGGCTTCTGCACAGCAAAAATAAAATAAAAATTAAAACAATAATCAAAATAAAAAACCTATAGAATTGAAGAAAATGTTTTTAAACTGTGTATCTTATAAGGGGTTAATATGCAAAAGATATAAGGAACTTATACAACTTAATAGCAAAAACAAACAAACAAATCACTAACTCAAAAAAATGAGCAAAGGACCTGAACAGGCTTTTTTCCAATGACATATACAAATGGCTAAAAAGGTGTTCAGCATCACTAATCACCAGGAAAATATAAATTAATACTACAAGCTATCATCTCATACTTATTAGGATGGCTAGTATCAAAAAGACAAGAGATCAATGTTGGCAAAAATATAGAGAAAAGGGAACCCTTGAGCACTGCTAGTAGAAATTTAAATTGGTACAGCTCTGATATTTACAATTACAATAGCCAAGATATAGAAGCAGCCCAAGGGCCCATCAGTAGATGAGTGGGTAAAAAAGCTTGGTACATTTACACAATGGAATACGACTGCATAGTCATAAAAAAGAAGGAAACCTTACTTTTTGCAATAGCATGGATGGACCTGGAGAGTATTATGCTAAGTGAAATAAGCCAGCTAGAGAAAGACAAATACCATGTGGTTTCACTTATATGTGGAATCTAATGAACAAAATAAATGAACAAACAAAATGGAAATAGACTCATAGATATAGGGAACAGACTGACAGCTATCAGATGGAAGGGGGACTTGGGAACTGGGTAAAAAAGGCTAAGGGATTAAGCAAAAAAAAAAAATTCCCTCATGGACACAGTATGGTGATTACCAGAGGGAAGAAAAGGGGATGGGGGAGGTAAGAGAAAGTAAAGGGGAGATAAAAGGTGATGGAAGGAATTCTGACTTTGAACACACAATATAATATACAGATTATGTATTATAGAATTGTACACTTGAAACCTATATCATTTTATTAAACTATCATCCCCATAAATTCAATAACAATTTTAAATAATAAGTCATTACAGCTGTATGATAAACTGTTTGGAGATTCCTCATGAAATTAAAAATAGAGCTACCATAAGATCCAACAATCCACACTTCCTGTTATATATGCAAAGGAAATAAAACCAGTATCTTGAAGAGATATCTTCACTCCCATATTCATTGCAGCATTATTCACAATAGTCAATATATGGCAACTACCTAAGTGTCCATCTATGGATGAATAAATAAAATTTTGTATGGTCATGGACCATGTAACAATGACTTGGTCAATAACAAACCATATTTTTGACAGTGGTCCCATAAGATCATAATGGAGCTGAAAGTGTTTTGTTGCCTACTGACATCATAGCCATAGCATAATATCATATCACAACACATTACTTACGTGTTCATGGTGATGCTGGTGTAAACAAATCTACTGCCAGTCATAGGAAAGTATATCACATACAGTTAAAGTAGTATGTTATAGTATTTCTGTCTGTGTAAGGATACTCTATACTATTTGCACAATGACAAAATCACTTAAGGACTCATTTCTCAAGGTGTCTCCCATTGTTAAGTTGTGTATGACTGTTTTCATACAGAGGAATATTATTTAGTCATGAAAAGAAGGAAATCCTGCCATTTTCAACAACATGGATGAACATGGAGGACATTATGCTAAGTGAAATAAGCCAGACAAAGAAAGACAAATATATAACCTCACTTATATATGGAATATAAAATTCTTGAATTCATAAAGCCAGAGAATATTATGATGGCTGCCAGTACTTTTGGGTGAAAGAAATAGGGAGAAGTTTGTCAAAGGGTACAAAATTTCAGTTGTAAGATGAATAAGTTCTTGGTATGTAATGTACATCATGGTAACTATAGTTAATATAATACTGTTTGTATACTTGAAATCAGGTAAGAGATCTTTTTTTAAAAAAGATTTATTTATTTTTCAGAGAGAAAAAGAAACATTGATGTCAGAAACATCAATCAGTTGCCTCTTGAATGCACCCCAACCAGGGAACAAACCCACAACCCAGGCATGTGCTCTGATGGAGAATCAAACTATTGGCCTTTCACTTTGTGAGAGGATGCCCAACCATCTGAGCCACACTGGTCAGAGCAAGAAGACCATAAGTGTCCTTGCCACAAGGAAAAGAAAAATTAAATGTAGCTATGCAAAGTGATGGATGTATCAGCTAACTTGATTATGATAATGATTACACAAAATATATTAAATCATCATGTTATATACCTTTAAAATATGTTGTTCAAACTTAATATGTAAAATTTTTGTTAATCACACCTCAATAAATCTGGGGGATAGAGAAGTGTATTGTTTAATCTTTACACATTTTAGAATTTTCCAGTTAATGTTTCTGTTATTTATTTCTAGTTTAATTCCACTGTGGTCTGAAAGTATATTTTATATGATTTTTATTCTTTAAATGTTTATGGTCTATAATGTGGTCTATCTTGGTGAATGTTCCATGTAAATTTGAGAGGAATGTGTATTCTGCTGTTGTAAATGCAGTATTGCCATTGGATCATGTTGACTGACAGTGCTGTTCAGTTCAACTATATCCTTACTAAGTTTCTGCCTGCTGAGTTCATCAATTTCTGACAGCAGAGTTGAAGTGCATTAATATACAGTCATACCTCAGTACTCATCAGCTTCAGAACTCATCAAACCCTGTACGGGTCACCTTTTGACAAGAAAAAATGTTGTTTCAGCACTCAGCGCTTGCTTGGGACTCATTGCACTTGCTAGAACTTGTATGAGTCTTAGACAAGTCCCTTTAACATTTCATGCTGCTGCCCTGCAAGAGAAAATGCTTCATCATTCGGTACTCATCTTGAGTTTCAGAGCAAGTTAATGATGAGTACTGGGGTTCCACTGTAATTCCACTTTCTCGCCTGTGGGGGATCCCATCCTGCAGTGTCCCCTGGAGTCACAGATGAAATGAGGCTGCCAATACAAGATCTGCTTAGGGAGAAAAGGCTGGCTAATCTCTCAGAGAAGAGCCTGTAAGTCCTTTCTTCAGAGGCTTTTATTGAGAAGATGTGTGCAGGGGTATACAGCATGAATGACAAGCTCATCAATCAATGTCTAAAGGCCATTGTTACAGAAAACAGATGTTATCTATAGACAACAATTGAGGAAACATAGAGATCTGCTTCAGGTCAGGGTCTGTTAGATATGCTGACAGCCAGAGGGTTGCTAAGGTTTGGTTCATGAGATTAGGAGTTCACTCCTGCTTTGGATTAGATATCTGATTCAGGGCAACAGGGCTATACAAAGCAAAGCACGACTCAAGGGGTATAATGCATTCTTTAGGCCTGACTTCCCATAGGAACCCTGGGTGCTAGTATCAGGTCATGCCTCCCAGCATTCCCAGCGTTCTGGTCAAGATTTACAGTATTCAAGGCCTGGCTTACGAGGGGCTACCATTCCCAATACCACACAAACTGGTCCTCATCACTCTCTTTTTAAAATTTGTAGGGTTCTCCTGAGAGTTTGCAATATACTCATACATTTGCAACAAATTCGAGTTCACTATCTAATACTTATACCACTTCATAATTCTTCCCTTTCTTTCCTTAGAACTTTATTGCCATCCATTTTATTTAGCTACATGCTATAATGACCCACTACATTGTTGCAATCATTCCTATGAACAGTTATCTTTATATAAATTAAAAATAACAAAAATAAATATGTATTTTACCTACATTTATTTCTTCTTTAGAGCACTTTTTATCTTTATGTAGATTCAAGTTTTTGACCTATATAATTTTCTTTTCTCAGTTTTCTTTTAACATATATTTTTATTGAGAAATAATTGATTTGTAATACTGTGAGTTTGTGTCCAACATGTTGATTTAGTACATTTATATATTGCAATTGAATTACCACATAATGCTAACACCTCCATTATGCCTATAACTATCATTTCTTTCTTGTAGTGGGAACATTTAAGAGCTAGTTTCTTAGCAAAGAATTTTGAATTTGAATTATATAATAAATTCAGTACTGTGAACTATAATCACAATGCTGTGCCTTAGATCTCCAGAACTTATTCATCTTCCAACTGCAATTTATATTCTTTGAGCAAAATCTCCCCAAATCTGCTACTGTTTGTCATTCTCCAAATTTCCTTAACTCTGTGCTTTGGTGTCTGACATTAAGTTGGGGAAATTCTCAGTCATCATTATGTCAAATATTTCTTCTGTTCCATTTTTTCTTCTTTTTCTAGTATTCTCATTGAGTGTACATTACACTTTTTTTACTTTTCCCATAGTTTTTAGAATGTGTTACCTTCCTCACTCCATAACCCCCACCTCAGCCCCCCAGATTTTACTCTCTTTGCTTTCCAGTTTTTAGAATTTTTATTTACATCTACTTAAGTCAGAGATCCTTTCCCTCAGCTGTTCCAGTCTACTAATAAGCCCATAAAGGTATTCTTCATATCTGTTACAGTTTTTATTTCTACATTTTCTTTGCTTATTTATATTTTACTAAGGGTTTTCCTCTGAGCTTTTATTTTTCTCCTTTTTAAAAATTTATTAATTTTAATATTTATTAATATTGATTACTTTTATCAAAAATAATCAATATTTTATTGATTATGCTATTACAGTCATCCCATTTTTTCTGCACTTTATCCCCCCCACCCTGCACCCCTCTCTCACAAGCATTCCCCCCACCTTAGTTCATGTCCATGGGTCACACATATAAGTTCATTGGCTTCTCCATTTCCTATGCTATTCTTAACCTCCCCCTATTTTCTACCTACCATTTATGTTTCTTATTCCCTGTACCTTTCACACATTTATACCCCCATCCCTGCTGATAACCCTCCATGTGATCTCCATTTATGTGATTCTGTTCCTGTTCTAGTTGTTTGCTTAGTTTTTGTTTTGTTTTGTTTTAGGTTCAGTTGTTAATAGTTTTGAGTTTGTTGTCATTTTACTGTTCATAGTTCTGATTATCTTCTTTTTCTTAGACAAGTCCCTTTAACATTTCATATAATAAGGGCATGATGATAATGAACTCCTTTAACTTGACCTTTTCTCAGAAGCATATTATCTGCCCTTCCATTCTAAATGAAAGCTTTGCTGTATAGAGAAATCTTGGATGTAGGTCCTTGGCCTTTCATGACTTGGAATACTTCTTTCCAGCCCCTTCTTCCCTGCAATATTTCTTTTCAGAAATCAGCCGATAGTCTTATGGGAACTCCATTGTAGGTAACTATCTCCTTTTCTCTTGCTGCTTCTAAGATTCTCTCCTTTTCTTTAATCTTGGGTAATGTAATGATGATGTGCCTTCATGTGTTTCTCCTTGGGTCCAACTTCTTTGAGACTCTCTGGGCTTCCTGGATCTCCTGGAAGTCTCTTTCCTTTGCCAGATTGGGGAAGTTCTCCTTCATTATTTGTTCAAATAAGTTTTCCATTTCTTGCTGTTGTTCTTCTCCTTCTGGCATCCCTATGATTCAGATATTGAAACACTTAAAGTTGTCCCAGAGGTTCAAACTCTCCTGTGTTTTTGAATTCTTGTTTCTTCATTCTGTTTGGTTGAATGCTTACTTCTTCCTTCTGCTCCAAATCATTGATTTGAGTCCTAGTTTCCTTCCCAACACTGATGGTTCCCTGTACATTTTATTTTATTTCAATTTTCATAGCCTTCACCTTTTCCTTTATTTTTGTGACCATGCTCAAATAGTTCTGTGAACAGCCTGATTACCAATGTTTTGAATTCTGCATCTGATAGGTTGGTTATCTCTTCATTGCTTAGTTCTATTTTTGGAGTTTTGATCTGTTCTTTCATGTGGGCCATATTTCTTTGTCTCAGCACACCTATTACATGGTAAGGGGTAGAGCCTTAGGTTTTTGCCAGGGCAGGGCAATCCAAGTATCTGCATTGTGGCACTGTATATGGGGGAGGCATCCAAGAGGGAACAATGCTGCTTGCTTTGCTCTGGGCAGCTTTCAGTCACTTCCTCTGCTACCCACAAGCAAATTAAGCCCTTCTGGTGCTGATTCCCTGATGGGTGAGCATGTGTAAGTTCTAGGACCTGTGGATCTTTCCAATGAACTGTCCTGTGAGGCTGGGAGTTTCTCCCACCACCGAAACCCCCACATATTTTTATAGCCAGAAGTTCTGAGGCTTTCTTTTCCTGTGCTGGAACCCCGGGTTGTGTGGTCTGACTCACTCCCCAGTTGTTCCTCCTGGTTTATCGGCATGCAGATGTGGGACCTTCTGGTCCACCAGCAGTTGCCTCATCATGTGTCCTCTCCATCCTGGCTGCCTGTCACTGCCCTTCCTACCAGTCTGGATGAGTGTTTTTTCTTTAACTTTTTGGTTGTCAGACTTCCATACAGTTTGACTTTCTGGCAGTTCTGGTTGCTTTTTGTTTTTATATTTGTTTTTATTTTTCTTTTGGTTGTGCAAGGAGGCAAAGTATATCTACCTACACCTCCATCTTGGCCAGAAGTCCTTTCTTTCCCGTTTGGAACACATCCCTTTGTTTCTTAATTTTGCTTCACTTTCCTGTGTTGGTTTGTATGTTATATAAAGCTACCTTTCCCAATCTTGAAGGAGTGGCTATATATAGATGAACCTTATCTCTTTTTTTTCTCTGCCTCAGCTCTTGGTTTTCCATCAAACCTTTTATGATTTTCCAAGCAACCTATATTATTTTTAATTGCTTCCAGTAGAAAAGGGTATGCCAGAGACCAGTTAGTGTCCTAAAGGGGAGGATATCTTTCAGCACCTATGTTCAGGCTGATTGGAAGCCAAACTCTCAGGTAGCAGCTTTTAAAAAATGCAAATGTATATATTCCCATGGGGCCATGAGTATAAGTCCAGCTGGTAACCAGAGCCAAATGATCTGGAAATGTTCCTCAGGCAGCATTTGCAAAAGTGGGTGCTCCAAATGAGTAATTAAGCATCTTTTTTGGAGGTTCCCATGAGCTTCAGTAAGACAGAGGGAGAGTGGGAAGATAGCACCAGGGTACATGTTCCCTGAGAGCACCTCTATAGCCTTTCGATGTGTGCCAAGCCTGAAGCCTGCACCTAAGTCTGCAGCTCCAGGAAGAGCAAGTAGGCTCTTTTACAGAAAGACCAGGAGCATGTGTTCAGTCTGCTACTTGTGCTGTGCCCTGGGAGTGGTAGTCTGGCAACAACTGTCTCTCCAATTGTTATAGTTCCACCTGACCCAGGCATGAAGGCTCCTCTGACTTCCAAAGTTAAGTGATAAAGGGGAACCTCCTGAGTGGCAGCCTTGAAAACTAGGTCTCCAGACTTGTGTAGAAGTTCCTACTCTGAGAGATACTGATACTCTGGGGCACAGCAGAGGGAGAGTACAAAGATGGCAACGGCTGTAAAAAGAAAGAAAAAGAGGGTAAAATGGAGAAAGAAATGGGAAAAATAGGTGATCACTGGCTCTAGCAAGACAGAGAGTGCAGAAAAAAGCAGCTGACATCTGGAACATTAATTTGGCACTCAGTGGAAAGAAGGGGGGGAAATGGTGCCTGTTGGCTTTTGCAAGGAGGACAGAGAGTGGTAAGATGGCACCCAACAGCCTCAGTCCCTGGAACGTTTCCTAGCAGGCCCCTGCCCCTCTAGCCAATGTTTTCACATAAAGTCTGTGCACTTTTCAAAGGGCTGCTTCTGTGCTACACCCTGGGCAGGTGAGTCTGTCCCAGGAGCTCTCTACAGGCCCTGTCTCACTTTACTATGGCCCCACGAGTCTCTGGGCGTAAGCTACATGTTTTGGGGGCTTTTCTCTCAGGTGCTGGTCTTAAAAGTGAGGGTGCCCAATGTGGGTTACAAGCCCTTCACTCCTCAGAGTGAAGCTCCAGGTGTTGAGTTCCCTTACAATGGGTCCTGGCACCAGCAGTGGGAATTCTCACTAGGTTGTGTCTCAGCCTTTCCTACCCATTTTGATAGGTTTTCCTTTGGTTTTCCCAGTGTGGTTGGGTCAGTCTACCAATTTTTAATTTATTTTGTTTTAAAGATTTTATTTATTTATTTTTAGAGAGGGAAGGGAGGGAGAAAGAGAGAGAGAGAAACATCAATGTGTGGTTGCTGGGGGCCGTGGCCTGCAACCTAGGCATGTACCCTGACTGGGTATCGAACCTGTGATGCTTTGGTTCGCAGCCTGTGCTCAATCCACCAGACAGGGTAATTTTTAATTTCTTTTTAAAAGAGGAAATTGTTCCGTATATAGATGTAAGTTTAGTAGGTCCATGGGAGAGGGTGAATTAAAGATCTTCCTATGCTGCCATCTTAAATCAGAATCTCTAGCAATTATTTTTGGTTCTTTCTTAGGCTTTCCATCTCTCTACATATCTCATCAGTTCCCTTTTTTAAATCCTCACCCAAATATATGGTTTTTTAAAAAATTGATTTTAGAGAGAGAGGGGGAGAGAGATCGAGATCTCTGTGAGAGAAACATCTATCAGTTGCCTCCAGTACATGCCCCAACCTAGGACCAAACCTACAACCTAGGTATGTGCCCTGACCAGGAATAGAATCCACAGCCCTTTGCTGCACAGGACGATGCTCCAGCCAACTGAGCAACCTGGCTAGGGCTGCTCATCACTTCTTGCATGCTGTCTACTTTATTCTTAGAATCTTTAGTTTATTATGCACAGTTGTTTTCACTTCCTAGCCTGATAATGCCAACAACACTTCCTCATCTGTTTCTGTTGTTTACTCTGTACATTCAAATTGCCTTTTAGTTTTTTTTTCTTGATAGCTGGGCATGATGAACTCAGTAAAAGGAGCTGCTGTAAATAGGCCTTTAGTAACGTGGTGGTATGATGTGGGGGAGAGCAAAATGTTCTATTGTTCTATGGTTATGTTAAAATCTTTTAGCAAACCTATGCCTCTGAAGTGTTAGCTTTGAAAGTGTATTTATTCTTTTCCTCCCCCTTAGGTGGAGCAGAATTGGGATAGAGTGGGCTGGAGTTGGTTATTTCTCTTCTCCCACCTGCAAGGCTTGAGCTTAGTGGACTTGAGTATTGCTCTTTCTTTACATCAGTTAGGCTCTGGTTAACTCGTTTCTCCTGAGGGCAGTCTTGTTAAGAACTGGTGCATTTAAAAGTGTCTCCTTTCCCCTCTTCCTTTAGAAGTATGAGGGAATTTTTCTTTCACATTTACTGTGAAAACTTGTCAAGCCCCTGCAAGTAAATTTCATAATATCATGGGCCCCTCCATGACTGGATCCTCTGGAATTTTTAATTCTAAAGTTATCTACACCGAGCCTCTAGCAATTTGTCCATTGTGTTTCGGGTTTTCCTATTGGGCACTGGTTCCTGCAGCAGTTTCTGCTCCTGGGTCTCTGCTCTGGTAAGGTATTACTGCCTGTATTGGCCTGTCTCTCCAAGCTTGTGGGCAGCTGTGTCCTCCCATCTCTTACTATCCAGGAAGTGCTGTTGATTTTCAGTTCTTTCAGCTTTGTACTTGTTGGTAGGAGAGAATGGTGACTCTAAGCTTTTTGCAAAAAAATCAACAAATGCAAAACCAGAACTGCCTTGCACTTTTAAATGATAAAACTAAAGGATGTGTTGTACCCTTTTAGTTTTGTAGCAGTTATTGGTAGTTAGGACACAGTGTTAAATCCCTTGCACTTGGATTCAAGATTGGTCTTTTTGGTATGTTTTCCAGTCAATTAAATCTCCAGTTTGAAGATCATGTAAGGACTGGTGAGAAAGGGAACTTGACCTATTGATGATAAATATGAGTGTATTTAATAGAACTTTTGCAATATTTAAGGATAGGTGTTGGATTAAATGAAATTAGGGTCACCTAAGGACCAGAGGAGGTAAGGAACCCTCATTGGCCTGCCAGCATTATTTCATAAGGAGCTAATCAGTGTTGACTGGAGGATCAACAGGGCAAAGTGCAAGACTTTGGGCCTGTTGTGTTGCTCAGAGAGTTTGCCTAATTTGAATTTAAGAGCATTGTTTGCCTGTTTGATTCTTCCAGAGGATGGAGGGTGGTAAAAATAGTAATATTTTAGTCTATGAAGTGAATTCTTCTACCACAACAGACGAATGAAGGGATCCCCAAGCTTAGCTACAAGTGTGGCAGTAGCTTGTTTGCAGAGAAAAGCTTCTAACCATTCTGAAAACAAGAATATGCATATCCTTCCTTTTCGTGTATAAAAAGGGAAAAGGTGATGAGTAATTGGAAAGTCCAAAAGCAAGAAAAGAACACAGAGAAGTTTTCAGGTTAGAGGGCTCTGTGCTGTTTCCTTGGTCAAGGCATGTGGGGAGAGGCAATAGTGAAAAAGCTAGGGATCAGTTTCATCAATAGCCAACTAATCCTAGAAAGCCTCAGAGTTGTGTTTTGTTCTCAGGGAATGGGGAGTTGATGATGAAGTTAATACATTTAGGGGACAAAATATTCTTTTCAAGGGAGATAACATGTGTTAGATAATGCTCTGGAGGGGGCTAAATATTTGCATTTTGTTTTTAGAAACTTTGTGTGTGTTGTGGGCAAAAGCCTGGAGCAAATGAGGTAAAAATCAGGTAAGCAGAGAACAAGGTCATCTACATACTAGATAAGGAAAAGTTGCAGGGCCAGGTTAAATTTTTCAGTTTGCATTTAGGGTCCTAGAGAAACAATTAACACCTAAGGCATGGTGATAAACTCCTAAGGCCTGGCAATCTATGTGGGATGTTGATTTTTTCATGTGATGGTAAAAAGGATATTGTGAGTCAGAATGAAGGCGTATACTAAAAAAATAGATATAAATTGATGACTGTGAAGTGAGTGATGTTGACTGGGATAAAAGCCAGAATGGTATTGGGGTTAGGAACTAGAGGAAACCTGTGTTTAACTGTTCCTTGCAAGCATTGGACTAGTCAGTATCCCTTGCCATTGGGATTCTTTACTGTGGGGGGGTCATAGTATTATAGGATGTGGTAATAGGCCTTGCATCATAGGTTGAAAATTTTGGAGGGCTTCTAATTTTAAGTATATTATGGTAATCTTGGCAATTTCATGGGAGGGTCTGTTTCTACTTCAAGAAGTTCATTCTCTTGCCCTGGCTGGCGTAGCTCAGTGGATTGAGCACGGGTTGTGAACCAAAGTGTCACCGGTTCGATTCCCAGTCAGGCCACATACCTGGGTTGCAGGCCTTGACCCCCAGCAACCGTACATTGATGTCCCTCTCTCCCTCTCTCTCTCCTTCCCTTCCCTCTCTAAAAATAAATAAATAAAATCTTAAAAAAAAAAAAAGAAGTTCATTCTCCAAGGTCCAGCTTATGTCAATGGAGTGAGCAGCCCCGAGAAGTCAGGTATTTTAGTTAACATAATTTGTACTTACCCATATTTTTCAGACTATATGACACACTTTTATTCCCCAAATTTGGGAGGAAAAGGGAGGTGTGTCTTATAGTTCAAGTGTAGCTTACCTGGCTGGCTGTGGGGTGGAGGGAGCGGCAGTGGAGTGGGGTCACAGGTTATTAAATATTTTACCACTTTTGCTTCAAAATTTTTTTTCCTATTTTCCTCCTCTAAAACCTAGGTGCATCTTATGCTCTGGTGCATCTTATAGTCCTAAAAATATGGTAAATGCTTGGGGTTTTTTCTGGGAACAAGAAAAGTCTCATGCTCAGTGAGACTCATAAAAGGGCAAAGGTGTGGAGTCAGGGACTTCAAGGGTGAGGCACTGGGGAGAGAAAATACATACTAATATTCCTATAGGAAAGTAAATCTCTTCCCAGAAGGATTACTAGGATAGTAGAGTGAAGCAGAAAGCTATGCTGTGTAGTGAGAGGTACTAGGGAGGCAAAAAGAAATTTAGACAAAAGCAAGTCATGTGGTTGATTATCACATACACTGTAGATATGGTTAGTGTACTCCCAGGGAGTGTAGTAGTGTAAAAATAAAAGGTATTTGTATTAGCTTTCTAGGACTGGCATGGTACTTTGTTATGTACCACAGAATGGGTGGCTTGAACAAAATAAATTTATCATCTCATACTTGTGGAGGCAAGAAGTCCAAGTTCAAGATGTTAGTTCCTTCTGAAGCCTGTGAGGGATGATTCTTGGCTTGTAGATGACCATATTCTCTCTGTTTCTTCACATCATCTTCCTTCTATGCATGTTCTAATTTCCCCTTTTTATAAGGACACTAGTCGTATTGGATTAGGGCCCACTCTAATGCCTCATTTTAATTTGGTGACCTCTGTAAAACCCTATCTACAAATAAGGTCATGTTCTGAATTATTAGAGATTAGGGCTTCAATATATGGTTCCGGAGGAATAGCAGTGTTAATGGTGAAATCGTTGCCCTTGTGTCCCCTAGGAAGTTGGTGGGATGTCCATTAATGATAGTGGTTATGTCCCCTTGTACCTTAAGAGTTAGTTGTTGATTTCACTTATATGTGGAATCTAAAAAAACAAAATAAACAGGCAGACCAGAAACAGACTCAGATACAGTGAATATTTTGATGGTTTCCAGATGAGAGAGGGGTTGGGGGAAGGTGGGTGAAAAAGGTGAAGGGATTTAGAAGTATGAATTAGTATTATAGAATAGTCATGGGATATAAAGTATAGCATAGGGGATATAGTCAATAATATTATAATAACTTTATGGTATTAGATGGATACTATATTTATTGGGATGATCACTTTGTAAATTATATGAATGTCTAATCATAGGTTGTACACATGAAACTAATATAATATTGTACAGCACCTGTAATTTAAAAATTAAAGAATTAGTTGTTGCCCCCAAAAGGAATGTTTCTTTGAGGAAAGTCATTAAGAGATGGATTTTTTTGTCTTTTACTAACTTTTGCATTTTCAGATTGGTTAATACTGAGTCTTATGTCCCTTTTCTTTATAACATCTGTAATTATCTCTTACTATGAAAATTTTGGAGAGAGCAGATTGTCCTGGCTTATTTCCTTCAAAATATGTTGTAAAGCCTTGAGTTTGCATTGTTTTGATTTGACCTTTTCTGCAACAGAGTCCTTCTGATGTTGAGCTAGTATATGTATTTCAGAGAGAGATAACCTCTTTAATTCACAATGTGTTTTGAATATTCTAATTCCTGGTCATAGCCTTAATGAAGCTAGTGACTAGTACAGAAAGGGGTCAGTCATTGGAGTAGTCCTTCCAAACATTTCCTAAACTATTTCTAGAGACAGATTCATCTCTATATTCTGAAATCTTTTATCTTTGACATATCAATTTAAAAAATTTTTAAATTATGATCCTCACCTGAGGCCATTTGTTTTCACTACTTTTAAAGAGTAAGGAAAGGTAAGAGAAAAACATCATTGTGAGAGACAATCATCGACTGGTTGCCTTCTTGTATGTGCCCAACCAGGAATTGAATCCGCAGTCCAGGTATTTGCCCTGTTTGGGAACTGAACCCATGAACTTTGGTCTATGGGACGATGCTCCAACCAACTGACCTACATGAGCCATGGCTGACCAATTAGATTCTGAAGGAAGACAGTGGGAATGAATTCTAAAAGCCCTTTCCCTTATGATGTTAGCCTGTATGTAAGCCTCAAAGTGTCCTCATTTCTTTGAAGGTCATTTTGAAGAGTGGCCCATTTGGCTTTTCAAACAAAGTGGCATCGCTAGGACCCACTAGTAATGGCACGAGTTGTTATAAATAATGGGTCCTAAGAGAATATATTCCAAATTGATTACTAGATTCTTCCCCATTTTTATGGAGGTCCAGAAAAACTTTAACGATCAAATGTAAATCCTTTAGTGAAATCAAGGATTAATGAATACCTGCTCAGGTGGGTGCTCAGGTAATTGGCCTTCTCTTACATTGGTCTTGGGAAGGACCAATAATAAGTGTCTTTGTTTTTTGGAGTTGGGAGCAAAGTAGTTCCAAGGAGGCAGGGAGGGGTAGAAAGGAAGTATAGAGATGAAAGGAAGAAAAAGAGAATCTATAGAAAAAGCAGGAATAGAGGGTAGGAGAAAGGGTTTGGTTGGTCACATGGTGGGTCCTATGCGAGTACAAGGTCCTGAGATTGTGGACTGATAGTAAAAGAGGAATTCTTTAAGAGACTGTACAGTTTGAGGTAGACAGGAGATATTTTATTTTGCAGCCTCTTCATACCAAGCAAAATAAGCTGACCATTGGTGAGAAGAAATCTTAGAGCACTAAGACTTTTGGGCACCTTGTAAATAGGCTTAGAGAAATTCCAAGTGTCTCAAACAGACCACTGGAGTTATAAATTGTCTTCTGTAAAATTCTGTCACTTTTCATAGGTAATAATCTGAATTTTCACCTTAGTAGTAAAGCATATAATTGGTGAGAATTTTGAAGACCCTTGAGAAGTGGGTTGACAGTTTCCCATAATACTAAGTTTAAACAATAGCTAGCAACAAAAACAAACCAAGAGATGGCTTTAGGTAGTTCCTAACAAAATTAAACAGTCTTCCCATAAGATCCAGCAGTAACTCTCCTGGGTATTTACCAAAATAAGTTGAAAACTTATATCCGCAAAAACCCAGCACATGAATATTTATAGCAGGTTTATTTACAACTCCCAAAACTCAAAGTAAACAAAATGTCATTCAGTAGGTGAATGGTTAAGTAAACTGTGGTATATCCATACAATGGAATATTACTCACTAACAAAAAGAAATGAGCTATCAAGCCATGAAAAAACATGATAAACCTGAGATGACTATTGCTAAATGAAAGAAGGTATCTTTTTAAAAACTGGATTTATTAGGGTGACATTGGTTTGCAAAACCATGCTGGTTTCAAGTGTACAACTTCATGAAACATCATCTGCACACTGCACCCTGCACCCATCACCCCAGGTAGTCTCTTTCTGTCCCCATTTCGCCCCCTTTTGCCCACCTCCACCTACCTCTCACTCCCCATCCCCCTACCCCCACCGTCTGTGCCTATATGCTAAATATGTATGTGTGTATGTTGGCATTTTGTTTGTTATTTTAATTTTTATAAGAATTTGAGCCAAACTGATGATGTATGCTGGGAGCAAGATCTAAATGCTCCCCCAACACAGAATTTTTAGGGCAGAGAGAACTGTTCTCAACAATGGTGGACACATGACATTACGTATATTTCAAACCCCATAGAACTGTACAAAAAGAGTGAACCCTAATATAAATTATATGCTTTAATTAATGATAAGTCAGTATGAATTTATCATTTGTAATAAATGCATACACTAATACAAGCTATTGGCAATAGGGGAAACTGTGAAGGCTCAGAGTATACAGGAGCTCCTTGTAACTTTCTGAAGAGTTTTCTGGTAAACCTAAAACTAATCTGAACAATAAAATCTGTTATTTAAAAAAATATAAACAAAACTTAAAAGGATCTCTGACGAAACTTTCAGGGCTTTAAAATTTTTCCTGTAGGAAAAATTTTACAGACTCTTGATTTCAAATGAGTGGATATTTCATCTTTTATAGATGCTAGAAGAAAAGTTTAAACATTGAAACTTTATAGGTACTAAGTAATTTTTTAATTATTCTAATAAATACATATTCAGAGAACCTTATGTATCCTACGAAATTTAGCTCATTTAAACCCTATGATAACTCTATGACAGAGAACTCAATTGATAAATATTAGAACGGGCGTCTAACCTGGATTCCGTACTCAAAATTCTACCATAATACCGAATCAGGAGGATTAGCTATTTTTCATTTCGTCACCTGAAACAATGAACGGCTGATAAATATCGCGATACTATTGAAACTACTATTCCCAACAGGCAAAGCGGCTTCTGTTCATCAGCCTATGCCAGCAGTTCTGGAGGGCCCCCCGGCATGCCTTGAGGCGCGAAAAGCCACCTGGGCACCGTAGTTCTCCTTGACGCCTAGCGGTATTGCCAGCGCGGCTAAGGCGGCTCACTTGGCTTCAGTCAGTGTGTTCATTGAAGGCAAGCGGAGGCAGAGAAAGGTCGTGGAGCTGGAGAAGGGTGAGTTGGCACGGTCTACATGATAAAGACAGGTGACACCTTGGCACAGGGCTGAATTAAGTAAATGGACTGGTGTTGCGGTCTCTCCGGAGACACCGTTATCTTTTTGCCCGCGATAGCACGGTGGTAAGGAGGCAGAATCCAGTCCTAGCCTAGTACCCATTCTCGCCCTCAACACCCACCGCCATCTCCACCATGCAGTCCCGGGAAGACGCTCCGCGCTCCCGCCGGCTTGCCAGTCCCCGTGGTGGGAAACGACCCAAAAGGATTCACAAGCCCACGGTTTCGGCTTTTTTCACGGGCCCGGAAGAGCTGAAGGACACAGCTCATTCTGCAGCTCTGTTGGCACAGCTCAAGTCCTTCTATGATGCGCGGCTGCTCTGTGATGTGACCATCGAGGTGGTGACGCCTGGCAGTGGGCCTGGCACAGGCCGCCTCTTCCCTTGCAACCGCAATGTGCTGGCTGCCGCATGTCCCTACTTCAAGAGCATGTTCACCGGCGGCATGTACGAGAGCCAGCAGGCAAATGTGACCATGCACGATGTGGATGCCGAGTCCTTTGAGGTGTTGGTCGAATACTGCTACACGGGTCGTGTGTCCCTGAGTGAAGCCAACGTGGAGCGTCTTTATGCCGCCTCTGACATGCTACAGCTCGAGTACGTGCGGGAAGCCTGTGCCTCCTTCCTAGCCCGTCGCCTTGACCTGGCTAACTGCACTGCCATCTTCAAGTTCGCCGATGCCTTTGGCCATCGCAAGTTGCGATCACAGGCCCAGTCCTTTATAGCCCACAATTTCAAGCAGCTCAGCCAGATGGGTCCGATTCGGGAAGAGACTCTGGCAGATCTGACTCTGGCCCAGCTGCTGGCTGTCCTGCGCCTGGATAGCCTAAACATAGAGCAAGAGCAGACGGTGTGTCACGTGGCTATGCAGTGGTTGGAGGCGGCTCCCAAGGAACGGGGTCCCAGTGCTGCAGAAGTCTTCAAGTGTGTCCGCTGGACACACTTCACTGATGAAGATCAGGATTACCTGAAAGGGCTGCTGACCAACACCACTGTGAACAAGTACTGTCTGGACCTTATCAAAGGGGCCGTGCATATGCGATATGGTGACATGTTGTACAAGTCTGTGACAGTGCCAAAGCCAGGGTGCAGCAGCAGTAGCTCTGTTGTATCCACGGCAGAAAATCCACCCCAGAGGCTGGGTGTGTGTGCCAAGAAGATGGTGATCTTCTTTGGGCACCCTAGAGATCCCTTTCTGTGCTGTGACCCATACTCTGGTGATATATACAAAGTGCCGTCACCTTTGACCTGCCTTGCTCACACTCGGACTGTAACCACCCTAGCAGTCTGTATCTCTCCGGACCATGATATCTATCTAGCTGCCCAGCCAAGGAAAGACCTCTGGGTGTATAAACCTGCCCAGAATAGTTGGCAGCAACTTGCAGATCGCTTGCTCTGTCGTGAGGGCATGGATGTGGCCTACCTCAATGGCTACATTTACATCTTGGGTGGGCGAGACCCTATTACTGGACTTAAATTGAAGGAAGTGGAATGCTACAGTGTTCAGAGGAACCAGTGGGCCCTTGTGGCTCCACTACCCCATTCTTTTATCTCCTTTGACCTAATGGTAATTCAGAACTATCTCTATGCTCTCAACAGTAAGCGCATGTTCTGTTATGATCCTAGCCACAATATGTGGCTGAAGTGTGTTTCCCTTAAGCGCCATGACTTTCAGGAAGCTTGTGTCTTCAATGATGAGATCTATTGTATCTGTGATATCCCAGTTATGAAGGTCTACAATCCAGTCAGAGGCGAGTGGAGACAGATTAATAATATTCCTTTGGTGTCAGAGACCACCAACTACAGGATCATTAATCATGACCAAAAATTGTTGCTGATCACCTCACGCACCCCACAGTGGAAAAAGAACCGAGTGACCGTCTATGAATATGACATTAGCGGGGACCAGTGGATTAATATAGGTACCACATTAGGCCTCTTCCAATTTGATTCTAACTTTTTTTGTCTCTCAGCTCGTGTTTATCCTTCTTGCCTTGAGCCTGGTCAGAGTTTCCTCACTGAGGAGGAAGAGATACCAAGTGAATCTAGTACTGAATGGGATTTAGGTGGATTCAGTGAGCTGGATTCAGAGTCAGGAAGTTCGAGTTCTTTATCTGATGATGATTTGTGGGTCCAGGTAGCGCCTCAGTGATATGCACAGGATCAGCAGTTGTAGCTATGTTGAGACACTAAGGTGTTTTACTGCTTGGAAAGTATGTTAAAGAAATACCCTTTCCCTTTACAGGAAAAAAAAAAAAGGTTGATTGATTTCGGGTTTCGTTTAGAAAAGGTATTATTTAAGATACTAATGTAATTTAATGTTAGAGAATTTAAGCATTCCAAAAAATAAATCTATTTAATAATTTACTGTTCTGAAAGTCCAGTATTGGTTTGATTGTATAGTATGTTTATGTTTTATTATGCTAATTTTGCCTTACATTTTGTTTAGTGCCACAAGTACAGTAACTGGAATTTTAAATTTTATAATAGCAAACTGAGTGGGTAGGAATTACTAAATATGGTTTTGAAAGTATATATTTTCCTTGAGAACAGTAGTAGATTTCCAAAACTTTAAACTGGATTTTTACAAAGTGCATTCTAACTTAAATATATTTTACTAAGTTTTAGTTTAGTTTCCTCCTTTTTTGTGAAGAAAAAATGCACATATGTTTAACGTGACTGAATGCTGATTTGTTATGTGACTGAATGTAATAGTTTATAGAATGGCATTCACTGATAGTAAAAACAAAATAAACCAGGACATTACTGTTGGAAAAGAAATTTCAGTTTTAAATTTGTAATATAAAATGTGTATTTGCAAATAGTGACCAGTTTTTCATCTAAAAATAATTCCATTCTAGCAGTGTCACCAATTACCTACAAAGCTTAAAAAACAAAACAAAAAAACCCCCAGTAACTTGTTTTGTAGGTTCAAGTTTTTTCATCTATACTTGGTGTACATGCTTCATTGAATCAGAGGAATAATCCTTTTTTCCACTGGACATGATTGTGTAAATTTTTATCCATTCTCTTAAAAAGTTACTGTGATTCTTAAAATATTTTGGCTGTATAGTTTTAGTGTTCATCTTAGAAGATCGGTCTTTACTGTTTTGTGAGGTAATACTGGTTTTGAAAATATGTTTAAGCTAAGAACAGTATTTTATTGATTAGTAGTTATTGTATCTATCAACTATAAAATCAAGTGCCAGAAAAGAACTTTAAAACTTTAAGTTTTAAGTATAGAACTGTTTTGTGTAACACTGAAATATTGTCAGTTTTGTAAGTCACTAAATGTTATTATCAGCTTAAAGGTATTTTTGTATTAAAAGTTTACAGTTAAATAACATAAGTGGATGATGGCATTTGGGGCCAGTCGTGAAAGTATATTTCGTCTAAAATATTTCCCTAAACAGTGGTACACATGGTTATTTTATTAGGGTATTTGTATCTCATCTGTGTTTCTCTGTGAATGAATGTTCCAGTCTTTGTTTCTGTCACTGTATGTAAGAAAAAGTCCAGAAATAGAGACTACATCACAAAAAACTGACATTGTTAAATACAAGAAAATATAAATGCTTAATTACCTCTTAAGGTCTACTAGATATGGTTGTCATTATTCATATACATAATACATGACCAGATGCTTATAGTGTTTAAAATTTTCTATACCCAATTAGAATTATCTTCATTTAGTAACATGCTAATTCCTCTTCTATGTGTAATTGCTGGTGACAGAATGCTAACATTTCATATACCCTGGCAGAATGCTGAGGAGTGTGCTCCCACAATTGGGAAACTGAATTTTTGAATGAAATACCATAGGATGAAATGAAGAGGGGACAACACACAAGGCTTTAAAAAAAATCTTCTCAGCTATTTTTATTGGCCATTTTAAGAGTCTACAGAACATTCCTGTTTAACATTTTCAGTGAAATAAGATGCTTTCTTAGCAGTAAGTGTTCCTATAAAAGATCAGACATGCTTTTAGTTAGCTAAGGCTAAACTTTGTTCCATTTGCCATCAAGGGTGTTATAAGCACTGTACTTCATACAAAGCTTTTTCTCAGTAGTTATTTTTTGACCAACTTTTTCTTTACCAGTAACTTCTTTTTTGATAGCTTTTTGTTTTTTCATGTTGAAATAGGACATTGTTGATTTCGTCCATATCATCCATCTGCAGAACTAAGGTGCGCAACCAATTTATAAAAGACAGATTCTCCAACTTGTCATTTTCAATCTTTCATTTAAAGTCTAAGACAAATGGTAGTAATATATCTTCATTGACAAAGAGGTTTCTTGGGAAGAATTTTGGTTTTGTGATATATTTGTGAATTAAGGAATAGATGTTAACCATTATTTTATAGATAAGTGATTTGTATGTGATTCGTTACAAATAAAACTGGTACTAAAACCCTGACTTTCTGACTTTTTAATTCAGTGTTTCTGCTGAATGTATCCAACTCTTGCTTGTGCAGTGAATGACATAACTAGCAGTGTGGAAATCCCTTCTTAACAGAAAAGCACCCTTGTTTCCATTTTCCAATTAATCATTACATTTTTAGCAAATTCTTAATACAGTGTTGTTTGCAGGGCTCCTATTATTTATTAGATGCAGAATTACCTTAATTATCTTGTGTATCTGTTTCTGTACTCTAAAAGACTCAAAGGGCCCAAATTTTTGCAAGTTCTTTTTAGTTCAAATGATGTGGCATTAAAGTTTCCAAAAGAATGAAATAGAAATTAATTTAGCAATTAGCTTGTCTATATATGGATTAAATATTGAAGTTAACTTTTCATTTTTAGTTGAGCTGGAATTTAAAAATTGTTCACACCTGATCTTGTTGAGAATCTTGGAAACACTTTTGATCTATTCCCCCCACAAGCCAAATATTTACAATTTCATATTTTCAATTACTTATGACACTTTCGAAGCTCATCAGACCCAAAGTAAGTGCACTGTGGCAGTCTCTCTTTCCCATACCTGTTTAAAAACTTCCACACCCTTTTCATCATTCTAACTAACTGTAAAGGAACATTTATTTTAGTAAATTTGATAAAGCAAGATAGTGTTAAGAGGCAGAATTATTTATAGAAAATGTGAGTATCAGTAGAATCCCAAGAGAATTAATGTTATTTTTAGGACCAAAAGAGGGTTCAATATATACAAACCAATTTAATAGTAACAAAAATGTAATAAAAAAAAAAACCCTCTTCACAAAAGCTGCCAAACCTCGAGTACCATGGAAGCAATAGGTTTTGTGCAGAATAGGGAGAAGGACCCCCTCCTTGACACTGAGCCAGATATCTCCTGGGCCTGTTTCATCAAACTTCCATTCCTCACATCTTTAAACCTTGAGGACTAAATACTGTCTGAGGCACGGGGAGAGAAGGGAACATATGTTTTGCATAACATTCTGTCTATACCTGAGACATATTTTCTCCCAAAGCAGCTTATGGGGAGTCATCTATCTCTACTGGAGTCAAACTTCTACATTCTTACCCCTAAAGCTAAAACTTGCTTAGAACCACCCTTTCTCAATCAGGAATATTTTGTGGGGGGATACACTATTTATTAATTCTGGGAACAGTAGTTAAAAAGGACTTTATGTAAATATCACGCAGAGTATTTCTTCCAAAACAGGTATGTTTGTGCGTTAAAGAAAGAGAAGAGCTTGAACTCTCAGTTGTAAACAATATTACCTTAATTTAGATCATCTTAAGAGAATAAAGTAGAATTTTTTGTCCATTGTAACTGAAAAACCCAGCAATGTCATTTACTTCAGGCACAGCCTGAACCAGAATCTCAGTGTCTTCAGGGCCTTCTTTGTACAGAGAAGGTATCACAGATGTCTTCTCTCACTTTATACATTAGTTAGGATCTAGGTGTGGTTATATATACAAAGATCTGACTGTTTTAATAACATAGACTTTTCTCATATAAAAGTTCAATCTATTATGTTATCCCTGATTTAGATACCATCTGAGTTCAGGCTTTCCTGTTTTCCTGTTCTGCTCTGCTTAGGACTGTTGTCCTGGTCCACATGGTACAAGCTGGTTCACCCTTGTGTTCATATTCTAGTCATGAGGAAGGGGGGAAGGAGGTGGGACATGACTCTTTCCTATAAGGGAAGTTGGGCATGTGGCATTGGTCACATGTTAACCACATGGTCACACCTCATTGCAACGGTGCTTTGGAGAGGCAGTTTTTATTCAGGGTTAACATGTATATAGTAAAAGTTCAGGGATTCCTTATTAAATAGGGGAGAAAGGCTATTAACCTAGCCTAAGCAATCTGCCATACCATGTGTCAGGCCAGATTTTACCTTATGGCAGTCAAAGTGATATCACCATCTGTGCAGTTACTACAGATGACATAACATGGACCAGCCTCCCACCTGGGAAAGACTTAGAAAGCTTTCTAGGCTTTTGCTGTTGCTCTGTACAGAAGAGGTAAGGGCACTTGACCTTGTTTTGATTACATAAAACTTAATAGACTCTTCCATATTGGTACCCTAGATCATGAACTGAAGTCTAGTCTTAGCATTATATCATGGAATATTCCAACTTCCTAAAAAGAAAGAAAACTGAAAAGGGGCTCTGTATAACCAATTGCACTATTAATTATCTTAACAAATGTTGCTTTTGTTAAATAAGAGGCATAAGAATTAATAGGGTAATAAAAACTGATAATTTCTTAGAACAAGCTAGGCTAATTAGCAACATTCTAGCATTTTCTGTGCCTAGATCATTTGTGCTATGTGAATGTAATCTACTCCTCTCTGGCTCTGTTGAAATGCAGCCCATTAGCCACAATAGTCTATTCAAACCTTAGTTTCTTGTGCTTGCTTTGGCAGCACATGTACTAAAATTGGACCAATACAGAGAAGATTAACATGGCCTCTGTGCAAGGATGACATGCAAATTCATGAAATGTTCCATATTTTTTAAAAACTTTATTGATGAATTCTTATAATTCAGGTTAATCATGTCCCATTTTGTGTTTGTGAATAATTGCTTCTGTCACATATGTGATATAACTTTTATCATTATAATTTTCATTAAAAATATGCATACTAGCCCTGGCTGGCGTAGCTCAGTGGATTGAGCGCGGGCTGGGAACCAAAGTGTCCCAGGTTCAATTCCCAGCCAGGGTACATTCCTGGGTTGCAGGCCATAACCCCCAGCAACCGCAAATTGATGTTTCTCTCTCTCTCTCTCTCTCTCCCTCTCTCTCTCTCTCTCCCTCTCTCTCTCTCTCTCCCTCCCTAAAAATAAATAAATAAAATCTAAAAAAAAAAAGAATACAACAAATTAGTTAACAAGTCATTGTGGTAGACTGGGTAAGTCAGTTAGCCTGTTCTTTCTAAAAAAAAAATATATGCATACTTATTTTAAAAACACACTCAACCTTTGTGTTCATAAAGAATCCTAACCTCTGCCAGCAAATGAGGAGTAAGTAATATTTCAGTTGTAGTTCTGTTTCTATTCTTTTTTTTAATTTTTTTATTTTTAGAGAGGGAAGAGAGAGAGAGAGAGAGAGAGAGACATCAGTGTGCGGTTGCTGGGGGTCATGGCCTGCAACCCAGGCATGTGCCCTGACTGGGAAGTGAACCTGCGATGCCTGGTTCGCAGCCTGAGCTCAATCCACTGAGCCACGCCAGTCAGGGCTGTTTCTATTCTTATGTTAACAAAGACTACAAGACTCAATTTTCTGTTTCATTTCTACTAAATCTCTTAAAAGCCTAAGGGCAAGAATTTAAATATATGCTGTGACTGGGTTTTTCTCCACATTTTGTATATACACTGCTTGTTTAGTATCACAATCCCATTGCTTTCTGTAGGGCCTTCCTCACATGCTGGAATTATTCAGTTTATTGATTTGTTTACTCTTTTTTTTTAATTTTATTTTAATCATTGTTCAAGTACAGTTTTCTCCCCCCTACTCCCATTCCAACCCACCCACCCAACCCTCCCCCCTTCCCCCCCATTACCCCCCACCCCTAGTTTTTGTCCATGTGTCCTCCAAATTTGTTCCTGTAAACCCTACCCATTCCCCCCTGAAATTCCCTCTTCTCTCCCCTCTGGTCACTGTCAGACTATCCCCTATTTCAGTGTCTTTGGTTATATTTTGCTAGTTTTTTTTTTTGTTTTGTTGTTTAGATTCCTGTTAAAGGTGATATCATGTGGTATTTGTCTTTCACTGCCTGGATTGTTTCACTTAGCATAATGCTTTCCAGCTCCATCCATTGCTGTTGCAAAGGGTATGAGCTCCTTTCTTTCTGCTGCATAGAATTCCATTGTGTAAATGTACCATAGTTTTTTGACCCATTCATTTACTGATGGGCGTCTAGGTTGCTTCCAGCACCTAGCTATTGTGAATTGTGCTGCGATGAACATTGGGATGCATAGGTTCTTTTGAATTGGTGTTTTAGTATTCTTAGGATACAGTCCCAGCAGTGGAATTGCCGGGTCAAAAGGCAGATCCATTTTCAGTTTTCTGAGGAAGTTCCAAACTGCTTTCCATAGTGGTTGTACCAGTCTGCAGTCCCACCAACAGTGCACTAGGGACCCCCTTTCTCCACAGCCTCTCCAACACTTGTTGTTTGTTGCTTTGTTTATGATGGCCATTCTGACTGGTGTGAAGTGGTATCTCATTGTGGTTTTAATCTGCATCTCTCTGATGGCTAGCGATATTGAGCATCGTTTCATGTGTCTTTGGATTTTCTGTATGTCCTCCTTGGAGAAGTGTCTGTTCAAGTCCTTTGCCCATTTTTTAATTGGGTTACTTGTCTTCTTAGAGTGGAGTTGTGTAAGTTCTTTATATATTTTGGGGATTAAACCCTTGTCTGAGGTATCATTGGCAAATATGTTTTCCCATACAGTTGGTTCTCTTTTTATTTTGATACTGTTTTCTTTAGCTGTGCAAAAGTTTTTAATTTTGATGAGGTCCCATTTGTTTATTCTTTCCTTTATGTCCCTTGCTCTAGGAGACAAGTCAGTAAAAAAGTTTCTGCGTGAAATATCTGAGATTTTCCTACCTACATTCTCTTCTAGGACTTTAATGGTGTCATGCTTTATATTTAAGTCTTTTATCCACCTTGAATCTATTTTTGTATATGGTGTAAGTTGGTGCTCAAGTTTCATTTTTTTGCACATAGCTGTCCAGTTCTCCCAACACCATTTGTTGAAGAGGCCATTTTTATTCCATTTTATGTTGCTGCTTCCTTTGTCAAATATTAATTGACCGTAGAGGCTTGGGTTTATTTCTGGGCTCTCTGTTCTGTTCCATTGGTCCATGTGCCTGTTTTTATGCCAGTACCAGGCAGTTTTGATTACAGTGGCCTTGTAGTATACTTTAGTGTCAGGTATTGTGATCCCTCCTACTTTACTCTTTTTTCTCAAAATTGCAGCAGCTATTCAGGGTCGTTTATGGTTCCATATAAATTTTTGAAGTGTTTGTTCTATGTCTGTGAAATATGCCATTGGTACTTTAATAGGTATTGCATTGAATGTGTTAATTGCTTTTGGTAGTATGGATATTTTGATGATATTAATTCTTCCAATCCATGAACACGGTATATGTTTCCATTTGTTTGTGTCTTCCTTGATTTCTCTCCTCAGTGTTATGTAGTTTTCTGAATACAGGTCTTTTACCTCTTTGGTTAGGTTTATTCCTAGGTATTTTATTTTTCTTTTTGCTATTTCAAATGGGATTTTTTTCTTGATTTCTGCTTCTGCTGTTTCATTGTTGGTGTATAGTTATGTGTCTCCTGCACTAGAATGTGCCCTCCATCACGGAAGGACAACATCTTTCCCCCCCCCACAGGTCCTAACATACAGCCAGGAACAGCATAGGCTCTTGATGAATATTTGTTGAACAAAGAAATAAATATATTTGATGCTTGCTTGCATTTATCTGAGAAACCATTGCATTTATAGCTCTCATCTTTCTGTCAATTTTCCAGCTTTGAGGGAGTGCTATTATTAAACTCTTTTGCCTGGTTGTCATAGCAACCCTCTGGCCTCCAGAGCTACAGGTTATTTCTAATGGGCATATTCCTCCAGACTACCAAACACTGAGTATTTTCAATTATGGGATAATGATGCTATTATAAATCACATTTTTCACAGTACATATTTCTCTGTCTTTTATAAAAATGGTGAATAATTAGAAAGTAAATATGTTCAAACCAACACAAGCTCGGGAAAATAAAGCAGTGTGACACATGTCACTGTTCCTAACCCTTTCATATTCCCTCAAGTTCTTCACCTTTTCACAAGCACCTGTGAATTCATTGGGTTTTCTGTCCATGTTTTTAAGAAAGTTTTGAAAGTTAATTGCTATAAAACAAACTCTAAAGAGCTCTGGTAAAGCTTGTGTTTTACTCCTCCTTGCTCATTTCTTAAATTTCATGTTAAATCAGCAAATTACAGTAGTGTTATGAAAAGTGAGATTTGCTCTGAAATGGTCCAAAATCAGGTACCTTCCTCCCCCATTCCTTCCACTCACATTTTAGTATCAGGAAGTGAGACAAGTTTTATTAAACTGAATTAGTCATCATAGAAAACTCATTATTGAACTCATCAGTTCAATAAAACAGGGTGCATACGGGCCCTCAACCAGCCATGAATGTAGTTTTTAAAAGGCAGAGTCTATTTTCTAATGGTGGATACTGTAAGGGGACTTTACGTGTATGTTTTGCTATATTTTCTCTTCTGCAAGTTTTGGTCACATGCTAGGGAGAGTCAGGAACCACCCAGGTCCAACATAGATCTCATAATAAATATTTCATTACACTCTTCCTCTGTGCATTTCTAATTGTAATATCAATGGGTAAACAATTGCATGACTTGGCCTGGCCAAGTAATTCAGTTTGTTAGAACATTATCTCAATAGTCAACATTGTGGATTCAATCTTCAGTTAGCGCCCATACAAGACTCAAACAATGAATGCATAAATAAGTGGAACAACAAGTCAGTGTTTTCTCTCCCTCCCTCTCTCTCTCAAGTCAATTTTTTTATTACTGCTGTGTATCATGACCATTGAGGCCCTAATAATCTGATTTTATTTTTAAAAGATTTAAGTTTATTTTATACTTAAAATAAATATGCTATTACAGATGCCCCATTTTTTTCTCCCCTTTATCACCCCTCTGCCCTGCAGCACCCCACCCTCCAGCATTTCCCTTAGTTCATGTCCATGGGTCATACATATAAGTTCTTTGGCTTGTCTATTTCCTATACTATTCTTAACCTCCACCTGTCTATTTTGTACCTACCAATTATGCTTCTTATTCCCCGTACCTTTTATCCCCATTATCCCCTCCCCCTCCCCACTGATAACCCTCCATGTGATCTCCATTTCTGTGATTCTTTTCCTGTTCTAGTTGTTTGCTTAGTTTTTGTTTTTGCTTTTTAGGATCGGTTGTTGATAGTTGTGAGCCTGTTGTCATGTTACTCTTCATAGTTTTTGATGTCCTATTTCTTAGATAAGTCCCTTTAACATTTCATATAATAAAGGCTTGGTGATGATGAACTCCTTGAACTTGATCTTACCTGAGAAGCACTTTATCTGCCCTTCCATTCTAAATGATAGCTTTGCTGGATAGAGTAATCTTGGATGTAGGTCCTTGGCCTTTCATGACTTGGAATACTTCTTTCCAGCCCCTTCTTGCCTGCAATATTTCTTTTCAGAAATCAGCTGATAGTCTTATGGGAACTCCATTGTAGGTAACTATCTCCTTTTCTCTTGCTGCTTCTAAGATTCTCTCCTCTTTAATCTTGGGTAATGTAATGATGATGTACCTTGGCGTGTACCTCCTTGGGTCCAACTTCTTTGGGACTCTGGGCTTCCTGGGATTCCTGGAAGCCTCTTTCCTTTTCCAGATTGGGGAAGTTCTCCTTCATTATTTGTTCAAATAAGTTTTCTATTTCTTGCTGTTGTTCTTCTCCTTCTGGCATCCCTATGATTCAGATATTGGAACACTTAAAGTTGTCCCAGAGGTTCAAACTCTCCTTGTGTTTTTGAATTCTTGTTTCTTCATTCTGTTCCAGTTGTATGCTTATTTCTTCCTTTTGTTATAAATTGTTGATTTGAGTCCCAGTTTCCTTTCCTTCACTGTTGGGTTCCCTGTACATTTTCCTTTATTTTACTTTGTGTAGCCTTCATTTCTCCTTTCATTTTGAGACTAAGCTCCACCAATTCTGTGAGCATGCTGATTACCAGTGTTTTGAACTCTGCATCAAACAGGTTGTCTATTTCCTTGTCACTTAGTTCTTTTTCTGGAGTTTTGATTCATTCTTTCATTTGGGCCATATTTCTTTGTCTCAGTGCACCTGTTATGTTGTAAGGGGGCTGAGCCTTAGGTATTCACCAGGGTGGAATAGCCCTCTTTGTGCATTTGTGTCTGTGGGGGAGGGGTCAGAGAGGGAACAATGCCACTCACTCTGCTCTAGCCCCACTTTCCAACAACTCTCCTGTGAGACTGGGAGTTTCTCCTGCCTTCACAACACCCACAGGGCTGGCAAGGTTGTGG
This sequence comes from Phyllostomus discolor, assembly GCF_004126475.2. NCBI lineage: Eukaryota > Metazoa > Chordata > Mammalia > Chiroptera > Phyllostomidae > Phyllostomus > Phyllostomus discolor. Next base: position 42,129,332 of record NC_040913.2, on the reverse strand, counting down.
AGAAAAGGGAACACTAGTACACTGTTGGTAGGAATGCAAACTGTAGAAAATAGTATGGCATTTCCTCAAAAAACTAAAGATGGAACTGCCTTTCAGTTCAGTGATCCCCCTGCTGGGATTTTACCTTAAGAATCCTGAATCATCAATTCAAAAGAACCCATGCACCCCAATGTTCATAGCAGCACAATTTACAATAGCCAAGTACTGGAAACAGCCTAAGTACCAATCAGTAAATGAGTGGATCAAAAAACTGTGGTACATTTCTTAATGGAATACTATGCAGCAGAAAGAAAGAAGGAACTCCTCAGACTTCCAGCAAGATGGAGGAATAGGTGGACGCACCATACCTCCTTGCACAACCAAGATTAGAACAACAATAATTGACAACAATAATTTACAGTCAGAATAAAGCCCAGATCTGGCAGAGGATTTATCTGAATGGAAGTCGGGCAGCCAAGAAGTTGAAGTAAACGCGTTCATCCGGACTGGTAGGAGAAGACGAGCCGGGCAGGCGTGGGGCTGGCTTGGGTCGGTGGCGCGTGGAGGTCGGGGAAAGTTTGGCGCAAAATCGGCGCGACAGCCATCCGGGGCGCAAGAACACAGTGGTGATCCCTGAGTACGCAAGCTGCGGCTGGCAGACCCAGAGGGGTAGCGAATGTGGACTAGGGCAGAACTCACAGCCTGGGAGCCCAGACAAGGGTCTGAGTCCAGGAGAACGGAACTATTGCCATTGTTTGGTTTCTCCCGTCCCCGTTCCCGCTCCCGCCCCCGCCCCGCCCCCACATATAAGTCACAATCTAGCGACTGGGGTGCCCAGCCCCAGTGAACACCTAAGGCTCCGCCCCCCCACCATAACAAGAGCAATCAGACCAGGGAAAAAAAAGGAGAGATGGGGAAAACATGTTTTCAACAGAGCAGATCAGTCCCCCAGGACTCATCCTTTTGAGCGACCAAGAAATAGCCAATCTATCAGATGCACAGTTCAAAACACTGGTGATCAGAAAGCTCACAGAATTGGTTGATTTTGGGTACAATTTAGATGAAAGGATGCAGGTTACCATAAAAGAGATGCAGGAAGATACGCGGAGGAGAGCCAATAGTGAAAGGAAGGAATCTGAGTCTCAAAACAACACAGTGGACCAGAAGGAAGAATAGAATCAACCAAGCAGGAAAGCATGATGAAATAAGAATTCAAAAAATCAAAGAAAAGATTAAGAGCATCCAAGACACCTTTAAACGTTCCAATATCCGAATTATAGGGGTACCAGAATCGGAAGGGGAAAAGCAACAAATTGAGCACATATTTGAACAAATAATAAAGGAGAACTTCCCCAATCTGGCAAAGGGAACAGTCTTCCAAGAAATCCAAGAAGCTCAGAGAGCCCCAAAGAAGTTGGACCCAAGAAGAAACACACCAAGGCACATCATAATTACATTAGCCAAGGTAAAAACGAAGGAGAGAATCCTAGAAGCAGCTACAGATAAGGGGACAGTAACCTACAAAGGGGTTCCCATCAGACTGTCAGCTGATTTCTCCAAAGAGACCTTACAGGCAAGAAGGGGCTGGAAAGAAATATTCCAAGTCATGAAAGACAAGGACCTACATCCCAGATTGCTCTATCCAGCAAAGCTCTCATTTAGAATGGAAGGGCAGATAAAGTGCTTCTCAGATAAGGTCAAGTTAAAGGAGTTCATCATCACCAAGCCCTTATTTTATGAAATGCTAAAGGGACTTATCTAAGAAAAGAAGATAAAGAAAAGACATGTATAGTAAAAGGACAGCAAATTCACAAATATTAACAACCACACCTAAAGCAAAACCAATAGAAACTAAGTAAACAATTAGAACAGGAACAGAACCACAGAAATGGAGGGCACATGGAGGGTTAGCAGCAGGGGGGTGGGAGGAGGGGAGAGGGGGAAAAGGTATAGAGAATAAGTAGCATAGAATGTAGGTTAAAAATAGATAGGGGGAGGGCAAGAATAGTACAGGAAATGTAGAAGCTAAAGAGCTCATAAGTATGACACATGGACATGAACTAAAGGGGGGAAATGTGGGTGGGAGGGGGGTACATGGGGGAGGGGAGAGAAGGGGGAAATGGGACAACTGTAATAGCATAATCAATAAAATATATTTAAAAAAAAAAGAAGGAACTCCTATCCTTTGCAACAGTATGGATGGAACTGCAGAGCATTATACTAAGTGAAGTAAGCCAGGTGGTGAAAGACAAATACCATATAGTCTCACCTATAAGTGGAATCTAATCAACAAAACAAACAAATGAACAGAATAGAATCAGAGACATTGAAATAAAAAAACTGACAGTGACCAAGGTGGGGGTCCATAATGGAGGAAAGAAGGGGAAAGGGCAAGCAAAATAACAATTAGAGGACTCATGGGCATGGACAATGATGGAGGGATAAACTGTGGGAGTCGGGGGCAGGGTAGGGGTGAGAACAGGAAAAACGATGGGACAACTGTAACTGAACAGTAATAAAAAAAAACCCTAAAAAAAAAGAAAGTACATGGAATATTATCCAGGATAGATCATATGTTGGGCTATAAAACAATGGCTTTTTAAAAATTTGACACCAAAAACAAAGGCAACAAAAGCAAAAAATAAAAAGTGGGACTATATGAAACTAAAAAGCTTCTGCACAGCAAAGGAAACAATCAACAAAATGAAAAGTCAGCCATGGAACTAGAGAAAATAGTTGCAAACCATGTATCTGATAAGAGGTTAAAACCCACAATATATAAGGAACTCATACAAGTCAGTAGCAAAATAAATAAACCCAATTTTAAAAATGGGCAGCTGACCTGAATAGACATCTTTCTTTCTTTTTTTTTTTAGATTTTATTTATTTTGTTTTTTAGAGAGGGAAGAGAGGGAGAAAGAGAGAGCGCGAGAGACATCAATGTGCGGTTGCTGGGGGTCATGGCCTGCAACCCAGGCATGTACTCTGACTGGGAATTGAACCTGCAACACTTTGGTTAGCAGCCCGCGCTGAATCCACTGAGCTACGCCAGCCAGGGCTGAATAGACATCTTTCCAAAGAAGTTATCTACATGACCAGTAGGTATATGGAAAAGTGTTCAACATCACAATCATTAGGAAATACAAATCAAAACCACAATGAGATATCACTTCTCACCTGTCAGGATGGCTAGTGTCTAAAAGACAAGCAATAACAAGTGTTGGAGACAGTTTGGGAATAAAAGGAACATTTCAGCATTGTTGGTGGGAATGTAAACCAGTGTAGCTATTGTTGAAAATAGCATGGTGGTTCCTTAAGAAATTAAAGCTAGAACTACCATAAGATCCAGCAAGTGCACTTCTGGATATATATCCAAAGGAAACAGACATCTCTGAGATCCTTTTTGAAATCACATAGATATCTGGATTCCTATGTTCATTGCAACATTATTTAAAATAGTCCAGATATGACAACAATCTAAGTGTCCATCAATGGATAAATGGATAAAAACTGTGGTGTATATATAATAGATTATTATTCAGCCTTTAAAAAGAAGGAAATCCGGCCTTGATTGTTGGGGACCACTTTGTATGGTATCAGAAACAGTAGCCCCACACAAGCAAGGCCTTGTCTGTAAGTCTCGACTTGAACACTGGGAATGCAGGTGGCAGGCATGACCCAGTACTAACACCAAGGGTTCCCATGGGAAATCAGGCCTGAAGACTACATTGTATCCTTTGAAACTTGCTTGCTTTTTAAAGCCCTGTTGGTATAAACTAGATGTTTAAGTTCAAAGCATAAGGAAGTGAACTCCTAGTCTCATGAACCATGCCTTAACAATTTCTCTGGCTTCAGCATATCTAAGAGACCCTGACCTGAGGCAGATCTCTGTGTTTCCTCAATTGTTGTCTACAGATAATATCTGTTTTCTATAACTACAGCCTTTGGACATTGATTGTTGATGAGGTTTGCATGCATACTGTATACCCCTGTGCATACCAATCCCAATAAAAGCCATTTTGGAGAAGAGCTTGGGGCATTCTCCACTAGAGGGAATCACCACCCTCTTTTCTGCTGGAACAACAGATTGTGTCCAGGATGACTCATTCTCATCTGTGGCAGCCAGGAGAACTACTCAGAATGGGGCATCCCACATCTGGCGCCCAATGTGGGGCCCTCAATTTAGGATCTGCATTTGCAGAGAGGCTTCAAGTCACCGTCGAGGAAGGCACATTTAGACTGATGGGATTTGATACCTTTCATCCCCCAGTAAGAGACAGTGGCACCAGCACTTTTGGTTATACCACCAGTGTGTCTGAGATAAGGGGGAGGGGGATTTCTTCCAGGGCCACCTCTCTTGCAGCTGTTTTGCTTTCAGTTCATCTTCTTTCCTCCCTCTGCCTCTAGGTATATTAGGAAGTCACCCTCAGCTCAATAGCTAACAGTCAGGACTTAAATGAGTGCTTCAATCCCTTAAATGAGGACTCCGAAGAAAAGAGGCACTTCTTCCTCTGGCCTGAGTTCACAGGTGTCCATACATGAGTGGGAGCCTTGCAGAGGTGCCTGTGGTCAATCCCTAGGATGTGCAGGGCTTCACAGGGAACTCCATTCACTGTAATACAACTTCCAGCTCATCCAGAGAAGTGCGATATAAGGGTTGGTCACCCAGCACTCTAAGCCCTCCTGTTGACGGGAGAGACCTGGTTCTTCTTGCTGAGGCATGTAAAGAATTACATATCAGCAAATCTAGTAGTATGTAATCCATTTATTAGTGGCTCGCTTCCATGGAAGAGAACAGGACTGGGTAGAGTAGAGGGTGAAAGGCAAAGTTTCAGAGTAAAACAGGGTGAGAAAAATAAGAGAGGCTGAAGACCAGGGTGGCAAGCCCTTGGGCAGCCTGAGGCCAGGTGGCCAGAGGCCCTGTGACTTGAGAGCCAAGAGCCCCCTGAGTCCCTGAGAGAGAGAGAGCGAGTCCTTTGTTCTAAGGACTTATATAGTTGGTGGGATAGGAGGGAAAAAAGTTATATATAGATTAATGGGTAAATGTGGCACCAGCTTTCCTGGGGGAATGTGACTACCCAAACTTAGGGATGAATGGGGGTCTGTCCGCCCAAATTCTTATCTTGCTCCAGACTTCATTTGGTCATCCTGTTGTAAAACAAATACGTGACAGGAGGCAGTTAAATTTTGGGGCAATTTCCAAAGTTATTTATGGGTCCTTTCTGTAAGCATCAGGGACTCCCTTGTAAGACAGATAGTGACCAGAGGTAGGCAATTAACCAAACTTGAATTATGGGCTCTTTCTTGCTAATATAGTATTTCTTGTGATACACTGATCTGGCGATATTATCAGGCCTGACTTAGGACTGCTGACTTAGCACGTGAGACTTGTCTCCTTCCTCCTCCCTGCCTCAGTTTACTATTTATTCTACCTGATTGGTAAAAGGTGTTTCCTGGCAACCAGGGTGATAAATGCTGGCCAGTGACAGTATTGCAGTCTCAGAGTTCTTCCTATGCTGTCTCCTGCTTCACTCCCAGCTGTTCTAGACAACTTGGAGGGAAACTGAGGTGTGTAAGAGAGGCAGGGATGACCAAAGGGTGACACCCTTGGGAGCCATCCTTACAATCAGCGCACTTCAACTCACTACATCCATCTCATTCCCCAGCAATTAGTTGGAAGCTTACAGAACTGGATAAGTGGAGTGAAGCGAGGGAAGACAAAACTGAAAGTAAAACTACCCCAGCTGCCAATATGGGCTCGGGACTTTCCAAGGAGCAAGAGATATATTTTTGACCACTTCAGCAGCTTCTTAAGGCTACAGGATGTCAGGTTAAGGAACAGAATTTAATTAACTTATTACAGACAGTAAAGAGCTACTGTCCATGGTTCCCAGATAAAGGCTCTTTAGATTTAGAAGTATGGGAAAAAGTGGGGCAAAAACTGAAGTGGTATCAAGAAAATGGGACCCTTAGAGAACATCAGAATTTATTAACCTGGAGCCTAATTAGAATGGCTCTTGCCCCTATTTATACTAGAAAATCATAATCAGAAAAGTTTAGACACAAGAGAAGGGAACTACAGAATGTCGGTGGGCACGGTTACCAACTGAATAATAAAAATCCACCACTGCAAATGGAGGAGAATGGCTTCTTTTCTAGCCCTCCTTCAGCTCCACCATGGGACAACTCGCTGGAGCTGGAGGATCTGCTTTCTCCCCCTCCTCCTCTATTAGATCCATCACCAACCCTTAGCCAGACTACTACTGCCATGCAACAATGTCTCTGAAAGGCTATGAAAGCTGGAGCCTGGAAAGCTCTGTCTGCTTTCCCTGTTGTCACTAAACAGTGCAGGCAACCAATGAATGAACCTTTGCCTTTTGAAAGATACAAAGACTTAAAAAAGGGTATTAAAGACAAGGGCTTCAGTTGCCCTACACTATGTGGCTTATGTCAGCCATCACTGAAGGATATCGGATGGTCCCTTGTGATTGTGTAACCAGAAAAGACACCGGCGTTTGGGCTGCCTGTCACTACCAAATCCAATAAGCAATGACAGTGATTGAATCTTTTATGGGCGCTTTATTCAGATGGCTGGTGATCCGAGAAGATGGCGGGTCCATACCCTAACAAACCATCTTCCCCTTTCTTTCCTGGCCAGATCTTTTTATAAAGTGGGTGGAGAAGGACAAACAATGTGCGGTGAGGGCTTTGAGATTCAGCAGCTGAAACATTCCTGTCCTGGGCTGTTAGCTGTCTTCAAGGGGGAGGGGTAGTCGCCTGCTTCTTTCTGATGTGGATGTCTCCAGGCAGTAATCTCTAGCCAGTGCCCCAGGAGGTCAGCTGCTTTTCCCAGGCACCAGGATGGGCCTTATCTGTAGTTTCTGAAATGAAAGCTTAACATACACATTACCTGCTAGATTTATGGCTATTTACCTTAAGCTAAAATTTTCCAAGTCTTGAGTCCCCTATTGATTGTATTGCCCTAGCTCAGACTGTCTTTATGCCTGCCCAATTTACTATATGGCATTAAGAATATAGTGATCGCTGCCGCTGCCAAGTGGCTGAGAAGAACAGCAGCAGAAACCCAGTCTGACTTAATGTGTTTCTTGGAACTGATCAATATGAATCTGCTGAAGAGTAGGCAAGAATGGACCTTCAAGCTTTCTCCCAATGCTCCCAGGATGCTTTCCATGCCCTAAAGATGGTTCTGGAAGCTAATGCTCAGGGGCCAGGCTCCTTCATTAATATTTGGCAAGGAGCTATGGAAGCTTATGTAGATTTTGTTCACAGACTACAAGAGGCAATACAAAAATAGGTTGAGAGTCAGGAAGCTGCCGAGACCCTTTTATTACAATTGGCTTATAAAAATGTGAATAATGACTGTAAGGCTGTACTCAATCCTCTCAGACTAACCACCACTGTTAGTAAATTTGTCAAGGCTTGACAAAATGTTGGCATGGGGCAATATCAAGCCATGTTGCTAGCGTCTGTGATAAAGGGGGAAGTTAAATGTTTTAATTGTCGTAGACCAGGACACATCCATCAGGAGTGCTGAAATACACAACAGAATAACCAAAAAAAAAAAAAAAAAACCCCGCCCAGTAAAGACTGCCCACAATGTGGCAAAAGCAAATATTGTGCCATTCAATGTAGATCCAGATATGAAAAAAATGGCAAACTGCTTCCACCTCAGGGAAATGCGCAGAGGGGCCAGAACTCCGGTGTCCCAAGAGTTCCAACAGTTTTCCAAGCAGCAGGAACCAGTTGTTTTGGACTCAGGAACGTGCTGTCATGGATCTCTGTGTAGTCACAAGGGGGAGTGCAGGATTGGACTTGGTCACTATCTAAGAACTCACCTTAAAATAACAGGATAACATCCTCATAGCTCCTGCAGGGGTCTGGGGACCATTTCCTGAGGGCACTGTTGGATTGATTTTAGGAAGATCTACCAGTACCACTAAAGGGATTTTAGTTCAGCCCAAAGTAATTCATTCTGATTATCAGAGAGAAATCAAAATTATGATCAGAGCCTTTGATATGTCATTCCTGCCCAAACTCATATTGCTCAACTTCTTCTTCCCTATACAGTGCCAAACACTCAAAATATTAATAGAGGGGAAGGAGTCTTTGGTAGTACTAATAACCAATCTGTCTTTTGGGCTGCCTCCATTAAATTAAATAAACCTCTTTTAGAAGTAACAATCAAAGACAGAACCTTCCATGGCCTACTAGGTATGGGTGCAGATGTCTCTGTAATTTCTAGCTAATATTGGCCTCCAGATTGGCCACTAACAGAGGCCAACATATCCATAACTAGCACAGGAAGCACTTCTCAGGCATGCAGAAGTGTCTGGTCCCACAGGTGCTATGGCACTGATAGACAGGAAGGACAAATTTAGCCCTATGTCCTTCCAGCCCCACTTAATATTTGGGAAAGAGGTCTTCTTACTCAGTGGGGAATGGAAATCATCCTCTCGCCTTTTCGCTAGTGGCCACTGTTCAGATATTTTTTCTACCCCTCAAGTGGCTCTCAGATATGCCTGTGTGGGGCAATCAGTGGCCACTAAAAGGGGAGAGGTTAGAAAAAATCCACGAATTAGTAAAACAACAATTAGAAACAGGACATATTGAACCATCTTGCAGTCTGTGGAATACTCTGATTTGTGTAGTTCCTAAAAAATCAGGGAATTGGAAACTTATACATGATCTTAGGAAAATCAATGAGATACTTCAACCAACGGGCACTCTCCAACCTGGAATCCCAAATCCAGCCTGCCTACTTGAGAACTGGCCAGTCCTAGTCATTGACTTAAAAGATTGCTTTTTTACAATTCCTCTGGCTGAAAAGGACAGAGAGCAGTTTGCTTTCTCTGTCCCAGTTCTTAACAACTCTCAACCATTACAGAGATTCCACTGGAAAGTTCTGCCTCAAGGTATGTTAAATAACCCAACTGTCTGCCAGCATTTAGTCCACCAAACCTTAGGGCCTGTCTGGGAAAATTTCTCTAATTCTATAATATATCATTATATAGAAGATATTCTAATTGCTGCCCTGTCTTGTGAGATACTAGCTAAGACCTATGCATCCCTAAAAGAAGCCATATCTTATGCAGGCTTAGTTATAACCCCTGAAAAAGTCCAACAATCTGAGCTTTGGAAATACCAGGGACATATTCTTTTTCACTAGATAATTCAGCCTCAAACACTCAAAATCAGTCCACCAGGATCCCCAACCCTTAATAACCTCCAGCAACTATTGGTTGTTATGAACTGGATTTGACCTAGCCTAGGAATTACCACCCATCAGCTTATTCATTTATTCAATACCTTAAAAAGCTGAATTCCCCCAGAACTTTATCCCTCCAGGCTCTCTAAAAACTGGACCTTGCCAATCAACATATCAATAAAAGACATCTCACAAGAGTTGACCACCAATTTCCCATCAGGCTATTCTGCTTCCCAACTTTAGATACCCCCACGAGATTAACTGGTCAACTCTTACCTCAGTTAGGCATGATAGAATGGTTATTTTTCTCTCATCAACCTCAACATACTATTACCACTTTTATTACAGTTCTATGCAGCTTATTATTAAAGGACATGAGAGAACACAACAACTTTTCGGCTATGATCCAGCTATCATTCATGTCCTGCTTACCCAAATCTATTTACAACAGTTGTCCAGTCAGTCTCCAGAATTTCATTGTGCTATCACGGATTTTGTTGGCAAAATAATAATTAGCCTTCCCTTGGATATATTTTTATAAAACATCCCAATTCTTAATATTCATTTGAAAGAAAAAATTAGTAAGACCCTTATCCCCAAAGCAAAGACTGTTTTCATTGATGGCTCAGGAAAAACAGGGAAAGCAGCTGTCACCTGGCAAGAAAATAAGGAGTGGAAACACTATATTTCTTATAGTCCTATTTCCACTCAACAAGGTGAGCTCTCAGAAGCTATTATGGCTCTCCAATAGTGGCCCCACGAGCCCTTGAATTTAGTTTGTGACTCTGGTTATACTGTGTATACTGTTCTCCATATAAACCAGGTTCTCCTTAAGGGGTCTATTGACCCTTCCTCCACTCAGCCTGCTTTTAACCTTGCAAACTTTGCTAGATAGAAGGGAACATATTCTGTTTGCGACACATATGTGTTCCTATACAGGCTTCCCTGGTCCTATGTCTGAAGGCAATGCCTAAGCTGATGCTCTAGTAAGCATAGTAGATACCTTTCAAAAGGCTGTTGCCTCCCATCAATTTTTTCATCAAAATAGGCATGCACTTTGCAAAGAGTTCAAACTCCCACATTCTCAAGCCAAACAAATTATTAAAGAATATCCAGAATGTCAGGCCTTAGGTAAGGCATTGCCCTCTATTGGAATTAATCTCAGAGGCCTAAGAGCCACAAATAATCTGGCAAACTAATGTCACCTATTACCCCCTTTTGGCAAGTTTAAACTTATTCATGTCTCTATTGATACTTTCTCTGGAGTACCACATGCTTCTGCCCTTATGGGCAAATCAGCTAAGAACATCCAGGCCCATTGGCTTGAGGCTTTTAGCCATCTAGGCCATCCACAACAAATTAAAACTGATAACAGACCAGGGTACAGATCCTGATCTACTCAAGAGTTCCTACAAAGATGGGGAATTCAACACAAAACAGATATCCCTTATAATCTCCACAGGCCAAGCAACTGCTGAATGTGCCCATCATACTTTTAAAACTCTTCTTAACAAACAAAAAAGAGGGAGCCAGGAAACCTCTCCCAGAAATCTGATAATGCTGGTCATGTATACTTACAATTTTCTTAACTGCAATAATTCTCTTAACACACTACTAGAGAAGCATTTCAGTCAACAAAAGGTAGATAATAAGGGGCCCCCTCCCTTAGTGTTGTATAGCGGTCCTTTGGGAGAAGGGAAATGGGAGGGGCCGGTTGAATTGTTAACATGGGAAAGAAGCTATACTTGTGTTTCCGTCCCTACAAATCCTTTGTGGCCACCCACCAAAAGAGCGAAACCCTACCATGGGAGACTGATCCCACCAACACTTGTGAATAACTCAGGCTGAGAGGATCCAGTGTCTTGAGGACCTGACCAGCCAGCTGTCCCAGATGGCCATGACTGAGCACTGACATCGCATCCAGACGCATCACCAGAATTGGGGGAAACAGGCCACGGGGACCACTCCACCACCTGAACCCAAGCAAATAATGTGTGGAGACTTAAAAACCCTTAATAGCAGGGCAGAAAAGGTCATGAAGGATATAGGGGTACAAGACACTCCTAAAAATCAATTTCTAGCCTATTGGTCAGTAGTGTCCTCTAATTCCATCAAAACTATGTTGATACTTGTCCCGTTAGCTTGTTTTGGAGGCTTAGGCCTTGCTGCTGAGACTCAGCATATTTACTGGAGCATATTGTTCTGCTCCATATCCTTGATCCACCCATTTTAAGCTCCATACCTGGTGGAATTCAGAACCTCCTTTATCTAGCAACGATACTAAATGGACAGGAAGCATCTGGCTCCCACCAGATGGACAGAAGAAAAACAACATTGGTTATCTGTCCCTACGAATACTGTCTATGTGTCAGAACATTTGCCTGCTTGTTTTTCCACACTATCTGACACTCTGTGTTTACCTATAACTTTTAAATGGTATGCATATGCCATTGACAATAAGGAATCTCAAGTTAATGTCTCCTTAATAGGAGCCATAGGCTTTAAAAGAGAAAAGGATGGGGTTAATAATAACTCCTTGGATGTACCCCATTGTAAAATTAAGACAAAAACTACTGAGCCTGTTATTTGGTCATTGTGTAGAGATCAACAGCCCTCACTTATTGATCCCTAATACCCCATTAAACAGATGAAAACTAAAGTACTATGTGGAAAATGTATGTTAGTGTGGGTTCTTCCATTGTCCCTGCCAAACCTAATACTATATAGAGTAGTATGGGGTGGTATGATGGGGAAACAGGGGTTCCTATTATACGAGTCATGTCCTCAATCACACTAGCCCTCGGCATACTAACACTTGGAAAATGGGACCCTCCTTTCATAGAATTCCTTCTAGGATGCCTTCAATATAAAAAAGAGATGAGTTCCAGAAGGCTTATTGTATTTTAGAGAATGCTACTAATTCCTGGGTTACTGTATATACTTCTCACCCTTATCTTTTCCTAGCCATCCTGGGGATGCCTCATCTGACCTATGATAATAATTCTATGATGTATATTCTCTATACTTCCCCTGACTCTATCTATGCTAGCTGTCTTACAGATGCCAATGTTACTCAACTCAGTCTCACCATGGTTTTTGTAGTTTGCAGACAGACAAAAATCTGGCTACCAGTTAATGTCACCCATGAATGGGAGGATACAGGGGGCCTAGCCACCCTCAACCATGCTCTCTCCCAAGTAAGGGTGCAGTGAGTCCTAGGAACTCTCATCACTTGTATTGTTTCTGCTATCATTATAGCCGCCTCTGCTGCAGTGGCTGCCACTGCTCTGGCTGAGTCCATACAAATCGCTCATGCTGTTGACGCTGTCCTCACCAACAGAACTCAAGAAATGATCCAACACACATGTATTGACCAGGAGATTCTTGTCAGATTCTCAGCTGTAGAGTCTGCAGTAATATGGCTAGGAGAACGGCAGGATGTTTGTCACTTGCCAACAATTCACTTGTGATCTAGGCTTCTCTAAGTTGTGTGTTATCCCCCTGAAGTGGAACTCCAGTCAGCACTCATGGATGGAGGGTCAACATCACTTGCAAGGGGACTTTTCCTCCAATTTCAAGGGACAAATTGATCAACTCCAGCTTGAGCTACATCAGCAACTTCAGGACATTAAATGGCTCACTGAACAGGAGGTCTTTCAGACCCTGCATGACAGTGGTTCAATGTACAAGACCATTCTGCGTGGTGTGGGCCCAGATCCCAGTGGAAAGCAAGGTCTGATGCACAGGACCCACGTCCATGGATAGGTTCTCCCATGGGGAATCAGGCCTGCATTGTACCTAGACTGCTATGAGACTTGCTTTTGCTAAAACTCCCTCACTCTGAATTGAGGCAGCAAACATTTACTGCAAAGTAACTTCCTAAAATCCATGCTAAACCTTCCAAGGATCAGTACAACCAGTTCAACCACTTTTCCCATTGCATTTGCAAATACCCTTCTTCTGTGATGTGATTAGCGACATCCTCTCCTTTGTTTTCTGTAACAGGTAACCACCTAAAGCGAACCTGTGCATAGTAAATGAGGACCATCATGTAATGTGCCCAGAAAAGAAATAAAGACTTGTCCAGGCATGGGCCAAGGCTTTTTTATCCTCTTGAGAGAATAGCCATGCTGTCCCTTTTTCTCCACAGGACTCAATAGTCCATGTGAATTTCTCATATCTCATCCACAATGTGGCACACCCTACAAGCTGGGGTCCACATCAGCTCAATCCAAAAACTTGGTTTGAGGGCCTAAATTTACATGTTTGGGTCATGGGAGCTATGGGATGCCTCCTGATTGGTGTAGTCTTTTGTGTCTTCATATGTATTTACATATTGTTTTCCAAAGATCATATATGTGAAAAGCAAGTAGCAGGCTTCATTGGGCTTCCCACCATGTCCACTATAACAAACAAAAAAATGGGAGATGTTGGGGACCACTTTGTGTAGTATTGGAAACTGTAGCTCCACACAAGCAAGGTCTTGCCTGTAAGTCTTGACTTGAACACTGGGCATTCAGGTGGCAGGCATGACCAAGGGTTCCCGTGGGAAATCAGGGCTGAAGACTACATTGTATCCTTTGAAACTTGCTTGCTTTTTATAGCCCTGTTGGTATAAACTAGATGTTTAAGTTCAAAGCATAAGGGAGTGAACTTCTAATTTCATGAACTGTGCCTTAACAATCCTCTGGCTTCAGCATATCTAAGAGACCCTGACCTGAGGCAGATCTCTGTGTTTCCTCAATTGTTGTCTACAGATAATATCTGTTTTCTATAACTACAGCCTTTGGACATTGATTGTTGATGAGGTTTGCATGCATACTGTATACCCCTGTGCATACCAATCCCAATAAAAGCCATTTTGGAGAAGAGCTTGGGGCATTCTCCACTAGAGGGAATCACCACCCCCTTTTCCTCTGGAACAACAGATTTTGCCCAGGATGACGCATTCTCATCCATGGTGTCCGGGAGAGCTCTGAGAGACAAAGAATTCCACACTTGAGCAGTGTGGCTCAGTTGATTGGGCATTGTCTGGCAAAGAGAGAGGTCACTGGTTCCATTCCCAGTCATGTCTGGGTTGCAGGTTTGGGTCCTGGTTGGGGCATGTAGGAGAGGCATCCAATCATATTTGTCTCCCTCTCTTTCTCCCTTCTTCTCTCTCTAAAAATAAATAAATAAAATCTCTAAAAAGAAAAAGAGAAGGAAATCCTGCCATTTGCAAAGTGAAATAAACCAGACACACTACAGAAAGACAATATTGCATGGTATCACTTATATGTGGAATCTGTAAAAAAATAAAAAGTTGTACTCAAAGAATTAGAGAGCAGAATGGCAGTTGCTAGGGGATGAAGGGTGTGGGAAATGAGGAGAGATTGGTTAGAGGACACAAACTTTCACTTATAAGATGAATAAGTTTTGAGGATCTGATGTCTAGTGTGGTGACTATAGTTAATCACATTGCATTGTATACTTGAATTTTCTAAAAGAATAGATCTTAAGTGGTCTAAAAAAAATTTAAATAAGTAACTGAGGTGATGGATGTGGTAATTAATTTCATTGTGGGAATCCATTCACAATATTTTGACTATCAAAACATCACACTGAATACTTTAAATAAACTACTCTTTGGGTCAGTTGTACCTCAGCAAAACTGGGGGGAGAGGAAAATATAAATTTCAAATAGAGTGTATAGATATGGTGATCCCTGATCAACACATTAGTTGTGTTGTCCAATCTTCATGAGAGACAAAATATGATATTTCCTGATTTCAAAATGTATTACAAAGCTACATTAATAAGGAAAATATTATTGGTGAAAAAGGGTGTTTGATAAAAATTAACCTCACAGAGGGATCTGATCAAAAGTTACTAACTGGGTAGGATGGAGGCCTATAACTTCTTTAGTGAAAGGTTTTAAGCCCGTCCATCCTTCCATCCTTTCATCCTTCCTTGCTTCCTTGCTTCCTTCCTTCCTTTCTTCCTTCCTTTGTGATACTAGAGGTCTGGCTTTTTATTTCATTTGTGTTTTCTATAACTTATAGTTCAGAGCTGGAATCACAACTGGTATACATTCTGGTTTACTGATTAACAGTCATATTCCAAAGTGATAACTCTGGTTTATAAGACCAAAAAAAAAAAAACCAAACAATTATATGATGGATTAATTGTAATTAGCATAGTTTACCTTACTTTTAAAAAAACATCCACTACATTTATTTTATTTATAAGAAAAAGTGGCTTTTGTCACAATTTCCATTGTGACTTTTATTTTCACTTTAAGACAGGCCTGATATTTGAAACAATACCACTTTTTAAATAATGATCAAGTCAGAAACTGCCAGCATGTAGACATTTTAGTAATGAACTTGAGCTTATTAAGAATCTATTGCAAGACTTCATAAAATATTTATCTTTAAATGGACTATCTACACTAAATTTACTTGTGCATCTAAATTAACACACCTTTGACATACCAGAAGTAGTACTCCTGAAGGGGATATTAAATCTCAGTGGAGCACATAATCTTGTTAACTATCTTGTAATTCACTCCTTACTTTGCTCTTTCCAACCTTTCTTACATCCCCTCCTTAATTTCAAATGCATAAAAAAGCTGCAAAACTGTTTTTTCTTTAAAAAAATTATATATTGATTTTAGAGAGGGAGAGAAACATAGGTTTGTTATGCCACTTATTTATGCATTCAGTGGTTGATATTTTAAAAATTTATTTTAAAGAGAGAGAAGGAAGAGAGAGAGGGAGATTTGTTGTTTCACTATTTATTCACTCATTGGTTGATT
This sequence comes from Phyllostomus discolor, assembly GCF_004126475.2. Lineage (NCBI taxonomy): Eukaryota > Metazoa > Chordata > Mammalia > Chiroptera > Phyllostomidae > Phyllostomus > Phyllostomus discolor. The sequence goes on along the minus strand of NC_040913.2, from coordinate 42,113,331 downwards.
CTTGTATGTGCCCTGACCAGAGTTTGAACCTGCAACCTTGGTGTACTGGGACAATGCTGTAAACAACTGAGCTACCCAGCCAGGGAAAAAACTGTTATTCTTTTGCAGGGGTGTCCAACCCATGGCCCACGGGCTGCATGCAGCCCAGGATGGTTATGAATTCAGCCCAACACAAAATCGTAAAAATACTTAAAACATTATGAGATTGTTTTCTGATTTTATGTCACAGTGTATTTAATGTGTGACCCAAGACAGTTCTTCTTCTTCCAGTGTGTCCCAGAGACACCAAAAGTTTGGACACCCATGCTATACTATTTGAGATCTTGCTCCCTGGTGTATGTCATCAGTTTGGCTTAAGTAAACTACTATAAAATCTGTCTATAGGTTCGGATATGTTTTTATGTTGCCAGTGTGGTGCTGGCATAAGAAATGGAATCTATTAATGGAATAGAATTGAGAGTGCAGAAATGAACATATAGATACATGGCCTGTTGATTTTGATAAGGCTGACAGCCTGTTTAATGGGGGAAAAAATAGTCTATTCAACAGATAGTTCTGAAACAACTGGATTTTCACATGCAAAAAACTGGACACCAGTTTGAAAAATGAACAATAGATTTATGATGGAGGATACTGGCCAGCAGTATCCATCCCTGCTGCGGATGTTTGTTGAAACATGAGAAAAACATACAGAGACAACCGAGTCCTATGGGGAAGTAGGGACAAAAACAGCCACTCTCTCTAGTGGAGAGTGCCCTGTTTTCCCACCCAAGCAGGTTTTTATTAGTAATATAGACACAGTTTGTGGATTAACAGTCTGGCAGGGAAGATCAAAATGAATAGGTAATTTTCAAAGGATCTGACAGAACTCCTGCTGGGATTCTGGGCAAAGTTTGGGGTTTTATCACTACAGGACCTAAAAGGGTAGTCTCGTTTCCTGTCTGTGCCTTTATATACTAATTCGATAGCATCCTCCAGGAAGCAGATCTCACAGGGTCTTACATATTCTATGTCCCAGGCCTGTTAACCCAGTGGGTCCACTGACTCTGGTCTGGGCTGCGCTGCCCCTGTTATTTCCGCAGGCCTGAGTCAACAGAGGAGACAAAAACAGCCAGGAGATTTGGAATTCTCACAACTTAGAACAAGGACTCAGGCTTTGACAAAGCCGAGGGGGCAGGGGTTGATGTCCATCACCCCTGCATTTCCACAGCCCCGAGTCTCTTCCCTGAGGCCTCCTCGTGATCATGCCTGTCTTAGACAATTCCCCCCGTGGGAAATATTACTTGTCATTGGCTAACTGATCAAGCATAGGAGGCCAGGCACAGAACAGGCAGCGTTCATGCCAGGGAAATAAGTTTCGTCTCCTTAGTGGCTCCTGGTTCAGAGGTCTCTCCCTCAGCCCAAGTCACGGGGTGTTACAGTTTCCTGAGACCAAGCAGGGTGGACTCCAACAGATTTAAATATATATTTATCCAAAATATACAAATGGCCAACAAACACATGAAGAGATGATCCAAAATCCTTAGTCATTAGAGAAAGGCAAATAAAAATCACAATGAGATACCACTTCAGATCCATTAGGATGGTCATCAGGATGATGATGCTAGTGATGATAGTAATAAAAAGAAAGTGAGTTAGTAAAAATCATAACCCTCATACATTCCTGGTGGGAATGTAAAATGGTACACCCACTGTGGAAAGCAGTTTGGCAGTTCCTCTAAAAGATAAACATAAAATTATTATATAACCAGCAATTTCACTCGTAGATATACACCCAAAAGAACTGAAAATAGGAACTCAAATATGTGTTCACTGGTGTCCACTGAATTATTCACAATAGCCAAAAGGTTGAAATGATCCAGTGTTAATCAACAGATGAATGACTAAAGAATATGTGGTATATACATACACAATGGAATATTATTTGGCTACAATAAAAGAAATGAAGTACTGATACATGCTACAATATGGGTGAACTTTTTAAATACCATGCTAAGTGAAGTAAACCAGACACAAAAGAACAGATATTGTATAATTGCACTTATATGAAATATCTAGTGTGGGAGTCCAGAATAAGTCACCCCAAGACGTGCCTCAGTGGTATGCAGATTACTTTGAGCTAAAGGCAACTTTAGCCACAGGCTCAGGAAAAACTTCTTTGTACCCTCATCCCTAACTAACTAGAAGAATTTGAATTAGGGGTCTTGTCCATAATAAGCTATTATCAGAGATGATTCCTTTTGACCTAGCTATAGGGCAGGGAAAACTTCAATTTATTATTATCCTGTCATGACTCTTTGAAGTCCCCAAAGTTCTTCATTACCTCATCCCTAACTTGGCATGTCTTATATACCTCAATCACCCTTTCTGTGCTGAACCTCTGGTACATGTGAGGTCTCTGACTTTCTCATGTATGTATGTGTTAAATTTGGTTGTGTTCTCTTGCTAATTTCTCATGTCTATTTGACAATTAGATGAGCCAGAAGAAACTTGAGAGTAGAGGAAAATTTGTTCCTCGTTCACACAAAATAGGCAAATTTATAGAGACTGAAAATAAACTAGCAGATATCAATATAAGGTACTGGGGTTAAGGGAAAATGGGAAGCTATTCTTTAATGGCAACAGAATTTGTCTTGGGTAAAAATGTTTTAGAAATAGGTAGTGGTGATGGTTATACAACATTGTGACTCTTATTCTACCATAATAAAAATGAATTATTAAAACACAATTTTTTCTTTCTTTTTTCTTAAATTCCCAGAAGTACTGAAATACCAGGTTGATGTGTGGAGCAAGCTACTATTCCATTTCCCTGTCTAAAAATCCATTTAATATATTGTCCTTGGAGAGAGAACACATCAGATATTAAACTAATAAGAACATATACTACACTTGATCTTAGCCAAAAAGCCAGGGAGCCATAAACATAATTTTTAAATAGAGCTTTTTTTTGTTTTTGTAAGTCACAGATGAAAAAGAAAACAGCTTTGTAAAATCAATAATGCAGTAACATTTTAAAATTTTAGGTTTTTAAAAAAACACTTCGTATTTTTTTAAAAAATACATTCTGCATGGCATGGGCCCAGTTCCCACTCGGAGATGCACAGGACCCGCACCCACGGATAGGCTCTCCCATGGGGAATCAGGCCTGCAATATGCTTAGGCCACTTTGAGCCTTGCTCTTGCTAAAAACTCCCTCACCTTGAATTGAGGACATTTACTGCAAAGTAACTTTCTAAAATTCATGCTAAACCTTCCAAGGATGAGTGTAACTGGTTCAACCACATTTGCCTTTTCATTTGCAAATATCCCTCTTCTGTGATGTGATTAGCGGCATTGGCTCCTTTGTTTTCTGTAAAAGGTAACCACCTAAAGTGAACCTGTGCATAGTAAACGAGGACCATCATGTAAGATGTGGAGAGATAGAAAATAAGGCCTGTCACAGCAAGGGCCAAGGCTTTTGCTCCCCTTGAGAAAAGCCATGCTGTCCCTTTTCCTCCACCAGACTTGGTAGTTTATGTGAATGTCTCATTTCATCCATAATGACGCAGACACTGCAGGCTGGTGTCTGCATCACTTTTCCAACAAGGATTTATCATTAGTTAAGCCATGATTCAGGATCCCTGGGTGGATTGTACCCAGGTCCCCCTTTACCTCCTTGGAAGAAGGATGGAGGACTGAGGAGAGGTCAGTGGAGCCAATTCAGATCTTCTCAGAAAAACTGTGCCTTCTGCCAGGTAGTCACCCCTGACTGACAACCGGAACATTGGCAGCAGAAGGACTTGTATACCATTCTGACATGGAGACATCACCCCCTTTATCGGTCATTGCCTTCTCACAGAGGTAGAAGTCCACGTAGTTCTGCCAGTAGTTCCTGGTCTAGTTCTGGTGGTTCTTTTTTTTTTTTAATAATTTAAAAAAATATTTTATTTATTTTTAGAGAGGGAAGGGAGGGAGAAAGAGAGAGAGAGAGAGAGAGACATCAATGTCAATGTGCGGTTGCTGGGGGCTGTGGCCTGCAACCCAGGCATGTGACCTGACTGGGAATTGAACCTGCGACACTTTGGTTCGCAGCCCGTGCTCAATCCACTGAGCTACGCCAGCCAGAGTGTTCTGGTGGTTCTTGATTTTGGGCTTGATGTCCTCTGCCATGTTGCTGACTCCTCAAGACGCCCTTGAAGTAGCTCATGGTTCAATGTGACCCTCAGCAAAGACTGTTAAATTTTAGTTTTAAGCTCCATAAGTAAAACAACAGTTACTATAAGAGTAAATATCATATGAATCCCAAAACATTGTATGTTATAAATTAATTGTATAAAATAATAACTATAATTGTGTACTCAAGCTGGGAGTCTCTATGGTGTAGGAATCAAATAACTCTACTCTCGTTTCCTACTACTTCTCTGTTTCACCCACATCATCTTTGCAGCTTTCTAGTCTTCTGCTTTTTCCCTTAAATGCCTCTTGCCCTCTAACTCCTGTGTTGGCCATTTGCTCTCTTCACACATTCTCCCTGTGCCACTGCATACAATCCTGGTGTGATGATGATGACTCTCAAATTTGCATCTCTGGTCCATCATTTTTTCTCAGCTCCAGAATGTATATCCAATTATCTTATTTCATTCATGTTCATACTGAACACATTCCAAACCCAACACTTTATTTTTACCCAATCTCATTTTACTCAGGCCACTTCTCTTTCCATGTTTTGTTTCCTGTTTCCATGGCTTGCTTTCTGTCCACTTGGTTACCCAAGCAGCAGCTCAGACATCATATTTCCCCCACTGTCCACATCCATTCAAAATCCTATTGCGTCAGCTCCTCAAACACAGTTATAATCTACCCATTCCTTCACTCATATATATATGCTGACTTGGACTTCTATTTTAGCCTTCCAGCTGGTTTCTTCTCTGATTCAGAACTTATTACACTGGGGTTCACAGTCCAAAGTATTTGTGGGTCACATTCAGAGAATTCATGAACTTTGCTGGGAAAAAATTCTATCTTTATTTTCTCCAACCTCAACATAAAACTTAGTATTTCTTTTTTATGAATATAAGCAATGACTTTATCACCAATGGAAATTATAAGTGTTTTCATATCACACTACTTTGTTACAATTATCTTAAACTCATTTATGCTCATTAGTTTTTTGAAATGAGGGAGTTATTAACACCCACTGCTAGATCTTTTTATTTACTTATGAAGAAGCACATATAATACTATCTTATAATTTAAAATATTTTGATAACTGTATTTTAGAACGATTGGTTTTGTATGTAATTCTGATAGCTTTACTGAGATGTAATTCACATAGCATGTAATTCCCCTACTTAAAATATATAATTTAACACTTTTTATATATTCACATAATTGTGCCACCATCACCACAATCAATTAAAATTTTTTTTCTAACTTGGGGTGGTGAACACACAATATAATATATAGATGATATATTATAGAACTATACCCCTGAAGCCTATAAAATTTTATTAATGCATGTCACTTCAATATATTCCACTAAATTTTTTTTAATTTTTAACTTTAATTGTTGTTCAAGTACAGTTTTCTACCTTTTACTCCCATCTCAGCCCACTCCTCTAGCCCTCCCCACCTTCCTCCCTTTTCCACCACCCCCCTTGTTTTTGTCCATGTGTCCTTTATACTTGCTCCTGTAATCTTTTCACCTTTTCCCCTAAAATTCCTTCCCCTCTCCCCCCTGGTCACTGTCAGCCTGTTCTCTATTTCAGTGTCTTTGGTTATATTTTGCTTGTTTCTTTGTTTGGTTGATTAGGTTCCTGTTAAAGGTGAGATCATATGGTATTTCTCTTTTACTGCCTGGAATATTTCACTTAGCATAATGCTTTCCAGTTTCATCCATGCTGTCGAAAAGGTAGGAGTTCCTTCTTTCTTTCTGCTGCATAGAATTCCATTGTGTAAATGTACCATAGTTTTGTGATCCATTCATTTACTGATGGGCATCTAGGTTGCTTCCAGCACCTAGCTATTGTAAATTGTGCTGCTATGAACATTGGGATGCATAGGTTCTTTTGAATTGGTGTTTTAGTATTCTTAGGATATAATCCCAGCAGTGGAATTGCTGGGTCAAAAGGCAGATCCATTTTTAGTTTTCTAGTTTTCTGAGAAAATTCCATACTGTTTCCCATAGTGGTTGTACCAGCCTGCAATCCCATCAACAGTGCACTAGGGTTCCCTTTTCTCCACAACCTCCCCAACACTTGTTTGCTGTTTTGTTTATGATGGCCATTCTGACCAGTGTGAAGTGGTATCTCATTGTGGTTTAATTTGCATCTCTCTGATAGCTAGTGATACTGAATATCTTTTCATGCGTCTCTGGATTCTCTGTGTGTCCTCCTTGGAGAAGTGTCTGATCAGGTCCTTTACCCATTTTTTAATTGGGTTGCTTGTCTTCTTAGAGTGGAGTCATGTAAGCTCTTTATATATTTTGGAGATTAAACCCTTGTCTTAGGTATCATTGGCAAATATGTTTTCCCATGTGGTTGGTTCTCTTTTTATTTTAATACTGTTTTCTTTAGCTGTGCAGAAGCTTTTTACTTTGATGAGATCCCATTTGTTTATTCTTTCCTTTATGACCCTTGTTCTAGGGGGCATATCAGTAAAAAAGTTGCTGCATGAAATATCTGAAATTTTCCTGCCTATGTTCTCCTCTAGGACTTCAATGGTATCATGGCTTATATTTAAACCTTTTATCTACCTTGAATTTATTTTTGTGTATGGTGTAAATTGGTGCTCGAGTTTCATGTTTTTGCACGTAGCTGTCCAGTTCTCCCAACACCATTTGTTGAAGAGGTTATTGTTACTCCATTTTATTTTGCTGCCCCCTTTGTCAAATATTAATTGACCATAGATAGAGACTTGGGTTTATTTCTGGACTCTCTGTTCTGTTCCATTTGTCCCTGTGCTTGTTTTTATGCCAATACCAAGCTGTTTTGATTACAGTACCCTTGTAATACAGTTTAGTATTAGGTATTATGATCCCTCCTACTTTACTCTTCTTTCTCAAAATTGCAGCAGTTCCGGGTTGTTTATGGTTCCATATAAATTTTTGAAGTGTTTGTTCTATGTGAAATATGCCACTGGTACTTTAATAGGTATTGCATTGAATGTGTAAATTCCTTTGTGTAGTGTGGACATTTTGATAATGTTAATTCTTCCGATCCATGAGCATGGTGTATGTTTCCATTTGTTTGTGTATTCCTTGATTTCTTTCTTCAGTGCTGTGTAGTTTTTTGAATACAGGTCTTTTGCCTCTTTGGTTAGGTTTATTCCTAGGTATTTTACTTTTCTTTTTGCTATATCGAATGGGATTTTTTTTCTTGATTTCTGCTTCTGCTGTTTCATTGTTGGTGTACAAAAATGCCTTTGATTTTTGGATATTGACTTTGTATCCCACTGTTTTGCCAAATTCATTTATTAGGTCAAGCAGTTTTTTGGCCAAGTCTATAGGATTTTCTGTGTATGCACTATCATGTCATCTGTAAACAGTGACAGTTTTGTTTCCTCCTTTCTGATTTGGATGCCTTTTATTTCCTTTTCTTGTCTGATCACTGTGGCTAAAACTTCCAATACTATATTGAATAGAAATGGTGAAAGTGGACAACCTTGTCTTGTTCCTTATCTTAGTGGAAAAGAGTTTATTTTTTGCCCATTGAGTATGTTGGCTGTAGATCTCTCATATATGGCTTTTATTATTTTGAGGAATCATGTTCCCTCTATTCCCACTTTGCTGAGTGTTTTTTATCATAAATGGGTGCTGTACCTTATCAAATGCTTTTTCCACATCTATTGATATGATCATGTGATTTTTGTCTTTTGTTTATGTGATGTATTATATTTACTGATTTGCGAATATTGTACCATCCATGCATCCCCTGGGATGAATCCTACTTGGTCATGGGATTTTTAATGTATTGTTGGATGCAGTTTGCGAATATTTTGTTGAGGATTTTAGCATCTATGTTCATCAGCGATATTGGCCTGAAGTTTTCTTTCTTTGTATGTCTTTATCTGGTTTGGGGATTAGGATGATGCTGGCTTCATAAAAGGAGTTTGGGAGTCTTCCATCATTTTGGATTTCTTGGAATAGTCTGTGAAGGATAGGGGTTAGTTCTTCCTTAAATGTTTTGTAGAATTCTCCTGTGAAGCCATCTGGTCCAGGGCTTTTGTGTGTCAGAAGTTTTTGATTACTTCTTCAATTTCATCTGCTGTTATTGGTCTGTTCAGGCTCTCTGCTTCTTCTACATTGAGTTCTGGAAGATTATATTTTTCTAGAAATTTGTCCATTTCATCTAGGTTTTCAAATTTCTTGGCATACAGTTCTTCATAGTAATTTCTTACAACCCTTTGTATTTCTGTGGTATCCATTGTAATCTCTCCTCTTTCATTCCTGATTGTGTTTATTTGGGTCTTCTCTCTTGTTTTCTTGATGAGTCTGCTTAAAGGCTTGCCGATTATCTTTTCAAAGAACCAGCTCCTGAATTCATTGATCCTTAGAATTGTGCTTTTAGTCTCCATGTCATTTAATTCTACTCTGATCTTGGTTATTTCCTTCCTTCTACTTACTCTGGGCTGTCCTTGTTGTTGTTCCTCGAATTCTTATAGGTGTAGGGTTTGGTTGTTTGTTTGAAACGTTTCTATATTTTTTAGGTAGGCCTAATCCCTATGAACTTCCCTCTCAGGACTGCCTTAGCTGTGTCCCATAAGTTTTGGGTTATTGTGAGTTCATTTTTTTTTTTGTTTCCAGAAACTTTTTGATTTCTTCCCTAATTTCATTCTTGACCCATTCATTGTTTAATAGCATGCTGTTTAATCTCCATGATTTTGGGTGTTTTGAGTTTTGTTGCTTGGGTTGGTTTCTGGTTCATGTCCCTTGTGATCCGAGAAAATGCTTGGTATGATTTCAATTTTCTTGAATTTGTTGAGGCTTGTTTTGTGTCCTATCATGTGGTCTATCTTTGAAAATGTTCCATGTACATTTGAAAAGAATGTCTATTTAGCTTCTTTAGGATGGAGGTCTCTCTATATATATCAGTTACATCCATTTCATCTAGGACATTGTTCAGTGCCACAATATCTTTGTTCACATTTTGTTTGGAAGATCTGTTCCTTTTTGACAGTGGGGTGTTACAATCCCCTACTATAATTGTTACTATCAATACCTTTCTTGGAGTCCACCAATATTTTCTTTATGTATTTGGGTGCTCCTGTGTTGAGTGCATATATATTTACAATGTTTAAGTGACCTTCTGGGTCTCTCTTTATGGCCCTTTTTTTGAAGTCTATTTTTTCTGAGTATTGCTACCCTGGCTTTTTTTTCCTGTCCATTTGCTTGGAAAATTTGGTTCCAGCCCTTCACTTTCAGTCAGTCTGTGTAGATCTTTTGTCCTGAGGTGGGTCTCTTGTAGGCAGCATATGTGTGGGTCATGTTTTCTTATCCATTCAGGTATTCTATGTCTTTTAATTGGAGCATTTAATCCATTTATGTTTAAGATTATTATTGATAGGTTTTTATTCATTGCCATTTTCCTACCCGTTTTCCTCTCTTTTTCTCTTTTTCTTCCTTTCCTTAGAGCAGGCCCTTTAACATCTCTTGCAGAGCTGGTTTGGTGGAGGTGTATTCTTTTAGGCTTTTTTTGTCTGGGAAGCTTCTTATTTGGCCTTCTATCTTGATTCTGAGCCTTGCTGGGTAAAGTAGCCTTGATTGCAGACCTCTGGTTCGCATTACTTGGAATATTTCTTGCCCTTCTCTTCTGGCTTGGAGTGTTTCCATTGAGAAGTCAGCTGTTAAGCCTTATTGGGGCTCCCTTGTATGTTACTTCCTGTTTCTCCCTTGCTGCCTTTAAGATTCTCTCTTTATCTTGAAATTTTGCCATTTTAATTATGATGTGTCTTGGGGTGGGCCTCTTTGGGTTCCTCTTGATTGGGACTCTTTCTGTTTCCTGGATTTGTGTGACTTTTTCTCTCATGAAATTAGGAAAGTTTTCCATCATTACTTTTTCAAATAGGTTTTCTAACCCTTTCTCCTCTTCTTCTGGTATCCCTATTATACGGATATTATTATGTTTCATATTGTCTTGCATTTCTCTTAATCCCACTTCATTCTTTCTGAATCTCTTTTCCTTTTCTTGCTCTTTCTGGGTGTTGTTTTCTACTTTGTCCTCCAGCTCAGTGATCCAATGTTCTGCTTCATTGATCCTGCTTTTTGATTCCTTCTACTGTTCTTCAGTTCAGAAATTGTGCTCATTTCCTCTTGGCCCTTGTTGATGCTTTCTATTTCCTTTTTTCATGTTGATATAGTTTGTAGTGAGTTCACTGTAGTTTCCCCGTAGTTTCTGGTAGCTCATTGTGAGCTCATTGAGCTTCCAGGTAATCATTGCTTTGAACTCAGTATCTGATAGTTGAGTTGCCTCTATTTCATTTAGCATTCTTTCTGAGGCTTCCTCCTTTTCCTTCATTTGGGGATTCTTTGTCTTCCCATTGTTTGTGAGACTCTTCTTGTTAGCGTCTGCTTCTTAAATTGATCTCTTCTGGCTCCCTGGGTTTATGGTGCGAACTCCTGTGGTAGAATACCTGAGATTCAGTGGTGCAGTCTCCTTCAGGTATGCTGGTGTTCACAGCTTCCACCTACTCTTTTTTGTGATCAGTTGGAGGGGTAAGGCAAAATGGTTTATGACAGCAAGAATATTCTATAATATTTACAGTAGCAGCTGGTAGAGAAGAAATAGGAGATCCTTTGGGTATGTATAATGTTAACTGTGATATTCCACCCAACTAGCCACATTTTAGAAAGGATGGGAAGAAAGTAAGATTCTGGTTGCGGAGGGAAAGATTGTGAGTTGGATCTAGAAAGCAGTGAGGTTGTGGGAGGTCATATTCGGAGGTAAGGTGTGAGTAAAAGATAGTAAATAGGTGTAGTGTGTGAGAGAATAGAGTTAACCACTACAGTAATAGGTTTCAGTAAACCATGAAGTGGGCCAAGACCTGGGAGACAAGGTGGTGTTGTGTAGTGGTTACAATTGTATGGAATAGCTATTACTTACAGTAATATTAGAGCAACAATCATACAACAGAATCTATGAGATCTAGATAACAAGAATAGGGAGTATAGAACCTTGAGTAGTGAAGGACAGTAAATTAGCAATGCACTACGAATGAGATAACAGGGGAAACTTGTGAAATCATACAATATAACCAGCCAAGCAAAGAAGACTATACAGAAAGAAGAGAAATACAAAAATACTTTAAAAATTAAAGATGTAAGAATAATGAAAAAATAATAATACAAATATGCAATAACCTGTAGGTTCTCTATAATGGCAAAGTGAAATTTGTCTCACTGTCTCAGCTGTTGGGATGTCCCCTCTTTGGGTCTAACTCTGGTCTTTTCACAGTTCCTGTTTTTTATTTTTGTTTTTTTTTTGGTCTCACTTGTCAGTATTTAAAAAGAAAAAAGAAAAAGGAAAAGAAAGGAAAAAGATGAAAGGAAAAAAGCAGGAGATAAAATTGGAAAGAATGGAAGAAGGAATAAAACTAGAAAGAAGAGAAGCAAAAGGAATTGAGACATAAAATAATAAAAATTAAAAAATAAAAAATTACTTAAAAAAAAAATCAAACAAAAAAACCTCTTGGTTTCAAACTGGCCAGACTGGTTTTTCTGGTCTTGCTGGCTGCAGCAGGTGGAGGGGTGATTGGTTTCTCTTTTCTCCTTTCCTGTTCAGCACTGTCAGCCTCTCACGTACTCTCCCCAGGGCTAGGCACATATTCTCCCCAGAGCCATCTGGAACCTCTCTGCAGGGCCCTGGGTGTGGGATCTGAGCCCTCCTAAGCGTGCTTCTCCTGGGTTCATGGCTGTGGGCTCTGGGGCTCCTGCGGAGCGCATGCTCTCCTCGGGTTCACGGTTGTGGGCTCTGGGACTCCTATGGAGCGAGCACTACTATCCTGGGGTTTACTGGTGTGGGCTCCTGGTCTTCTACAAAGCACATTCTCCTGGGGTTGCAAGCACGGGTGCTCGGCTAGGTCACCCTCGGTCGCACTGGCTCAGGCTCGCACTCTTCCCAGGGCTATGTGTGGATGCTCACTGCCAGTGTTTGCCACTCAGTCCTCACTCCCCTCTCTGTGCCTTCAAGCAACCAGGCCTCCCGTGGTGCTGCTCAATCCCCGTTTGGCCAGGGAGGGAGCGGTTGACCCAGCTCTCTCCCAAGATCCCTGGAGACCCAGTGAGCACCAGGCCTGCGGCTGCAGCCTCCCTGGTCCCTTATTGTCCTAAAGCACTCTCCTTACCGTTTGGTTTTACAATGTCCGCTAGTTTTTGATCTCCTATTTTCATATATGCTATGGTACTGTTGGCTGTTTGCTCTGTTCCTCTGTAGATCGGCTAGGTTTTTCTCCCGTGTGTAGGGGAAAGTGGAATTTGCTCCCTCCTACCACTGCCATGTTCCCTCTCCCTAAAATACTTCTTTATAATGCTATGTATTCATGAAAATATCCAAGTAAGTAAATTGAACAAATAGAAAAACAAATCTGCAAATATTATTTCTGTAATGCTAAGTTGACTCTGATCAGCATTATTAAAAAAAACAGTATTACTTTTATAAAGTGTTTAATAAGCTATCATGTTCTTACATGTACACTAGTAACCTTAAAAAGACAAGCATTTACTACCAAATGTTAAACACTATACAATTTATAAAAAATATAATTTTAAGAATTGGGAGTAATAAAGAGAAGGTATCTACTTTGAAGTAAGAAATTTAACCAGAAAATAGGAAATTTCTAATTTGTTTAACTGAAGCCTTACTCTTTTTGTTCAAGCCTTTATCTACTGTTTTAAATAAACCTTCAAGAACATTTTCCACTACCTATAAATAAGGCCACTAAATTAAGAATGAATAATATGGGGGAAAAGGACTATGCTAGAAGGTGAAGAAGTGAATATTCACAATAGTTGTGAATATGTCTGATTTTTAATATCTTCAGTTCCTAGCGTAATACTTATTTCAAAGTAAAAATGCTTAGGCAATGGTTGTTATCTTCAACTGAACTGGGCAAATATACCTTTGTACCTGTGGTCCAATTTGCACTCTATCTGAGCAGCAGTCCTTGTTCTTGGTCCTTGATCTTAAATTGAGTAACATAAGCCACTAGGCATACACTTCCTACATTAGCCTTTTCACAGGATTTTTAGAACTGAATCCCTCAATGGGCTGCAAAATCTTCTCTTATGTAGTTTAATTCATATTTCTTGGATAACAGTTAGTATCAGTGTACAAAAGTAATGCATTTTCAGCGCAGGATAATTATATTCATAAGAATAAAAATGGAATAAAGGCCTTGTTTTTCCAGGTTTTAAATAACAGATACACAGCATCTTATATTATGACAATTAGCAATTTTTCAACACTGAACATAATACACTGCAATACAATGCAATGTGGTAGGTTTCCATTTTAGGAACAAAAATAAATTTCACATGGAAAAAGATTTATTTGAAATTCATAAAACACATTTAGAATAAATCTAAATTTTTAGCATTAAAGTATTTAGAAATAATATAGATAAGCTTTTAAGATGTGGTCTTCTTTCTGTCCCCCAAAAATGTTCAAAAAGCTCTTTCCAATTATTGATCATCACCTCGTTGTCTTAAATTTCTAGATTTTCCATTTTCAATTCTTCTCTTTTTGAAGACTGAGGCTACTCCATCGGCCATGACTCCAAGAGAAGTGACTGTTTTTTCTTTAAAGACCACTTTGGGTGCCCCACCAACATCAGCTTCTAAAGTAGATACGTATTCATTTTCAGTGCTTGGAAGTTCCAAATCCACCTCCTCACTGAAATAGAAAATAAAAAATAAAACCATTACTTGACAGAGTAAGACAAACTTTCACATAACTGGTGGGTCCACCAAAACCCCAAGATCACCTTTCTAATAACAGTGAGAAGTTAGTCCTTCTGAAGTAAGAAACTATTTTAGAATATATTACTTAAGATACTCAACACTTATTTAGGTTGACACATCAGGAAAAGTCTCATCTATTTTTCTCTCTTTTTAAAGACTATTTATTTATTCTTAGAGAAAGCGGAAGGGAGGGAGGAAGAGGGTGAGAGAAACATCTACATGTGATTGAAAACATCAAAACACTGCCTCTTGGTTGAGGTGTGTATGAAAGGCAACAGATTGATGTTTCTCACATCAATGTTTCTATCTTTCTCCCTCTCTTCCCCTCTCTCTAAAAGAATATATACCGCATTTTTTGGGCTATAAGACACACCCCCCAATTTGGGAGGAAAGTGGGGGTGCATCTTATAGTCCGAATGTAGCATACCTGGCTCACTGTGGTGGGGGGCAGCAATGGTGGAACGGGGTCATAGGAGGCAGGAGAAGGATTGCTGCTACATTTTCCTCCCGGGGGGGGGGGGGGGGGGGGCATCTTATAGTCCAAAAACTACCGTATATGTATATTGCTACATATACATATGAAACTGATACATGAAACTGATACAAAATAGTACTGCATATAAACTGTAATAGAATATTAACAAAGTAAGATATACTGGGGAAAAAAAACAATTAAGATGGCATCAGTATATCTATATGTTACTCTAAATTTAAATGAACTGAATTCTCCAAACGGCACAGAGTGACTGGATGAATAAGAAAATAAGAACCAACCATATACTGCCTGCAAGAGACTCACATCAGATTTAAGGACACATAGAAGGCTCAAAGTGAAGGAATAGAAAAGTGTATTTCATTTAAGTGGAAACCAAAAGTAAGCAGGAGTTACCATACTTAGACAAAACACATCAAGCCAAAAGTGAAAATAAGAGACAAAGAAGGTCATTATACTATAATGATAAAGGGGCCATCAAGAAATAACAATTGTAAATACATGTGAACCCAACATAAGAACACCTAAATATATTAAGCAAACACTTAACAGATCTGAAAGAAGAAACAGACAGCAATGCAATAACAATAGGGGACTTCAATAAAACACTTCCATCACTGGACAGATCATCAAACGGAAATTCAAAGAAACGTTGGACTTGGAACATACTACATATAAATGGACTTAATAAACATATACAGAACATTCTATCCAATAGCAGCAGCACACACATTCTTCTCAAGCATACATGGAACACTCTCTAGGATAGATCATATAAGTCATGAAGGATTCTTAGCAAAAGAAGACAAATAATACTAAGTACCTTTTTTGACTAGAATGGTAAGAAACTAGAAATCAGTAATAGGACTAAAGCTGAAAATTTCAAAGTATGTGTAAAGTAACACACTTCTGAACAATTAAGGGGTTAAAGAGGAAAGCAAAATGAAATCAAATCATCTTTACAAAAATATGAAAATGGCAACACAATATATCAAAACCTATAGAATGCTGCAAAAGTGGTTCTAAGAAGGGGGTTGATAGGGATAAATGCCTAAAGAAAAAGAAAGGTCTCAAACAAAAAACTTAATTTTATACCTAGAAAGAACTTAGTAACTAGAAAAAGAAGAACAAAGTAAGTAACTAGAAAAAAAAGAACAAAGCCCATATTAGCATAAGGAAGAATATAACAAAGATTAGAGTAGAAATAAATGGAATAGAGCCCAGAAGAACAATAAAAAAGATTAAGAAACCTACAAGCTGGCTTATTAAAAAAAAAAAAAGCAAACTGACAAACCTTTAATTAGACTAAGTAAAAAGAGGGAAGACTCAAATAAAACCAGAAATGAAAGAGGAGACATTATAACTGATAGCACAGAAACACAAAGGATAATAACATCCTTTATGCCAACAATTATATGCCAACAAGTTGGATAATCTAGAAGAAATGGATGGGTACAACTTAACAAAGCTAAGTTATGATGAAATAGGAAATCTGAACATAGTAGTAACAGCTAAGAATATTGAACCAGTAATCACAAACCTCTCAACACAGCCCTGTCTGGCGAGGCTCAGTGGACTGAATGCCGGCCTATGAACCAAAGTGTCACCAGGTTTGATTCCTAGTCAGCGCACATGCCTGGGTTGTGGGCCAGGTCCCCAGTAGCGGCACCTGACAGGCCACCACACATTGATGTTTCTCTCCCGCCCTTTCTCCCTCCCTTCCCTTTGCCTAAAAAGAAATAAATAAAATCTCTAAAAACAAACAAATAAACAACAACAACAACAAAAAACCCTCTCAACACAAAAAGCCCTGGACCAGATAGTCTCACTGGCGAATTCTACCAATATTTAAAGAATTAACACCAATAATCCTTCAACTCTTCCAAAAAATTGGAGAGAAGGAAACACTCCCAAATTCATTATAGCAGGCCAGCATTACCCTGATATTAAGCCAGATAAGGAAAATACAAGAAAAGAAAATTATGGTAATATCCCTGGTGAACAAAGATGCAAAAATTCTCAAAAAACTATTGGCAAATAAAATTCAAAAACACAAAAGGATCATACATAATAACAAAATGGTATTTAATCCTGGGATGCAAGGATGGTTCCACATTTGTGAATTATTTGTGACATATGCCACACTGATAGAATCAAAGATGAAAATCATATGATTGTCTCAACTGATGGAGAAAAAGCATTTGATAAAATACATCCTTTTATAATAAAAATGCTCAACAAATTTGGTATGGAAGAAACATAGCTCAACATCAAAAAGCTATATATGACAAACCCACAGCCAACATCATACTCAATGGTGAAAGACTAATTTTCCTCTAAGATCAAGACACAAGGGTGCCCACTCTCACCATTCTTATTTAATACAGTACTGAAAGTCTCAGCCAAAGCAATCAGGAAAGGAAAATAAAAGGCATCTAAATTGGAAATGAAGAAGTAAAACTGCTTGTTTACAGATGGTATCTTATGTACAGAAAACCCTGAAGACTCCAAAAAACTGTTAATCAATGAATTCAGTCAAACTGCAGGATACAAAATTAACATACAGAACTCAGTTGTTTTTATATACCTTAACAAAACATCTAAAAAAGAAATAAAGGTAACAATCTCATTCACAATAGCATCATAAATAATAAAATTCTTAGTGATAAATTTATGCAAGGAGGCTTGAAAAGTCTACAAAACTGCCCTGGCTGGTGTAGCTCAATGGGTTGAGCATGGGCTGCGAACCAAAGTGTCACAGGTTCAATTCCCAGACAGGGTACATGCCTGGGTTGCAGGCCATAACCCCCAGCAACCGCACATTGATGTTTCTCTCTCTCTCTCTTCCTCCCTCCCTTCCCTCTCTAAAAATAAATAAATAAAATCTTAAAAAAAAATAAAAATCTACAAAACTGTAACACACTCATGAAAGAAAAGAAAACATAAATAAATGTGTTCATGGATCAGATGAATTAAGGTTAAAATATTCATACTACTCAAAGCGATCTGCAGATTCAATGCTATAGTGATCAAAATTCAAATTCAAATGGCATGTCACAGAAACAGAAAAAAACAATCCTACAATCTGTATGGAACTACAGAAGGCTCCATATGGCTAAAGCAATCCTGAGAAAGAAAAATAAAACCAGAAACATCACACATCCTGATTTCACACTGTACCACAAAGCTATTAATAATCAAAATAGTATGGTACTGACATAGAAATAAACACATAGACCAATGGAACAGAATGGAGTGCCCAGAAATAAGTCCTCACATACAGGGTTACTACTGACAAAGGAGCCAAGAATATTCAAGACGGAATGTATATTCTCTTCAATAACAGGTATTGGGAAAAGTGAATAATCACATGCAAAAGAATGAAAATAGGATCTTGAAGAGATTATCTGCACAGCCATGTATATTTCAGCATTATTCACAATAGCCAAAATACAGAAACAACCTAAGTGTCCATCAATGGATAAATACAGTATTACTCAGCCAAGGAAGAGAAGGAAAATTGCCATTTGTGACAATGTGATGGACCTTGAGGGCATTACGCTAACTGAAATAAGTGAGACAGAGAAAGGCAAATTCTGTATGCTATCACTTACATGTGAAATCTGAAAAATCTAAACTCAAAGAAACAGAGTGCACTGGTGGTTACCAGGGACTGAGGGGTGGGGGAAACAAGGAGAGTGGCCAAACTTATAATTTCAAGTTATAAGATTAAAAAGTTCTAAGGATCTAATGCATTGCATGGTGATTACAGTTGATACTATATTATACACTTCAAAGTTGCTAAGAGACTAGATCTTTTTAAAAAATGTTTTATTGATTATGCTATTACAGTTGTCCCATTTCCCCCCTCACTCGCCTCCACCCTGTACACCCTTTCCCCCACTTCCCCCCCATTCATGTCCATGTGTCATACTTATAAGTTCTTCAGCTTCTACATTTCTCATACTCTTCTTACCCTCCCCCGTCTATTTCCTACTTACAATCTATGCTACTCATTCTCTGCACCTATTTCCTACTTACAATCTATGTTACTCATTCTCTGCACCTTTCCCCCCTCTCTCCTCCCACTCCCCTATTGCTAACCCTCTATGTGATCTCCATTTCTGTGGTTCTGTTCCTGTTCTAGTTGTTTGCTTAGTTTCTCTTGGTTTTGCTTTAAGTGTGTTGTTAATAATTGTGAGTTTGCTGTCATTTTACTATACATGTTTTTTTTAATCTTCTTTTCTTAGATAAGTCCTTTTAACATTTCATAAAATAAGGGCTTGGTGATGATGAACTCCTTGAACTTGACCTTATCTGAGAAGCACTTTATCTGCCCCTCCATTCTAATAAAAGCTTTGCTGGATAGAGTAGTCTGGGATATGGGCCCTTGCCTTTCACGAGTTGGAATACTTTTTTCCAGCCCCTTCTTGCCTGTAAGATCTCTTTGGAGAAATCAGCTGACAGTCTGATGGGACCTCCTTTGTAGGTTACTGTCCCCTTATCTCTTGCTGCTTCTAGGATTCTCTCCTTCATCTTTACCTTGGATATTGTAATTATGATGTGCCTTGGGTCCAACTTCTTTGAGACTCTCTGAGCTTCCTGGACTTCCTGGAAGTTCATTTCCTTTGCCAGATTGGGGAAGTTCTCCTTCATTATTTGTTCAAATACGTTTTTAATCTGTTGCTCTACCTCTTCCCCTTCTAGTACCCCTATAATTCGGATGTTGGAACATTTAAAGATGTCCTGGAGGTTCCTAAGCTCCTCCTCATTTTTTTGAATTCTTATTTCTCCATTCTTTCCTGTTTGGTTGTTTCTTTCTTCCCTCTGGTCCACTCTATTGTTTTGAGTCCTAGTTTCTTTCCCATCACTATTGGTTCCCTGTGCATTTTCCCTCATTTCTTTTATGGTAACTTGCATTTGTTCCCCTAATTTGTGACCAAAATCAACCAATTCTGTGAGCTTCCCAATCACCAGTGTTTTGAACTGTGCATCTGGTAGATTAGCTATCTCTTGGTTGCTCAAAAGGATGAGTTCTGGGGCACTGATTTGTTTTTCTGTTTGAGCCATCTCTCTCTCTCTTTTTTTTTTTTGGTCTGGTCGCTCCTGTTACGGTGAGAGGCAGAGCCTTAGGTGTTCACCAGGCCTGAGCACCCCAGTAGCTAGATTGTGATGTTGTATGTGAGGGTGGGGTCGAGAGGGAAGAATGGCGGTAGCTCCGTGGGACCTGTCCCTTCCCTGGGATCCTTGGTTGCGTGCTCTGCCCTGCTCCACAATCACCGCCTCACTGGGTCTGCCAGCTGCCACTTGTGTACTCAGGGTCCACCCGCTGTGATCTTGCGCGCCCCAGATGCCTTACACGCTCCCGGTTGCCTTATGTGCCCAATTCTCCCTGTTCTCTGCACCGCGCCCTGCGCCTGGCTGCTTGTCTCTGCCCCTCCTACCAGTCTGGATGAACGGGTCTATGTCAACTTCTTGGCTGTCTAACTTACATTCAGATAAATTTTCTGTTGGTTCTGGGTGTTATTCTGCCTCTAAATTGTTGTTGTTCCAATCTTGGTTGTGCGTGGGAGTACGGTGTGTCCACCTATGCCTCCATCTTGCCGGAAGTCTCCTTAGATCTTAAATGTTCTCATTACACACACACACACACAGAATTATGTGATGTGATGGAGGTGTTAGCTAACACTAAGGTGGTAATCAGTTTGCAATACATATAAGTGTATCAAACCAACACACTGCATGCCTTAAATTTATACAATGTTGTATGTCAATTATCTCAAAATGCTGGGACAAAAAAATTATAGGAAGTTTAATGTATTATAGCATGTTTTAAAATAAAAGTCTATAAAATAAGATTTTAGGAAAAAAAATAATTACTGAAACTGACTAGTACTCAAGAATAAGTAGCTGAAGCTATAATCCCCATGCCCCACTCTTTCTCCAAGAACAGCAGCAGCTATATATAACAGTGGAAATCTTAGGTGATCCAGAACCAAGTGTGTATGTGGTCCTAAATCTGTTAATTTGTCTTTTTAAATATATTCTGCACAATAAATTAGAAGTTAGGAACTATTACTATCCCATTTTACAAATGAAGAAACTGATACTCAAAGAGATAAAGCAATTTGTCCAAAGTCACAAAGACAGTAACCAAGAGACTAAAAGAGATATAAAAAATTATCTCCCTTCCAGAACTCCAGGACAAGATTTTACTAGTGATTTATTTTAAAATTTTCTAATCCTAGAGGAACTTTTAACTATTTCAGAACATTAAAAAATGGAAATCTATTTAATTCATTTTTTTAACATTAAGTGTATTACCAAAACCTAATAAAGATACAATACATTTTCAAAAGGAAAACAAAAATTAAACTACAGACCACCATTTCCCGATCTGTTTCCCACATCAAAAGTACAACTATAGAAATATATACTAAAGTCAATTTCTGATAATAATCCTTGGAAAAAACCTAGAAATAGAGCACACTTCCTTAACATAATAAAAATAACTTGAGAGTCTTAAGATCTATCATAAGCCAATATGACAGATCTTAAGACAGATTTCAATTTTAACTCAATACAAATTTTAGAACATTTCATTGAAATGAGAAAATATTAATGCCCACTACCATCATTATTATATAACAATGGATTTAAAAATCTAGAAGAAAAATGGAACTTGACATACATAGGGAGTAAAAACAAAAGAAAAAACAACAAAATATTTGCAGAAAAATTTCTATGTGGAAAACCCAAGACTCTAAAGAGTAAGTCAGTCTTGTAAGTAATAACATAACTCAGTAGCACAACTGGATACATAAGGTTTTTCATACTATAATTACTGGTTAAAAAAATAATAGGAAAAATGGATTAAATTCACATTTGAAAAAAGCAAAATATGTAAAAACTTATTAATGTACTTAGTAAACACTAAGTACCTAATATATGATAGGCATTGTTTTTAGTTCTGTGGCTATAGCAGTGGATCAGTGAGTAAGTGGCTTCCTAGCTTACATTCAAGAAATGCAAATGTGACATTTATATAGAGGCAGTCACAACTGTATAATCATACAAATGACTTGAGTAAAAAGAGATATATGTCTTTGGATAGAAATATGGAATGCTCAAAACACACCAGTTTTTTGCTAAGAAAGCCTAATGGAAGATGAACTTTGAGAAACTGCTAATGGAGTAAAAAGTGGTATGTTCTTTTGGAAAGAAATCCAGCATTGTGTGTCAGGATTTTCAAAATGCTCCTAACCTTTAAACAGGTATTCTATTTCTAGAAATAGAAATGCACACAGAGTGGTA
This sequence comes from Phyllostomus discolor, assembly GCF_004126475.2. Lineage (NCBI taxonomy): Eukaryota > Metazoa > Chordata > Mammalia > Chiroptera > Phyllostomidae > Phyllostomus > Phyllostomus discolor. The sequence continues at coordinate 42,091,591 of NC_040913.2, read as the reverse complement.
TATTCATGTAATAATCAGAGTAAGTTATATGAAACAGAAAGTGTAGAAATGACCTAAATTTCAACAGAAAGGGAGAGGCTGAGTACAATCAATGTACATATAAATGATTAACTATTATGTAGAAATTAAAAATATTTATAAAATTTTAACAAAATTGGATATTAATAATATAATACCAATATGGAAGAAGGTAAAATCTAGAGAAAATACTTCAAAATGTCAGTCTATTATCTATGGGTAACTGAATAAATAATTCTTATGCTTTTCTTCATTTTCAAAAATTTTCTATAGTAAACATGTTGATTTTAGAGAAAAATCCTTAAGAAATGAGGCTAATCTACTTAGAAAGTCAACACAATCCATTACACATTAAACTGAATGGTTAAAATTTAATAAGGATGTCATTACAATATAGTTATCACAAGAAAAAAATTACTCAAAATCTGAGAAATCTCAACTTTGAATATAGAAGATATTGATACAGTAGGACCATCTTCCTATTTTAAGTCACTTAAGAAATCACGTAGGGCTGAAGTAATGCACTCTTACTATTTCTGCAACTTCAATATAATCAATATGCTCATCATGGTGCCTGGCACTATGTAGTATTAAACACATATTTCCTAATATTTCACTAAATGGCACATACAATTTTAACATTTCGAAATAGCAACAACTTTTTGACTTTTTAACTTATTTTTCAATTATAGTTGACAAACAACATTTTATTAGTTTCAGGTATACAACCCAGTGATCAGACGTTATGTAACCTGGTAAGTGATCATCCTGATAAATCTCATACCCCTCTGTCACCATACAGTTATTATATTATTACTGACTACATTCCCTATGTTGTAGTTCATATCCCTGTATCTACTCTGTAACTACCAATCTGTACTTTTTAATCCCTTCACCTTTTTCACCTATCCATGCAACCCCATCTATTCTGGTAACTGTCAAAATATTCTCTGTATCTATGACTGTTTCTAGTCTTCTTGTTTGTTTTTTAGATTCAATTTTTGGTAAATATGTATTTACTGCCATTTTATTAGCAGTATTTTTTATCCTTTTTTCCCTTTCTCTTCTTAAGGAATAGCCTTTAAGATTTCATGTAATACTGGTTTGGTGGTGATGAACTCCTTTAGCTTTTTCATACCTGGGAAGATCTTTATCTGTCCTTTGATTCTAAAAGATAGCTTTATTGGGTGAGTAATCTTGGCTGTAGGTCCCTGCTTTTCATCTCTTTGAAAGTTTTTTGCCAATTCTTTCTGGCCTCAAAGTCACTGCTGGGAAATCAGCTGACAGTCTTATGGGAGGTCCCTTGTGGGTAAATAACTGCTTTTCTCTTGCTGCTTTTAAGAGTCTCTGTCTTTAACATTTCACATTTTAATTATGATGTGTCTTTGGTGTGGGCCTCTTGGTGTTCATCTTGTTTGGCATTCTCTGCACACCCTGGACTTGCACATCTATTTCCTTTACCAAATTAGGGAAGTTTTCCATCATTTTTTCACATATATTTTTAATTCCTTATTTTTTCTCCTTTCAGCACCTCCATGATGTGAATGTTAGTATGCTCGAAGTTGTCCCAGACACTCTTTATACTATCCTCATTTTTTGGATTCCTTTTTGTTTTCGCTGTTCTGATTGGATGATTTCTGCCTCATCTTCCAAATCTCTGCTTCATCTACTCCACTGCTGTTTCCCTGTAATAAATTCTTTACTTCAATGAACATACTCAATTAACTGGTTGTTTATATTTTCTAGTTCTGTTTTTGTTTTCGATCTCTGCACTGAAGTTTTAAGTTCATCTGCTCTTCCCCTAAGTTGACTGAGAATCCTTATATAGCCAGTGTTTTGAACTCTTCATCTAGTAGGTTTTTTAAAAAGATTAATTTATCTTTAGAGAGGGGAAGGGAGGGGAAAGACAAATATCAATGTGTGGCTGCCTCTCATGCACCCCCTGCTGGGGACGTGACTCACAACCCAGGCATGTGCCCTAGACTGGGAACTGAACCAGCAACTCTTTAGTTCGCAGGCCAGTACTCAATCCACTGACCCATACCAGCTACGGCATCTAGTAGATTTTTTTCTCCATTTTTTCCCATTTTCTGGAATTTTGTTCTTTCATCTAGGACATGTTTTTTGTATCATTTTGGCTGCCTCCACATTTGTTTCTCTGTTAGGTAGAACTGCTGTCTCCTAGGCTTGCGAAAGTGGCCTCATGCAGCATGTGCCTTGTGGGATCTAATGGCATAGCCTCCCCATTCACCTGAGCTGGGCACTCCAGGTGCACCAACCCTCCACCACTGTGTGGGCTGTGTATACCCTCCTGTTGTAGTTAAGCCTTGACTGCCGTTGGCATGTCAATAGGAGGGGTTTACCCAGGCTGATCAACTGCAAAGACTAGCTGTGACGATGGTGGAGGATCAGCTGTGTAGGGACCCACTCCACAGAGCAAGACTTACTTAGTGGGGCTCTGGTGTCCACTGAGTCTACCTCTTGAGTGTGTCACATGTGGAGGTGGCTGGGTAGTGCTTTGACATGGTCTGATGCTATGCACCGACTGCACTGGCTGTAAGGCCTCCAGAAAAGTGCAGGCCAAGGTCAGCCATGGCTTGTTTTCTGCCCAGGGTCACCTGGCATGAGCTACAAATGACCTCCAGGTGGGTACTACTTGTGCTTGGTTTGGAGGTGTGGTGAGGCCAAGCTGCAAACCAAGTCCAGCTGCTGCTAGTGCTGCACCTGGGACCAGTGAGCAAGAGAGGAACGGGGCACATGGAGGCCAGATTTGCATATATTTTTAATTCCTTACATATTTTTATTTCCTGCTTGAGAAATTTTAGGAAAGTATGAAGTATGAGCCATTATGTGTTGTTCATATGGAAAAGGCACTAGAAATAGCTTGGGTTGGCCTGCAAGTTGGGTGGGGCAGGGTCTCAAGGAATCACCAGGACAAATAGCGATAGGGAGGTTGATAAAGACTCAGATATGATACCCACCTGCCAGATCTGTGGTGGGAAAGCTCAGAAAAGGGACTGTTGCCTTGGTTAGTACTTGTCTCTGGGAAAAAGCTTCCCCTTCACTCACTTGATGCCTTTTGTACTGCTGCCCCAGTGCTGGAGCTCAGAGTGAGTGAGTCTGTGTAAGTCTATGTGTGGGCCCTTTAAGAGGAACTCCTGGGACTCCAGAAGCCCTCTTCTCATTCAGCCACAATCCCCGCTGGTTGTTACAGCCAGAAGTTATGGTGACTTCTCTTCCTGGCACTGGAACCCAGGGATGGGGCACCTGGTGTGGGGCTGAAACTGCTGGATCCTCAGGGGGAACTCCGCAGCCAAGATATCATCCCCGTTTGTATCTACCATACGTGGTGTAGTATCAGGCTGTTCTGTGTCCCCACCCCTTGTACCAGTCTCAATGTGGCTTCCTCATATACTTAGTTGAAGTACTTCTATTCAGCGAGATATCAGGCAGTTGTGAATAATGGTGGTTTTGTAGTTTAGTTGTAGTTCTGATGTGGTTGCAGAGGATTCGAGTAGCACATTTACCTATGCCACCACCATGACCAAAATCCATAATAGTAATATTTTAATAGCAGTTCCAAGCTATATTATGGTGTGTTATTCCTAGAAATCAATTCCAGTTAGAGCAGTACATAAAGGTGTTCAAAACTTGCATTATTCTCTTGTGAAAAAATATGACCTCATAAAAATAGTTTTAACAATAAATTATTTTCTTTATAAAAGTATTGACAGAGCCCTGACCAGGTGGCTCAATTGCTTGGAGTATTCTCCTGTACACCAAAAGGTTGCAGGTTCAACCCCTGGTGAGGGCACATACCTAAGTTGCAGGTTCAATCCCTGATCAGAGTGCTTATGGGAGGCAATTGACTGATGTTTTTCTCTCTCTTGCCCTTTCCCTCTTTCTAAAAGTCAATAAAACATATCCTTGGGCTTGGGTGAGGATTAAAAAAAAAAAAACTATCAAGAGAGTAGTCATCTTATATTACCATTTCAAAGCATTAATGCTTTGGAGAACAACTGCTTAATGTTAACATTTCACAATGACACCACAGTCTTTTCTTTTTTTTAAATCCTCACCCGAGGATGTTTCTTTTGATTTTAGAGAGAGAGCAAGGGGGGTAGGTGCAGGGGGAGGGGGAAGGAAAAGGGTAGGATTAAAAGGGGAGTGAGAGAGAAAATTGTTCAGCTGCCTCTAGTGCATGCCCTGACGGGGGCTTAAACCCACACCCGACGGATGTGCCCTAAATGGATATTGAAACCACAACCTTTTGGTGTCTTGGATGATCCTCAAACTGAGCTACTCAGCCAGGGCACCAAGATGTTTTCTAATTGATAAAACTGTTGATTTTTGAAACAGGCTTAAGAACTCTGGTTAAACTTTGTCATAAGCCATTTTCAGGACAGCAATAGAGCTTTTGTTCTTGCTTTGTGATGTATCGTATACAGCATTTATTGAATACGCACATATTTCTCTAATAGAATAATGATGGTGAATGTGATGAATGTGTGCTTAATAGGAATGCCATGTTTTGATATAAATGAATACAATCACTAGCTTACTTTTTAAAATAACTATTGACTCACATTTTAAATATTAGAAATAAAACCGCTCTAGAAATAAAAAAGGAATGATCTACATTTATAATAAATGCTTTATCTTTTGAAGTAGTCACTGTAATTTATTGAACTAATAGAATATATAATACTTATTATAACAGTAGGATTATATTTCAGCTACTTACTGAGACTCAACTTCTTGTTTAATTTCTTGCCATTCTCCATACGGGTTTGATTTTTTATGAGCTTTGGATTTTTCTTGATTTGAACCTGATGAATTCTGCTCTTGGATATTTTTTTCTTTCTGTTTTTCTGGTTCAGTTTCTTCAACATTATTTTTATTTTTTTCCTAAAATGTCAAAGCCAAGAAATAATACATTACCAGGATAGACACAAAATTTCTTCAACAGAGTCTTGTTATTGATTTATAAGTAATAATATGTTAACTCAATAGTTTAAATCTGCACATAATACAACAAATGTACATAAAAATAGTTAATGCTTGATTAGGTCTTTCATTACATCTAAAACATTAATACATTGTGGCCAAGGCTGATTTTAAAACAGAACATGATCTTATTAATGTTCTCCAGTTAAAGACATACACTAGCACTGGCTGGCGTAGCTCAGTGGATTGAACGCGGGCCGGGAACCAAAGTGTCCCAGGTTCGATTCCCAGCCAGGATACATTCCTGGGTTGCAGGCCATAACCCCCAGCAACCACACACTGATGTTTCTCTCTCTATCTCCCTCCCTTCCCTCCCTAAAAATAAATAAATAAAATCTTAAAAAAAAAGACATATACTAACCTTTTTTATCCTCTCTTCTCTTTCCTGCTTTCTCTCCTTACTTAGATATCCAACGCTGACCTTCTTTTATACTGAGCTCCTTTTGAATTTAATGTTATGTCATTGGACCCTTCTATACTCATTATCTATTTAAAGAACTTCCTCAAACTAATAGTCTTAACTGAAATCTGTCTTTATATTGAGTATGTTGCCATAACTTTAGTGTCCTATACAACTGGCAGCTATGCAAAATTAGAAGACACACTCTGGAGGTACAAGCAGCTCCTATCGGGGTCCCTGAGTAGGGGTGGTGCCTTTATGGTTCCCTTTCATCTGGGATATCAAAACCCTGTGACCCAGTTTAACACATGGACCATGAACTAGGTCTCAGCCTCTTTGCAACTGCACAACTATGGGCGAAGTCCTGGGATACTATTATGTTCGCAATTCTTTGACCGGGTATTAACTTTTCCCCTCATGCTATTGGTAGCATAGGATTAGAAGTCAGAGTCCATTTTCTCTTACCAATCTTGATTGCTTCCAGGCCATGACTTTTAAAAAAATTTTTTAAACTAAGGTCTTACATTATACTTCAATCCTCATGTAATAATGACTCCTCTTCTGAGGTTCATAACACTACCTTCTATACAGTTCTCCTCCGTTCCTCCTCCCATGATTTAATGATCTCTGGCCATTACTCCCTTTCCATTGATAACTGTGGCAATTCTGGCATCATGCTCTCTTTATTTAAACTCTTATTGTCCTAGAACTTAAAAATTCTCTAGCTTCAGTTCTGCAAGGTTCAAAACCAATGACTTTGGTCTTTACTGTACAGGCATACCTCAGAGATACTATGAGTTCAGGTGCATACCACTGCAATAAAGTGAGTCTTGTAATCTTTTTGATAGTGGAGAGTCTTGTTTCCATGTTTTGTAAAACAAAAATCATCTGTGAAGTGCAATAAAGCTAGGTATGTCCGTTATTTCACCACCTAAGTGATGTATATAATAGTATTATAAGTACTTTGTCCTTGGTTTATCTGTATTTTGCAATATTTTGTTTGTTTGAAATTAATACTATTTATCCCAGGTTGAATGCTGGTTTACCTAAATTTGACTATAAACATTGTAAGATGGCAACTGTAAGATCTTTGCTGTTGGTCCTCTACAAACTGGATACATCCCACACCCTAAGTTATACCAAGAGTTATAGGGTAGGCAGAGAAATTTCACGCAATGACGAGATCCTAGCTGTGGCCCTAAAATACCCCTTCTCTAGCATCCTTGATATTCCTTCACCTCTCAGGCAAGCTATCTCAATCAAGGCTTTGTGTCTTGTCTGCTTTGGCACCTGGGATCCAAAGTGTTACTGGAAAGGTCACAAAAGCAGGACCAGTAATACTATATAAATCTGTTTTTACTTTCCCACCATGGTTGGGCATTCAGCCCCACCTGTCAATCCTCTTACTTGGTTCATTTCCTCTCCCATCCCAGCTCAGTAATTATTTCAATCCATTACTGTTGTCAAGCTCACCAAAGCTCCTCACTCTTAGCAAGCAATCTTGATTTCTATATGAATGAGTAAACTGTGGCTAAATGGCATGACCCTTTCAATTTATTTCCCGATACAACTCATCCGTAGTTATACCTTCTTATAGAAAAAGAAAAACCTTACCTTCTTACAGAAAATGAATTTATGCCTTATTCAAGACCAATCTATTCACCAACCCTTGTCAGTATTCCCTTTGTACATCCTTTGGGGTCCCTCACAACAAAAACGGCACCTCCACAAAGCTCTCATGATTAAGAGTCAATATGTACCTAACATCCTATCATCTAATTTCTACCTCATTTCATATCCAAACCATGTATAACTACATAATGAACCACTTTTTATTCCCCTGTAATCTGAGTTCTGCCATCCAAAACTGGTGAAACTACTATCACGGAATCAAGGATTTCATTACTACAAAATTCAATGGACATTTTCTTTCTTTGGCTTAATTAATCCTTGATACTCTCAATTCCTTTCACTTCTGTGATATTAAATTCTTCTGCTTCTCTGCACACCTTTCTAATCACTCTTTTCTCATTTAATCTTGTGGGCTCCTCTTTCTCCGCCTGTCACTTACATTCTCCAAGGTTATTTTCCTAGATTACTGCACCCATTCATTTAAATTCTCCAAGGTCATTTTCCTAGATTACTGCACCCATTCTGAGATTTGAATTACTGCCAGTATGATGATACTCAAATAGCATTTGTAGCCTACACTTTCAGACTTGCATGTTCAGACAGCTCTCTCACTGTTACAGAGGCAATTCAAGCTTAAAAGGGCTAAAAAATTTACTGTCTTACTAGCAAAGAGATAACAGTAAATGGTATAACTATTTACCAAAATATAGGTCTTGGTTTTATGTCTATTGTCTACCAGAAAACTGAAGAAAGTCTATAGAGCTTTTTATAAAGTGATAAACTTTTATAAAGAATAAATCCAGAACCTACCTTAAACTTTATTTTTAGCTTTGGTATTTCTGCAGTGACCTCTATCTTTTCTGCTTCCTCTTCCCCATCAGAATCACTATGTGAATCTGATGATTTGGATTTTTCTAGGGTGTCAAGTGACTTTTCATTCACTTTACTAGAAAGCAGATCGCCAGAGTGTGGAATGAAATCATCAGGTTTTTCCCATCTGGATTCTATTCAACACATTTTAATAGTCATGTTATTTCGTTACCAACTCAATTCAGAAGTAATTCCTAATATAATGCTGTCACTTATTAAATGATAACACTGCATATATTTCACACCATCACTCAATCAAGAAAGCAATAAATAAAAGTTTTGTAAGCTCTTGCTCTTGTAGCTCTCAGAAGTTTATTTCAAACAATCTTGATTCACTAGATGTTATCAACTAAGCCCCAGTGGAAAGAACTAGGCAATACTTTCTAAGGACTACCATAATTTAACTGACACCAATTTCAGAAACTATATGTAACAATGAGCACACATCAGATTTCCTGGAATTTTTTACCACAAAGTTTTCCTGGGATGTTTACAAAGTGAAATCATACTGTAAAAATCTAAATGAATATAATTTGTCATTTTTATAGTAGGGGGAAAAAACACAACTGAACTCTACTGCCACCCAGTGGTTTACTGGGCTTTTAGTAAAGTGACGGCATTTCTAATTATCCCGCAGTTATTCTCTTTTTAGTTTAATGAAAGGGAAAGGGATCCTAAAATTTACTGTTTAACTGGGACAGCTTTAAGAGCAGAAGGGGCTCTATTAATAATAACACTGGTCCAGACAAAAAATGAAACTGTTGAGGACAAATCAATATATACAGTCCCTTACTAATATAGGGTACTTTCAAGCACTAAAGAAAAACATTTCTTTTCTATGTCTCTATTTCGCATAAGTAGCAAAAGAACTTTCAGGAAATAAACAGGCACTGTTTTGGGGAACTTTAGAGACACCTGCTTCTCATGACCCCACAGAATACATGATTGTCTCTATTTTACTTGAGCAACTATAGAGGCTCAATGACTTGTCCACGATCATACAGCTTATAAGGGAAAGAGGCTGTGCACCTAGTTCACATCTAACTTTGGAACTACATTATATATTACTTAATCTCTATAAAGATCCAGTACCTGAACTGAGATGTAACCACTGCTATCATTGGGAAGGCTAGGTATCTACTTAAGAGGTTTAAAAGGGCCTTTTTTTCCTCCTAAAAGATTTAATGCTATGCAAAGAACTTAGCAAAACAAAAACCTGCTGAAGTCACACCAATATTATAGTTATTTTGGTAAGTGTAACTGCAGTGGAAATCAAACACAATTAATTGAAAGCAAATTTTATGAAGCTGTATTAGATAAAATTTAAATTTGAAAAACTTAATAATTAGGTAATGATCAGGCATATTTTATAAATACATAACTGAAACATTATTAAACTGGTAAAAGTAAAAATTTCACAATCTCAGACACTGCTAAAACAGTTTTGTATTTTAAAAAAGGAAAAGTCAATTTGAACTAGGTAATCTGTAAAGTACTTGCCAAGGTAATGATTCATGTCTAAAATAATCATGATAAAAATCAGGAATGGTAGAGAAAGTATAAAAGACTTTTTAAATTTGTGAATGCCTGCCCTGGCTGGTATGGCTCAGTTGGTTGGAGTATTTTCCCATGCACCATCAGGCTACAGGTTCATTTCACAGTTGGGGTGTGTATGGAAGGCAACAAATCCACCTTCCTCTCCACCTTCCTCTCTCCCCTCCCCTCTCCTCTCCCGTTATCTCTCTCTAAAAGCAATGCAAAAATGTTCTCAGGTGAGGATTAAAAAAAAAAAAGAATGCAGTATCCACTGAGGATTACTATGCATAGCACAGTATACTATATATAGAAATCCTTTTTCCAGCAATTTCACTACTGGGATTATATCCTAAGAACCCTGAAACTACCAATTTAGAAGAACCTATGCACCCCAATGTTCATAGCAGCATTATTTACAATAGACAAGTGCTGGAAATGAATGGATCAAAAAACTGACAAATTTACACAATAGAATACTATGCAGCAGAAAGGAGGAAGTCCTACCATTCACAGCAGCATGGATGGAACCAGAGCATATTATGCTAAGTGAAATAAACCAGGCAGTGAAAGACAAATACCATATGATCTCACCTATAAGTGGAACCTAGTCAACAAAACAAACATGCAAGGAAGATAGAAATAGAGACATTGAAATAAAGAACAAACTGACAGTGATGAGAGGGTAAGAGGAGGGGGACAATGGGGGAAAGAAGGGACAGAGTCAAGGAACATGTATGAAGGAGACAAGGACAAAGACAAAGGGGGGGCGAAGGGAAGGACTGAATGCGGAAGATGGGGAGGGGAGGATGTGGGCGAATAATGGTAGAAAAAAATGAGGGCAATTGTATCTGAACAATTAATTAAAAAAAAAACCCTATTTCTGTCAGTCAAAAAATCCTTTTTCCTTTTCCATTGTATTGTTTTTAAATTACCAAAAATAATACAAACTTGTTGTAAAAATAAGTTTATCACTATATTTACTAAAATTCGTGCAGACGATTCATCAGAAAGTTAATATGCAGTTTCAGGTACAATTTTAGATAGTTAAGATAATCAAAGGTAATACTTACCTCCTGTTTCTGCATTGTAATAATAGGTATAACCATCTTCACTTAAAGCTTCTACCCAAACAGCCTTCAATGCTGTCTAGAGAGAGGAAAAAAACCACATCAACTGAAAACAATATGGTGATACATTAGATAAGAAAGGCAGAATTAGCTACTCTTTCCCTTCCTCTTGAAACCTGGGAGTTAGGGGTGGTGGTACCAATCATCTCCAGAAAGCCTGGTTTGTGTTCATTTTAAGCCAACTATCAGGAAGAGAATGTGTCACCTTGAAAGCTAGAATAATTTTTCACAGATGGAGAGGGGACATATAAATGGCAACTATATATATTTGTCCTGTAATGAGTTTTTGGAAAGACATAACTTCTAACCTCCACCCAGTCTTCTAACAAAAGGATTATAGGAAGAAAGAAAGAAAGAGGTTTGGGCTGGTGGAGCTTATTTGAAAGTAAATTTGCTTAGCCCTGACTGGTGTGGTACAGTGGCTTGGGCATCCTCCCACAAACTGTAAGGTCCCTGACTAGATTCCTGGTCAGGGCACATTCCTGGGTTGTGGACCAGGTCCCTGGCTGGGGGAGAGCGAGATGCAACCGATCAATGTTTCTTTTATATACTGATGTTTCTTTCCCTTTTTATCCTCCCTTCCCCTCTTTTTAAAATGATTTTTTTTTAATTTTAGAAACAAAGTAAATTTTGCTTTAAAAACCTCTACAAAAACCCCAGAAGCCAATCACTTAAAAGAGTAAAGCAAAGACACTATCAATGTACTTCAGTTACCTTTTTTAAGTTTCCTTGAAATCCTTCAGGTTTCTCCCACTGAGATGCTTAAAGCAAAATATATTGCATTTAGAAAATATTTTATCTTAAAAAAGGTTGAAAAAAATCCAATTTTGCAAAATTTTACAAGCTATTCAATATGTACAAAACACTAAGTTCTGAGTGATTATTTCTATAGAGTTAGAAATTATGATTCTAAAGATCTTAATAATCACAATACTTACAGCTCAATGTTTGCTTCATGATTAACTCTGATCTCATTTCCTGCCTTCCTGACCATTCTTAACTTCTTTTTCCTGGCTTTTCTTCTATCCATTCCTTTAATTTATGTACTATCCACTCACATTACTTTTGCTCTCTTCCTTCTCCTTGTGATCTCACATACTCCTAAAGTTAACATATTACCTACATTCCCAGCTTCAATTTATCTTTCTAACTCCCAACTCTAATAATCAATTTGCTACTGAAAACTGCTACATGAATTTTCTACCTCAATATAACTAAAAGTGAATTACTTACAATCCCACTTAATTTACTGTTCCCATATTTCATATCTCAGTAAAGAGCACCATCATCTTTCGTCTTCCATGATATGGCCTCAATCTATTTTTTCAGCCTCTTTCTTCTGCCATGACATCTTCAAAGAACCTGATGCTTTACTTCCACCAGTTAAGTCTATTTCCCAAACTTTCAAATCTCTTTTAGAGTCATATTGCTCTGCCTATCTGGAATGCCTGCTGTACCTCTCCTAACAAACTACTGCAATCTTTTTCAGTCAAAATGCTAATGGAGTGTCTGCACTGTGCCAGGCACTGTGTTAAGTGCTAGCGATACAAATGGTATGACATCATTCCTGACATCTTCATTTTAACTTATTAGCTCATAAGTAATTTCTGTGATAATCCCTCAGATCCACATAATCACAATTAATTCCTCACTATTTTTGCTCCCATATAGCCTTAATTACATCTCTATTATATAATAGCTCTTCAATATTTCTCCTTGTATCATGCTTAGTTGTTTATTTCTGATACTAAATTTTATGTTTCTGGAGAGTAAATGTATAACAAATTCATTTATTTATGCCAGAATTTATATGGAATAAAAATCCCAAATACATTTAGTTTTAAAGGAAAATAAAAAGGTATTTCTGATACTCTTACCAAGAAATACTATTGTGTACTTTATCAGATATGGACATCCAAGGCATTAATTGGGGGAGGGCTACTTTACTAGGTCTTCAAGATAGCCACACAAAAAGAAATCAGTTTCTGGTTCCCAGTCTGCTTTTGGATAGAAAATCTCGTCTACAGAATTTTATTTTAAGGACCCCTGCGATTTGTGAAGTGGATCTGAAATACCTTAATTTCATGTAAAATGCTTTATTTACATGTAGTTCATTGTTTTAGAAGGTTTTATTGAGAAAATATAAAGCTTCAGTTTATTTGCAAGGAACCCCTTATTAAGGCTTACTTAAAAACTAACTACGACACTGAGTCACTATGAGAAGGGCAACTTTTTAAAGGGAACATATTTTTTTCTTTTAACCATTATGGCAAAAAGTATTTATAAGTCTTTCACTGTTTAAATATTCCAATATTAATGAAAAGTCTAAAGACAAAATAAACCATCAGGTATCATTCTCTACAGTTCTATGCCTACATGACTTACCTCCTGTGATAAGATCATAATAGTAATGGTAACCCTCAGAAGTTATGCCTTCTACCCATCTGCCCTTTGAAGGTTCTTTTTTCCTTTTCTTCTTTTCTTTCTGCTGATTTGATGCAGTGGTGGGTGGGGTAGTGCTAGTTTCTGGTGATATGCTTGGCTCTGATATTTCTAGAAGAAAGACAAGAGAAGGGTGAAATAGATAACATAACTCTCGCCCCCCCTCCACCTAAGGACAAAATGTTAATAATGTTATTCCCATAAAAAAATGTGGTAAGATTTTTTTGGGAAATTGACACATTATTATAAAGTTCATGTGGAAAACTAAACATGCACCAGCATGTAATTCCAGGACAATTACAAAAAAGAAGTGAATGAGAAATCTAGTACTACCAGGTATTAAAACTTATTCTAAAGCAATAGTAAAAAAGACCAACAGTATAAAACCGATCCAGGAACAGGCAAACATATGACTGAAACAGAACAGTACAGAACTAGCTCCAACTGCAGATTGCTGGTGTTTCTTACTAGAAAAAAGGAGAGATCATTTAATAAATGATGTTGGACTAACAGACTAATTATTTGGAAGAAAGTTAAGGTATTTCAAATTCACTTCACAAACTGTAAGGGTTCTTAAAACATTCTATGGAAGAGATTTTTCTATCCAAAAATCTGGGTAGCAGACTGGGAAGCAGAAACTGATTTCTTTTTTGTGTAGTTATCTTGATTGACCTGGTACCTCCAATATAAATTTCAGATCAAAGATATTTACAAAAAGAACACAAAGTAAGTAATATTAAATTTTACTACAAAGAAGTTCAAATATTCTGTATGGTAAAAATAAAAACAAAAATATATACACAAGAAAAACAAATGACAAATATTTATAAAAAATATGTCAGAAGATTTAATTTTCCTAAATCCCTTTTAAATCCAATAGTGTAATAGAAAAATGGGCAAAGGGTACAAACGTAATTCTGAAAATTAACACTTACCTTCACTAATATTCAAAGATATACAAATAAATGTAATTTTTTTGCATTAGATGAATACATACTGAAAAGAATAACCAAATCCAGTGTTAGTCTAATCAATGGGTGTGAAAAAATAGTTTTTATGGCTTTACTTTTTTCTAAAGAACTAGCCAGTTATTCCCAAAACCAGTTAATAAATTAATTTCATTCTAGGAAAAGTATAAACCTTGGAGACATTACTGAAGATAGGTTGGTATTAACTATTAATGTATAAAATATATTCAGCTTTGATTCAGCAATCTCACTTCTACAGGGATTTACTTCTAAAGTAAACTAACAGGGATAAATGTGAAAACACACATACCTGAGGATGTTCTGAAGCATTCTAACAATGAAAAACTCTAAGCAACCTAAATGTTAATGTGGAAGAATTTAATAAAATAAATTTTGGTATTTTTATGGCATTTTATACCCTTTATTAAACACCCACTACAAGCAGTCATTTTCAGGTAAGAAAAAAAAGATGAAAAATAGCCAACGCGAGAGCCACCTGGTGTGAATGAATCAAAATGATACCTATTGCCCTGGCTAGGTAGTTTAATTGGTTGGAGCATCATCCCATATACCAAAGGATTGCAGGTTCAACCCCTGGTTGGGGTGCATACAGGAAGCAAATGATAGATATTTCTCACATCAATATTTCTTTTTCTCTCTTTCCCTTTCTTTTACTCTAAAATCAATAAAAACATATTCTCAGGTAAGGATTAAAATTTATTTTTTTTCTTTAGCCCTGGCTGGCGTAGCTCAGTGGATTGAGCGCGGGCTGGGAACCAAAGTGTCCCAGGTTCGATTCCCAGCCAGGATACATGCCTGGGTTGCAGGCCATAACACCCAGCAACTGCACATTGATGTTTCTCCCTATCCCCTCTCCCTCCCTTCCCTCTCTAAAAATAAAATAAATAAAATCTTTTAAAAAAATTTATTTTTTTCTTTATATCTATTTGTCAGATTGATAAAAATATATTTTTTGGTGTGCTGCAGAATTTTAGTAATTAGGTTATGTATTCCATGAAATGAAAAAGGTGAAAATCACTCGCACAGAGTAATGAATACAGTAAAAAATATTGCACTACAATTAGATGTGATAAACATCACTACAATGATGATGGTATTACAATATATAAGTGTATCAAAGCAACACATTGTATACCTTGAATTTACATTTACACCAAATATATTCAATTAAAAAATCAGAAAGAAAAAAAATCATCTATCTTCTAGCAATAGTCAGTTAATTTGTAATTTGTCCACAAAAAGCCAATTCGCTGTTATTCAACCACATAAACAAACATGATTTATATGGTTTTTACCATATAGATAAAGTGAACTATATAGTTATAATGTAATGCCTTAAAAATATTTTATTTTTAGAGAATGCAGAAGGGAGGGAGAAAGGGAGAGAAACACTGATGTGAGAGAGAAACTTCAATCAACTGCCTCTCATACTTGCCCTGACTGGGGACCAAACCTGCAACCAGGCATGTACACTGACTAGAATCAAACCAGCAGCAACCTTTTGCTTTGCAGAATGGCAGCCAAGCCAACCAACTGAGCCACACTGGTCAGGGCACAATGCCTATTTTTTAATAAATAGATTCTTTTAGCTAAGTAATTAGAATACCTAAAAACTGAAATGTCTCTGAAATGAGACATTTGACCGAAGACAGAACTAAGACAGACCTAAGACAGAACCACTGACCTAAGACAGAACTAGCATTAAATAACTACCAAGGTCATTTAGTTGTCATGAATGGAGGTGTTAAAATATGAAGCTTTAAAAACAAAACAAAAGTTATATGTCCCCCAGAGCAAGGGATATAAAGGAAAGAATAAACAAATGGGACTTCACCAAAATAAAAAGCTTCTGCACAGCTAAAGAAAACATCAGCAAATTCAAAGGGAACCAAGCATATGGGAAAATATGCTTTCCGATGATACGTCGGACAAGAGTTTGATCTTCAAAATATACAGAGAACTCACATGACTCCACTGCAGGAAGATAAACCACCTAATTAAAAAAACAGGCTGGGATGGGGGTAAAGGGCAGAAAACTGTACTTGAACAACAACTAAAAAAAAAAATGGGCAAAGGACCTGGACAGACACTTCTCCAAGGAGGACATACAGAGGGCCCAGAGACAATATGAAAGGATGCTCAGCATCACTAGTCATCAGAGGGATGCAAATGAAAACCACAATGAGATACCACTTCACACTGGTCAGAATGGCCATCATAAACAAAGCAACAAACAACAAGTGCTGATGAGGTTGTGGAGAAAAGGGAACCCTAGTGCACTGTTGGTGGGAATGTAGACTGGGGCAGCCACTGTGGAAAACAGTATGGAATTTCCTCAGAAAACTAAAAATGGAACTGCCTTTTGAGCTGACAATTCCACTGCTGGGATTATACCCTAAGAATCCCGAAACACCAATTCCAAAGAACCTATGCACCCCAATGATCATAGCAGCACAATTTACAATAGCCAAGTGCTGGAAACAGCCTAAGTGTCCATCAGTAAATGAATGGATCAAAAAACTATGATACATTTACACAATGGAACACTACACAACATAAAGAAAGGAGGAGCTCCTACCCTTTGCAACAGCATGGATGGAACTGGAGAACATTATGCTAAGTGAAATAAGCCAGGTGGTGAGGGACAAATACCATAGGATCTCACCTGCAAGTGGAACCTAATCAATAAAACACACAAGCAAGCAAAATATAACTAGAGACATTGAAATAAAGAACTGACAGTAACCAGAGGGGAGGTGGGAGGGGGTAATGGGGCGAAAAAGGGTAAGGGTCATCCAGAAACACGTATAAAGGACACACAGACAAAGCCAAAGGTGGGTAGGATTGAGGGTGGGAGGTGGGGATACCTGGGGAAAGGAGGAGGTGTGGGTGGAAAAAAAATAAAAGGAAATCTTGCAATGTCCTTATCACACAACTGTTAATTAGCAACATACAGTCTCTGTTGGATTTGTGGATTAATAAATATGTACACAATGGGGGGGAAAACAAATTGGTGGCACTTTAAAAGTCTTTTCAAAAATAAAATTCTAAAACAATTTTTAAAAAGGAATCTATCAATGGTATGACTATGTAAAAAATCAAAAAATTTAATGGTAATTCATAGTCAAATTCTGAATGTTTAGAAAGAATATTAATTCCCAAATAAAAGCTCTCTTCCAGAAATGTGGGTCCAACATATTTATTGATGACCTATTAAAAGAATTTGTGTAAGAAAAAAAAAAGCAAAACAATGGGGCACAAGCTCTCTCCTAGTCTAAATAGCGCAATGATTCCTAGGAAAAGCACTCAGAATATAACCTGAGTGTATAACCTTCTCATGGAAACAATAAAAGCTAACTTAGCATGACCTCTGATGTTACTTTTAAAACACGGTGGCTGTTCTTTTTACCTGACTCTAAGCCAAGCCTTTTCAAATCCTCTTGGTATGCTTTCAGGGCAGCTGCCTCCATTGCCGCAAACTCCTTTGATGCCTTTTCTTCTTCCTTTGCCTTATCCAGGCTTTTCTGTTTAATCTAAGACATATACAGTAAAAGCTACATAAAAACCTGATATTTACATAGCAAAATTGTCAAAGAAAGAATCAAACTAAATTACCTCACTGATCCGCTTTGCCACATTTTCCTTATGATTCTTTCCTCTTTCATGAAATTCAACACTCTTGAAAATGAAAAGAAAAAATACAAAGGAAAACTACGTAAACATCATAATGTTCACAGTAAAGTAACAGCAAAATTGGGAATGGAACATAAAATTAAAACTAAAATGACTGGTAGAAAACATACAATATAATTTTAGTGCAAATTGGCCCTTTTTATCAAATGATATTACAGAACCGAACTACATTATTTATTATTACACCCACTGACTAGGTCTTCTTTAGTGCTTAAAATAAAGTACAGTGACCATATTAATGGAGAAAAATACAAGGTACACTTGATGACTAATCTAGTGAACACGACTGTAATGAGGACTCAAACGACATGAAGCCAAAAGAGAAGTGGAAAAACATCTTAACTTTAAGAAACACCTCTCAACATAAAATGTCAAAACCTGTAGATGTATAGAATTTATACTGCTCTATTTGCCACATTAGGACAATAAATAATGATCCTTAGAACCATTTTCCACCAAATTGGGAGAAAAGTAGACATTAAAAAATTTATCCTAAAAATAGTAAACAAATGCTTTTATATAATGTGGTAATGGTATAAAATGTAAAACTTTTATGCAGGGCAATTTGGAACTGTCTATCTAAATTAGGTTGCTAAAATAGAGAAGGAAAAAAGCTCCCTAAAAATTAATGTGGAGAGAGTTCCAGTATATACTGTTCAATTAAAATAAAACAAAACAAAAACTATGGTGTAGAACAGTGTATATATCATGCTACCTTTTATGTACGTTGGAATAAGAACCTATTATCTATACAGAATAAAAACCTGTACCTATATCCATATAGAAACAATAGAATGATACACAAGAAAATTAGAAAAAGTAATAACCTTTATAGGGAAAAGTAGTAATCTATGAGGAATGATGGTAACTTGGATGAATGGGGACAAAGGTGGTTGAGTAAATGTTATTACCTATTTAAAACAGCCAGAAATGCTCCCTATGGTTGTATGCAATAAGAATTATTTGGTAAACTTTGTAAAAACAAATTTTGTGAAATCTTACACAATGCATTAGCTGAGCTATTCTAAAGTATCACTGTGAATTTCTCTTTAAAAGTGTGACTTTTTAAGGTAAATGGTTCATCCTTTATTTTTCATATATTAATTTTCCTAAAATTGATTATACCCCACAAAGACTATTATAGGCCCATTCCAAAATAAATTAATTTTGTTTCTAATTAATGGTTAAATTCATGTGTATTAGCAATTCAAGGAGATAAAGAAAGACTATCCCTAGAGGAATTTTATATTCTACCTCACTCAAAATCCATTAAACTTCTTGGGTACCTTTAAATAAGGGCAACTATCAGTGATTTGTGTAGGTTTTAAAATCTTTGGCATTTATTTATTTGTAAGGGCAGTCTAAGTCAAAAAAGATAGTCAAGAACTTTAGCAACTATTCAACAAGACCCAAAACAAAACAAAACCCAAAAGAAAATCATCACCAAACTCTGTAGACAAAATGTCTACCAAACAAATACAACATTGTTACAGACAGGGCTACCATTCTTTTTTTGCACCCAGTTCTACCAAGCAAAAAGGATATGTATATGCAACATATTTCAAAAATACCCTCGTGTGTAAGTACTATGTACCTGCATGAGAAGAGTTAAAAAGCAATAATGCCGCTTTTTATGTCTTAAAAGCTGAAACTAGACTAAAAGATACAGTAATATAACTTGCTTAACAGAGTTGCTACTTTCATATTCCAAGACAGAAGTCATGATGTTCTTTCAAATTTAAGCATTTATAGACATAAAGCTCTGTATTAAATATATTTAATTACCTCTAGCAAAAAAACAAGAAAAACTACAGTGTTTCTTTTTACATATTAAGGGCTTTCCACTTGTACCTGTTACAAACACCATCAGAGCTAGATATTTCACAGACATAGATGAGATTACCCACTTGATGTTCATTTCCTGAATTAGACTGAAGGCCATAGTGAAATAATTGGGCTTAATAAATATATAATCAAATTTAGGCTGATGAAAAGAAAGCAAGCACACAGAGGTTTCCTACAAGGAATGAAAAGATAATAGAAATTCTTTCAATGTTTTGAAAAATCTAAAGCAATGTATATGAAAATGGTTTGTAAACTCAAGTTTGGTTCAAAAAGGAACACTTCACATAAATACATTATCAGAATCTCTAATAGTGGAATTATCATACAGGCCTATTGTCCGCTATCCAGCACTTGCAGTAATCACAAAATTTCTTTGGTTGTGACTTCCAGTAGTCTGCCCTGAAAAAGGGAAAAACAAGTCTAAGCTTATTTATAACTTAAAAAGTTAAAACTTTACATGCTTTACATTTTATTAGACTCTGAAATATAAGTCTCTGCTACCTGACTGAAGCAGTCAAGTGAAATTGTCGCCAGTGGAGAAGACAAGTCTGCACCGGGTTTAAAACTCCCTTAGATAAAACAGCTATAAAAAATTCCCCTCTCTTTTTTTAATGTCATCAGTGTAAAGAAATAACAAACATCTGAGAGAAGGTTGATCTTTTCTGTTCCGTTTTCTGGCATTTTGAGAGGCTGTTGTAATGGAGGCCTGAAGAAACTCATCAAGTTTACCTTAAATCAAATTAGTTCCACCAAAAGAACAAACAAAAGCACAAGATTCCTCTGGTGGGAGACTGTGGGTCCTCAGAGACCATCAGTTAATACAATTTGTTCTTGAGCCTCAGGGCAAGAGAGAGTTCGAAAAGCCAAGGGACCTCTCAGTTGGTAAGACAAGGAAAAAAAAAAATCATTAACCGGGACTGGCCGCGTCTAGTGAACGGAGGAGTCAGTGGTGGCCAGAGCCCAACCCTAAAGTTTCACAATACCCCAAGTTTCAAGCACTGCAGAAACCAAAGGGCTGCTGGCGACCACCGACTGTGTACGTGGAAGGAGCGCTCCGTCGTTTCGAGACGGAGCCATCCAACTTCAACTGTCCACTAATCTCCCTCCCATCCTCTTTTTTCCCAGGGTACTCTATGAGGTAGTATTTCCACCCCGCCCAGAGAACCCAAGCAGCGGGTCCCGGGCCGGTCCCGAGTGAGTTAAGGGCTCACCGTCACGCCTCCCACCAGGGGGCGGGGGCGGCAAGGGGGCTAGGGGTGGAGGGAAAGACCCAGCAGAGAAAGGGCCACTCGGAAAAACAACACATCCTTGTTCAGAGCCTGAGATCCAACTCACATGACTGGACCAGCCGCTCCGCGTGTCGCCCCCGGGTCCGGCTCCAGTTGGTGTTCCCCACGCGGGGCGAGAAGCAGCAGGGCCAGGAGCAAGGCCCACCCAAGCTTCCGAGCTCCAACACCGCCCTCCTACCCCTGGACCAGTGTTCCACGGTTCCCAACTACGGGTGCTCAGACTACTCAATCCGCGTTCAAAAATCTCCTCCTCGTCCCCTCCCCCTACAGGGGAGGTACTCCGGACTCCTGAGAGGTGGGGTCAGTATAAAGCGGTTGAGGTCATTGAGAAGGGGCAAAAGCGCGACGGGACTCAAGCTGAAGGCCCGGGACCTGAAACCTCAAGTGCCCACGTCATCCCGCCTTCTCTCTCTCACCCTAGGAACCTCTACATCCACCCTTCTAGGCTCGCTGGCTTGTGGCCAAGGAGCTCGCGCGCCGCCTTCGCCCCGAACGCAAACAGCTGTTCCCCGAGACGTCGCCGCCCTCAACTTTTGCCAAGTACTCCGCACGCACTTTGCCCAGAGGAGCAACCTGGACCTGTAGGCTGGGTGCTGTTGGTAGAGTTAAAAAAAAAAAAAAAGTGAAACAGCTGGTTTCGGGCCTCGAGTTGCTGGACTTTTCCTCAGAACTTTCCTGAGGCGGCGGAGCGGACGCACTCCCCTTCCTCGACGCCCGCGCGCTGCGTCGGGGCTCGTTCCCCGGCTCTGGAGCGTGAGGGTTGCGGCGGGAGCGGTTCGATTGGCACTGAGGCGGCCACTCTAGTAGCAACGACAGGAGGTGGGGAGGAGGCACCGTGGCAGGGACGCTTGTCAGGTGAGTCAACAAGGCGCTTTCAACAGCACTTCCCATATGGTCTAGCGGTTAGGATTCCTGGTTTTCACCCAGGCGGCCCGGGTTCGACTCCCGGTATGGGAATGTTATAAGCTTTTTATTTTTTTATTTTAAAGGTTTGGGCAACTATCATTTTATTTCTAATGATTGGCTCCCTTCCTACCCCACAACGAGTGACTTTGTGGAAAACGAGCCTTCGTGCACTTCTCACTTGTGCCTTGACTGGGGCTGTGGCTTTGGGAGTCACGAGTACTGTGCCGGGCAGACCGGAGGAGCGTGTGCGCTGTGCTGTGGTGCGCCGCGCCGCCTCTCTGTCCGCCGGGGGCTGGCAGGGCTGGGTAGCCAGGAACAAGTTTCACTTTCCCCGGGCTTTCCTCTCGCCACTCCGGCCCCCAGCCACCCTTTTCCGAGCGCTCGGGAGGTGTTGATTAACTCCAGCCTCGCCTTATCTCTCCCAGCGCGCTCCTCTGGCCCACAGTTTCCTCCGCCTACTCCCTCCAGCAGTCGCTAGAGACGCGGGGGACGTTTGCCCCCTAGCCTCGGTGCCCCGGAGTCCGCGCTCAGCTAGCAACCCTCGATAACTCCTCGTTGGGTGGTAGCGAGAACTCTCACCCACCCCCGACACAAAGCAGCCTTCCAGGGGCCGCTCGCCCCGGGCGGGCGCGACTTCTCCGCTTGGCGGCGGGGCTAGCCTGCTAGCCAGAGTGCCCGCGGGCGCGCTTTCGCATCCGCGCAGCCGCCAGTCACTGTGGCGTAAGCCGCGCGTCCGCCCGCGTCTGCTGCAGCGCGTGAGCCCTGCTAGCGACTACGTCCCAGCTGAAGAAGGGCGCGCTGGCTACAGTTCACAAGTATCTCAGACTTTTTACCTGGGAAGGCCTCAGGGGAGGGGAATCTTTTTTCCCCCTTTTTTCTTTTAAAAACTACAAAACATACACCCATACACACGGGCTGCGGAAAAGAAAAATAACACTACGATAAGATGTGTTGAAAAAAGAAAATTGACTTCAAAGTGTCGGTCTAACGCCTTGAGCACAGATGATAGAAAACCCTGGGGTGGAGGTGGGGCTTCGAAGAGAATATTGGCCGGAGACTGGGAGGGGATGTTACAACAAAGTTTCACTGTATTTTTAAATATAGAAGCCTTGTGTTTATTACGAAGAAGGGGCAGCTGTGTCAGCAGCATGTGAGTTGTAAATGAAACAAAAGCGTTATCTTGAATGCAAGCTGAAGTTAGAAAATGGGGCGAGCTATATAATGTTTAGTCTATTGGGCCTCTGAGAACAAATGAAGGAAAAAGTGGCTCTTGTGCAGGGTTTCTGATCAGTGCCAATATTAAGAACAGAGGCCCCATGTTTTTTGGTTGTTAATATGCGCATTCCCAAACTGTTTTATAGTTTTAGCTGCACGGTGAATTTTGACTTAATCTGTTAACATGAACTTCATGATTGAGGATTAATTATGTTTACACTATAAACCTCCACAACTAAAATTTTTAAATGATCTGTATTAATTCAAATGTTTGAACATGTGATCTATACCAAGTAGCACTAGATGCTTTAGAGAATACAGGATAAATTAGTATATTTTGGTCCTTGTTATTAGTTATATGACCTATGTAGATCTTTCACCTCTGTGATCTGGGATTAAGGCTACAGATTCTTGATAATGCATAACACCCACAAACTTTTTTGAGAAGTTCTTAAATAGGTTATGAGAGTGGAAAAGTTTCATTTAAATAGTGGAGTTATGTAATAAGAAACCATTTACTAAAGAATTATATCCGAATTTGGAAGGAAAGACTGCTCTGCCTTGATTGCTTAATTATTGACCTTGCATTTTATAATAACTTGGTTATCATATGGTACTTTTACCAAATGGTGCTAAAGTGGATGTGATTTTCCACTGAGCACCCACTAGTTGCAAAAAGTTTTACTCTGTGTACTTGAGGGTATGCTGAGAGAAGTGGTTTGGTGACAACGGTTCTGTCCAAAATGCAGCTTCCTGTAGTGCTGTACCAGGCAGCGCTGAGTCAGGCAGCTTCTGATTTGTGGAAGTGCTGCAGGAGCACAGAGATGGGAAATCAGTTCTACTCTGGGTTGAGGACGGGAGAGGAGACATGGAAGGGAGAGTGTTTGCCTGGATCTTGAACTGGTTGGATTTCTCCTGATGGAGAATGTGAATCATAAAGCTGAGGTGGAGGAGCAAGTATGAGGCTGGCAAGTAGTCTGGTTCTGCAGGAACACACAGTGCCTGGAGGGAGAGCCATTGGAGATGAAGCTGGGACTAGGTAACAGGTTCTTTTATCAAAGGTGTGACATTTATGTCACTAGAGTTTTAAGAACTTTTTTTGTCTCTTTGAAAAAACCAAATGTAGCATATGTGAAAAAAGTGCACGTTTAAAATATTCTAACCCTGTACAAACATGTAGAATATTTTGTGAACATAGGTTTTATATTTAGCAATTGCATATTTTTTAATTAGTAGAATAGAGAAAAGCAGTCAATTAGAATTCAATAAAAAATGAAATCTAGGTTTAAATTATGAGAATGATCTGCAACTATGTTCTTAGTGGCTTGTTTTTTTGAAAATGACCTTAATATCCTAAGACAGAGCTGCTAGTTACTATCAGTAAGGCATACATACACCTTAAATTGGTTAAGAGTAGATGATAAATTTGTAAGCATTCATTTATATGTTTGTAATTCATATGTACGACTACAAAAACACCACCAGTACTCATATTTGGGGGTTCTGTCTTAGGCCACAAAATAAAGTGATAGCTAATTAAATGGCATGGATTTACCCAAATAGTCTCCTTAATATTTGCTACTATTAGTTGCAATTAGAAGATATGTAAAAGTTCAGCAAGTGTTTGCATAGGTGAACACCTATTTTTAAAGAATTGTAAGATATGAAAAAAATTAATGGCATTTTAAAAATCCAAAGGTCTTACTACCATGCTCTCTGAGGCCCAAGATTATCTGGCCTCTGCTTACCTCCCCAACTTCATCTCCTACCTTCTCTGCTTCATTATACATAAGCCACACTGGCTTCCTTTTTTGTTCCTTGAACTTGCTAGATTTGTTCTTTTCTCATTTTTATTTCTTGCTGTTTGCACTGCCTGGAATATTTCTCCTCCAGCTCTTCACATCTTAGATCAACATTACCTTTTCAGACAGGTCTTTTTGGACTACCCTAGCTAGGGACTCTCTTTTGATTTGTTACTTCTGTTTAGTTTGCCCTATTTTATTTTCTCCTTTTCATTTTATTAAATTTATTGCAATGACATTGGTAAATAAGATTATATAGGTTTCAAGTGTACATTTCTATGATACATGATCAATATATTGCATTGTGTGCTCACCATCCAAAGTCAGATGATTTTCCATCATCATATATTTGGCCCCTCCTTTTTCTTATTATCTAAAGTCAGTGTGTTTATTTTTTTCCTGTTTACTTGTGTTATTCCAGTGGAATATAAATTCAATGAAGTAAGGATATTGTATAGTGAGATCCTTCTTACTCTATATAAGATTGAAACAACAGAGATATTGGAACTCTCATACATTTCTGGTGAAAATGTAAAATGATGCAGTTACTTTGGAAAAGAGTTTGGCAGTTCTCTCAAAATATTAAACTTTGAATTACCATATAACCCAGCAATTCCACTCTAAGGTATATAACCAAGAAAAATGAAAACATACTTGTATGCCCACACAAAAACTTGTGCATGAATGTTTATAGGAGCATTATTCATAAGAAGAAAGTGGAAACTACCCAAATGCCCATCAACTGATGAATGAATAAATCAAATATGATATATGCATACAATTGAATATTATTTGGCAATAAAATGGAGTGCAGTACTAATACATACCACATCATTGATCAATTTCAAAAATGGTATGCAAAGTGAAAGAAGCTAGGCTGAAAAGACCACATCTTGTATGGTACCATTTATATAAAATATCCAGAATAGGCAAATCTATAGAGAAAGAAGATAGATTGTGGTTACCTAGGATTGGGAGGTGAGGGGGCCTTAATAGGGGGATGGGAAGTGACTGGTAATGTGAGGACAAGGTTTCTTTTTAGGATGATTAAAATGCCTTAAAATTAGATATGATGATGGCTGCACAATTTTGTAAAAACATTTGATTTCTTCTCTTTGGATGAATTTTATGGTATGTAAATTATATCTCAAAGCCGTTTAAAAAGATTGAAGCAATAAAAGGCATATAAAATATTTGTCTCTACATTTTGCATTTATCATTTGGATATCAAATATTTAAAAATAATCATGGAATAATTTAACACTACAACTCTAGCTGTTAGATAGTCCAGGAATGCAGCAAGTGCTCAGTAAATAGCTAACGAAAGAGGTTAAAATACACAGATATTTTAATTATGATACAGTGTGTAGTGGGATAAATGCACAGAGGAGACTAAACCAAGGGGTGGCTATAAGGGTTTGAAGGTCTCCAGAATATCTGGATTTGTGTGAAGGGAATGGGGAAGGATTTCCTCTAGAAGGCAGCATTTGAGATGGGCTTTCAAATCAGGTTAGGCTTTTGCTGATGGAGGTGATATAGCGGGAGGTGAGGCAGGAGCACAGGCACATTTAACAGTTGCCAGCATAGAACATTTTGACTGAACTGAGGAAACGAGTAACATAGGAATGGGAGATAAGGCTGCAAAAATAGATTAGGATCTATAGCCAACAATGTTAGCGTTGGCAGATGTCCTCTGGTGTCTTTCTGTTATCCGCCAACCCCTAGTGTTCTTCCAGTGGCCTATACTTAGGAAACAGAGCTGGAAGTTTCCGGGGGTTTATCCCCTTTCTTCTAACAGTTCGCAGCTCAAGACTGTCCAGTCAGGAGTACAGCTTTGAAGCAGAGACTTTGCCTTGTTCCCCTCAGTATCGTCAGCACTTGGAGCAGTGCTTGGCACTGCGTGAGTATTTAGAAAATATTTGAATGAGTGAAAACCAGGAAGTTACAAGTCTGTTAAAAGTGAAGTTTATTTTACAAATTCCCTTGACTCTTGCAGGACATTTAAATTTTATTTATTAACATTTTATTCTTACCCAAGGATATGCTTAGAAAGAGAGAGATCAATATGAGACAGACAGAATCAATCAGAATCAATTAGGAACCTAACCTGCAACCCAGACATGTTCCCTAACTGGAAATCGAACCCATGACCTTTTGGTTTATGTCCACTTTTCAACTAACTGAGCCACGTGGGCCAGGGCAACTCTTGCAGAGCATTTAGATAGAAGATTTTGTGTTCTGATTATGAATTTTGGAAGGTTCTGATTATGAAGGTCCTTGAATTTTGGGATAAGGAATTTACTTAGGAGAAGGGACTTCAGGTAATATGATAAGTGTTTAAATGAAGTTAATTTGGTAGTAGTGTGAAGGATGTACTGGACAATGGAAGGATTGTGTTTGTGGTGTCTACTCCTACCTTCCTATTCCTATTCTTGCTCCCACTCTCCCTAGGTTAGACCTTGACTATGGTCAGGGTCTCCTGTAGTACAGGAATAATCCAACAACTCACCTTGCTTCTAATCTCTTCCCTAAATAAGACAGTTGCAGCAAAACAGAAAGGATCAAAGGAGGTACACTTAAGGAAAAATTTAAGATATACAGAAGTAAACACTCCTAAAATAAATTAGGAAGTTACGAAGCATACAAATTTTTTTTTCTTGGAGGACAGGCAATTTTCGTATCTAGGATTGGTCAGACATTAAATTTTTATTGCCCTCCTGTGTGTCTGTATGTGGCTTTTCAAACACTGAAATTTGTATATTGAATCCAGAGACAAAGTTAAGACTGTGTGAGACTGCCACCCTGTGGACAATATAACTTAGAACTAAATCTTCATTCACTTGAAATTCACTTTATTGAAATTGTCTATGTTCTTCAACATTGGTATATGTAGTTATGCTGATTAAATAAAAAGTTGAAATTTGTTTTCTGAGGCTTTTAAATGTAATTTAAAATAAATCAATAGCTTAAAAAGTTACAAAGAAATTCAGGAATGCTTTTTGGGTGGCATGCTTCTGTTCTCCAATAATTTCATATCAAAGAGTTTGTTTTTCAAAACATTGTGACATGTAGGCCTATTGTAAATGGTCTTTTTTTCTTATATTGTACTATTTTTATCCTATTTTGTAATACATATGGTATTGTCCTTGAGAGTTATATTTTTTGAAAAATATGTGAAAATTGCCTCTACTTTTTTTGATCTAAGTGAAAATGGTCTTCACTTCCTATTTTTGTGAAGTTAGATTTTATTGTTAGGAATTCTCCATGCTTTGATGAGTGTCCTTAATTGTAATTATGGAGTTGTAAACAATTTGGATTTCATTATATGTTATTTTGTTAGAAGGCAGTCTGCTCACAAATTAATCTGGTAAACTAGCTTGAATCAAAATGAAATGGTTATTGTGAAAGACTTATTTGCTGTCTGCAACTCAGGAAATATTTCCATCTTGAACTCTACAAAACTTTTCCAGTAGATGAGCTGTGTTTACAGCCTGATGTTGTAAGTGGCTCGCACACTAGTATTCCCTGAGGTGTCAGGAGGGGTGGGGTTTTAGCTTTTGAAATTTGTGTTACCAGTTAGGCAGAAATGGGCTGCAGCAGCATTCTGAGGTCAGAAATTGTACATTTCTGATTGTGATATCTGGGCTGAGGACGAGAATGGATGAGTATCCACTGAAGCCCTAGCCCTTTTAAGTTATCTGATATTTTACCTTGGGGATCTTACATTTTGGTAATGGAGAGATCTTTAAAAAAATATAATGTTAATGATTTTTAAATATTTCTGAGTTTTTCTCAAAAATACAGCATGACAACATGGTAATACATTTTAAATGCTTGATTTTATTTCCCCTTTTCAAAGTAAGTGTATGGGATTGTGGGTGACTTTTAAATTACTTTTTGCTACATTTATATCTTACATTCTACAGTTGATGTATACTGTGTAATTTTAAGCAAAGTAGACTATGAATTTTTAAGATGCAAATGTTTATCTAGGCCCATAAGTTTTGCCATATAAAAAAATTATGATACTTAGGTATGTTTAAGGAAAGTAACTTTCAAAATTACTTAATAGTTTGTTTGCTTCTTTTCTAAATATTGGAACTACCAGATAGTCAAGTTAGAGATATATTTGTTTCCTAACTTCTTTAATGGTTTCATTATCATGTTTTTAAAACTGTAAATGACATTGAATTTTTAAAGAAATTTTTAGTTTAATATTCAGCCTATAGGTAAGAAACTTTGTTATCACATAGTATCTGCCTTTTATGCTAGAATGATGATTTATTAAATCTATAATGGTAGTTATTGTTCCCTTTTACTTTTTGTACTTGGGTTTGTTTTCAAAAATGTAAATATAAAACTGTTTGTTTTTTGAAAAGTAATTCCAGCATATATGACTTATTTTGGTAAGGCAGTAACAACTGTTCCATAAAGTTTTGTATGTGTGTTGAGTGCATGTGCAAACATTTTAATAGTTTTTAAAAAATTTTTAAACGCAAATTACTACTATTAAATAAATACCTTTTATTTAAAACTTTTTTCCCTTTATTTTAGATCTCTTGGAGGGTATTTAGCTAAAGACTTCTAGATGCAGAGTCCTTTTAGATTGTCTTTAAGTCTTTATTTGTAGTTTAATCTTTTAGTGGAGTTAAAGTTTCTTTCGGATTCAAAATACCATTCCCAGGATACATTTTTGATTTAGGATGTGTTGATACCTCACTTTGTGTGAAACTTTTCCTCTGTGTTAAGGTTTAACTAATTCAAGCTTTTAAGATTATAATGGGATTAGTTTTACCCCAGTTTTCCTAACATCAGTGTTTATCACTGATACCTCCTTATGCCAAGAGACACAGATGACCCTGTCGATTGGGAATGATGGGGCCCTGCCACTTATTGATCCACAGAATAGAGCAGGCACTGACGCAGTTGCAGGAGCTTAAGTAGAAAGGAAGACTATGATGGGAAGGCGTGGAACACAGGCAAAGTCCCAGCTCACAGGTGGGGTAGGGCTGAGGGGAAATACTCAGATTGGAGACAGAGCATAGGCTTAAGTAATTCAAAACTCTGAGTAGGCAGTTGGCATCAGGGAATTTCAGATTTGGGGGGAATGCCTATCCTTTATTTGTCACCCTCCTTTTTTTTTGTCCATTTCACACCAATCACAATTTCATTGTTCCTTAAAATCCTGCTTTGAAAGACCCTTCTTTTTCCATTTTCAGTACCTTCTCAGATGTTTGTTAGTTTATGGAAGATATTTTAAGAGGGCTTTTTACCACATGTTTGTAGAAAAGGAGAGCACATAAAATTTGTATAAAATCAAATCTGTCAACTCACACTTATTAGTATGACTACT
This sequence comes from Phyllostomus discolor, assembly GCF_004126475.2. Lineage (NCBI taxonomy): Eukaryota > Metazoa > Chordata > Mammalia > Chiroptera > Phyllostomidae > Phyllostomus > Phyllostomus discolor. The sequence continues at coordinate 42,061,467 of NC_040913.2, read as the reverse complement.
ATTAAAAAACACAACGTAACAAGTATTGGCGGGGATGTAGAGAATTTGGGGGCCTTTGTGTACTGTTCATGGAAATGTAAATGTGCAGCTCCTAGGGAAAACAGTATGGTAAGTTCCTCAAACAATTAGAGATAGAATTATCATATGATCCAGCAGTTTCATGGCTATATAACTACGAAACCAATTCAGAATGATCCTGTCCTGTTCGATGACCAGGATATGACTAGAACTTGAACACCAGAACCTTTTCAGAAGCTAAGGGTCCATTGACCTGGAAGATTGGGTGTTGACACCCCTTTACCATAAATGGCCAAGTTCCCAGGACCTCAAGTTAAAACTTGTCCCACCAGCCCTTCCACATACCTGTTCCCCCTAGCCCCTTAAAAATTCCAGGCCTGGTCCAGTGAGCAAGATGAATTTGCAGCATCAGCAGGTCTCCTATCTTGGTTGGTGTCTTCTCAATAAACTTTTCCTTACTCCAAACTCAGACATTTTGAGTTTTGGCCTTTTGAAGGATTGGGCACAGGGATTTTGGTTCTGTCTCAAAGAGTTATTTGTATACTAATGTTTGTAGGAGTATTATTCACACTAGCCAAACGGTAGGAAGTAACTAGAATGTCCATCAATGGATAGATGGGTAAACAAAATATGTGTACTTACAGTGGAATATTTTTTAGCCTTTAAAAGGGAGGAAATTCTGACACATGTTGAGGATATTATACTAAGTGAAATAAGCCAGTCACAAAATGACAAGTACTGCATGATTCCACTTATTTGTGGTACCTAGAGCAGCCAGAATCATACAGACAGAAATAGAATGGTGATTGCCAGGAGTTGGAGGGAGGGGGAATGAGGAGTTGCTTAATGAGTACAGAGTTTCAATTTTGCAAGATGGAGAGTTCTGGAAACTAGTTGCACATGAATGTACTGATTGCCACTGAACTATAAGCTTAGAAATGGTTAAAATGGTAAATTTTATGTTATGTACCACAATTCAAAATTTTAAAAGGCATATATGAATTTATATTGGATGTGTAAGTTGTAAAAATGTAAAAAACATCTATAATGAGATTGAAGCTACCAATTTGGTCAATACTGGTATTAGGTTCTAGAGATAGACAAATGAAAAAAGCAGACAAGATCCTTTTGAAGCTTAGGTTTGGTAGGGGAGACAGACTTCCACTGAACAGATAAGTGTGCTGGAGGGTTATATCCTAACAGTAAGGTGGAAAAAAGGCTGTATTTAAAAGTCTTCCTTAAGGAATGATGTTTAAATAGAGACCTGAAGGATGAATAAGCATTGGTGGGGAAAAAGAGGGTATTGGGAATGAAGGGGAGGTTGAAGGAGTAGCACTTTGCAAATGCTTTGAAGTAGGAAAGAAAGTGTAGGTATACTTTGGGATATGAAAGAAGGCCCCGAAGGCTGTACTGAAGTGAAATGTGATGGGGGAGATGAGGATTGAAAGTGTCATCATACAAAGTATTATAGGACATGTTAAGGATTTTGAATTTTATCTTAAGCAGAGTGGGTAGACATTGATGGGTTTTAAGCTAGGGAGTATGGAAGTGGAATGGAGTTAAATTAAGGAGAAAAATTATGTGTCTTTTTGTACAGTGTGGCCTTTAACTGTAAATTACCTACTTAATCTAGTGCTTAAATGTCAGAGGGAAAAATGGTTTGATTTAATTTATTCAGATGATATATTGGTTGCCAATGTGGCCTGTAATTGTGGTAAAATGTACTTGAAAGGTGAATTTTAGGGAATTGTCCAGGGCAGGGGTGTCAAACTCATTTTCACTGGGGGCCACATCAGCCTCATGGTTTTCTTCAAAGGGCCAAATATAATTTTAGGACTGTATAAATGTAACTACTCTTTAACAGTTAAGTGAGAGCTCATTGCCGCTGCCAGGCAGAAACAAGGTGCTGGGCCGGAAAAAACAAGGTGAAGGGCTGGATTCGGCCTGTGGGCCTTGTGTTTGCCACCTGTGGTCTAGGGTAATCGAGAAGAGGTGATTTTCACCTTTATACTCTTTACTTAATAGTTGAAAACCCAAAAATGGATGAGTTTGCCCAGGGCGAGTAAGGAGTGAAAAGAGGGCTTTCAACTGAACCTTTGGGACCTCCAGTGTTCACTGATGAGTTAGAAGAGGTGGGGTGGAGAAGACTGAAGAGAAGTGGTCCAGAATTGGAGGAAAACCAGGAAAGGGTAATTATTAGGTTTAACAAAATAAGTTCTGAAAGTGTTAATTGGGTTTAGCCCTATGTAGTTATTGGCTTTAGTTAGATTTAGTGGCATAATAGGGTAAGTTAGATTAGGTTAATAATAGATTAAGTTAGCTGAGAATGAGTCAAAGAATTAGTGGGAAATGAAGAAGTGGGGTATAGACAAATCTATGAAGAAGACTGGCTCTGAAGGGAGAGTAAGAATGGTAAATGGAGTTGGGAGTATATGTGACAGTTGGGGTGTCAAATCATGGAGGATTTTTTTTTTTGGTAAGGAAAAGCTTGAATATAAAAAATACCTTCTTAGATCTATGAAATATTTGAAAAATATGTTGCAGATCTTGCTCATTTCCTAAATAGGATCTATTAAATACAAATATGACCTTCCCACTGACTTAATCTAGATATGGTGTTCAGGGACTGTATAGTCAGTTGCAATCAGTCCTGTTGAGGTATGGAGGTCTGTTTTTCACTATACAGTACTAAACTTCTGGTCACCTGTGCAGTAAAAACCAGACATTCCTGGGTCCACTTGGCCTGTGAAATGTGACTCTTAGGTGCATGACTTAGGAGTGTGTGTGTGCATGCATGTGTTTACTGAGTGTCTTTAGATGATCATCATGCATCTTTTATGTGGACTGACTTTAGAGAATTGTTGCCCCAAGAATGCTTTACTTTGAAGTTTCCTGAATGCCTTTTAATAACTTTCTCATGATGTATGTCAAGCATTTAGCAAGGAAAGATTTAAAAAATTTTGCCTTTCTATGACTGAAATAGTGGTAAAGGTTCTTTTTGGGGTTTTTTTTTTGTTTGTTTGTTTGTCTTAGGATGAAACTAGCTTTATTCTTTTCCTTGACTGTAATTGTGATGCATCTTCTCTAGTAACTCTTCATACTTTTTCCCTCCTCCCTGAACTCCAAGAGCTATGGTGCTTCCTCCTTTCCCATTGCCTTTGCTTCTCTGCTAACAACTTCTTTACATGACTGACTCCTTATCATTCAGCTTTCAAAATAGCTGTCACATTTTCAGAGAGGCCCTCTGTATCGAAAGTAGGTTTTCCTGGTCACCCTTTATGTTACTTTCCTTGGTCACCCTGCCTCACTTGTGGGCAGGAGCTATGCCTGGATTGTTTACCTGGGTCTACAGGTAAACTGACTGTTATCCTGAGTCTATAGAATAGTGCCAGGCATATAAACTACTTAAGTATCAAACAACAAAGAGCTAATACAAATTATAAATCTTACTAACCAGCAGAAGTATGTTAACTCTTCTTAATTGATCATTACCTAAGACATTGAAATATAGACCATATGCATATAAAAATAGATTGTGTAGTGACATTTGCTGTTCTGTAATTTGCATGTTTTACCTAAATATATTCTGAAAAGTTCCATATCTGTACAGTTTTATGTAGGTATTCATTGTAAACTGAGTAATATGGCATGTTTCATGTAGTGAGATATGAGTTCTGTAACATCTGCTCTGTGTAAGTTTGTTTCCAATATTTTAGTATTTTGAATAATATTGCTGGATTTTTATCTCTGACTTTGTATATGTGTTTATTTTATTAGAATAAATTCTTAGGACTGAAACTTTGGGTGAAAAGATAACATATAGTAAGGTCTTTAGGTTGTGAAATTGCTTTCTGGAATAATATTCTTTTACCTTCTTGGAAAGTATGAGACCATTTATTATCACTGTAGCCTCTCTAATCATTTTATTGTGTGCTCTCAATCAAGTGAAAAAATAGTATTATTTTTCCGCTCTCAGGTTGTGAAAATTAGCATCTTTTTGAATATCTTTTGTGTAGGCCCAGTGCCCAATCTTCTGATAGAGTGATTCAATTAATAATAGTTGGGTTTTTTTTTTTTTTAAGTCTATTACAAGAGACAAAGAAGGACCCAGCAATTTCACTTCTGGGTATAAATCCAAAGAAAGCCAAAACCATAATTCGAAAGGATATGTGCATCCTTATGTTCATTGCAGCATTATTTACAATAGCCAAGATATGGAAGCAACCCACATACCTATCAATAGAACAGTGTATAAAAAAGTTGTGGCACATATATACAGTGTAATATTACTTGACCATAAAAAGAATGAAATTTTATGTTTTGTGATAGCATGGATAGACCTAGAGGGTATTATGCTAAGTGAAATAAGTCAGACAAAGACAAGTACCATATAATTTCACTTCTCTGTGGAATCTAAAGAACAGCGTAAATCAACAAACAAAACAGAAGCAGAATCACAGACTGATGGTTGCCAGAGGGATGGGGGATTGAGAGGCTGGGTGATAAAGGGGAAGGGATTAAGAAGTACAGATTAGTAGTAACAAAATAGTCATGCAGATGTAAAGTGCAGCATAGGGAATATAGTCAATAATATTGTAATAACTTTGTGTGGTACCAGGTGGTTACTTGAAATATTGGGTGGATCACTTTATAAAGTATGTGATTATCTAACCACCATGCTATAGATCTGAAACTAATACAAAATGATATTAAATGTAAACTAATAGGAAAATAAAATTTAAAAACTTTATTCTCCCATATTTTATTATGAAAAATTTTAAACATATAGCAAAATTAAAATTTGATAATGAACATTCATATACCATGTAAATTTTGCTGTTAATATTTTATATTTGTTTTATTACATATTTATCCTTTTTCTAAAGTAAATTGCAGTAATTAGTACATTTTCATCTGATTATGTTAGCATCCTTATCATAGATTATAGTTTTAATATTTAATTTTTTTTTAATCCTCACCCGAGGAAGATATGCTTATTGATTTTAGAGAGTGGTAAAGGGAGGAGAGAGAGAGGGAGAGCAACATCCATTAGTTGCCTTTCGCACACGTCCTGACAGAGGGGCTGAATCCACAACCTAGGCATGTGACCTGACTAGGAACCAAACCTGCGACCTTTTGGTTTATGGGATGATGCTCCAACCAACTGAACCATACTGGCCAGGGCTAGTTGTATTTTTTTTAAAGTAAAATTTATATAAATTAAGTGCATGAATTTTTTTTTACCATAAACATTTTATTTCAACTTAAAACGGAATTGGATCTTCATTGGCCAGTCTTTGATGAAGAGGCCAAGGCTGTTTTCTTTGAGTATAAGCCACTGTTGCAGCTGCATATTGTATTGTCTTTCTACATGCCCACAATATACTGCCTAAGATTTCTAGTATTGTTTTTTTAAGTGGAGCCAGAACTTTATTTTTGGTAAAGCATTCGTTGAGTTTCAACAATTGTATTTGCATCTGTCAGTGTTTAATGAACAAGTCATAATTTTTGAACAACTATATATATATCACCGATATTATTTTTAATGATTCTGTTGGGTGATTCTTTAGATCAGAGCTGACTCAGCTGGTGCTAGACACATAATCCAAGGTGGCTTTACTCACATGGCTGGGACCTCTTTGTGTGGCTTTCATAATCTGGTGGTGCCAGAAGGGATCCCAGCAGCAAAACAGGGTAAGCCTCTGTGTCCTATTCTTTTCAAGCCTCTACTTATGGTTTGTTTATTATTTCATTGACCAAAGCAAGTCATTTGGCCAATTCCATATTTAGGGAATGGAGAAGTAGACTTGGCATCTTGGGAGAAGAGGCAAAGTCATATTTCATATGGAGAAGTACAAACAAGTTAGTACCTATTACTGCAGCATTTTACCACAGGAAGTAAAGGTGTCAGTTAACTGGATATCTAACAGATGTTTTTCAGTCAGTGCGAACAGACTATGCAAAGACCTAGGGGGAAAGAATGCTTGATGTGTTCATGGGATAGCAAGGTAAGAAAGGTCAGTGTGACTAGAAGGGAGGTAGCAAGTAGGTAGTAGTAAGAGGTACAATTACAGAGGTTGGTAAGATCTTGCAATTTTTGTAAGAAGTTAATGAATTTTATTTTTGTGTGAAACAAGGAGTTATAGGAGGGCTTTATTTGTTTATTTATTTATTTATTTAATTATTGCTATTTTTTCATCTTGTTTGAGACTCTCTGAACTTTCTGGACATGTGTGTCTATTTCCTTCACCAGGTTAGGGAAATTTTTGGTCATTATTTTTTTTTTCACATAGGTTTTTGATTCCTTTTTTTTAGTAATTTTTATTGATTATGCTATTACAGTTTTTCCAATTTTTCCCCTTATCTCACCTCTACCCTTCCCCCCAAATCCTCCAGCATCACCACCCCTTAGTTCATGTCCATGGGTTGTACATATGAGTTCTTTGAGTCCTCTGTTTCCTATACCATTTTTCTCTCTCCCCATCTATTTTATGCCTACTAATTATGCTTTTTCTTCCCTGTACCTTTTCCCCCCATTCCTCCCTTCTCCCTCCCCATGTGATGTCCACTTCTCTAATTCTGTTCCTGTTCTGGTTGTTTGCTTAGTTTTTGTTTTTGTTTTTGTTGTTTTTCTTTTCTTTTAGGTTCATTTGTTGATAGTTGTGAGTTTGTTGTCAATTTACTGTTCATAGTTTTGATCTTCTTTTTCTTAGATAAGCCCCTTTAACATTTCATATAATAATGCCTGGGTGATGATGAACTCTTTTAAATTGACCTTATTTGGGAAGCACTTTATCTGCCCTTCCATTCTAAATGATAGCTTTGCTAGATAAGAGTAATCTTGGATGTAGGTCCTTGCCTTTCAAGACTTGGAATACTTCTTTCTAGCCCTTTCTTGCCTGCAAGGTTTCTTTTGAGAAATCTGCTGATAGTCTAATGGGAACACCTTTGTAGGTAACGGTCTCCTTTTCTCTGGCTTCTTTTAGGATTCTTTCCTTAACTTTAATCTTTGGTAACTTAATGATATGCTTTTGTGTGTCCTCTTTGGGTCCAACTTCTTTGGGACTCTCTGGGCTTCCTGGACTTCCTGAAAGTCTTATTTCCTTTGCCAGATTGGGGAAGTTCTCCTTCATTATTTGTTCAAATAAGTTTTCAATTTCTTGCTATTGTTCTTCTCCTTTTGGCACCCCTATAATTCTAATATTGGAACATTTCAGGTTGTCCCAGAGGCCCGTAAGAGTCCCTTCACTTTTTCAAATTCTTGTTTGTTCATTTTCTTCTGGATGGATGTTAATTTTTTCTTTTTGTTCCAAATTGTTGCTTTGTTGCTTCCTGTCACTGTTGGTTCCCTGAACATTCTGCTTTATTTCACTTTGGGTATCCTTTATTTGTTTTTTCATTTTTTGACCAAGCTCAATCATCTCTGTGAGCATTTTGATTATCAGGGCTTTAAGTTCTCCTTCAAATAGGTTGGCGATCTCCTCATTGCTTAGTTCTGAGGTTATACTCTGTTGTTTCATTTGGGCCATATTTCTTCGTCCTGGTGCAGCTGATAGGTTGTAAGGAGCAGGGCCTTAGGTATTCACCTGGGCAGGGCAACTCTCTTTGTGTACTGCGGTGCTGCCTATGGGGGAGGGGACAGAGAGGGAACAGTGCAGCTCCTCTGCTTGTACCTAGCTCACTTTCTGTCGGGACCCTTGTGTGAGACTGGGAGTATCTCCCACTGCAACAACCCCAGCTGTAGTCCACAGCCACCTCTGAGTCCCCTTAAGTCAACCCCTCCCTTGCAGCTCCCCCGGCAGCCAGCCCCGATCCCAAGGCTGCCCTGTGCTGCAGATTTTCTGAGTTGGCCCGCACAGTCCGAGTTTACTGGTCTGGTTGTTCTGGTTGACTTTTTTTCATTAATTCCTTGGTGATCGGAGTTCCATGCAATTTGATTTTGTGGTGCTTTGGTTATTTATTGATTTTTGATTGGTTGTTATCCTCTTTTTGGTTGTGTGAGGAAGCAAAGGGTTTCTACCTGTGCCTCCATCTTTGTTTTTAATTGGAAGGCTTTATTTTTTAATTTTTATTATATTTTATTGATTATGCTATTACATTTGTCCTATTTTTCCCGCTTTCCCCCCTCCACTCCCTCAGGCAATCCCCACAACATTATGACAGTGGGCTGTGTGTAGGTTCTTTGATTACTACATTTCCTATACTGTACTTTACATCCCCATGGCTAATCTGTAACTACCAATTTGTACTTCTTAATTCCCTAACCTCTTCATCCATTTCCCCAAAGCTCCCTTCTATCTGGCGACCATCAAAGTGCTCTCCATATCCATGATTCTTTCCCTGTTATACTTGTTTTCTTAGTTTTTTTTTTATTCATTTGTTGATAGATGTGTATTCATTACTATTTTATTGTTCACAGTTTTATCTTCATTTACTTAAATGAAGATAAGCCCCTTTAACATTTCATATAATAAAGGTTTGGTGATAGTGAATTCCTTTAGCTTTTTTTCTTGTCTGAGGAGCTCATTAATTGCCCTTTGATTCTAAATGGTACCTTTGCTGAGTAGAGCAATCTTGGCTGTAGGTCCTGGCTTTTCATGACTTTGAATATTTCTTGCAAATCCCTTCTAACCTGTGAAGTTTCTTTTGAGAAATCAGCTCACAGTCTTATGGCAACTCCCCTGTAGATAACTAACTGCTTTTCACTTGCTACTTTTAAGATTCTCTCTTTATCTTTAACCTTTGGCATTTTAATTGTGATGTGTCTTGGAGTGAGCTTCTTTGCAACCGTCTTCTTTGGGACTCTCTGTGCATGTCTGTTTTCTTCACCAAATTAAGGAACTTTTCTTTTATTACTTTTTCAAATAGATTTCTAATTTCTTGTTCTTTCCCTGCTCCTTCTGGCACCCCTATCATGCAAATGAATGCTTGAAGTTGTCCCAGAGGCTGCTTATACTATCCTTGTTTTGGGGATTCCTTTTCCTTCTCGTTCTTCTGATTGGTTGTTTTTTTCTTTCTTATGTCCCAAATCATTGATTCGATTCTCAACTTCTTCCACTATATTGTTTCCCTGTAAATTGTTCTTTATTTAAACAATTAGTGAATTCTTAGTTTCTGACTAGATCTTTTTTATGCTCTTGAGGTCCTCACTAAGTTCCTCAAGCATACTTATAACCAGTGTCTTCAATCCTGCATCTGAGCGATTGCTTATTGCCATGTTGTTTACTTCTTTTTCTGGAATTCTGATCTTTCATTTGAACCATGTTTCTTTGTCTCTTTGTTTTGGCAGCCTCCCTGTGTTTCTGTGTGTTAGATAGAGCTGCTATGACCCCCTGTCTTGGTAGTGTGATCTAATGTAGTAGGTGTCCTGGAGGGTCCAATGGCACAGCTTTCCCTATCACCCAAGCTGGGTACTCAAGGTGCACCCTTTGTGTGGGCTGAGTATATCCTCCTCTTGTAGTAGAGCCTTGGTTGCTATTGTCAGGTCGATATGGGGATTTACCTAGGCTAGTCAGCTGTAAGGACTGACTGTGACCACTGACAACCAACTTTTGCCCATCATGGTGGATCAGCTGTTCAGGGGCAGGGTGGTGGTGCTCTGACCTGGTCTGTAGCTGTCCACTGGGTGCACAGGCTCTGGGGTTTCCCCTGTGGTGCAGCCCAAGGTTAGCTCCCACCTGTGTTCTACCTGGGGTCACCCTGCATGAGCTATAAAGCAATCTGCTGATGGGTGCTACTTGTGCTGGGTTTGGAGGTTCCCAGATGACACCAAGCTGTGAATCTAGGATGGTTGCTGCTAGTGATGGGCCTGTGGCCACTTAGCAAGAGGTATGGGGGCTGGGGTCTCACTGAAGCTGGCTGTTGCTTGTTTGAAGAGATTTAGGAAGTTGTGAAGCATGAGCCAAGATCAGCCATTTGTATGTAAAGGCCACTGTTAACACTTTGGATAGGCCTGTAAATTGGGTGGGAGCATTAGGGGGTTTGCAGGGTGGGGGAAAATATAGTTAGCCATGTTGATGGAGTCTCCAGTATGCTACCCAGATACCTGCCTCCTGGCTCTGTGGTTTTGTAGGGTCAGGGTTCAGAAAAGGGACAATTGTCTCTGCCTGCCTTTGTGTCTGGGAGAAAGCTGTCCTCCAGCTTTCACCTTGATGCCAGATACTTCAGTTCCTCCTCATATGCCACTGCTGCCTTTCAAGCTGCTACCCCCATGCTGGAGCTCAGACGAAGTGAGTTGGAGTAATTCTGTGTGGGTTCTTTTAGAGGAACTGATTGGGATTCCAGCAGTTTCTTCCACCAACTCAATTCCTGATGGTTTTTGCACCCCCAAATTAGGGAGCCTTATCTTCTTGGCACTGGAACACTGGGCTGGGGGGTGGCAGGGGTGGGGAGGCTGGTGTTGGGCTGGGAGTCCTTGCTCCCAAGATATCCCTCTCAAATTTTTATCTACCACATGTGAATATAGAACCAGCCTGTTCCACATCCCCTCCCCTCCTACCACTCTGGATGGATGTGGTTTCTTTAATTCCATAGTTATTAGATTTCCATTCAGAATGATTTCTGATGGTTCTGAGTGATGGCTGTTGTATAGTTTAGTTGTAATTTTGATGTTATAGGAGGGTTTTAAAGTAGGAAGGTGATAGGACCTGACTTATCTACTTAAATAGATTACTTTTGACTGCGGCTTTGAAACTAGATTGTAGAAAGAGAAGAGTAGAAGCAGAAAGGCTACTTAGATGACTGTAGTGATATAGGTGAGAGATAACACTGGCTTGGAGCATGATATAACATTGAAGTTGAGTGGTTATAGGGTTCTGTTTATGTTTTCAAGATTGAACCAACATGAGGTAGACATCCGGCCAAGATGGTGGCATAAGCAGACACACTGTACCTCCTTGCACAACCAAAATTAAGTATAACAAAAATTTAGACACAAAAAATTCCTGATCTGACAGAAAATTGAACTGTATGGAAGTCCAACAACCATTCCTCCAGACCGGTAAGAGGGGCAGAGTCAGCGACCTGTGGTGAGTGGTCTCGACAGGAAAAAGCAGTGGTTGATGGTCTCAGGTGCACAGGTGGCAGCTGGCAGACCCTGGATGTGGGGTGGCAACGGGCAGACCCAGTGAGGTGCACAAGGCTGCTGGCTGACCATGGACACACATTCTAGTGCAGATAAACCAAGTGAAAACAGGGAGCAAGACAGACCACGCAACCCAGGGCCCCAGTGCCAGGAAATAACACCTAAATGCACCAATTGAAAACACTTGTGGGGGTTGAGGTGCTGGGAGAGACTCCCAGCCTCACAGGAGAGTTCATTGGAGAGACCCACAGGGTCCTAGAATGTATACAAGCCCACCTACCCGGGAACCAGCACCAGAAGGGTCAGTTTGCTTGTGGGAAGTGACAGAAGGGACTGAAATATGAGAGTGGAGCAAACACCATTTTTCCCTCTTGTACCCCACCCCCACATATAGTGTCACAACCCAGCAACTGGGTTGCCCTGCCCTGGTGAACACCTAAGGCTCTGCCCCTCACTACATACCAGGTGTGACCAGACCCCCCCCCCAACAAAAAAAAATGGCTCAAACGGAAGAACAGGTCAAAGCCTCACAGCCAATACATCTAAGTGACCAAGAGATAGCCAACTTATCAGATGCATAGTCCAAAGCACTGGTGATCAGGATGCTCACAGAATTGATAAATTTTGGTTGCAAATTAGATGAAAAAATGGAGGCTACACTAGGTGAAATGAAGGAAAATGCACAGGGAACCAATAGTGATGGGAAAAAAAACTGGGACTCAAATCAATGGAGTGGACCAGAAGGAAGAAAGAAACAACCAAACAGAAAAGAATGAAGAAACACAAGTTCAAAAATATGAGGAGAGGCTTAGGAACCTCCAGGACATCTTTAAATGTTCCAACATCCCAATTATAGGGGTACCAGAAAGAGAAGAGGAAGAGCAACAAGTGGAAAACTTATTTGAACAAATAATAAAGGAGAACGTCCCCATTCTGGCAAAAGAAATAGACTTCCAGGAAATCCAAGAAGCTCAGAGAGTCCCAAAGAAGTTGGACCCAAGGAAGAACACACCAAGGCACATCATAATTACATTACCCAAGATTAAAATGAAGGAGAGAATTCTAGAAGCAGTAAGAGATAAGGGGACAGTCACCTACAAAGGAGTTCCCATCAGACTGTCAGCTGATTTCTCAAAAGCGACCTTACAGGCAAGAAAGGGCTGGAGAGAAGTATTCAAAGTCATGAAAGGCAAGAACCTACATCCAAGATTGCTCTATCCAGCAAAGTGTTCATTTAGAATGGAAGGGCAGATAAAGTGCTTCTCAGATAAGGTGAAGTTCAAGGAGTTCATCATCACCAAGCCCTTATTATATGAAATGTTAAAGGGACTTAGCTAAGAAAAAGAAGATAAAAAAATATGAACACTAAAATGACAACAAACTCACAACTATCAACAACTGAACCAAAACCAAACAAACAAACGTAGTGAACAGCTAGAATAGGAACAAAATCACAGAAATGGAGATCACATGGAGGGTTATCAGTGGGGAGGGAGCAGGGGGAGAATGGGGGAAAATGGTACAGGGAATAAGCATAAGTAATAGGTACAAAATAGACAGGGGGAGGTTAAGAACAGTATGGGAAATGGAGAAGCCAAACAATTTACATGTGCAACCCATGGACATGAACTAAGAAGGAGGGATCCTGAAGGGGAAGGGGCAGTATAGGGCAGAGGTGAATAAAGGGGAGAAAAAAATGCAACAACTGTAATAGCATAATCAATAAAATATACTTTAAAAAATTAAAATGAATCAACCATTGAATGCATAAGTAGAACAGATTGATGTATGAATGTGTAAACATGTAATTCATACATCTGTTAGATCATTTACAAAATATTGTGGGAGCACAAAGGAGAAACCAGTTCTTCTTTTAATAATGGAGGACAGAAAGACTTTGCAGGAGATTCACTGGGTGGGGAAGACCAGCAAATCTGGAATGAGAAAGTGTGACATGCCCTGAACTAACAGGAAGTTCAACAAAGCTGGATTGTATGTATGGTCTGTGGTGGGAGGTGGTATGACCCACAAGGCTTTAGTTAGTTAGACCAAAATCAAGGTACAAAAGTATATTCTATTAGAATTTATTCTGTGAGGGCTGGTATGCTATTGAACGGTTTTAAAAAAAAAGAATAGTAAGAGGTAGAAAATGTATGAAATATCTTTAAAGAAAGGCATCATTCTTTAATTGAGAAATCAAATGTTGACAGAATTTTTAAAGTCATAAACATACACATTAGAACGAGCATGGCTAATAAGTCATAATTTATTGTAGACCTTGGTTTATCCCTTTCAGATAATATATATCATCTGTGTAGGTAAAACCTGAACTAGGTAATCAAACTTACACTAAAATAATCAAAATATGCAGGATGGCATTGGTTTGTTTTTGAAAGAGGAAAAAAAGAAATTTGTGGTTTATGACATTATTGCAAACCTTATTTTTCTTAAGGATTCTGGCATTTAATTTTTTAAAAACTTATTTCAGAATGATTTGTGGCTTATAGAAGAATTGCATAAATATTATATAGTACAGAAAGTTCTTGTATATTCATCACCCAGCTGCCACTAGTGTTAACATCTTACATAATCACAGTTTAGTGATGAAAACTAAGAAATTAACATTGGTACAATATTATTAACTAAACTATAGACTTTATTAGGATTTTCATAGTTTTTCCATTAATGTCCCTTTTCTGTTCCATGATCTGTCCAGGATATACTACATTGCATTTAGTTGTCATGTCTCCTTAATCCTCTCAAAATCTGTGATGCTTCCTTGTCTTTTTTGGCTTTGACACTGTGAAGAGTGCTGGTGAGGTATTTTGTTGAATGTCCCTCAATATGATTTTGTCTATATTTCCTCATGGCTATGGACTGGAACAATGGGTTTTGTGGGTATTGGAATTTTTTAAAAAATTGTTTTATTTTTTAAATGATCATTATAAAGTAAAATGGACCCTTTTGGGGTATATTTTTCTTTGAGTTTTAACACACAGATTTGTGTGGCCCCCACCATAATCAGGATATAGAACACTTCCATCACCCCCCAAAAGTCCTTCGTTTTCTCCCTATATAGTCTCATCTTCCCCCTATTTCATATCCTTTCTACCACTGATCATTTCTTCATCATTACAATTTTGTCTCTTCGAGAAGATTGTATAAATGGAATCATAGTATGTGACCTTTTTTTTTTTAATTCTTTTTTTAAAAAGATTTTATTTATTTATTTTTAGGGAGGGAAGGGGGGGAGAGAGAGAGAGAGAGAGAGAGAGAAGAGAAACATCAATGTGCAGTTGCTGGGGGTTATGGCCTGCAACCCAGGAATGTACCCTAGCTGGGAATCGAACCTGGGACACTTTGGTTCCCAGCCCATACTCAATCCACTGAGCTACGCCAGCCAGGGATACTATGTGACCTTTTGACACTGGCTTCTTTTACTCAGCATAATGCTTTTGAGAGTCTTCTAACTTGTGTTTATTAATAGTTCATCCCATTTTATTGTTGTGGATGTACTACCAGTATGTTTGTTTATCTTTAATTTTTTTAAAGGATTTTATTTATTATTTTAGAGAGGGAAGGGAGAGAGAAAGAGAGAGAGAGAGAAACATCAATGTGTGGTTGCTGGGGGCCATGGCCTGCAACCCAGGCATGTGCCCTGACTGGGAATTGAACCTGCGATGCTTGGTTCGCAGCCCGCGCTCAATCCACTGAGCTACGCCAGCCAGGGCTTATCTTTACTTTTTTGATAAGCGTTTGAGAACACATTATGGTTACACTATAGTAAGCAGTTTAAGTGAATTTTTTTGTGAAATAAGGATTGTTATTATTCCTTTTACAGAAGTTGAAACAGAAGCTCAGCATTCTGTATCATAGAACTGGTTAATAGTGGACTTGGGACTCAAACCTGAGCCACCCAATCTAAAGCCAATTGGACTTTTAACCATTGGACAGTGTGACTAGTTGCTAATCACTTTCTTCATTTCTCTGTTTTGATCAGCAATGTAAATGAAAAGACATTGAAATTTTTGTTTCTTTAATATATCCTAAAATTCCCCTATTTTTATTTATATTAAGTTTCCCTATTTATATCTATCTCTTTTTTGTATTAAAGAGCAAAAATAAGAGCATGGTATTTATTTCATGTTGTTGAGTTTTAGCCTTCAGGGCTAAAGCAAAAAGTCAAGCCAAGTAAATTACCAGTGCACCTTCAATTATGAATTAACATGGAGTACATCCATTATAAAAATTAGAGCTGTAATACTAAGCATTTTCTTAATCTCTTTGTAAATGGGGTCTTTAATTTGTTTAATTTATTTTATAGATAAATAGTAAGTATCAGATAAGAATATACCTAAGAGACTTGCTTTCTATCATATTGTCTTAAATTTTAGTAATGGCAAAAGATTCTTTCTTTTAATAGCATAGAGCTTCGATGTATTTAAGTTGAACTTTTTTGGACTTGTGTTAAAAGACCATTTGCTTAAATATCTGACTGCCATAAGATTTAAAAAAAATTATAGAATGTAAGTTCTAGATTTTGGAGGGCTGGTTGTGGGTTTTTCTTTCACTAGTAAAGTATAATTGGATTTTTGAGGATTTTCTAAAATTTTAAGTTACTCTAAATATGTGGTAATTTTATGTATTACTCTCAATGAACAATATAAATATTTGATGAGGAGACACCTTTTTAAAACTTAGACTTAATGTGATTTTTGTTCTCAATTCCTCAAGCACTATTCAGAGGTTTTAGAGAGATTAGAGAATCATAAAAAGTCAGAACTGAAGTGGATCTTCAAAATTACTAGACCTCTAGACTCTCCCAATATTTTTACGAAAAAGGAAATGGAAATCCTGTGGTAGTTTGAAGTAATTTGTTCGTAGTCACAATTGTATGTAGAAGCTGCATGATACAATTCTGCCCTCAGGTGGGTTACCAGTTTGTTAATTTAGACACAGATTTGTACATAATAAGTGCAGTACAAAATGGTATGTTTTGGGCAGTAGAAAAGGCACTGCTTTTCATAAACAACAATAACCACACCTCACTACTCCTCCCCCCAAATCTTTTCTTGACCCCTTCACAACAAGATTACTTTCTACCTTTAGTTTCTCACCTGTCATTCTTTCTTAAACTCTCTCCCAGCAGATGTTTTGTTTGTTTTAATATATTAATATATTTTTATTTATTTTTAATTTAATTTTTAGTTTTTATTCTGCTACAGTTGTTCCTGCTTTTTCTCCTTTTCCTCACCTCTTCCCAGCCCCACCATCTCCCTTGCCCAAGCCAGTTGTCCATGTAGGCTGTGCATAAATGTTCTTTGGTTAATCCCTTTACCATTGTTTCTTTTCTCTTCTTTTTTAAAAATATTCACAGTATCAAGAAAAACTTCTTTCAAAATCAGTTGTGATGGCCATGTTGCTAAATTCAACTGTCATTTTATTTCTCAGACTTCATCTTATTTGATTTGTTACCATTTGACACAGTTCCTCATTCCCTCTTGGAAACACTTTTTACTCAAATTCCAGGGTAATACCAGATTCACCCTACTTTTCTGTTGCATTTCTGAATATGTTTTTTCTGCCTTCTTTGCTTGTTCTACCTCATCACCACTACCTCTAAATATTTGAGTGTCCCAAGAGTCTTTTATTGTTACTTTTTATATCTGTAGCTTTAATATCATATATATATTTAAATATATATAAAATATATATATATTTATATATATATATAAACGACTCCCAAATTTATATGTCTGGCCAAGACCTCTACTCTGGGCCTAAGACTTTGTCTTCAACTCCAATTGAACAGTATATCCAGTTGGACAATATATCCAATTTGACATCTGAACTTGGATAGCCAATGAGCATCCAAAATTTAGTGTGTTGAAAACTAACTTTGTGATATTCTCCTACCCCAAACCATTGCTATATGTAGTCTTTCCTACTTCAGTTTTATCAATTACAGCCTTCCAGTTGCCAAAAATGGAGTTGTGAAGCCTTTCTTTCCCATGCAATGCATTTTCCATCCATTCAAAAATCTCCTTGGTTATATTCCTATTTAAAAAAAAAAAGTCCATAATTTAATTATGTCTTTCTCCTCTGTTGCCTCCTTTGTCTGAATTATTATTATCTTTTCTGGGTTATTGCATTATCTTCTTGCTCTCATCCTTGCCCCTATGTTGTCTGTTTTCATAAGACTTTCAAGGCAAATCTTATGACTTATTATATACTCAAAACTCTCCAATCAAAATCTGTAAACAGGCATTCTGTATTAGTTTTAGTACTCTTCTGCTCCTGTTACTACTCTCCTCCTCATTTTCTCTTCTTGAACTACACTTGTCTGGACACTTTCCTTGAACATCATATCAGGGAAACTCCCTTTTAGAGTGTTTGCACAGGCTTCATTCTGCCTGGAATGTTCTTCCTTAGATATATCTACATAACCAGAGGTATTTACCCAAAAGTAACTTGGCAAAAGTAAGTCTTCCCTGCTTGGTTTATTTAAAATGTTATGTTCTCCTATTTGTTAATTTATTTTTTTCTCTTCTTTGTCCTTATCACTAGCATACTATATATTTTGTTTATATCTTTTACATAATTAACATATATTTTATAATGTTTGTCTCTCTCCCTTGCTAGCTTATAGGCATTATTGTGGGTAGAGATAGTTTATCAATGTACCTCTTTTCTTGACTGCTGTACAGTAAGGGCCTAGAATAGTGCCTGACACATAGTAGGTGCTCAGGAAATATCTAAATGAATGAGCACCTAGGATTACATTAAATTAGTCATTAACTTGACATTGGTCAAGTCACTTCTTTCTACAGACTGTCCCTCTAAAATGGGGCTGTTGAGGGAAGCCTTCGTGCAGAGAACACATTTGAATTGAGACTGAAGATGGACCAGTAGGCAGAGAGAAGGGATAGGGTAGGAAATAAATGCTTTCCAAATTTAGGGAAGGCAAACAAATAGAAACGGAGCAATCCAGAAGATATCAGAAGGCTGGAGTGTGTGTGTGTGTGTGTGTGTGTGTGTGTGTAAAAGAGAGAAGGAAGCAAAGATAGATAGTGGGGAGAGGTAAAGAGTGGGGAAGATAGGGCTGGAAAATAGTTAAATTGAGGTCGTACTGTGAAAGCATTGGAGAAACCATAAAAACTCTAGCTTTAAATTTTTTACCTCTAGGGAATCGATTTGTTTTTCAGCCATGGATGATAATCAGATCATTCACAGAGTTGTTCTTTAAGGAAGAGTTCTTTGATAGCAGAGTGAAAGGTGAATTGAAAATAGGCAGTTGGTGGGAGGGTAAGGGATAGTTAGGATGTTGTGACATTATTATATTCATATGATATGAGGCTTTTGCCTGAAGAATAGCAAAGGAGGAGTTTCGGTTTTCCTCTCCATAATTAAAGATTACTGAATAGTAAAGTGACGAGTATCTTTTTGAGTGGCTGCTGTGTGAGGAGCACAAACTACATTATGTACTAGGGGTACAGAGCAACAGAGCAGTGATTCTTACAAGCTTGAGCTCTACCCACACTACTGAATCTGTTTTGAGGTTAGGCATGTATCTTAAAAAACACTTTATATAATTCAGAGGTGCATCCTTGGTTACAATCCACTGAAGTAGAAGATATATTGTCTTTAATATTGAATTTAAAATTTAATTATAGGATAAAATATGCCTATATGAAACAATTTGAGATTACAATTAGCATATTACCTGGGAGCAACATAAACAATATAATTGTACAATCAATTCTTGGTTATTTTTCACAAGAGTGGAAAGAATAACATGCCTCAAATAACATGATAGTAGAATCTTGTAACAGTTAATTACATGAGTTCAGTTATATCAAATCATGGGTCAAATCATGTTTTTTAAAAATATTTCAATGTGGTAAAGTCCTGAAATGCTAGAATTTACCCTCAGTGAAATGTTTTAGATAAGTTACTCAATCTCGTCTCTGAGTTTCTGCTATGTGTTGGGGCCCTGTCTTAGTGGTAGGAACACAATAGTGAACAAAACCATACAGAGCCTTGGGCCATTTTGCCTTTGGTATGCTTTTTTTAAAAAAAGACTTATTTATTTATTTTTAGAGAGGGAAGGGAGGGAGAAAGAGAGAGAGAGAGAAACATCAATGTGCTGTTGCTGGGGGCCATGGCCTGCAACCCAGGATGTGCCCTGGCTGGGAATTGAACCTGTGATCCTTTGGTTTGCATCTCGTGCTCAATCCACTGAGCTACGCCAGCCAGGTGGTATGCTTTTTAAAACACACAGACACTTGTCCAGGAGGACCTTCCTTGTGGATGGGTCGTAATAACCTGTGCAGAAGCAGGAAGGAGGCCTTGGTTTAATAAAGCTAGTAATAGATAATAGAGGATTAACTATGTTTTACATTAAGGTCACATTTGGAAATGCTACACATTGCTCAGAATCTGGATTCATACTTTGAGAGGTATTAGCATGAACAAAATTAGTTCTGTCTCACTGAAAGATTTATAACAGTAAATCTCGGTCTTTTAAATTTTATTTTTATTTTTAAACAGTAGAAATATTAATTTGGGTCATTTATCATTTTAATGGTTTGATCTTCTTTCATCTCTGGTAGTGATAGCATGTTAGTTCCTGACCTGTGGTCAGAGTCAAACCATGCCGTTTTTTTTAAAAGATTTTATTTACTGTATTTTTTTGGACCATAAGACACACCTAGGTTTTAGAGGAGGAAAACAGAGAAAAAAAATTTGAAGCAAAAAATGTAAAATATTTAATAACATAAATAACATAATATTTTACCAATGTAAATGTAAACAGAACTCAACAGCAGCATTAACAACCATTATTCCTCCCAAATTTGGC
The DNA here is from genome assembly GCF_004126475.2 of Phyllostomus discolor. Taxonomy (NCBI): domain Eukaryota; kingdom Metazoa; phylum Chordata; class Mammalia; order Chiroptera; family Phyllostomidae; genus Phyllostomus; species Phyllostomus discolor. The sequence continues at coordinate 42,041,506 of NC_040913.2, read as the reverse complement.
GGGGGGGGGGGTATGTCTTATAATCCTAAAAATACGGGTATTTATTTTTAGAGAGAGGGGAAGGGGAGAGATATCAATGTGTGGTTGCCTCTCCTGTGCCCCTACTGGGGACCTGGTCTGTAACCCAGGCATGTGCCCTGACTGAGATTCAAACCCACGACCCTTTGGTTTACAACCCACACGCAATCCACTGAGCTACACCAGCCAGGGCAAACCAAGCCGTTTTTATGCCCAGGTTCCTTAAATATGGAAATTAGACTACTCTATATTTTCATGTACTAAAATTTCAAATTTGAGTTCAACGATAAGCAGTAATAATTCATAGGAAGAAATCAGTCCTGGCTGACACAGTAAATTCTTTCTGTAAGTTCTGTTTTCAAGAAAGAAAGAAATAGTGTCTTAACTTTAGTGGGCATTTAATAAATTCATTCAATCCACCTAGTTTTTCTCAGCTAATTCAAATATAAATAATGAAAATTACCCAATACAGCCATGCCAGCTTTGTAATGCAGCCATGCCAGCCATACCAACTTAAGGTATATATAGTGATTTGATATATATCAAATTTTAGAAATAAAAGAACCCACAGTACATAAGTTTTAAGTTGTCACATTTTATTTATGTGGGAGTTTAAAGCTTGTCATCTGTAGTATTTAATACTAGTTGCTTCTACTATGAAGCATGCTAATAATAACAGATAATGTTTATGAAGCGCTTACTAAGTGCCCAGTACTATATTAAGCACATTATACACATGAACTGGATGTTTTTAAAACGTCAGGTTGATTGAGGTATAGTTCACATATAGTAGAATTTTCCCTATTTATGTGTATGGTTCCGTGGTTTTTGACAACATACATTGATCATACAAGTGTTAACCAATGGTTGTTGGTGCCAATTGCCAATTCAGCGGTCAACAGGAGTCCCCAGTTTGGGATGTGGTGAAGAAGAAAACTATTTAGTGCAAAACAGTTCAACTGTGATACAGCGTGTGATAACATGACTGTGCTGTGGTCTTTACTGGTTTGCGCTGGTCAGCGCTGGTCAGCCCTGGTCTGCTCCACTCTGTTCTGATCTGCTCTCTGCTCCCACAGCACATCTTCAGTGTTTCTGCTCAGCCAGGAAACCCAGTTCATTCCTTGGTGGAAAGGGGAAAGTGTACTTACAGAGCTTCTGAGGAGCTGGCTTATATAGACAGAAGTCCCTGCCCCAGCCCCTGATTGGGCTGTCCTCATGCCAACAAGGACTACAAATCCTTGCAGTTTGATTGGTCCAAAAAGGCACTTTCCTGATTGGCCAGAATGGAGCTCCTCTGATTGGTTGGTGAAGATGTTGATGGGAGACTATAGCCGCACAGCCCCAATTGGGTGGGGAAAGCCTCAGTCCTATTGGTTGAAATAGGATTCCAGGAACTCCTTTATAAGGGTTGGCTCAGATGACACATGACACAAATAAAGTGCAGGGAGGTCAGTTCAGAGGCAGGTAGTTTGGTCAGGTATCTCCCTGAAGTGCAGTTTGCGTTAGAGGTCCCTGTGTAGAAATGCCTGCTTGGCTGTTTTAAAAAAAAAAGTCAGGTTAGCCACCAGTAGTCCACCACAGCAACCCACCCCCCATTTTTTAAAAGATTTATTTACTTTTACAAAGAGGGGAAGAGAGGGAGAATGAGATTAATCAGTTGCCTTTCACACATCCCACAACCAGGGATCTGGCCTACAACCCAGGCATGTGCCCTGACTGGGACCTGAACCAGTGACTTGTTTTGGTTTGCAGGGCAGTGCTCAATCCACTGAGCCATACCAGCCAGGACTAGAAAGTCTTTCTTATTAGGTATCTTCTTTCTCAGAATCCACATAACCAATACCATAATCACCATAAAGAACATTTCTATTCCCCTAATAGTTCCCTTGTTCTCTTTTGTAGTCAATCCCCTTCCCTCATTTCTAGCCCAGGGCAACCACTGATAGGGTTTCTGTCTTTTTTGTTTGGCCTTTTCCAGAAAGTCATATAAATGGAATCATAGAGTATATATTTTGAGTCTCACTTATTTCACTCAGCCTGATATGTTTAGATTCATACATGTTGTAGCATTTATCAGCACTTCAAAAGTTCATACCGTTTTACTACTGATAGCATTCCATTGTATGGATAGAAGACAATGTGCTTAGCCATTCACCAGTAGATGGACATGTGAGTTTTCAGTATTAGGTGGTTAGGCGTAAAACTGCTATAAATATTTGTGTAGAAGTTTATTTTTTCCTAATAGACATATATCTTCATTTCTCAAGAGTAAATATCTAGTAGTGGGACTTCTGGATTATTATATAATAAGTATATGTTTAGCTTTATAAGAAACTGCCAAACTGTTTTCCAAATAGGCTGTACCATTTTGCATTCCCACAAACAATATATGAGGGTTGTTTTTGCTCCATATGCTCACCAGCACTGTTTTTAAAAGCTATTCTAATGATATATAGTGGTATTGTGACTTTAATTTGTATTTCCTGATTGAGTAATAATGGTGATCTTTTCTGTGCTTATTCCCTGTCTGTATCTCTTCTGTTCAGTGATTTGACTGTTTTAAAAAATTGATTTGTTTTCTTATTTTTGAGTTTAAGTTTTTTATAGAAAATGGACTGATTTTAATTCTCCCGATAATCCTTTGGGTACTGTTAGCCTAAATTACAGATAAAGAAGTTAAGGCACAGGATTGTTATGTAATCACCCAGGGTTATACAACTAATAGGTGGCAGAGCTGGGATTTGAACTCAAGTAGATTAGTTCTAGAACCTGTGCTGTTTTGCCTTTTTTTTTTTCTTTCCCCTGTGTGGATTGATTTCTTGGGACTGTAAGTACAACCAGGATTCAGTTCCTGTGGGTGGTAAAATGGTACTAATATGGTGTGCTCCTGGTCAAAGGGGCAATGTATTATAATAGCAACTCTGGAATCATCTCTTTAGCAATAGCTAAGATAACTTGTTGCTGTTGAAGAGGGGTAATTATTTGCATTTTGTGTCTCTTACTTCCCTTCTATATGTGTGTGGCCAAAAACACTTCTTTTAAATTACAGTCCAAATACCTGTCATTATCAAGTAATCAGTTTTATATAAATGGATTTTCTCAGTAGCAGAAGCTTATCCTTTTATGTACCCATGATTCATAAAAAATTTCACACTAAGTCATTCATTTTGTTTTTTAAAAACCTTTATCATGATAATGCTGACTTTGAGGCACTCATCTGTATGGTGATATACTTTTGGAGAATGTAGAATGTGTTGACCTTATAGGGTAGCTTCAGATCTCAGTACTTTTTACATTATATGTATTTATACAGTAGTTTTGTAGTTTTTAATTTTTTCCTCTCATTATCAGCTTTGTCACTTGTTTCTTTTGACATCACACATTCCCTATTCTCTCTCTCTCTCTCACTTTTTGTAGTTTTTAATTAGCTAAAAGATAATCAAATTACTAGGCTTATATGGATATTGTCTAAAATAAGTTTCAGCTCTGGGAAACGACTTGGGTTTTCCAGGAAGCATTTCCTGTGACTGCTCAGAAGACCTTTTTCTTTGAGTTTGGGTATTGAATAGTCATTCTGGATAAATGAGCTAAATTAAACAAAATATGGCACTTGGCAATAGAAAAGTGATATGTTTTCCTTTTTAGCATAATTTTTATTAATAATTTATTTAACCACGGGGATTATTTTAATAACAAGATAAACAAATCAAGCAATGTCCAGTGGAATGGAATAAATAGGTACTTAATGGGCAGCAACTTGGTTTATTGTCATTACATTTTGTAGCAGTTTGTACAGTTCCTAAGTCAGTGACAGCTTGTCCTCCCAGCTGTGCGTCTTGTAAGGCAGAATAATTATTTCCAAGTAATTAACTAAGGGGAGAACATCTAGCCAAGTTCCACTTACTTTTTATAAAATATTAGGATGAAGGCTAGCTAGTGACTTGCACTTCATCATTTAAAGTGCTTTTGGAAGGCATTAGTTTTCAAGCTATTTTGATCACTTTAAGCTCTTAGGATAAACTAATAGATATTCACACATGGGGGTAGGGTAAGTAATGTGGTAATGTTTCAGCTGCATGGGTACCTTATCAGATATATGGTGGCTTAGAGAGCAAAACTTCACTGGCCACACCTTTTGTTGGCACCCTTAGGCTAGATGTGTATGGTACAGTCCAACACATAGTAAGCTTTCATTTATGTTTGTAAGGTATAGAAAATTGTGGCCATGTCTTGGAAGTAGTAGAGCTATGAACCATGATTGCATTTATAATTATTTTAAAATAGGGTTTTAACAAGCTTGCAGTTCTGTTTAAAATAATTTTGTTACATTAAACTTTAGTTCCTTTCTAACCCCAAGTTTGGTATTATTTTTTAGTATAAACCAGATTAATTCTCACTTATTTTTCCACTGAACTTTGAATTTTCTAGTGGATATCTATTTAGTGTACTTATAAATCTGCATCTGATATTGCAGTTTGCTAGCTGTTCCAGAGTACATAGTAATATACCCCTTTCATATAAAGGTTAATGAGTAGCCAGGTTAAATTCACCAGTTCATTGTTACTTACATTAAAAGCTAGAAAGTTTGCTATCTTCCTTCCATTCTCTCCCATGCTTTTTCCCTTTGTTTTATTTACTTGATACATTAAAATTACTTTTAAAAATTAAGATTTAAAAAATACAACATACAGTTTTTAATTTTGCCTTCTTGTAGATTCTGATTATATTTTATTATTAATTTTAATATGGTAATTAATATGAGCTGAGTAATGGTTTAATCAAGGTAAATCTTGCTCCTAGGCTCTACCTTGCTCCTTTTTCTATACCTCTCCCGGTTTTTACCTGTAGATTTGCATGTTTGACCTAGCAGAATAATTGGGTCCACAGCAACATGGGCGTGCCTCCCTTAGAAACACTTAGTTTCATGTATGACTCATAAGCTGAAGCACAGACACCACTTCCCCAATCTACAGGAGCCATTTTAACAGCATAAAACTTGCCGGATTGCTTTTTTATTTTCAAGCCCAAAGGACAATATTTAAAGATAATGAGAATATTTGAAGGTAATGTTACGATTTTGGGTGTTTGCTTCTGGCTGTTTCCTGAGCTGGTGAATGGAGGGTGGTTCTTACCTGTCGAAGAACATGGCTGAATGTGTTCTCTAACTCTGAGAAAATGTAGTCAGTCACATGCCTGACTGTACTTTTTAACTACTAGGGAAAACAAAGCATTCAAATACTGGAAAGTTTTAGATCTTCTTGGTAAAGCATTTTTTATGTTTTGTGTAATGTTTTTTTTCCTGAGTGACTTGGGAATAAAGGAAATTTTTCTTTCTTTTTTTATATTGCAAGGCAAACTGAGTCAAGTTTTAATTAAAAAAACGTAATTGTATTTTCAGGGTAGCCAGAAGTTACAGTTCAATAAACTGTACTATTCATGTGTGATATTCATGTTAAGAAAAAAATTCAGAAGCAATGGTTTCGTTTTGGCATTTTAGTTTAGGGGAGGTTTTGGGACAACTCAGTTATAGGTGTTGCTCCTTGACTGTTCTATCCTTTTTTTCTTTCTCTTAAGTTAATGAAATGATACTGAACATTGAATTTTGAAATGGAAGTTTAAGTAAAATGAAGGCTTATTTAGATAACAAGTAAAAGTGACATAAAGAGGAAGAAAGACTAGAATGATTCATTTACTTTTAGAAAAAAATAATAAAGTTCTATAATTCACACTGAAAACTTGTTCTGAGTAACAGCCTTAGAAGCATAACTAGATTCTAAGAGAAAACAGTATTTCATTTTGTGTAAAAAAAAAAAAAAAGTAAAGAGTATTGGCCTTTTTTTCTGTTCTTAATATGTGCTCATTTTGTATTTTAACATGTGCTTGTTTTGTATTTTAACAAGTAATACCTTTTATAATAGAAAACACTGTCCAGTCTTTTCCTGAAATATTTATCATTGAAATTATGAGACTTTGGCAATTGTACATTCTGGTGTGCTTTGAAGTTCTAGGTACTCTGAGAAGCTGGATATAGTAGTATTTTAGTTATGAAAATTATTTATGGAACCAAAATTTGAAAGTAAAATTAGAATATGTAGTGATTATGAATAAAGTTTTTATAAATAAAACTTCCCAAGTCATTTATTATTGACTATGATGATATTTAGCCAGCTCTTCAGGAATTTGCTGTTACTCACTTTCTAAGTGCTTGAAGGCCTGCCAGAACGAAAGGGAAGATAGAAAGCCAGTCAATTATTATTTCTTTAATATTTTGAAAGGATTGTTGATATTAACAGATCAACTTTGTGGTCTTATAAGATATGCACAGCAGACATTTTACTCTTAGCCATTAGCTATCATCTTTGTTTCAGTATTGCCAATTTGTTCAGCCTTTGAGTAAGCAAAGGCTATATTTACTTCTAATCTGATCTGCATGAAAAATCTAATGAAACTTTTGTGCCTTAAAAATTTTTTTTGAGTTTTTAAAAGCAAGGGACCCATATGAGAAAAATCAAGGGGCACACACATAAGCAAATAATTAAGATTTTATTTATTAAAGAGAGTAGAAGAATTTAGTTTCCTAAAATCAAGATACTAGTAGAGTTTAAATAAAATATAGTACTCATATGTTTTAGTTTCTTTTTATGTGGAGAAGACTGAGGTGGGGCTTCAAGGAGAAGGGAGGGAAAAGAAAGCACAGAAGAAAGGAAAGGCCTTTAAGACTTACTAGGTAGTCTCCTTCCCACTCTTCTCCTTTGATAAGGTTGGATTTAAGTTTAAACTGAGTCATCAGACTTAAACTTAGAATTACCAATTTACACAACTTTAGCACTAAAAAGACTGCTTCACTTTTATAAATGAAGGAAGAGCCCCCAAAGGTCCTGTGACTTGCTCAAGGTTGTGCCTTGCTTAATGGCAGGGCTTCCAGCCTGGAGCTACTCATGCTAGTCCACTCCAACAAGTGATGCTTTGTTTGAAAGGGTCTGTATTTACTTAAGAGTAAATAAAACCTTAGCTAAATTGCTTGCTGATAATTTTGGTGATAACATACAACCAAATGAATTAACCAAGGATTTTAAAAATGTGTTCAATTTAGTTTTCTTTTTCCTCAGAGAGATGATACATTTTTAAAAATTTCTACAACAGTTTTTTACCCTGTTAGAAGTTTTTCATAGTTGAAGCATCGTTTTTGACATTGCTTGTTTATGATGGGCCTAGCAAAGGTGAAAATATAACAAATTGGGAATTTACTTTAAGTGTGTAAATAAAAAGACAGGTTTATTTTTGCTTTAATTTTACCTCATTCTTTTAGGAGGGCAAATACTGTTTAATATGATGCCTCGTTGTATTACAGTGTGTATATGGTGGGGTATGTATAAAACTTTGGATGTGAATATACAAAATATGGATGTTTCTAAGCTATAACATAATAGCTTGAATTTAACTTCCGCATAACTAGTAATCTCATTCTGTCATATCTTTTCTCTTTTTTTGAGAGTTTACCTACTGGGCACTTTTAGGATCTTCTGAGAAATACAAAATCTTTGTTTATTAATTTTTCTTGTTTTATTGGGGTGATTGACATTTATTTTAGATCTTCCTTTCTTTGGGTCTGAAATTTGGATTTTTAAAAAATTACTTTGCATATGACTGTGGAATCGCCTAAATTTCTGAGACTCCTATTCCAGTTCAGTATCAGATTTTCCACAACGTAGTTATCATTGTTTTAAGCAACAAACGGGGAACAAAAAGCTAGAAAATAGAAAACATTGGGTTCTATCCTTACAAACTTAGATTCTTACTGGGAAAAACAGCTTGATAACATAGGTGAAGTAAGTAAAGAATGGAACCAAACCACTAAGAAGTTAAATTCAGGTTCAGACTGCCTAGAGGTGAATTATGATTGAGACTTAAAACAGAAAAGTTTATGGATCTTTAGGAATTACGAGTATAGACGAATGTGCATTTGCCTACGTTAAGAAGATTGTCTTCATCAACAAGGAAAAGAACATTAAGCTCTTGAGATTAGAGATGTTTTCTTCTATTTCTCTTTTTCAACCTTTGACAAACTACAAAATATATATGAGTCGACTATTATTTGTTGCATTAAACCCTTGACTACTCAGTTAGGCAGGTCCTGCTATATTGTTAGGAGTGGCAAATCTTTAAAAGGTATGTGGTCCTCAGCTTAATCTCTTGTCTGGTGTCTCCTCATTGTAACCATTCAAAGAAAAAAATAACACCTACCTGGTAGTATACATTTTAAAGCAATAATTTCCAGGCTTTGGTGTAAAAATCAACTGGCTTCAACCCAGGAAATTCTGATTCATTAGACCTAACATTTGATTTTTCAATCTGCATTGTTAGTAAGATGTTTGTGATATAGGTGCTTATACACCACACTTTCAGAAAAAGATTTGACAGATTTAGGAGGAGCGATTAATCAGTTATTTAGCATTATAATGTATGAATTTTTAAGCAACAATATAGGAGTGGGCAAAAGTAGGTTTATAGTTGTGAGTTCGAATAACAGAGTTTATACTTGTATTATTATTTAGTCCTGTAGTATATATTTTTCCATATGAACAACTGTAAATCTACTTTTGCCCACCCTGTAATTGAAGCCCACAGCCCATAGTAAGTAAGAAAAGTGACTGCAGTAGTTTATTATCAATATTAGGACTTAATTTATCCTCCTCTCCCTATCTATTGTCCCATTCTCTTCCATTTTTTGCTGGGCTGTATCTTTCAACTTTGTGGCTTTCCTTCTTTCCTCTTCTCTAATTCTGCTTTCCCCCTTCGACTCCCCAACCCACTGCCATATTGACCACAATATATAATGAAACTAATTATTTTTATTTTTCCAGTGTAATTGGCCCGCTCTGTATCTCTCAGTGAACCATTGCTCTCCCAATGTTAGTTTATTTTCCTGTAAGTTCTATTTGGTGCTTTATGGTGTCTCTCTCTCTGTTCCCTTATCCCTGAGGTTCTAGGAAAAAACATATTCCCTTCCTGATTTATGATAGCATTTACAGTCTTTGAAAACCTCTCTGGGAAAATACACTATTATTATTTGTAATTGTTTGAGTCTTTGAGGGACCAATATTTTTCCCAATGTGATGCTTGGATATAATTTTTGAGGTTTCTTTCGACATTTAATTACATCACTGATTGTATATTTATGGATTTTGTCTTGCATTACATCCCATCTAATGAGACATAGATGTTCATAGACTCTTGAATAGATGGGAAGAAGAGTCCCATCAGTTGAATGGTCTGAAAATAAGTATTGCTTTCATCAGTTATATTTCCACCAGATTATTTTGCTCTTTTGCTTCATATAAATGATGAATATTAAATTAGTAATGCCACCGGGTCAACTCAAATGGTTAAAACAATTTTCAGCTATTGGAGCAATCTTTTTCTCCCTTTAGTATGGAGAACCTACTAAAGAGAAAATTTTTTGTGTCACTTTTATCTTTGTGTCTTATTCAGTAGTCTGTATACTATATTAAAAATGACTGTTGATCTGTACTACAAATGTCTATACATCCCACTTTTTATGGAAAAAATAACTCGTGCTATTTGTTTTGTTGGCAGAGAGGGAGAAATTATGCAGCTGAAATTTGGTTGTACAAATTTCTGTGCAGAAACATTTTAATTCCCTCTCTTCCAGTTTTAATACCTGAATTAATATCATATTCATCATCAGAAAATTTTTCCTAAACTTTCATTTTCACTTTTATTCATTTCACTTCAGAACCCTTTTTCCATTTGTCCTTTAATTGCTGAGGGGGAAGAGAGCTTGTTAAACTCTTTCTTAACTCCATATTTTGTAGCCTGAGATTGATTGTTAGCATGAAAAAAAAAAAGAAAATCCTTTTAGAGTTTGTATGAAGATTGATTTAACAAGTTTTTCAAAGTTTTAAAACTTTGAAACAAAGTTTTCAAAGTGCCCTGGCCAGGTGGTTCAGTGGGTTGGAGCCTCTTTCCATACACCAAAAGGCTGGAGCTTCAATTCTGGGTCAGGACACATACCTTGGTTGTGGGTTCAATTCTTGGTTGTGGGTTTGATCCCTGGCCATGGTTTGTGTGGAGGGTGGCCAATCAATGTTTCTTTCTTTTTCTCTCTCTAGAATCAATGAACATACCCTCAGGTGAGGATTTAAAAAATTGTCAAAGTGATATATGTACATTGCTTAAAATCTAATAGAATAGAAGAGGCTATAGGGAAAATCAGCAACATTCCTCCTCTACCCAGTCCCATTCTCAGTCCTGCTGCCCAGAGGCAAATTTAGAGTACTTCTTTCATTTTATAAAATTTGTGTTTTCTTGGATCTATCCTCGTCCTGTCTTCTGTCCTATATATTCGAAGTTCTTCTGTGTAGCAGGAACCAGTATGATCTTGCATGATGTAAAGCCATCTGAAGTTCATTATCTATATGATAGATGCCTTATCATATTACAGTCATAGTGTTTGTGTAAAGTTGAATGGCACAGTTTTTTTAAAAACACATTTTATTGATTATGCCATTTCAGTTGTCCCAATTTTTCCCCCTTTGCCCCCATCATTATTCCTTTGTTTTAGAAAACAGTGTTATAACAATGAAACCAAAAATTTTATAATAAGTTCTGGCTGGTGTGGCTCAGTGGGTTGAATACCATCCTGCGAACTGAAAGGTCACTGGTTTGATTTCCAGTCATGGCACTTGCCTGGGTTGCTGGCTAGGTCCCCGGTTGTGGGCATGCATGAGGCAACCGATCGATGTTTCTCATGTGTGTTGATATTTCTCTCCCTCTTTCTCTTTCCCTTCCCCTCTCTCTAGAAATGAATAAATAGAATCTTTAAAAAATTTTTATAGTAAAACTATAAAAATGAGGTGTTGACTTAATAATTGTTAATTTAGCCCTTACTGGTGTGGCTCAGTGGATTGAGTGTGGATTTGTGAACCAAAAGGTCACTGGTTTCAATTCCCAGTAAGGGCACATGAATGGGTTATGGGTCAGGTCCCTGGTGAAGGGCGCATGAGAGGCAACCACACGTTGATGTTTCTCTCCCTTTCTTTCTCCCTCCTTTACCCTATTTCTAAATTAATTAATTATAATTGTTAGTTTATGTGCATGTTATTTTTATCAAAATGGGTGCTTAGTATTATAATGGGACAATTCATTATCCTTTTTTTCTTTAAAACTGAAAATGTACATGTAGGAAAACATATAAAACATGTATAGTTTAAATATAATTATAAAGTGTTTAATGTGTTTAACCCATGTCACAACAACCTAGGTTAAGAAATATAGCATGCTCATTACATTAATGAGAAGTCCCCAGTCCTGCTCATGTTTGTTTATTCTTAAAAATAACTACTGTCTTGGCTTTTGTGATAAGCTTTTCATTTTAGTTTTACCCCTTTGAACTTTATTTAAGTGCAGTCATACTATATATATTCTATAGTAACTTGCTTCTTTCATTCAACATTGTGATATTTATTTTAATTGCAGTGTTGTGTTCCATTGTCCACCTATACCAAAGTGTATTTATTATGGCTTGTTGATGGTATTAGATTGTTTCCAGTTTGAGAACATTCCTGTGCTTGGTTTGTTACTGGAACTTAAGTGTGAGAGTTCTCTAGAGCAGTGTCATCACATTGAGGTATGTGAAGAGTTTACAAAGAGTATGGAGAGAATGGGTAGTGTTAGATGATTTAGAGCAGATTTCCCTAACCTCTGGGCCACAGAGGTTAACCAGGTCACCCAGAAGGAGGTGAACTTAAATATAATGTGCTTCAGTCATCCCGAAACCACCCCCTCCACCCTGGTCTATGGAAAAATTGTCTTCATGAAACCAGTCCCTGGTGTTAAAAAGGTTGGGGATTGTTGATTTAGAGTTCTTCGTTGTCTTTCCTAGGAACAGATGCCTGCTATTGATGCCTTTTTACCCACTCATCTTTTACTATGGTATATGGTCCAGAGGGGTAAAATCCTCCAGAGCTGTAAACAGATAGGCAATTGATGCATTTCACATTAAGTTGGAGACATAAATATATTTGACTACTAAACAGTTTAGAGTGTCACTTTTTAACTATGACTCAGTTATTTCAAACACAATTTTTAATGAAAACAATAAAAAATAGATACAATATAGTTCAAGTTATGTACATAAAACAATACTGTTATTGACACATATATATTAAAGGTATAAAAATATGGACAGACAAGGGCAACATCAATTTTAGAATAAAGGAGGGATAAAATGAGATTGCAGAGGGATATATAGGAGGCTTTAACTATATATAACTTTTTTTCCTTAAGAATCTGAAACAAAATATGGTAAAATATTAATGTAAAGCTGGGTGATAGGTATGAGAACATACTCTCTCTTTGGTTGAACTATTTCATAATAAATTTTGCTATATAAACGTTAGTTTATTTTTGTCCCACATTTGTAAATAACTGAGAAATGTTTAATTTGATGAAGTTGATTTGAAAAATGGTGAATAGGCTCTATATCAGTGAAAAATGTTAGCTCACTATTTCAGTGAAATGTATTCAGTAGATTCAAAACTAAGTTATGTAAGACTGTGTGTCTATCCCGTATAACTAATGAGATGGCTCTAGGCATACTTCTGATGGGTAAACTCCGGTTGAGATTTATTAACAAGTTGGAGCTATAGTTTGCTAGAAATAATTTAGTTTAGTCTTTAGAATCATCCCCCATTCAAACATTCAGAAACACATTTGAGAACAAAAAAAATCATAAAACAATTGATATATTGATTGATATTGATAAATTTAAGTGGCTAATACCCCATTAGACTAATTGGATTTATTGACGTAACCAGTGTTTTATCTTGCTTCCTTATTAGACTTTTCAGCAGTCAGGGCTCATTAGGCATTTTCTGATTTACACATTCCTCCTATTGTATTCTTTTTAATTGGGAGAACTTTTTCTTCCTTAAAATTTTATTATTGATTTTAGAGAGAGGGGGGAACATAGAGAGAAACATCGATTTGTTGTTCCACTTATTCATGCATTCTTTGGTTGATTCTTACATGTTCCTTGACCAGGGATTGAACCCACAACCTTGGCATATAAGGACAGTATTCCAGCTAACCGAGTTATCCAGCCAGAGCCTTAATTTGAGAACTTTCCGTTGCTGTGTATGATTTAGCTTCAGAGTGAATTAAAGAAGTGAGTTTTAAAACAAATTTAGCCAGAGATTTTCTTACAGCAATTTAGAATATTCTCATGCTGATGAAACCATCACTGTGTCAGTGGTGATGATAGAGCCTGTGCCCTTTAGGAAACTTAGAAAGAGGTTGTTGGGGTTAGGCCCCCCAGGTTTCTTGTTAAGATCTCCATACATGGCATCTCTGAAATGAAGTATCTTCTGAAGAAAGGCAGCATTTTGTTTGTTTGTTTGTTTGTTTGTTTGTTTTTGAGAGGCAACACTGCAAATAGGCTGCTTTATACATCCTACTTTTTAAATTATTTTTTATTTTTCAGTTACAATTGACATATTGTATTAGCTTTGGGTATACAACATAGTGGTTAGACATTTATATAACTTATGAAGTGATCACCCCAATAAGGCTAGTACCCATCTGCCACCATATGTAGTTATTGCAATATTATTGATTATATTACCTATACTGTACATTATTTTTAAGTATATTTTATTGATTATGCTATTACAGTTGTCCCACTTTTTTCTCCCCTTTTTCCCTCTCCACCCTGTACCCCCTTCCCTTTAGCATTCTCTCCAACCTTAGTTCATGTCCATGGGTTATATATATAAGTTCTTTGGCTTCTCCATTTCATATACTATTCTTAACCTCCCCTTGTCTATTCTGTACCTACCATTTATGTTTTTTATTCTCTGCACCTTTTCCCCCATTCCCCCAGCCCCTTCCCTGTTGAAAACTCTCCATGTGATCTCCATTTCTGTGATTCTGTTCCTGTTCTAGTTGTTTGCTTAGTTCGTTGTTTTTTTAGATTCAGTTGTTGACAGTTATGAGTTTGTTGTCATTTTACTCTTTGTATTTTTGATCTTCTTTTTCTTAGATAAGTCCCTTTAACATTTCATATAATAAGGGCTTGGTGATGATGAACTCCTTGAACTTGACCTTATCTGGGAAGCACTGTATCTGCCCTTCCATTCTAAATGATAGCTTTGCTGGATAGAGTAATCTTGGATGTAGGTCCTTGCCTTTCATGACTTCAAATACTTCTTTCCAGCCCCTTCTTGCCTGTAGGATTTCTTTTGAGAAATCAGCTGACAGTCTTATGGGAACTCTTTGGAAGATAACTGTCTCCTTTCCTCTTGCTGCTTTTAAGATTCTCTCCTTCTCTTTAATCTTGGATGATGTAAATATGATGTACCTTGGTGTGTGCTTCCTTGGGTCCAACTTCTGTGGGACTCTCTGAGCTTCCTGGACTTCTTGGAAGTCCAGATTGGGGAAGTTCTCCTTCATTATTTGTTCAAATAAGTTTTCAGTTTCTTGCTGTTCTTTTTCCCTTCTGGCACCCCTATGATTCAGATGTTGGAACATTGAAAGTTGTCCCGGAGGTTTCAAAGCCTCTCCTCATTTTTTTGAATTCTTGTTTCTTTATTCTGTTCTGATTGGATATTTATTTCTTCCTTTTGTTTCAAATCATTGATTTGAGTCCCAGTTTCCTTCCCATCACTGTTGTTCCCTGTATATATTTTTTATTTCACTTTGTATAGCCTTAATTTTTTCCTTCATTTTGTAACTGAACTCAATCATTTCTGTGAGCATCCTGACTACCAATGTTTTGAATTCTGCATCTGATAGGTTGTCTCTCTCCTTGTCACTTAGTTGTTTTTCTGGAGTTTTGATCTTTTCTTTCATTTGGGCCATATTTCTTTGTCTCAGTGCACCTGTTACATAGTAAGGGACAGAGCCTTAGGTGTTTGCCAGGGTGGGGCAATCCAGGTTGCTGCATTGTGGTGCTATATGTGGGTGAGGGGTCAGAGAGGGAACAATGCCAGTTGCTAGCTTACTCAGCTCTTGTCCCATTTTCTATCACTTCCTTTACTTCCTGCAAGCAGATTGTGCTGTTTCAGTGCTGATTCCTGGATGGGTGGGCTTGTGAACATCCTATATCCCACAGGCCTCTCCAGTGGATTCTCCTGTGAAACTGGGAGGTTTTCCCTCCACAACCCCCACAGGTTTTTATAGTCAGAGGTTTTCAGGCTTTATGTTCCCATGTGGAACCCTGGGCTGTGGGGTTTGTCTCGCTCCCCAGTTGTTCTTCCTGGCTTATCTGCACACAAATGTGGGACCACCCTGTGTTGTATGCCCTCTCTGCCCCAGCTTCCCATCTTCACCCCTCCTACTAGTCTGAATGAATGCTTCTTTAACTCCTCCTTGGTTGTTGGACTTCCACACAGTTTGATTTTGTGGCAGTTCTGATTGTTTTTTGTTTTTCAGTTGTTTGTTATACTTCTTTAGATTGTGCAAGGAAGCAAATCATATCCACCTACTCCTCCATCTCGGCTGGAACTCCTACCTATGCTATACCTTACATCCCTGTGACTATTTTTATAACTGGACATTTGAACATCTTAATTCCTTCCCTCCTTTCCACCCATTCCCCCGAACATCCCTTACATCTGGCAGTCATCAAAAATGTTCTCTGTTTCTATGAGTTTGTTTCTGGTTTGTTTGTTCATTTATTTTGTTTTTTATAATCCACATGTAAGTGAAACTATGTAGTATTTGTCTTTTTTTTCTGACTTATTTCACTTAGCATAATACTCTCTGGGTCAATCCATGTTGTTGCAGATGGCAAGGTTTCATTCCTTTATGTGTCTGAGTAATATTCCATTGTATATCTGTACCATTTCTTCATGATCAACTTAACTATCAGTGGATACTTAGATTACTTTCATTTTTTGGCTATTTAAATAATGCTGAAATGAGCATATGGATGCATATGACTTTTCAAATTAGTGTTTTGGGTTTTTTTGAATAAATACCCAAAAATGGAATTGCTGGGTCCTTCTTTGTTTCTTGTATTTTTAAAATATGTTTGTATTTTTAAAAAGTTTTGTAGGGTTTTTTTGGTGGTCAAATAATCTTTAACTGAAATATTTTACTTTAGTTTTTAACTAGCCAGGCATTGCGCTGCACCACTGTTGATGTCATCTATGATGTCTTGAGGATGGCAGCCATCAATGTTGCAGCCCACACACTGGGCAGTCTTTGGGATCTTTTTAATGGTTCCAGAGGGTTCTCTAACTAAAGATTGGGTGTCACATCTGTCAGGCAGTGTTGACAGTCTCATCAAAAGAAATATTTCCAATGTGCTTAATTTTTTTTTTTTTTTTGCTTCTTTCTGTCTCACGGTGGTTCTTTTAAGTGCTATGTTGATCAAAGCAGAGGCAGAAGGCATTACCTCAATCTAGGCTTGTCTGTTCTGAAATGTCAGTTTCACTGTAATCCTCAGACCCTTATACTTACTGGTTGCTTTGGTGGTGTCATCACCAACCTTTTTTAGAGATAGGCCTAGGGGTCTGTCCTTGGGGACCAGGGCAGATGTGGCACCAACTTCCCCACCAGTGTACCTCAGGCATGTCATTTTAATCTCGTTGGGGTCTAACTTCAGCAGCATCGTGGATGTGGCTGGTGTTGGATGAATGTGATTTCAGGACGAGTGAAGAAAGTTGCATCTTAGTCTCCTTCATGAGAGGTGATTGAGTCATGCTCTCATGTGGTCTGAAACTGGACACTGTATGTGTTGGTTCTGGAACCTCTTAGGAGCAGCTCTGGTGCAGGCCAGCACCAGCTGCTGCCTGTGCCTAGCCTAGGGCCACCTTTTATTATCCACAACTGATTTGCAAAGGGTCATTGCCTATGCTGGTCTTAGAGGTACCTGGGAGGGGCTAAGCTGTCAACTGAGGCTGGCTAACATTAATGCTGGGCTTAGTGCTGTTTAGCAAGAAGTACAGGACATGCTGAGGTGAGTTGCCTCTCGTTTGGGGTCTGTAAATTTTTGAGATTTTAGGAAAGTTCATACCAGGAACCAAGACTGCCCATTTGTATTTAAAAGCTGCTGGAATAAGTGTCGCAGGTTCGATTCCTAGTCAGGGTACACGCCTGGGTTACAGGCCATGACCCCCAGCAACCGCACATTGATGTTTCTCTCTCTCTCTCTCTCTCTCTCTCCCTTCCTTCCCTCTCTAAAAATAAATAAATAAAATCTTTAAAAAAACCCTGGTGGAACCAACTTGGATGGGTGTGCAAGTTTTGGGGGCAAGGTGTCAGGGAATCAGTAGAGTGGGGCCAATAGTGTAAGCCAGGTTAATAGAGATTCAGATTTGTCACCTGTCTGGGCCTGCCACTTGGTTGGTAGAAGGGTTCAACAAGGAATAATGGAATCTGCCAACACTTCTGTCTAGGAGAAAGCTGCCCCCCAGACCTCACTCTGACTCTAGACAGGCCAGTTCCTCCTTATATATCCCTGATGCTTTTTCATCTGCTGCCCTGGTGCTAGAACTTGGAGGGAGTGAGTTGATTAGCAAATAAATCCATTGAGGGCCCTTTAAGAGGAATGCCTGGGACTCTAGAAGCCTTCTGTCTCATTCAGCTGCAATCCCAGCTAGTTTTCACAGCCAGAAATTATGGGGAGTTTCCCTTCCTTCACTGTAACCCTGGGCTGTGGAGCTTGGTGTAGGGCTGGGACCCATCACTCTTCAGGGGAAATCTCTGCAGGCAGGACCTCCAGAGGCAAGATATTTTTCCAGATTTTTAATACCCCCATGTGGGTGTGGGAGAAATGGCCCCCTACCTCCTACCAATCTCCACATGGCTTCTTCTGTATATCCTTAGTTGTAGGACTTCTGTTCAGCTAGACTTCAGGTTCTCGATGATGGGTGTTCTATGGCTTACTTGTAATTTTGTTGTCATTGTGAGATGAGGTAAACACAGTGTTTACCAACTTTGCCATATTGACCAGAAGTCCATTTTGTGCATCTTAGATATTTCTCTTTTTATAATGGAAGCCTAATAATCATGACTTTAGTAATATTTTCCAAGCACTAAGTTCTAGATAATGTGTATTGTTTACTTTCTTTCCAAATGAACTTTGTATTTATTTAAAATTTTATGTCTTAAAGAAACTCATTAAAGTATCCCAGAAGAACATATACAGTATGATACTATTTATATAAAGTTTCAAATATACTATGCAGCCCTGGCTGGTGTGGCTCAGTGGATTGAGCGTTGGCTTGCGAACTGAAAGGTCGCCAGTTCAATTCCCAGTCAGGACACATGCCTGAGTTGCAGGCCAGGTCCCAGGCTGAGAGTGTGTGAAAGGCAACCATTTGATGTTTCTCTTCCTCCTTGTTCCTCCTGTCCCCCCTCGCTAAAAATAAAGTCTTAAAAAATATATACCATGCAAAACATACATACTTATGCATTAAAGCATAAAGAAATATAATGTGAAGATTTTAGATTTAAATTAGAGTAATTAACTGAAATTAATTTTATGAGTTATTTTGAAAGACAGTTTGCAACCGCTTTTATTTAGAAACAGATGATTTGTTGTATTAATGACTTTAATCAAAATGTTGTATGTGAACTTTCTAAACTGAACGTTAGGCCTTGATGATGTGTCAGTTGGTTGAGTGTCATGTTGCAAATCAAAGGGTTGCCAATTCCATTCTCTCTCAGGGCACATGCCTAGGTTGTGAGTTTGGTCCCAGGTTGGGGCACATACTAGAGGCAAGCAGTTGATGTTTCTCACATCCATGTTTTTCTCCCTCCCTTCCCCTCTCTCTAAAAATAAATAAATAAATAATTTGAAAATAAAATAAACTGGATGTTATATTTGATCCTTGGATGGATGAGAGACAAATTAGTGTGTTGTTAGAGATAATTTACAACCTGTTAGTCTTGGGAATAAATTGAAATGAAGATGTAGTACTTATCTGGCCTTGGTAGAATAAAATAGTTGCACACTATTGTTAGCATATTTGATTGTTGAGAAGGTGCTGGACACAGATTCTCTGTAGCTCTCTGAGATTTCTCATCTTTTAGAGTAATTCAATCATTGGAGCCAGGGGCAGTAGGAAGGCATCTAATGTGGAAGGAAAATGGGTACTTTCCTCAGGGTTCAGGAACACTTATTCCTAGGGATTTGGAACAATTGAAGTAATATATTTACAAGTATGAGCAGAAAGAAGTATACTAAAGATATGCTGTGCAGGCACCAGAAATAGTAACTCTTACACTCTTGAAAGCAATAAACTAAACCCTTCCACTGAAAAACACTGGGTAAAAATGAAATTGTTTTCCAGTCTGTTCATTTAAGAAAAGTTACCTCCCTGACCAGTGTGGGTCAGTTAGTTGGGTGTCGTCCCACAAAGGAGAAAGTCTCCAGTTCGATTCCTGGTCAAGGCACATGCCTAGTTGTGGGTTTGGTCTTTGTCTGGGTGTGTACCACAGGGAACAACAGATTGGTGTTTCTCTGCCTTCTTTCTCCCTCCCTTCCCTCTCTCTAAAAATCAATAAAGTTTTTTTTTAAGAAAAGTTATTTTATGAGCATGGTGCCATGCTTAAAACTGATTATTAGGTGTACCTTAAGCACTGTTTAGCAAAGGGAAGTCACAGGAGGATGAAGATAGGCTTATATGTTGTAAAGTATTGATCCATTTTTTAATATTGACTAAGAGAGGAATAGCACTAAAGCCTGGTAAAATTATACTTGGGGGAGCTTACAGCCTAGGTAAGAATTAACCAGTATGAATGGAGAATGTGGGCTCATTGTTTTCAAGTTTTTGTAGAATGAATATAAGGCATATGATTGGTGAATGAAGGTGATTCTTAAAAATTATTAGTTTGGGAGGCAGCTAAGCATGATGAAAAATGAGCACCTCTGTTTTAGTTGTTATTGGAAGTTTGCTTAAAATGACATATCACAATAAGAATTGATCTTTTAAAAATTTTTAATTAAAAAGTTTTAAATTTTTATTTTTGATTTAAGTATAATTGACACATAACATTATATTAGTTTCAGGTATACAGCCTAAAAGTTTGATATTTGTAATACTGGAAGTGATCATCACAATAAGTCTAGTTACCATCTGTCACCCTACAAAGCTAAAGTAGTTTTTTCTTGTGATGAGAATTTTTAAGATTTACTCTCATAGCAATCCTAAAAATTCACTATGGTAGTTATTAACTATAGCCATGTACATTAGCCATAGTATAGCCATGCTGTACATTATATCACATGACTTTCTGAAATATAGAGGTTTTTTTTATTTGTGTTTAGTTGAAAGTTGAACATAAATGAATAAATATGTTTGGGATATATAAGGAAATGTGCAACAGAGTAGAGATGTAGTTTGGTCAAGGACACAAATTATAATCAGAAGAGTGCTGACAAGCTGTGGTAAAAAAAAGAAAATAACTAAAGATCAAAGAGGTGAGCTCTCCATTCTGCTTTGTTTTGAGCCAGCTGGTTGAAGGCTTTTTATTTATTTATTTTTTTGTGGTACTTATCTTTTTTCAGAGGTCAGGGCAGGGTTTGAGAGGGGGTCGCCAGAGGCCTGTCCAGAAAGTATCCAGCCACAACTATGGAAAATAGAGATATTTATTGAAGAAGATACAGGATACAAGAAACATTGTACATAGGATAATGATGCCTCAATCCTCTTCAAAGTAGGTGCCTTGGGTCCTCACCAAGTTCTTCCAATAGCTATCAGCTGCCCCATTGTATTTTTCTGAATCTCATATACAATCTGAAATCTCTTCCCTTTCAAAGGTGATTTTAGTTTTGGGAAAAGCCAGAAGTGACAGGGCACCAAATCTGGGCTGTAAGGAGGCTGAGTCACCTGCATGATTTCATGTTTTGCCAAAAAATTGCACAGGAGGTGATGTGTGTGATTGTGATGAAGCTGCCAATCACCAGTTGGCCATAGCTGCGACCTTGTGAATCATCCATATAGTTTCCATGGAGGAATGTTCAAGCTTACCCAAAATTTGATGCGGATAGATCGATGAAACAGAATAGAGAGCCCAGAAATAAACCCACACCTTCATAGTCGATTAACATTCGACAGAGGAAGCAAGCACATGCAATGGGCTAAAGATAGCTTGTTCAATAAATGGTGTTGGGAAAATTGTATAGATATGTGCAGAAAAATGAAATTAGACCATCTTCTTACACCACACACAAGAATAAATTAAAAATGGATCGGAGTTAACTGTTAGACTGAAACCATAAAAACCCTAGAAGAAAACATAGGCAGCAAAATCTTGGACATAGCTTGTAGCAATTTTTTATTGGATATATATCTGCGGGCAAAGGAAACAAGAAAAAATAAACAAATGGGACTACACCAGACTAAAGAGTTTTTGCACAGCAAAGTAAATCATCAACAAAATAAAAAGGCAACCCATAGAATGGGAGAATATATTCACTGATACATCTGATAAGGGGTTGATATCCAAAATTTATAAAGAACTTACAAAACTCAACACCAAAAAGCAAAACCCAATTAAAAAATGGGCAAAGTACCTGAATAGATAATTCTCCAAAACGGACATACTGAAGGCCAACAGACATATGAGAAGATGTTCAACATCGCTAATCAGAGAAACTCAAATTTAAACCACAGACTTCTGGCCAAGATGGAGGTGTAGGTAGATACACTGTGCCTCCTTGCACAACCAAAAGAAGGACAACAACAAATTTAAAAACAAAAAATCAAAATTGACAGAAAATTGAACTGTATGGAAGTCTGACAACCAAGGTGTTAAAGAAGAAACATTCATCCAGACTGGTAGGAGGGGTGGCAACAGGCATCCAGAGCAGAGAAGACTCATAGCAAGGTGGTGGCTCGTGGACCAGGCGAGGCAGCAGCTGGGACAATGAGTGGTCCCACATTTACATGCAGATAAACAAGGAGGAACATCTGGGAGTGAGACAGACCATGCAAGCCAAGATTCCAGCATGGGGAAATAAAGCCTCAAAACCTCTGACTGAAAAAATCTATGGGAGTTGAGGCAGAGAGAGAAACTCCCAGTCTCACAGGGGAGTTTGTTGGAGATAATCACAGGGTCCTAGAATGTACACAAACCCACCCACCCAGGAATCAGCACCAGAAGTACCCAATTTGCTTGTGGGTAGCTGCAAAAGTGACTGAAAAGTTGGCAGAGAGCTGAACAATCATCATTCTTCCCTCTCTGACCCCTCCCCCACATATAGTGCTGCAACCTGGGTTGCCCTGCCCTGGCAAATACCTAAGGCTCCATCCCTTACTATGTAACAGGTGCACTGAGACAAAAAAAATGTCCCAAATGAAAGAATAGATCGAGCTCCAGAAGAAATACAAGTAACTGATGAAGAGATAGCCAACCTATCAGATGCACAGTATAAAACACCAGTAATCAGGATGCTCACAGAATTGGTTGAGTATGGTCACAAAACAAAGGAAAAAGTGAAGGCTATGAAAAGTCAAATAAAGAAAAATGTACAGGGAACCAACAGTGATGAGAAGGAAACTGGGACTCAAACCAAGAGTTCAGACCAGAAGTAAGAAAAAACATTCAACCAGAACAGAATGAAGAAACAAGAATTCAAAAAAATGAGGAGAATTTTAGGAACCTCTGGAACAACTTTCAATTTCCAACATCTGAATCATAGGGGTGCCAGAAGGGAAAAAGAACAGCAAGAAACTGAAAACTTATTTGAACAAATAATGAAGGAGAACTTCCCCAATCTGGACTTCCAAGAAGTCCAGGAAGCTCAGAGAGTCCCACAGAAGTTGGACCCAAGGAAGCACACACCAAGGTACATCATATTTACATCATCCAAGATTAAAGAGAAGGAGAGAATCTTAAAAGCAGCAAGAGGAAAGGAGACAGTTATCTTCCAAAGAGTTCCCATAAGACTGTCAGCTGATTTCTCAAAAGAAATCCTACAGGCAAGAAGGGGCTGGAAAGAAGTATTTGAAGTCATGAAAGGCAAGGACCTACATCCAAGATTACTCTATCCAGCAAAGCTATCATTTAGAATGGAAGGGCAGATACAGTGCTTCCCAGATAAGGTCAAGTTCAAGGAGTTCATCATCACCAAGCCCTTATTATATGAAATGTTAAAGGGACTTATCTAAGAAAAAGAAGATCAAAAATACAAAGAGTAAAATGACAACAAACTCATAACTGTCAACAACTGAATCTAAAAAAACAACGAACTAAGCAAACAACTAGAACAGGAACAGAATCACAGAAATGGAGATCACATGGAGAGTTTTCAACAGGGAAGGGGCTGGGGGAATGGGGAAAAAGGTGCAGAGAATAAAAAACATAAATGGTAGGTACAGAATAGACAGGGGGAGGTTAAGAATAGTATATGAAATGGAGAAGCCAAAAAACTTATGTACAATCCATGGAAGTGAACTAGGGGGCGAGAGTGCGGCGAGAGTGTGGCGAGAGTGCGGCGGGAGGGAGTGTGCAGGTTGGAGGTGAATCAAGTGGGAAAATGGGACAACTGTAATGGCACAATCAATAAAATATATTAAAAAAGAAACAAATTATAACCACAGTGAGCTGCTGAAGATCTCATACCTGTCAGAAAGACTATCATCAATAAATCAACAAAGAAGTGCTGGCAAGGATGTGGAGAAAGGGAAACCCTTTTGCATTGTTAGCGGGAATACAGACTGGTGCAGCCACTGTGGAAAGCAGTATGGAGATACCTCAGAAAACTAAAAACTGATCAGCCTTTGACCCAGCAATCACATTTCTAGGAATATATCTGAAGGAACTCAAAACACATATTTGAAAGAACATAACCATCCCTATGTTCTTTGCATCATTATATATGGTTGCCAAGATATGGAAGCAGCCCAAATGTCCATTAATAGATGAGCAGATAAAACAACTATGGGACATTTACAGAATGGAATTCTACCTGGCTGTTAAAAAGGAGAAAATTTTACCCTTTGCTACAGTATGAATGGACCTGGAGAATATTATGCTAAGTGAAATAAGCCAGTCAGAGAAAAACAAATACCACTCATAAATCTAAAGAACAAACTGAATTAGCAAGCAAAACAGAAACAGACTGATAGATGGAGAGCAGATGACAGCTAGTGGGGTGGGTAGGGGGTGGGAGGATTGAGGAAAAAGGACTCATGGACATACACAACAGTGTGGTGATTGCTGGGGGAGAGTGGTAAAAGGGGATTAAATGGTAATGGGAAAAATATAATAAAGATTAAATTAAGAAAGTGGAGATAAAAACATTAAATATTTGATAGCAACACATACATTTTATTTGTACATATACATTTTATTTGTGTATTAGTGACTAATAACTAATAAAAATGAAATTATAAAAATAAATTTTAATGCAGGTTCATTGCTTTACTTGCTTAGTCATTTTGAATGCCACAGCCTCTTAGTGTGTGTACTCACTCAGTAGGTGTCTACTGCCCCCACTGACTAGTATAATGAAGGACAATCCTGTCCACTCTTCTTGGCTGCCAGGTTACATTGATGCTGCATAAATTGTTCTTATTATATTAACGATGGCTGGAGGACTTTTTCTGGACAGATTCATATATCTAGGTGGGGAAGTGTTACTCATTTAACTAATTGGATAAAATAGTCTGAGAGATTATTCTGTTGTTCAGGCATTTGATTATTTTTACTCAGCCATTATGATTTTTAAGTTTTAATTTGTAAGGTATTTAATACTAAGTACACTTCTTCATTAAACTATAATGACTCTTTGTGCACAGAATGAACTTGGAATCCAACCTCAAAATACCTTTTTATTTGCTGTTTTCATAAATACGCTTCATCATTTGTATGTTGTATTTCTGATAACCATATTTTGATATGTTTTCACATAAACTATTGGTCTATTTATAAAACAAGACATAAAGATGTAGCAGAGAAGGCAGGAAATACTTGATGTTTTTATGCCATATCTTGTTCTCTGCTTCCTGTCAGTTAAACCACGATGAGAGGAACAGAGACACAGATGTACAGTTGCTGCTTTAATGTCCCATTAGGGAGACCAGTTAAGTATATGGCTTGTTTCATTAAACTTTTGTCACTTGTTGATTTTGGGTATGTTGGAGGCTTGTTTTGTGTTCTATTGGATGTATAGATAACAGTTTAATGTGTTACAGAAAATATAACTTTTGCATAATTCAAAGCATTTAATTTTGCGAAAATTTTATAGGCCATAAAAGATTGGTTGTTTGTATATATGGTATACATTGAATATGAAATGATAAGCTAATATTTTGATCTTGAAATTTTAATATTCTGAGCATTTATTTATTTTTGTATTTGGGTGTATCAAGATTCTTGAATAGTTTTAAAGCATTTCAACTTTACGATGAAAGGAAGTCATAGAGGTTGACTTATCCAAGAAAATATAATTAGTAAATGGTAGAACTAGGATTTGAATGCAGGTCTTCTGATGCTAGGTCTTGTGTTGTTTTGGCTGGGAGGTAGGAGAGAGTTTTTCATTAAATTGCTATTTCACTAATTATAGAGTGATTTAAGCTTTTAAGTTTACCTTTGTTCCTTCTACCTGGAATGTCCACCACCTCTTCCACTCACATTCTCTTCACTTTGAAAAAATAGATGTTACTTATCCCTAAAGAAATGGCCCACATGTTACTTTTTTAAGAGGTTTCCTCAGGTTCTCACAAGTATTTCTTTCTTTCTCTCTACTCCCTCATCACTTGATTGACTTATTTATTTACATTGTGCATAATCTGTTTACATATCTTTTCCTTTAGTCAGTGAACTACTTTACTTTTGTATACCCAGTACCTAGCATATAATAGATTTTATGAATACGTTGGATAAATAAATACATGACTGAATTTCTTTTCTTCATGCTAAAATCAACAAGCTGATTAAATAACTGTAATGTGGCTCTTTTCTACAGTATTTCTTTATGGTTTAATTGTAAGAAATAATTTCTTTGTGATTTCTCTCATGCTTCTGCACTATTTGTTTTTTGCTACTTATAGAAATCAAGTATCTTAGTGAAGTTATTAGTGTTTCCACCCTAGTTAAAAGTAGTGATTGTATATTGGTCCACTAAAAAAAATGTAGCTAAGACTACTTTAGTTTCTTAAATTGCTAAGCATCGAAAATCTTTTGCTTTTGTCTCTAGATTAATCTGATGGAAATGTCTAGGTATTCATTGAAGTTCTGATTCCCTCACTGAATAGAGGGAATGATTCCATTTAACACTTTGCTTCTCCCCATATTATTCTCTGTTCTTGTCTCTAAGTCTTATGCGCCTCCGTGATTTGGGGTTGTGGATTGCAGTCTTACTATCAACAGAGCAAGATTTTTTTGCATGTAGGACTGATGGTTAGACCTCCCTATTCTTGGTATGTGTTTAAAAAGTTCATATACTGATAGTTTTTTCAGCTGAAAATTGGTATAGGTTACTATCTTATTTCTAAAATTCAAATTTAAATGATTGAAAGAAAAAGAAGCCAAATCTAAGGATTTAAATCTGCTTTTTTAAAGATTGAAGGAAAAATTATAAAGTTATATGAATTTCATTTTTAAGGAATTTCAGAAGAAGCAACTTTGAGTAGTTCTTTTGTTTATTAAAACCTGATTTAGGCTGGACATGCGGAAAATAGTTCATAGGGTTTTTGAGTGCTGTTTTACATGTGGGGCTCTCTGGTTTTGTACCATTTGTTTTTTGGTGTTGCTGTATTACTGTGTTTGAATCAGAAAATACATATGTTATCACTCTCAGGATAGTCAGTGAAGTATAGCCTACCACCAGCTAGCCTGGCAAGTGAGTACATCACATCATGTAAAATTTTATAAAATGCTAAAACACTAGTCTTTAACCCTTTTAATCAAGAATTTCAATAAATAATTTTTTAACAAAAGTAAATATCCTTTGATCATATGACCTTATTTGACTTTCAACACAATATAGTCTTAATAATCTTTTAAATTATATTAGTTAATAATGAACATATAGAAAAAGTTATGTCTTTTGTGCTCAAGTAGTTTATAATCCTGAGAGATAGGCCATACTTAAATAATTACTGAATAACATGGGAGAATATGCTTTATACCCACTTCTGCTGTATTATGTACATTATTGTGGTTAGCATTTGTAGCTGGTAGAATGTGATTGCCCATAGGGAAGGTGTTTGAGCCCCTTGTCTTTCTTATGTGGCAGACAGGCCCCTAGTGAGTGAGTGCTAAATAAATAAAAGAATATAGATAGTACTGATAAGATTTCTGAAGGTCTTCTAGTATATAGGAAAAGACAATATGGTAATAATTTTCTCTTTTCCTTGAAGTGTTTATTTGTAAAGGGGATTTTTAAAATCCCAATATATTTTATTGTTATTAAATTTCAATAATTTCAAACTCAAATTAAAAATGCAAGTGAAATAGGGGCCCTGAGATTACCTCTAGGACTCAGAAGTGTCCAACCTTTTGGCGTCTCTGGGCCACACTAGAAGAAGAGTTGTCTTGGGCCACACATTAAATACACAAACACTAACAAAAACTGACTAGCAAAAAAAAGATTTTAAGTAAATTTATGATTTTGTGTCAGATTGCATTCATAGCGATCCTGGGCCATGTGCGGCCTGCGAGCTGTGGGTTGGGCACCTCTGCCTGAATCAGCTTTGCCTGCAAGAAGTCTGCCTTTGGATTTAGCTCAATCTATTTTCCCCCAGATTTTTCCTTCCCCTCTCTTTATGTACTTACAAATTGTCTGAAAGGTAAAACATTTCTCCCACAACTCTTAAGCTCCATTACAGTAGGAGAGGCCACATTTCTGTGTCCAATTGTTGGGGCTTGGGAAGTTGTGGGAGGTATGGAAAGAGACTGGCAGAAGTTTTTATTCATAGGTTGGAAGATAGCCTGTACTGCCACATTTTTAATGCAGAATATTTTGAGGGGGAACATATGTTTTGATTAGGATCACTAGATTAGAAGCCCCATAAAAGTAGAAATTTTGGTGTTTGGTTCACTGCTGTATTTCTAGCACTTAGAATAGAGTATAGTATATTGTAGGTACTCTGTATTTGTTGAATGGATGAATAGATGAATGAGCATGAGCTGAAGTCAGACACTTGCCCAAACTCTCTCTGAACACCCTAAGTATTCCTTTGATAGATATTTATCATGGACCATCTGTGTAAGATATGGAAGTATGATGGTGACCGTGACAAAGTCCCTGCCCTTATTTTGTTGGCGATCTAATCCTTATATCACTTATATACATAAAGTGAAGTGAATATTACTGATGTGAAGATTAAATGAAAGATGTAGTAAACTTCTTAGCATAGGGCTTGGCACACATAAATGGTAGCTCTTACTTTGTTCTACATATTTATTTTCTAAGTTGCTTAAGCTCCTTAAGGATATCATGGGGGTTTTTTTGTATCTGCAAAAACATCAGTCGTTGTTAAAGTAGTATATATGTTTTGCTTTGTAAATTGTAAAGCACTTACTAAACATTAGGTATTACTAATGAATGATAACATAAATTAACCATATTGTGCTGTTGTACAATTCCTAGGTTTGTCTCTATGCTGAAGTATTTTTAATCTAATATGTGCCTGTTACATCTACTAGGGCAACTTTGAATTCTTAAATTTTCCAAGAGTAAGCCATAAAGTAGAAAATACCTCTAATAAAGAGCCAGGTTTAACGAAGCCTTAATTGGTCAACTGGATGTTTTTGTCTGTCTTCTGAACATCACCCTGGAGCCCTGGCTGGTGTAGCTCAGTGGATTCAGTGCTGTCCTGCAAACCAAAAGTTCACTGGTTCCATTCATGTCAGGGCACATGCCTAAATTGCAGGCCAGGTCCCAGCTTGGGGGTGTATGAGATATATCTCTCCCTCTCTTTCTCCCTCTCTCTATAAATAAATAAAATAAAATCTTTTAAACATTACCCTGGAAGAAAGTAAAGATTCCTTGCATGTTTGTGATAGCAGTGTCTACTAAGTGACTAAGTAATTTTTGTCTGTCATGGATATCACATTTTTTTTAATTGAGTAACTGTATCAGCATTATCTATGCAAAATATTTAATACTAAATGACAAGATACAGTTATCTATAGATACAACTAGTTCATGTACTTCAAAATTTCACTAGTATCCAAATGCTTATAGGGCAGTTTTGATGTTCAATTGAATAACTTGTAAGAAAGATAATAGGGTAATATCATATCTTCTTGAAAATCTTATTTTCCTGTTATCCGCTCTTCTAATCTATAGGTGAAGAACAAAATCTTGAAGTAAACTAAATTAGTTAAGTGACTTTTGTTTGTTTTAAATAATTTTCCCACACCCTGGGGCAGTTTAAAACCATTGTTAACAATCTCTATTATAAATAATTAATGAAGAATTTAAGGAGGGCAGATTACGCATTGGTGTCTGGAAGCTATAGTGTAACAATCAAGCTGTGGAATTTTTGTTTAAGCTGTTCTCATCATTTTTAGATGGTAGTCATCAGATCCCAGGTATGTGACTTGCACTGGGCTTTGGAACCATAGGGACCACACTTTGTTATTGCAATCTTATTTGAACACTTCCAGGAACTTTCTACTTCTTTCCAAATCAAGCCTAAATTCCACTGCCTGGCTTTGAAGGCTCTCCATAATTTAGTTTGGTTTTACTTGTTTAACCACATTTTCTATTTCCCATTATCAACTCTCAGCTGTTGTCAAGCTACTGTCTCCAAACTCACTTTGGTTAATTTTGATTCTCTGCACACACAACTCACATACACACTCTGTACTCTATATTCTACTATATTTTCCTTTTCCTATAGTCTCTCTACATCCTACTTTCCTTTAAGGTTGAGTTCATATCCTTCATTGTCTGGGAAGTATTTCCTTGACCCATTTGACTGTATCCTCTTCTGAAATACTGCAAGATCGGCCAGCTTTATTAGCATTTAAATAAATACTATCTTTGGTGTTCAGTTTTCTCTCTTGGTCTTATTTCCTGAGCTACAGTTTAAGCTTCCCAGGAACAAGTTCATGCATTATCCTTTTTTTTTTTTTTTTTTTTTAACCATAGTACTGACGTTAGGGGGGAATTTCAGTAAATATTCATCAACTTCTTACCACCAAGTCAATCGATAGAAGCATAGTTTCTTTTGCTAATGGAAAAGTGTCCATTTTCAAAAGAGAGATCTTTTTATTAGCTCTGGGTATATATCAAATAAGTGTAATAAAACTTTTCTATCAGAGAAAATCTAATGCGAGAGGTTGTTGACATACTTTTTAGTTAATAGTAACTAAAATTTCAAATGATTTTAAAAATTGATTGAGAAATTACATTATGAAAACTGAAAGTCCTAAATTTTAACTGTTCTGTATTATAAATCTGCCTATTAATTATGAATAGTACTTAAAATTTACTTCTACAATTTGTACAACAGGAAAATATACTTAACATGTATAATTTATAAATATTACATCTGTATTTTAAGTATATAAATTACAATACTGAGCTCATACTTTCTACTGCTTCTTTTCATCTCTCATATTGTGGTTTTGCTGCTTCTAATTTTTTGGTGCCATTGAGTTTAGAATCTTAGGTGAGTGCCAGACATCTATGAAGAAAATTGTAGGAAGAAACCCATTTTAAGGATCTTCACGTGGACCACCAGAAATTGTTTGAAAATGTATTGAAAATTGTTTTCTATTATTTAAAGAAGAAAAAGGGGTACACTATGAAAACATTAGGTCAGTCTCACACATCAGGAACCAGAAAGTTTTGTGCACAAGGAATTTCGAAGTCCATCAAATTTATTGGAATTTGGGAAAAGGTGAAAATGTTTTGCTTCTCTGGAGTTTATATCCTTAAGTTTGGTCCCCCTATGATTTGGAAGAGGACCCTATGATCACAGATGTAAAAGATTATGATCATCCAAGAGTACATGAACATGGCAATGAGCACAGACAGAAACCTGAGAAAGGGTAGTAGTACATATAAGGTTTAAGGAGGAAATGGGGCAGGCTGACTTTGGCTTCTTTAATACTGGGGTGGGAGAGTGGGCCATGAGGGACTATAAAATACAGAAATGTTGGAATACCTGTTTTTGAGATGAAAGAGAAGAGTACTAAAATTGTGACACTTTTAGGCTTTGTTGGTGGATGATTCCTGTCCACCTTTGCAGTTTATGTGTTCAGATATCCTGTTATACAAATCTGACTGGTCATGCTTTTCTCAACCCTTTTGCAACATCATGAAGAACCACTTAAGCTCTCTTAATGGATTCAAAGTTTTTCCTGTAGATAGTGGAAGCTATTGATTAGTTTTAAGTAGAGGAGTTAAGTTGGACATATTACCATTTTTGATAAATTACTCTTCCTGTAGGGTGAAGAACTCCATTGTAAGGGTGCTAGAGTAAAGGTTGTAAGAACCCATCAGTTGAGTACATGGAACAGCTATCACCTACTAATGCAGTCCATGGCTATTAAGCTATTATATGACCTTTAAATTTTGTTTTCAGCTTATGGTGTCTTTTTAAAGAGTAGAACTTTTTAAGACAGAATACAGTTTCTTCTAGAAGAGTATTGTGTAATGTGGGAGTTGGAGGTGGCAGGAGGTGTCATGTAGCAAAATCTCCTGGGGGAATTGAACCTCTCACTAGATTTTCCCCTTCAATTTGGGCCAGAGTGAAAGACTGTTGATGAGAATCTGCTTATGTTCTCAGATGGGGGAACCATTGCACTAGAGCGTAGCTTCTAAGAAGAAAATATTCAAAAGCAGAATAAACAACCACAGAAGTGAAACAGAATTTCTTGCAAGTTGATTCTTGTTTGTTATAGAGAGAAAATTTTTTAATTACCTGAACAGGTTTTGTTGATAAGCACCTTTTAGCATATCTGTGTTTTTGGATAGGTATATTTTTGTCACAGTTCAAATCTATGATGCTAGAGAGAAGAAAGTATCTTCAGACAGTTGCAAAATAAAAAGCACTAATTAATACCATTTTGATAATTATCACCTTCAGCCTTTTGAAAAAGAAATCAAACTTTTTTCATGACCAAGGTTAAAACAGTATTTGATTACTGTTGGATATTTTTCTTTGATTTTAAATTCTCTTGTTTTCAGAACATGCTCAAAAAAAGGGTTAATCTTGAGACCACAGGTATGGACAGGTCTAGCTAGGTATGTGATCTGTTTGGCTGTTTTGCAAGGTGCTATAAATGCTGCCAGAGTGTAATCTGACACCAGGTAGGGCCAAGTGGCCAATGATGGAAAGTGGAGAACACTGTGAAAGAACTGGAATTTCAGGTTTGAGTAGTGAGTAATTGCCGGCTGCCCTCAGAGTCCTGAAACTGTTCATCTGGGTGTCAGCTTAAAGGTGAAAGCCTAAAGTGAAGTCAGTCAGCCTGTTCCATCTGATCATATTAATTTTGTGAGGTTTTGGGGGGTTTTTATTTTCTAACATGATTGAAGCTAAGGTGAACTTTTTTAGGTTTCCAAGGCCTACTTCTGTTTTGCATATGTCACCAGAAGCCTGATTCTGAGACTTCCTATTTAAAAAAAAAACACCAGTTTGTGCTTTGTTCGCACTACTTTTGAAAAAGTTCTAGATACTTCACTTCCCTTTATCATCCCCATGCTCCCCACTTACAATGAAGGATGCCTAAAGCAGAGTAACTACTTAAAAGATATTGGTGGTAATACATATGGTACTTGCATGGATTCTAAGAACATATTTTAAAACTTTTAAAAATTTTTCTTAAATTACTAGAATATTAAAAAATTTAAAGGTTGGAGTATGGAAACATTTTCTTTTTGAATTAAGTTATGATTGTTTCTCTTGTGACATTCATTAACTTGTATTTTTCCCATTCTATTTTGTGTATGGAGTAGATGATTTAGAGAGGGCTATGTTTTAAGAGGTTTTTTTTCCAACTGGTGTCTTTGTTTGTTTGTCTGTTTTCTTTATTAGTAGGAACTAAGAAACTACCCTTGTTTGGGGAAGCTGAAATCTGGTTGTCACAGGTGGGCACAGGTAACCAGGTTCTTAGTGATCGAGGACAAAGAATTGAACCGAACACACAAAGTTTATAGCATAAAGAAAGAGGGAAGATTTATTAAGTGATAGTACACTCCACAGGACACGGGAGTGGGCCAGCTCTGAGCAGAGAAAAAGAGGGGCACGTGGGCTGGGGGATTCTATTCTTATAGGGCAGAAGCCCCCTTGCTCATCTTTGGCGGGCTTTTCCTGCGCAGGTACAAGGAGTTGGATTTCAAAGCTACTGCGCATGTGTGGTTTCCTATGATTTTCTTGATTGGCTACTGGAGAAGGGAGTCCCACGATGTTATTTCATTATAATGATATTATAATGAATCAGGGGTAGTGCGCAGGCGCATTCTATGATTCAGAGTAATCCCAGTAAACAGGAAAAACCTGTCTTAGGGGGTCTTTGTCATGTATAGAGGTTTTCTACCTCAGCCCTGCGGGGGCCTCTGGAGCTTCCTTCCTGACTATCTCCTGCCTCATGGTTATTTACTATAAATAGATTTTAGTGTGGTTATTTTTTTCCATATCCACAAATTTTTTAATGTAAGTCATAGTAATATTGTATTTCCAGGACTAGCAAGAAAAATGTAACTAAAAATTTAAAGTATTTTAATGAGTTAAGTTGTGGTAGCTTTATAAAAAGGCTTAATAATGTCCTTTTCACTTTTTAGCATAGTAAAGGTAAAGCAAGATGGTATGATATGATAGTGCTTGGGAAAGAACAATAAGAGTAAAATTTTAAGATTTAAGGCAATAATAGAAAAATTTATAAACTCTTGCCTCTGTTGTTCCAGGTAAAGATATGATTGAAAATGATTTAACAGCCATCAAGAGGTTACATGAATTAGTATACAGACCATTGCTATAGATATTTGTGTAAATTTCTTATTTTTCCAGATATTCTGCTAAAGGAAAATACTAACAAAGTTCTATTAATGTAGATCCTGGGTTCTCTCTAGCATTTGTTACCATCAGTTGTCTGTGTAACCTCAGACAAGTCAAGAGTGCCCCAGCCCAAATTAATCAGCTGTTCAATGAATGCATTTTCGTTGGTAATTGTTTGATCTTTTTCAGATCCAAAATTGTGTGACTTTATACTTTTAGAATAGGCAGGCTCTTGGAAGATTGTACAGAATTTTATTTTGACACCACTGATTTATTATTTTCACTTCTTCTAGGAGCTAATATGAAGCATTCTAGTATTTTAGAAAACAAATTAAAAATCCTAAGTATGGTCTATTATATAAGAATTACAATCATTACAGTTTATGGGTTTATTGCTTTCTTCTTACTTAAATAGCTTCTTTCACTTTCTAATTCTATTGTCTTTAATTTCTGTTGTATTTCTTTTAATGTAATTTTTTTCCAAATATACCTACTTTTCTTAAAATAGGTATGTTGATATGTTGAGAAGGTACTTGGCATCTGGGGTTACTACAGAATTCCAGCTCTCTAGATACTCCCAACCCTATAAATATATACATATGTAAATATATTCATTTATACACACACACAAACACTGTCTGAATACTTCATTAGAGGTAGCCATTCAACAATCCTGTTGCTCTAAGCTAGTGAATTTTACCTTCTCTGGGCAAGAATTGTCTTATCTAAAGTAAAGCACTTTTGCTTTTTTGTCTGTTTGATTGGTTCTTTTTATTTATCAAATTTTCTATTGAGTATCATAAGTTGGTGGCCTAGTAGCTTCCAAGGGGTAGCAGTGATTTTTTTAATATAGTTATGAATTAATAGGCTTTTAAACCCTGTGTTTGAAACCCTTTTAAGAAAATCTAAATTGCATTCAATCAAGGATTGAGAAAGAAAGCATTGGAAATATTAAAAACTGATTTTGATTTTATAATACCTGAAATCTTTTATAATAAACACAAATTAACCACTTTAATTGGTTGTAGTAGCCAATGTGGCTTGCTCAGGGTTTTGTGTTTATAGTCAGTGCATTCATTTTGTTTGGAACAGAGACACAATGGAACTCTGTGAAAGAGAAGATTGCCAGACAGGGTGAGGTACTAGCTCTGAAGCACCTGGATTTATCAAGAGTTGTCAAGTTTTTAGGCACTGGAATAGAATATGCTTATATTAGTAATGGGCTCTGGTGTTCTTTGTTGGATTCTGGCAAATAACTGGTAAAGGAAACTCCCAGGGAGTGTGAAAGTGGGACTTTAAGGAATAATCAGTTACCTGGCATTCACCTGTTACATATCTCTTGCACTATACTTAGACTATAATGAAGCTAATTTTTAATTGAGTAACATTTATATGCCAGGCATTCTGCATATGCCTTTTGTATCTCATCTTCATAACAACTCTAGATTTTGGCTTATTCATTATACCCATTTTATAAAATGAGGAAACTATGGCTCACGCTTATTTTGCAGAAAGAGGAGACTGAAACTATGTTAATTGTCCAAGGTCACAATGCAGAATATTCAAACCCAAGTGGTATGACTCCAGAGCATGTGCTCTTGTTTTGCTTGCTTTACTATTTTACCTTAAGTCTGGAGCTTATTTGGATGATAAGAAGCTAGGAATCTTATTGCTGAGGCATTCCTCTGGAATGTCTCCTTGAAAAATAAGTATATATGGTCACGACCCAGTTAAAAGACATGAGAACCTGGTAGGGAAGTTTTTATTATTTGGGAGATGCCCAACTAGATGAACTCTCTAACTGTGCAAATATTAACTGTTTATGTCTTTGTGTTGAATGAACTATTTTAACTTATTTTTCCTACTTTTTAAAGACTGACACTTTGAAAATAAAATATGTTTAAAAACTATTAACACAGCACAGTGTTCCCAAATAATAATATATAGCTAATAATAAATTTAAACAATTTTAAATATACTGAAGACCTTATAATTTGTTAGAATAAAGCAGAGGTCTTTTTTTGTCCTCAGTCTGAGTACCCACATTTGTCCATACAAGAACAACATTGAGGAATAAAATGGTAAGTTCAGTTTTGGACATGTTTTAGACACACTGAATTTGAGGGACACTGAGATGGATTTATCTAACGGCATAGTGATTTGGAGATCAAGAGCTGAATTAGAGATGGAGATTTGTTTTTCCCCCATTTAACATAATATTTACTTTGAAATCTATGTTCCAAACTAGTAAGTATAAATACTGGGTATATTTAGTGGCAAGGCTATATACTGTAGTCATACACAGAGTCCTAATTTAGAGGATGAGGATTCTAGTTGTAGTTCTTTTGTGCCTTTGGACTTTGAGACCTTGGGGCACAGACCTCGGTTTACTCATGATAATTGAATCATTAATCTAGATGTTCACACTCATCTAAAACACAGGGGCTTTGTTATTAAATACCTCTAATATGTAAAGGTGATAACACTGGATCAGGAATGAGAAAATTTCTTCCCAAGAACCACTTTTGGTGCCATAGGTTACATATTGATTCAGAGAAGAGGAAGAGCAAAATGGAGAAAGTGAAAAAAAGACAGTGTCAAAGGGCTAATTAAATCCAATAGGAGAGTTCAAGCGCTTTTCTTTACTGACACATTTTCAGTTTATGAACATCTGTATAGAAATGAACAAAAGCTACATACCAGAGTAAAGGTATCTCTATCCTAACAAATGGCTTAGTAAAAATGGGCAGTCATTTTAGTTTTGGATTATTGCTCTTCATTGTAAGCTATATGTAAATTACTTGTTCTTATTTTTGAGATTTGAAAAAATCACTAAAGCACAGTAGCAGTGTATAATTGCTGCTAAGAAAAAGTACGCAATTGTAGTGGAAAAGAAAGTGAAACTTAACTTTACATAGATGTGTTCACATTCATATTAATACAGTGTCACTTTGTGTTTGTGAACAAATAGATTTTTGAATAGTTTTTGAAATTTAGCTTTTTACAGGAAAACTTTTGTGTTAGGATAATGGTTTCCTCATTATCAAAAGTACTACAGTCATTGCTTATTAAGAATATATGTAAAAATAGCTTAGATATGTAATGATAGATTTTTAAAATAATATATCATTAATATAATTATTTTTACTATCACTATGGGCAACACAGTTTTGATAGGTACAGAAGAACTTCTATTTATTTTTATTTTTAATTAAAGTTATTGTGTACATTGTTTAATTAAGGTATGTGGGTTTCAGGTGTACAATTCAGAAGAAATTTTAGGCAATGGTTACTTACCCAGAAAATCCAGAAGGGTTTTGCTCTAATTATCTTGATACTTGGCACATTGCTTTGCAAATAATAGACACTCAAACATTTATTCAATTGGATTAGGGGACAATTTTCAAATGTGAGACAACGTACAAGTAATGCTAACTTTGAGGCATGGGCAGTAATTGCTATATTTTCAAAGGTCCATATAGGTCACGGCATGGAGGTTAGGAACCTTTGTGAAAGAAATGGTACTTCAGTTGTACATTGAAGAACAGAAAAGATGTGAAAGAGTGCTGAGAATTAGAACCAGTATTCCTGGAATGAGAATAACAAGTTGAGAAGGGAGGCAAAAAATAACTGTGGTTTGTGTAGGCCCATAAGGAAGCAAACTGTATAGAAGAATTGGGTTGGGTGATTAAAGGAAAGATGATGATAAGTAATGTTTGTCTAAGGTCAGTGTATGTCCTATGTTTACATCTCTGTGATCAGTTCAATTCATAGCATTTTATTTTCCCCTTTAGATATGGTGCATTGCTCAAAAACTACCTGAATGTTCTAAAAATACACAATGTTACAGTTAACTCATTAAAAGGGGTGGAATAGGTGAGTGTGGGAAACTGCTGGGTTAGAATTTAGTCAGTAGAAATATCACCTGAATTGAATTATTAACCTTTATATTATTTCAATAGTTAGGGAAATCAAGGTGTAATCCATGATTACCCCTAGTGTACA
Organism: Phyllostomus discolor; assembly: GCF_004126475.2. Classification (NCBI taxonomy): domain Eukaryota; kingdom Metazoa; phylum Chordata; class Mammalia; order Chiroptera; family Phyllostomidae; genus Phyllostomus; species Phyllostomus discolor. The sequence continues at coordinate 42,003,548 of NC_040913.2, read as the reverse complement.
GAATATATATAGGGAATTGGCTTTGCTGAAATTAGGAAACCCAGTATATGATTTGACTAGCACATGCTAGCTAGATTTAAGTTTTCAGGGAAACTCATTTACCAGCTCAGCTTCATTACTGAACTTGTCTCTTTAAAATTAAATTATAAATGCTGTTTCAAAGAACTAGATATTACTTAATGTGATATATTTTTATATCTTCGTCTTTTCATTCTCATTTATGGCCATAACCATATGATACAATATTTAATAAAATTAAGATAAACTTCTAAATTAAAATTTTCCTTTTACTTTTGATCACAGTGGTAATTTTTTAAAAAATAGGCAAGCATCTTTGGAAGGTACTTTTTAAGCATTTCTCCCTCCACTGTGAAATTGTTTTCACTCTTGAGTTGCGCTTCTGTTTTTCTACCATTGTAAAGTGCAGTTCTTTGCATGTTCTAATTTGCCATGACGTGGTCAAGTGCTGTTTCCTTCCTGTTGCTTGCAAGCCTGTGCTAGAGATAAGGATAGATTTCAGTGCATTAAAAAAGAAGCCACTGAAGACAGGCTTAAGCATGGTAAAACATTCTACTTATCAGAAACCTTTTTAAAGAACAGAAAGAATGGGCTTTAATTCCTCCTTATTTTTAAAAGCTCATAAAATAGTACTTACTAAGCTTTAAATGTATTAGATTTTTAAATTCTTATATATTAGGGCTAATTAGGGATACTGTCTGAATGTTTCTATTATAGCAAAATATACATTATGAAATTACTTGTGGAGTAGCATTTCCTATGTATGTGGTTTACTGGGTTAGTAGAAAGAAGAAAATATGTCATTTACTGTAATTACAAACCTAGTTATTCCTTGATAATTAGATGTACATTTTTAAATATTCAGTACTTTAACAGTAGTTTAACTGGAGGGAAGAGAGAATAGCTTCATTTTCAGTAATGAGAGGTGATTTTTATCTCAGCAGGAAAGAAATATTCAAAGAAAATATGTATCTAGCTTTTTTTTAAAGCCTGTGTTCATAGTTTTGTTGATTTTGTTTAAAAACATTGATGAAAATACTTTGGAGATACTGCCCTCCATATCAGTTGTTATATTCTAAGTGGGTAGGATTGCTTTTTCGTAACTAACTTAAGCTTTTGTTTTTTTCAGGCAAAGAAGTTCTAGAGAAGAAAATTGTCAGAAAAATTGCCTCAGTTTGAATATAGTACCAGAAAATTTGAAGATCTTCCCTAAAGAAACCAAGAAAATTTGAAGTACCTTCCCTAAAGAAAACCTGGGTATACAATAACTTCACAGACTTAGCTGGGTTATTTTGTTTTGTTTTTAACACAAATTGCCACTGGATTCTGCTGCCTGATACTTGAACCTGTTTGGAATTTTTCTCATGTGGATCTAAGAGGAATGCTTTATTATGGCTGCTGTTGTCCAACAGAACGACCTAGTATTTGAATTTGCTAGTAACATCATGGAGGATGAACAACAGGTATGAGACCTAGAAAAAAACTGGATTTTAATACATCATAAATGTATTATGATTTCTTCATTCAGATCAGAATTTAATTTAAAAGACAGTAGGAGAAACTTTATTAATGTAAAGATTTAGATAATAAAATTTTGTAGGTAATTGTATCTTATGTTTTAAGTACTTGCTAATTTGTTGAAGAATCTTACCTTAGCTGTGATATTGTAATAAGGAAGTAACACTGTTGGAGTTAGGCTTGTTTTTCTGTAAATGAGACTTACATACCTTAAGAAATTATTTGAAAAGTTTTAGAAGACACACTAACAGACATGTAAATTTTTTAATAGTGTGTGATAGTTTAATAGTTGCTTGCAGTTACATAGTTTTAATGTATGTGATTAATTAATATTTATAGTCCTAGGCTATTTTTTCAAGCTAATGAAAAGATGTTAGCAGTCCCATAATCATGTATCATCTCAGTCGAAAGCATGTGTCTCTGAGGAAGTTATTTTATTTCTTCAGATCTGGATTTTATCATTTTTAAATGAGGGGATTGAACTGAAGAATTTCTAAATTGGCTTTATTGAATTTATACTTTATTGAATTAAGATGTACAAATTACTGTTTCTGGAATGTAAAAAGGGATACTAAGAGATACTAAGGGGTCCAAGAGATACTAAGAAAAGGGTCTCAGTTAATTGTAGCCCCCCTTTTTGGGACAGGGGTGGGTGAAAGGTTTTTTGGACTTTGTAATTTACTTCATTTAAATGATGTTATATGGGACATGATGTGGGAGAAATAGTGTGTTAGACTTAGTGTACTGGGAAAAATATTTTGAGGACCAGTAGGTTTAAAATATGTCTAGTATAGTTGATTTATATACTGAAAGAAGCCTAATTTCAAATACCTGTCTTTAATAGATCAATTTTAATATGTTATGCTTTTATTCTAGAAACAGTTACTGCAGGTAATAAAATTGATTCTTACTTTTGGCAGGGCATTATAATTTCTTAGCTCTTTGTATCATCCATTGAAGTGACAGAATTTTTTAAAAAGTGATAAATAAACCTGCAGAAGATCAGAATTTGGATTAAGGTGCCTTAAAATCAAGATGAGGTTTGGGTATGGATGCAAAAAACTTTGAGGGGGAGGATTGCTTGGTCCCAATTAAAAATATATTAATAGTTATATGAATTTAATCTAGAGATAATAGAAAAGATATTTTAGGGAGGAGAAAGCGTTTTGAATTTGTTTTAAAGCAGGACGTTACTGTATATGTTAAGGTTTGAAAACTGTGTTTACTGTGAAGCCCTTTTAGATGAAAGATCCCAGGCTTGATGTGGTGAGGTTTGTTCTCGGGATGTGGCTGCAGAGGACAAAGCTGTAAGCTACTCACTGGTATGCTCCAGTGCAGTGGCTTTGTCATACTTTTGACCATGAGGAATACATTTCACATTATGGTGCAGTATTTATACATGTGTCTACATAGCCTTTAAAAAGTTTTGTAAAATAATACTTACCCTTACTATGTATGATGCACTTAGTTTATCTTGGAGAGGTTACTAATATGTTTGAATAGGGAGATAGTGCTCTTAGCTTAACATCAAAATGTGCACATACATGTATTTTTTTTTCAAGTTATTTATTTCTGTCCAACAAAAGGAATATATATTAGCTTTGTGCAAGTATTATATAAGGGCTTTACAGATATTAAATATATGAGGCAAATGTTATTATTCATATGTTACAATGAGGAAGTTGAGACATGGAGAGGTTAAGTGACTTGCTTGAAACCATACAGCTAGTAAGTAGTGGAGCTGCATTTGAATCCGAGAAGTTTGACTCTCATCAATGATGTTGAACACTCGTGCCACAATATATGCCAATCTTACTGTATCATAATCAGCATCAAAATGTTTGGAACAATTGGCCAGGTTTAGAGTTCTTCAGTCTATGGCATAGCAGAGCTAACTGATTCATATGGGGGTAAGATCCCATAGTGTCAGTCTTATTAGCACCTTATCTAACCTGTGCTTCCACTTCCTTGTTTGTTTGCTTGTTAAATTTGTTTTTAATTTAAAAATAATGCCATGCCAATTATAATAGAAGTCACCTTATATGAGGTCTATCCAGAAGGTATCCATCCTTGTAACATGAAAAATAGAGACATTTATTGAAGAAGATAAAGGTTACAAGAAACATTGTACATACAACAATGATGCCTCAGTCCCCTTCAGAGTAGGCACCTTGGGATCTCCTCACCCAGTTCTCCCAGTCACCATCAGCTGCCCCATCGTATTTTCCTGAATCTCATCTACAGTTTGAAATCTCTTCCCTTTCAAAGGTGATTTTAGTTTTGGGAAAAGCGAAAAGTTGCAGAGTGCCAAGTCTGGGCTGTAGGGAGGCTGAATGACCTAGGTGATTTGATGTTTTGCCAAAAACTGAATTATCTGAATAGTTTCTATGGAGGAATGTTCAAGCTTAACACAAAATTTGATGCAGATTTGTTGCTGTACTCACTCAGTCATTCTGAATGCCACGGCCACACTCAACATCTATCTATTGCCCCCACTCTCTAGTACAGTGAAGTCATCATTGTTCACACATGCCCATTCCAGTCCACTCACCTTGGCTGCCAGGTTACATTGGATGCCACACAAACTGTTCTCCTTATATTAACAATGGCTAGACTTTTTCTGAACTAACCTCATATGATATTATGTAAAATAAATAGTGATAGTCTCTCTTCCTCCTCACTCCTTAATTCTATTTTCCCCCCAAAGATACCAGTATTGGCTCTTTGATGTTTAGGTTTTTTTAGACAAAGGCCTAAACAAAAGAATGATACACCTACATACAAATCTATACCCAGAGGTTGTTTTTAAGGTACAAATGAAAGTTTGCCAAACTGTTTTTTGGGACTTGTTTGTTTATACTTCATGTTATCATTTTTTTCACTTGATGGATGGATCATTTTATATTTTACTGTCTCACAGTATTTTGCTATTATAAACAATACTGAAATAAACATTCTAGTCTGGGTGTGATTAAGAGCTCAGATGTTGGAGTTGTAACCTGGGTTTGAATCTTTGTCTCACCTCTGTGACCGTGAGCAAGTTTCTTATCCTTTCTGTTCTTTGGTTTTCTTATCTGCAAAATGAGGATGACAATAACAGACTTAATATTACAGGGTTGTTGTGAGGATTAAATTAGTTGATGTATATAAAGCTCTTAGAACCATGTTTGGTACATAACTAATATTTACCGAGCACTATCAATACATGTGTGTGTAATTATAATACTATATTTTTGCACACCTGTATGATTATTTCTATAGGATTTCTAAAAGTAAATTTACTAAGTTTGCTAAAAGCATAAACATACTATCAAGTCATTCTTAAAAAAGGCTATATCAGTTTCTACTACCACCATTACCGTATTTCCTAAACCATCACTAATAGATCACTGAACCATCACTAAACCATCACTTTTCTTTTTGGTCTTTTCTGACGAAAATTACATTTCACTGTTTTAATTTGCCTTTCCTTGACTATTAGCAGTGAAGTTGTTGAATTGTTAATTATAACTTTTTCATTTGAATTTCTTACAAATTACTTATTAATATCCTTTTGCCCAGTAGCTTTTTTTAATATATTATGACTATTACATCAGCATCATTGTCTTCCAATTCATTGTACAGTTAATGGTTAACTCTCTTTTTGTGACTGATATTGTGTCACTGTCTGATTTTACCTTTTTGGTGTTTACTAAGCTTTTCTTACCTAAAATTATTAAATATTCCCTTTATGTTTTCTTCTAGCATGTTTTATATGTTTAATTCCTCAGTTCAGATGAAATCTACTTGTATAAAGTATGATATATAAGGATCTGATTATTCTCTTCTCCCACAAATGAGGATTCTGGCCCTTCACCCCCTACTGAATGTTCTGTGCTTTTTACAATAATACTGCCACCATTATTATATACTAAATTAATGTATGTATAGACTTCAGTTTTGAACTTGCTAGTGTATTCTATGTCCTTTCATTCTTTTTGTATTGTGCTAGTATCACACTGTTCTCATAAGTATTACTTTATAGTCCTATATTATTTTGATTGGTTGGTTCTTTATAAAATCACTGTTTGAAAGTATGAACAGATTAGAATATATTTCCTGTTTTCAGTATGGTCTGTGGTTATAACTGTAGTTGTCTAAGGAAACTGACACCATTAATGTCTGGGTGCTACCATCTTGATCATTTTCCTTTATGTCAATTTATACTCTTTTCAAAATTGCTTGGAAGAAATCCTTTGGGCAGGATTTGGGGTCTGGGAGTTTGAAAAGGAAATAATCAACATTGTTGGTGTTGACAAACCACTTTTGTTTGTTTTTTGCTGTCTGTTACAGACTGGGAATATTTGTACCTGAGAATTAGGAAGGTACTTCTGTGGGAGAGCAACACTGTCAGTGTTGAATTGCAGTGAACTCTTACTTGAAGTTTCCTCAGTTTGACCTTATTAAACAGGTGTATTTGCCTGGTGAGTGTAAGAGAATAAGAAAGCTGAAGGCTGTGGATAAGAGTTCTAGAGAGAAGGAAACTTGACTCTATGCTCAAATATCCCAGAATTTAATTTAATGAAAAACAGCTTGTTGTTTAATGCTTTTTATAACTTTGATACATTATATTATGTTTTTTTCAGTTATTGGTTCTAAGTAGAACTTAGAAAATCATATTTATGTTTAATATACTTAGCTCACTAGTGAAAACCTTAATGACATGCTTGGGAAAGAAACAAATACTTTTAGAGAATCTTATAATACAAGTAGGTGGTCTTATGACATTCTTTCTAAAGGTATGAATTGGCTTGCTCTGACCACTGATTCCAGGGGGCAAAAGCATAAACAATGCCATGTTTTTGTTTTGTTTTTTAACAAGCTGCCTGGTAATTCTTTTTTTTAAAATTATATTTCATTGATAATGCTATTACAGTCATCCCATTTTCTCTACCTTTGACACTCCACCTAGCACCCAATGCTGCCTCAGGCAATCCCCACAACATTGTTCATGTCTGTGGGTCAGCCATATGAGTCCTTTGGCTACTCCCTTTCTTATACTGTACATCCCCATGACTATTCTGTACCTACCAATTTGTACTTCTTAATCCCTTCACCTTTTCACCCATTGCCCCACACCTGCCTTTCCTTTGGCAACCATTAAAACATTCTTTGTATCTAAGTGTTTGTTTCTGTTCTGTTTGCTTAGTTTTTTTTTTTTTTAGATTCAACTGATGGATATGCATTTATTGCCATTTTACTGTTCGTAGTTTTGATCTTCTTTTTCTTAAGTAAGTCCCTTTAACAACTCATATAATAATGGTTTGGTGATGATGAACTCCTTTAGCTTTTTCTTGTTGGGAAGCTCTTTTTCTGCCCTTCGATGCTAAATGATAGCTTTGCTGGATAGAGCAGTCTTGGTTGTGGGTCCTTGCTTTTCATGAGTTTGAATATTTCTTGCCAATCCCTTCTAGCCTACAGATTTTCTTTTGAGAAATCTGCCTACAGTCTTACGGGAACTCCTTTGTAGATAACTTACTGCTTTTAAGATCCTGTCTTTATCTTTAACCTTTGGCATTTTAATTATGATGTGTCTTGATGTGGGCCTCTTTGCATCCATCTTTTTTAGGATTCTCTGTGCTTCCTGGACTTGCACATTTATTCTCATTACCAAATTAGGGAAGTTTCCTTTTATTATTTTTTCCAAATAGATTCCAATTTCTTGCTCTTTCTCTTCTCCTTCCAGTACCCTGATGATGCAAATGTTGGTATGCTTAAAATTGTCCCAGAGGTTCCTTACACTACCCTCGGAATTTTTGGATTATTTTTCTTCTTGCTGTTCTGGTTGGTTATTTTTGCTTCCTTATGTTCCAAATCATTGATTTGATTCTCTTCATTCTACTGTTTTTTTCCCCTGTAAATTGTTCTTTATTTCAATTAGTGTATATTTTGTTTCTAGCTGGGTCTTTTTTATGCTGCTGAGGTCCTCACTAAGTTCCTTGAGCATCCTTATAATGACTGTTTTGAACTATGCATCTGTAGGTTGCTTATCTCCATTTCATTTAGCTCTTTTTCTGGAGATTTGATATGTTCTTTCATTGGGGCCATGTTTCTTTGTCTCCTCATTTTGGTGTCCTACTTGTGTTTGTTTCTATGTATTAGGTAGAGCTGCTTTGACATCATATCTTGGTAGTGTGGCCTACTATAAGTGTCCTGTAGGGTCCAATGGCACAGCCTCCTCTATTTCCCAAGCTAGGCACCCAAGGTGTGCCTTCTGTGTGGGCTGAGTACACCCTTCTCTTGTAGTTGAACCTTGGTTGCTGTTGGCAGGTCAATGGGAGGGATTTACCCAGGCCAGTCAGCTGCAAGGACTGGCTGTGACCACTGACTACCAACTTCTGCCCTCCATGGAGGTCAGTGCCCACTCCACAGATCAGGGCTTACTTCCTCAGGGCTCTGGTGACTGTGAGTCCACCCCTTGAGTGTGTCAGTTGTGGAGGTGGTTGGGTGGTGGTGCTCTAACATGGTCTCTACCTCATCACTGGGTATGCTCACTCTTGGGTTTCTCAGAAGGTGCAGATCAAGGTCAGCTCCAATCTGTGTACTATCTGAGACCATTTGACATAAGTATAAAGTGATTTGTAGATCTGCTACTTGTGCTTGGCTTGGAGGTGCCCAAGTGTTTCCAGGTTATGAAACATGCCAGCTGCTGCTAGTGCCAGGCCTGGGAGGTACAGGCCTTAGCAAGAGGTACAGTGGCTCATAGAGGCCAGCAGCTGCTCCTTTGAGAGAATTTAGGAAGATCTTAAGCTTGAGCCAAGAGAAGCCATTCATATGGAAAAGCTACTGTTAACTGCTCAGGTGGGCCTGTAAGTTGGATAGGGCAGAGCCTCAGAATCATGGGTGGGGGGACAGTGGGATCCAGGTTAATGGAGGCTCAGATATGGTGCCCACTGCTCTGTGGCTTTGTGCAGGGAGGGCTCACAATAGGAACCATGGTCTCTGCCAGCACTTCCTTCTGGGAGAAAGCTACCCTCTGGCTCTAGCCCTGGTGCCAGACACTTCAGTTCCTCCTTGTATGCCACTGATGCCTTTCAAGCTGTCTCCTCAGTGCTTAAGCTCAGAAAGAGTGAGTCTGAGTAAATCTGTGCAAGGGCCCTTTAAAAGGAACTGCTTGGAAATCCAGCAGTTTATTCCACAGACTCAGTCCCCACTGTTTTTTATGTCCAGAAGTTGTAGGGACTTATCTTCCTGGCACTGGAAACCTGGTAGAGGGCCTGGTGTGGGGCTGGGACTCCTCACTCTGGAGATATCCCTCCTGATTTTTATCCACTACACATGGGTATGGGACCAGTCTGGTTCACGTCTCTGCATTTTTGCTCCTCCTGCAAGTCAGGGTGGATGTGGTTTCTTCTTTAATTCTGTAGCTGTATGACTTCTGTTCAGCTCAGTTTTTGACAGTTCTACATGATAGTTCTTCTGTAGTTTAGCTGTAATTTTGACGTGGTTGTGCGAGAAGGTGAGGCATGTTTACCTAGGCCAGGGGTATCAAGCTCATTTTCACTGGGGGCCACATCAGCCTCGAGGTTGCCTTCAAAGGGCCAAATGTAATTTTAGGACTGTATAAGTGTAACTACTCCTTAAGTAGGGGCAAGGAGCTTGGCACTGCTGCCAGGTAGAAACAAGGTACCAGGCTGGATAAAACAAGGTGGAGGGCTGGATTCAGCCTGCAGGTGTTGCATTTGCCAGTTGTAACCTAGGCCGCCGTCTTGGAGAATCTCTCCCAGTAATTCCCATGCAGCGTTTAAGAATCACTACTCAGCGGCCAAGATGGAGGCATAGCTAGACACACTGTGCCTCCTCAGCCAACCAAAAGGAGAACATCAACAAATTTAAAAACAAAAAACAATCAGAACTGACAGAAAATCAAACTGAATGGAAGTCTGACAACCAAGGAGTTAAAGAAAAAACATTCAAACAGACTGGTAGGAGGGGCAGAGACAGGCAGCTGGGTGGAGAGGACTCGCAGCAAGGTGGCAGCTAGAGGGCAAAGCTGCAGCTGGTGGACCTGGCAAGGTAGCAGGTTATGGACTGGGTAGTCCCACATTCCTGTGCAGATAAACCAGGGGGAACAACTGGGGAGTGAGACAGATGGCTCAACCCAGAGTTTCAATGTGGAGAAATAAAGCCTCAAACTCTGAAAACACCTGTGGGGGTTGAGGCGGCATCGGGAAAAACTCCCAGCCTCACAAGAGAGTTCATTGGAGAGACCAATGGAGACCTAGAATGTACACAAGCCCACCCACCTGGGAATCAGCACCAGAAGGGCACAATTTGATTGTGGGTAGTGGAGAAAGTGACTGAAAACTGGCAGAGAGCACAGCAAGCTGCACTATTCCCTCTGACACCCTTCCCCCACATACAGTGCCACAACACAGCAACGTGAGTTGCCCCACCCTGGTGAACACCTAAGGCTCCACCCCTTGCAGGCATGGATGATACCCCCCCCCAAAAAAAAAGGCCCAAGTGAAAGAACAGATCAAAGCTCCAGAAAAAATACAACTAAGCAATGAAGAGATAGCCAACTTATCAGATGCACAGTTTAAAACACTGGTAATCAAGATGCTCATAGAATTAGTTGAATATGATCACAAATTAGATGAAAAAATGAAGGCTATGCTAAGTAAAATAAAGGAAAATGTACAGGGAACCAACAGTGATGGGAAGGAAACTGGGATTTAAATCAACAGTGTGAACCAGAAGGAAGAAAGAAACATTCAACCAGAAGAGAATGAAGAAAAAAGAATACAAAACAATGAGGAGAGGCTTGGGAACCTTTGGGACAACTTTAAATGTTCCCACATCTGAATCATAGGGATACCAGAAGGAGAAGAGGAAGAGCAGGAAATTGAACACTTATTTGAACAAATAATGAAGGAGAACTTCCCCAATATGGCAAAGGAAATAGATTCTAGGAAGTCCAGGAAGCTCAGAGAGTCCCAGAGAAGTTGGACCCAAGGAGGAATACACCAAGACACATCATAATTACATTACCCAAGACTAAAAGTAAGGAGAGAATCTTAAAAGCAGGGAGAGAAAAGGAGACAGTAACCTACAAAGGAGTGCCCATCAGACTGTCAGCTGATTTCTCAAAAGAAATCTTATAGGCAAGGAGGGGCTAGAAAGAAATATTTCAGGTCATGAAAGGCAAGGACCTACATCCAAGATTGCTCTATCCAGCAAAGCTTTCATTTAAAATGGGAGGGCAGATAAAATGCTTCCCAGATAAGATCAAGTTAAAGGAGTTCACCATCACCAAGCCCTTATTATTGAAATGTTAAAGGGATGTATCTAAGAAAAAGATGATAAAAAATATGAACAGTAAAATGACAACAAACTCAGAGTTATTAACAACCACACCTAAAACAAAAACAAACTAAGCAAACAACTAGAACAGAAACAGAATCACAGAAATAGAGATCACATGGAGGGTTATCAGCGGAGGAGTGGGAGGGAGAGAAAGGGGGAAAAGATACAGAGAACAAGTAGTATAAATGGTAGGTAGAAAATACATAGGGGGAGGTGAAGAATAGTATAAGAAATATAGAAGCCAAAGGACTTATATATATGACCCATGGACATGAACTAAAGGGGGGGAATGTAGATGAGAGGGGGTATGCAGGACAGAAGGGAATAATGGAGGAAATGGGGTATCTGTAATAGCATAATTAGTAAAATATATTTAATAATAAAAAAAAGAATCACTACTCAGTGTAACAGAGGTACACTCAGAGTGCTGTGGATACAGAGAATGGAGCTTTTGACTGCATTGCAACTTAGGTAAAGCTTTACCCTGGATGTTAAATTTGAATTGAATCTGAAGGAAGATCAAGTTTATTTGGCAGGTTAAGAAGTGTTCTAGAACAGTACAATGTATCAAAATTTTTGATGGATTCCTATTGATTGTATAATCAGCATAGACACCTTAACTTATGCTTAAAATCTTTTCATAGTGTGACTGTCTCACACTCTTTTTGTATTTCATTAATTTTGCTAGCCTACTGTATAATTTTTCCAAATACTTTACTATTTTCCATTGTTTGATCTCCCACATTCATACCTGTCACCTGTTTAAGTTCTAATCATCTCTGAAGATCTTAGGACAAAACCTACTTATTACAGAAATTTATCCTAAAATCATCCTTTCAGGAATTAACAACTTTATCTGGTTGGTTACATATCACTTATTGTCAGTGTCACACATTTGCCAATGTTAAATTTTTATCTATATATGTTACTAATTTCCAAAGATAAGTACTAAATTACCTGAAGAAGGGGAATGCCTCTTCCTCTCTAATATCTCCCAAAATATTTAACATCATTTATAATACATTTATTGGTTGAGTCCTCTTAAAGATTTTTCTTCTTCCTCTTATTCCTTTTGGTAAGATGAAGTGGGGTATATATATATGCTCAGTTATGGCCCTTATCATATCAGAAAACCTTTGAATGATGAGAGGTGATGCTGTGGCCCACAGCCTTCTTGACTACAGTATATGTTTTTCTGGGAGCTATTTGTCCACATTCTTACTTAGTGCATGGACAGTGTGGCCATATCACTATAGTTCCAAGACCAGAAACAAATATTCATGGAGTATGTATATCTTAAAATTTATATTAATTTTTTAAATATACATACTACCTCAAGACAATTTTTAAATGTTGTCATTGAAATTGTAAATAAGTAAAATCCATTAAATGACAGTGATCACATTTATTAAATCTGGTTGGTAGGCATACAGATGTGTTTATTTTTCTGTCTACTATGTTGTAAGTTTAAATTGTCTTTCTAAAACAAAAATCAGAAAAACTAACCTCCATATAGAATTTTCCTTTTCTTAGGTGACTCCTTCAAATTGCTGAAGAAATTTTTGACCTGGTTGAATTTTGAGAATGAGGTTGTATTCTGTAGACTGAGAAAATATACATAAGAATATAGATCACACCAAGCTGCCATTTTTCAGCTGGAATGGTAAAATTCTGTTAGGTCAAGGGTCAAAGTTAGAGTAAACGGAATGAATGGGTAGTGCTCTGTGTGTAACTTGTTCAGCAGGAAGTTGGAATAATGCTACTAACCTGTACATAGACATAATGATTTCTCTGTTATATACATACAGTTCTAAGTTACATGTACCAATCTCCCTGTTCCTGTTCCTTTTTTAATCTTGGAAGATCAGGTTTATCAAATCCATTAAAAGTTTGGCCATCTGTAAAACTACATACATAAGTCACTTGTTTCTTTTCTGTATATCTGGAAAAGCCTTCATTAAAGGAGTTGTGACATAGAGCCCCCAATACAAGCCTGATTTTCTTTGGGGAAAGTCTGACTTTGCATAGGGCTTAAGGCCCTCTTTAGGTTATGAATAGGGACAGCCTTACCAATTGCCTAGTGTTTGTCTTGGCTCATGTCCCTGCCAACTATTGACAGCAAAGAAGCTGATGGTTATTATGAAGGAAGAATTGGTGAGGGGAGTAGTAGGAACTTTTTATTACTCACTTTTGCAGGATCTTCCTTTAATGTCGCCTACCCATCACACAGAGACCCTGGGACAACATCTTAAAAAGAATAGCAATCAGAGAGGACGGGGAAGAGAGATAAGAGGGGATAACAGGGAAAGGACCATCAAGGAACTTGTATAATGGACACATGGACAAAGCCAAAGGGGATGGGTTCAAGGGTGGGAGGTGGGGATGGGTGGGGCAGGAGGGCGTGGTAGGGTGCAAATGGAGACACCTGTACTTGAACAAAAATTAAAAAAAAGAATATGGATGAGATCATTGTATGGAGGTAGGAAATGGACTAGATGGGCTCCAGAAATATTCAGAGATGAATTTTAGTAACTAGTGTTTACTGACGATTTTGTCCTGCACGTTATGCTATATGCTTTACAAGGATTTGCCTATTACATTCTCCCAATGGTCTTATGAGGTAGGTACTCTAATTCTCATTTTACAGAAGAAAAAAGTGAAGCTGAGAGAAAGGAATCAATATTTGTGTTTATCCATTCTGTGTATCTTTTCCCAAGATGCTGTTGTGTTGGTGAATTCTTTGTTGGGGGTAAAATTAGCAACCTCTGTTTTCCCAGAAAGTATTCAATTACCTGGAGCAGCCTTGCTGGGGATAGAAAATTAGTCTTTGATGCATCTCAGTTTAGCTATGTGATTTTAAAAATTTTGCCTCCTTTCCATTTCACTTAACACATAGCACATAAATTACAAATCATTCTATAAACAGATAGTAGTACTGTGTTACTGATATTTTTTTTAAACCATGGTTACCTTCAACACTATTTAGGGAATGTTGATGAAATAATGTCCTTTGATTTAGTGAAGTAAAAGGAAAACTGATTGTTAATGGTTTGTTAGAGTGTAAATTTTACAAGTGATGCCTTCAGTAATGTTCATAAATCTAATAGACTTAATATTAAGTAAGTTAGTATACAGACAGGATGTTTTTTTTTAACACAGTGGCCAAAATTCTTAATATTAGGGCAGTTCTCTTTTTTGAAAAGAAGTATAATATAGTGACTGGTAATACATTTATGAGCTTAACATGTTTCCTCTGTTCCCCCCTAATGTAACACTGAGTCCTAAAGATATGAGACAGGCCCAGAGAAGCTGCCTGGGTGTTGTGGGGATTAGAGAATTTTCCTTTCCTAAGAGGAGATATTTTAGGTGACAATTTAAAGATTTGTTGTATTTTACAGTTTTGTATGATGTGCACTTCTCCCATTGCACTTCTTGGTACGGGCCATAAAACTACACAAGAACACCTAGGAAAAACTTCCATTTATGTTTAAGAAAGCAGCTACTAGGAAGTTCAAGTAACTGGTAACTCCCCACCCCCTTTCCTGCCTCAACATTTAAGTACATTTAGGAATACTTTGGTATTAAAGATTAACCTGGGAGATTTTTTTTAGTTATTGATTTGTGTGCATCCAGATTAACTGCCTACAACTTTAACATAATATTGAATTCTGAAAATTGATATTTCTTGTTAGTTACTCAATTGTTTTGGATATGTGCAGTAATGACAGCAAATTTTATGACTGGGATATTAGTTAAACAAAATCATTTGGCTTTTTTTTTTCCTGTTTTCTGTTTTTTTTTTCTTTTTCAATCTATTTGAGAATGACTGGCTTGGTTCTAGACTAAGCCAATAAACTTGTCACTCAGGATTTTTAAAATCTGGCAGATTCATGGGTCGGCTGGAATGGGAGTAAAGTGCAGAAAACTGTACTTGAACAATGATTAAAATAAAATTTTTAAAAAATCTGGCAGATTCATTCTGTGGGGGAGCACTTTCCTTTAACATTATATAACATGTTGTTTGTTTTGATGTAGATTGACTTGGAGTCGTTAGATTTTTTTTGAATGATTCTAATTTCTGTCATTGCTTCTAATCAGCTAACTAGTATGATTTTTCTATTGTGGAAGAGGCTTTGTTATAGCTAAACTGCTTCTATTCAAGAATGCCCTGCCTTATTTTATTCAGTGATTCATACATAACATATAAGATTCTTGTCAAAAGTTCATTTTTTAGAAGTAGGAATTGCCTCTTTAATTATGATTTTAGTAAAATATTTATATATAGAATCTGCATGTTTAAAAACATTTATCAAACTAGTAGTGACTGCTGTGATGTTATCTAGTTTGTAAGTAAACATTTAAATATGGCTAAAAGTATACCTTTCAAAATTTACTCAATTTTCTTTTTATCTCACAATTGATTCTGTTCACAGTTAGCCAGACACACACACACAACCCATCAATATGTTGAACTTTTAAAGGAGGCACTCTAATAACAAAACTAAGATTGTTTTCAGTGACTATTTTACTTTTTGAGATTCAGGGCCAAGTTATAATTTATCCTTGCTGAAAAAAGGAAAATCTGGGCAAAGACTAAAAGCCAGTCACATGAAAGACCTAAACTGGGATTAGATTTAACTAAATCAATTCCTCAGGAGTTTACAATGGAATTTCAGATATTATCTTGAGGAATTCTGGAGAACAGATCATTTCTCTAAGACCTTTCTATTTTTCATGGTGCTGTGCAAAAGAGAAGCTAGGCTTCCTCAGAAACACTTATCTTCACTGGAGCCAACAGAAATAAAACATTTTTTCAGCCATAGTTCTCATACAGTATCCAAACGTAATATACTTTAAACCCAAGCTTTTAAGTAAGATAAAACTTTTAGTACGACTATAGTTATCTGCAGCATCTGTACTTGTAGTCTATTGTAGAGGTTATGCTTCTGGACTCTGGAGTCAGATTGCCTGGGTGCAGGCGATCTGCCTCTTCTAGCTGGTTGACCAATGTCAACAAAACAGCATAATGTGATGGGGATTAACTGGGACAAATCATATGAAGTACTTAGTACATAGTACTTAGTACACAGTAGCTACCTTCATCATCATCACCACCACTACCACATTAGGAATATTATTTTAACTTTATTTTGTTCTGTATTATATTAAAGAACTCTCAAAGAGAGAGACTGGAGGACACTCTACACAGCATTTTAATGAGTTTCCTTTTAATTAGACTAATGAAGTACTTTGATTATGTTAATTACCAGAGATTTGAATCATTTTGTCTTATATGTACTAAGCCACTGGCTGTAACATAATATTTATCTACATCATGATATTTATTGATGGTACATAATCCATAAAACCCTAGCATATTGAAGATAGAGAGTCATTGGGAAATGAGGGGGCTGATAGAAGCATATTGATAGTGTCCTTTAGATATTAACCTCTGTGCCAAGAAAATTCTACCTGCTCTAGTCTTAAGTGTAAAAATAACACTGCCTAACATTTTGTAGAGCCCTTTGTAGTTTTCAGCCTTCTCCACATACTTTGATTCTTCCAAATCACCCTGTGATATAGTATTCTTCCCATTTTCTTTATTTTTAATAGCATTATTGACATAAAATTCACATAATAATAGCTTTATTGACATATAATTCACACACTATAAAATTTACTCTTTTAAAAGTGTACTGTTCAGTGGTTTTTAGAATAATTCATAGGGTTACACAACTATCACCACTATCTAATTTTAAGACATTTAATTACTCCAAAAGGAAACCCTTTACCCTGTAGTAATCACTTCTCATTCTTCTCTTCTGCGTCACTGGTAAATACTGATGTACTGTCTCTATAGATTTGCCTATTCTGAACATTTTATATAAATGGATTATATAATATGTGTCCTTTTGTGTCTGGCTTCTTTCACTTAGTGTGATATTTTGAAGGCTCATCCATGTTGTGGCATATTATCAGTACTTCATTTCTTTTCATGACTAAATAATATTCCATTGCATGGATGTACCACATTTTGTTTATCCAGTCATCCATTAATGGACATTTGGGATGTTTCCTCCTCTTGGCTTTTATGAATAATACTGCTATAAATATGCATATACAACTTTTTGTATGGTCATATTTTTAATTCTCTTGTTGAACACCTAGGAGTAGAATTGCTGGGTCCCCTGGTAACTCTATGTTCAACCTTTTGAAGAACTGCCAGGCTATTTTTCAAAGCATATATACAGTTTTACAATTCTGTCAGCAAGGTATGAGGGTTCCAGTCTCTCTACAACCTCACCAACATTTGTTATTGCCTGTGTTTTTTATTTTAGCCATCCTAGTGGGTATGAACTGGTATGTCATCATGGTTTTGATTTCCCTAATGACTAATGATGTTGAGCATCTTTTCACAACCTTATTGGCCTTTTGAACATGTCTATTTTAAATCTTTTTCCCATTTTAAAATCATCTACTCTGAACATTCATCTCTTATCAGCTATGTGATTTTCAAATGTTTTCTCCAATTGTATGGATTGTCTTTTCACTTTCTCTTTTTTATTTATTTCATTTTTTATTTTTCAATTATAATTGACAGTCTTATGGAAGCTCCCTTTTAGGTAACTAACTTCTTTTCTTCTGCTGCTTTTAAGAGTTTCTCTGTCTTTAACTTTTGCATTTTAATTACAATGTGTCTTGATGTGGTCTCTTTGGTTGCCTCTTTTTGGGGGGAAGACTCTGCACATCCTGGACTTGTATGTCTGCGTTCTTCATCTGCTTAGGGAAATTTTCTGTCATTGTTTTTTCAAATTGGTTTCCAATTTCTTGTTCTCTCTCTTCTCCTTCCAACCCCCGCATGATGCAAATGTTGGGAGGGGGTTGCAACTCTTGAAATTGTCCCAGAGGCTCCTTACACTGTCTTTATTTTCTTGCATTTTTTTTCCTTCTGCTGTTCTGATTGGGTGTCTTCTGTATCCTTATATTCCATATCATAGATTTGATTCTCAGCTTTATCTGAGATTCATTTGATTCTCTGCTGTACTCTTGATTTCCTATAAATTATTCTTCATTTCAGTTAGTTTATATTTTCATTTCTGACTGGCCCTTTTTTATGCTGTTGAAGTTCTCACTAAGTTCATTGAGCATCCTTATAACCAGTGTTTTGAACTCTATAGCTAGTAGACTGCTTATCTCCATTGTATTTAGTTCTTTTTTCTAAAGTTTGGTTCTGCTCTTTCATTTGGGCCATGTTTCTTTGGCAACCCTTGTGTGTTTATTTCTGTGTATTAGGTAGAGCTGCTATGTCTCCCAGTCTTGGTAAAGTGGTCTTATGTAGTAGGTATCCTATAGGGTCCAATGGCACAGCCTCCCCTATCACCTGAGCCGGGCACTCGAAGTACACCCCACCATGTGGGCTGTGTATACCCTCCTATTGTAGTTGAGCTTAGATTGCTATTGGCTTGTCAATGGGAGAAAAGTACCCCCAGGCCTGTCAGCTGCAAGGACTGGTCATGCCCACCGACCACCATAGAGGATCAGCTGTGCAGGGTCCCACTCCTCAGAGCAAGACTTAGATCAGCAGTGCCCTGATCTCTGCTGAGTTCACCTCTTGAGTATGTTGCTTGTAGATGTGACTGGGTGGTGCTTTGACGTGGTCTGAAGCTGTCTACAAGGTGCACTGGCTCCAAGGCCTCCCAGGCCTCCCCAGAGTTGCAGTCCAAGGTCACTTGCTACTTATGCCCTACCTGGGGTCACTCAGCATGAACTACAAAGCAATCTGCAGATGGCTGCTAGATAGATGTGCTGGGCTTGGAGGTGTTCAGGTGAGTCCAGGCTACACACCAAGGCAGGCTGTTGCTAGTGCCAGGCCTGGGGCCATTTATTGCGAGGTACAGAGCACAATGTGACAAGATGCTCCTTGTTTGAGAGATTTTAGGAAAGTCTCTATGATGAGCCAAGACACACCATTTGTATGGAAAAGCCACTGACAAGGCTGGTTGGGGCAGGGTCTTGGAATCACCAGGGTAGGGCAAATAGTGTGAGCCAGGTTGATGTTCAGATACGGCCCCACTTACTGGCTTTGTTGTTTGGCGTGCTCAGAAAAGGAACAATGGCCTCTACCAGCACATTTGTTTGGCAGAAAGCTGCTTCCCCTAGTTATCACATCAATGCCAGACAGTATAGTCCCTCCTCATGTGTTCCTGGTGCCTTGTGAGCTGCTGCCCCAGTGCTAGAGTTGAGAGGGAGTGAGTCTCTGTTAATCTGCATAAGCCCTTTAAGAAGAACTGCCTGGGACCCCAGAAGCCCTCTTCTATCTCAGCCACAATCCCTGCTGATTTTTACAGTCAGAAGTTGTGAGGACTTCTCTTTTTGACACCAGAACCCAGGGTTGGGTGACCTGGTGTGGGACTGGGACCCCCAATCCTCAGAGGGACCTGTGGAATAAGATAGCCTGCCTGGTTTTTATTCATTACACTTGGGTATGGGTCCAGCCTGATCCACATTTCCATCCCTTCTACCAGAGTCAATGTATTATTCTTTAATTCCCTAATTGTAGGACTTATGTACACCTAGGTTTCAAGCAAATCTCAATGATGGTTGTTCTGTATTGCAGTTGTGATTTTAACATGGTTGTAGGAGGATATGAGTAGTGCATTTATCTATACCACCATCTTGACCAGAAGTCTTCTTCCCATTTTCTGTTATAGAATATTATCTCATTTATTGCTGGCTAAGTAGAAGAACTACTGTTAGAGTTCTGTAACAGATTCCTAGGGCAGGGTTACAAAGACATCTGGAGTATTGTTCAAAATAATCTAGGTTATTTACTAAAGTTTCTTGGATTCCAGTTCTGATTTGATAACATTCTTTTAGATTATCTATTAGTTCATAATTTGTCATATTAGGTGTTTATTTCTTCATTAATTTTCTTGACTGTACTTGATTTGTTCATTTATATTTCTATTAAGAGATGATGCAGAATTGTGTAGGTATTTGATATATTCCTTGAGGTTCTGCATTGAAGTATTTCTTAAAATTTGGGGATGGTAGCAATCAGTATTTGGTGCTGTGTTGAAAATGAAAATGCACTAGTAACAACAATACTACCTAAGGAAATTGTCAGGGAAAAAATTGCCACTTGCATAAAACTGATAGGCCCAGGGTTCCATGGGTGACTTATTTTAAATTACAATGAATCATTTAAATAGTTTCAGTTCAGAGAGAGAAGTTTCCTAATTCATTTTTACAAAGCCAACATAACACTGATGCAAAACCCTGGCAAAACGGGGTTACACACATAAACAATAGGTTAATCTGAAGATGTTTTGTTCAAATGGAGCAGCTGATATTTATTGTCTCTTACCTATGCTTAGGTCTTGTGGATGCAAAGCATTTTCTCACTCATTTGATTATCACAATAACCCTGTATAGTATGACAATTTTCATTATCCAGATTTTATGAATAAGGAAAGCCTTTATGGAGAGGAATCTCAGAAAGCATGAATGAAGGAATAAAATGTTGCTCTTAAACACAACTGTGAAGTGACAGCACCTATATTGGAATGGAGAGTCTGACTCAAGAAAGCCCAAACTCTTAACCATTATGCTAGGAGAGATATGAGATAGGAGGAATCTTGAAGGATAAGGAGAATCTGGAAGAATGTTAAGTTGTTGTTTATAGTGATTATGAATAGGGTAAGTAGGACTTTTTCCTTTCTGTTAAATATATTTGCATGTTAAAATGTTTTAAAATTATATTCATGTACTACTTTTTATGCAGGAAAAGTGTGTTTTATAAGTTAGACCAATGTATTTGGCAATATGTATTGCAGCTATATAGATTTTTTTAATAACTGCTAAAATTACTTTTCGCTTTTTAAAAAATATTTTTATTTATTTATTTTTAGAGAGAGGGGAAAGGAAAGAGAAAGAGAGGGAGAGAAACAAACATTGATATGCAAGAGATACATGGACTGGTTGCCTCTTTTATGCCCACAACTGGGGGCCTGGCCAGCAACCCAGGCATGGACCCTGACTGGGAATCAAACCAGCAAACTTTTGGTTCACAGGCCAGCACTCAATCCACTGAGCCACACCAGCCAGGGTTGCTTTTCATTAAAAAAAAAAAGAAAAAGAAGAAGAAGAAGAAGAAGAAGAATAGAAGGGATGAGTTCCCATAAAAAGAATTGAAGTTAATCAACATAAGTATTCTGTAGTTCCAGCCAAGATGGAGGCATAGGTAGAAACATTTTGCTTCTTCCCACAACCAAAAGAAGGATAACAACCAATATAAAAACAATAAACAACAGAAAGTGCCAGAAAATCAAACTGCATGGAATTCTGACAACCAGGAAATAAAACATTCACCCAGGCTGGTTAGGAGGGGTGGAAAGGAGAGATGGGCAGCTGAGTGGAGAGGATGCAGGGAAGACCATGCATGCAAGGCAGACCTGGCTGAATGGGAAACTAAAGACTCAGAGCTAGTTGTAAACTACTGCAGCAGTTGCCACAGTGGGAGAAACTCCCCATCTCATAGGACAGAGTTCTTTGGAAAGTGGGGCCAGAGCAGAGCCAGCAAGCAGCATTGTTCCCTCTCTGACCCCTCCCGCACAGACAGCACTACAACACAGAAAAGAGGGCTGCCTGCCCTGGTGAATACCTGGGGCCCTGCTGCCTTACAGCATAACAGGTGCACCGAGACAAAGGAATATGGCCCAAATGAAAGAACACATCAAAACTCCAAAAAAGAGCTGAGCAACAAGGAGATACACAACCTGTCTGGTGCAGAGTTCAAAACACTGGTAATCAGGATGCTCACAGAACTGATTGAGCTCAGTCACCAAATGAAGGAAGAAATGAACACTACCCAAAGTGAAATAAAGCAAAATATACAGGGAACCAACAGTGAAAGGAAGGAAACCGGGACTCAAATTAATGAGTTGGAACAAAATAAACATCCAACTGGAAAAGAATGAAGAAACAAAAATTCAAAAAACATGAGGAGAGGCTTAGGAACCTCTGGGACAACTCCAAACACTCCAACATCCAAATCATAGGAATGCCAGAAAGAGAAGAACAAGAGCAAGAAGTTGAACACTTATTTGAACAAATAATGAAGGAAAACTGCCCCAATCTGGCAAAGGAAATAGACTTCCTGGAAATCCAGGAAGCCCAGAGATTCTCAAAGAAATTGGACCTAAGGAGGAACACACCAAGGCACATCATAATTAAATTACCCAAGATTAAAGATAAGGAAAGAATCTTAAAAGCAGCAAGAGGAAAGGAGGCAGTAACTTATAAAGGAGTGCCCATAAGACTCTCAGCTGATTTCTCAAAAGAAATCTTACAGTCAAGAAGGGACTAGAAAGAAGTATTCCAAGTCATGAAAGACAAGGATCTACATCCAAGATTATTCTATCCAGCAAAACTATCATTTAGAATGGAAGGGCAAATACAGTACTTCCCAGATAAGGTCAAGCTCAAGGAGTTCATCATCACCAAGCCCTTATTTTATGAAATGTTAAAGGAACTTATCTAAGAAATAGAAGAAGATAAAAAACTGTGAACAGTAAAATGTTAACAGACTCACAACTACCAACAACTGAACCTAAAAAACAAAAACTAAGCAAACAACTAGAACAGTGACAGAACCAGAGAAATGGCGATAACATGGCAGGTTTCAGTGGGGTGGGGGAGGGGAAAAATAGGGTAGGGAAGGTACAAGGAATAAAAAGCATAATTGGTATGCATAAAATAGATGGGAAAAGATTAAGAATGGTATAGGGAACAGAGAAGCCAAAGAACTTATATGTACAACCCATATGAGGTCAGATGGTATTGGTCTTTCTCTGACTGGCTTATTTCAGTTACTGTTATGCTTTCCAGGTCGATTCATGCTGTTGCAAAGGGTAAGATTTCCTTCTTTGTTACAACCAAGTAGTATTCCATTATGTAAATATGCCACAGCTTTTTAAAAAAGATTTTATTTACTTTTAGAGAGGGGAAGGAGGGAGAAAGGGAGAGAAACATCGATGTGTGGTTGCCTCTCACACACCCCCCTGCCAGGGACCTGGCCCTCTACCCAGGCTTGTGCCCTGCCTGGGAATTGAACCAGTGACCCTTTGGTTCGCAGGGTAGCACTTAATCCACTGAGCCACACCAGTGAGGGCTGCCACAGCTTTTCTTATCCACTTATCTACGGAGGATACTTGGTCTGCTTTCATAGCTTGGCTACTGTAAGTAACGCTGCAGTGAACATAAGGGTGCATATATTTTTTTGAATTGGTATTTTGGGATTCTAGGATATATTCTCAGAAGTGGAATTGGTGGGTCATATGACAGTTTCATCTTTAATTTTTTGAGGTAACTCCATACTGCTTTCCACAGTGGCTGCACCAGTCTGCATTCCCACCAGCAGTGTACCAGGGTTCCCTTTTCTCCACATCCTCACCAACACTTGTTATTTGTTGATTTATTGATGATAGTCATTCCAATGGGTGTGAGGTAATATCTCATTAAAACTTTGCATTGAGCATTGGAGATCTGTTGTGCAGTCCTGGCTTGTTTTATGTAATACATCAATTTTGAAATCATTTAAAATGTACTTTGGAAATTGGTTACAGTGGTAGCTATTGGGGAGGGGAACTATTTGGAAAGGGGACAATAATGTTGTATATCTTGGAATATAAATATGTTCATATATTAATTTTCAAAAATAATTTTAAAAATATATCATAGGAACTTATTCAAAGGATATTAATGTTGGTTCATTTTGTTCAGTGGCCACCCTAATATTGTGTGTGTACATCCAGCTAGATGTGCTGTGTCTAGAGATTTTAAAAATTTTTATTATGATGTATATGAGTGAATGAAGGAGTACCATCGCACGCAGTATTTGATCTGGTTTCAGTTTCATCCCCTCAACAGCTCTCCTTTCATCTCTGCCCCCAGAACAATGCTCACAGCGGAAGGAGCTATAGAATAGTGAATTGGAGACATTTTGAAATTCTGTTTCTCCCATCAGATGGACCTTCTGCTTTTTAAACTTTTTACTTATGTATAGCATAAATACAAAAATACATATAAATCACAAGTGTATTGTTTGATAAATTTGCACAAAGTGAAAATACATTGGTATCCAGCTTTCGGTTTTAATTGAAACTAAATGGTTGTTGCTGAGAGTAGATGGTTTTGTTTACCTTTTTTCTGAAAAAAACTATTGTCATTAAAAATACAACAAGAACAAAAACTGTGCCTGCTAATACAAAATTGTAGTAAGCCAAGTTCCTACACGCACATTTATTGAAATATAATTTACTTATAACATTATTTGTATTTAAGATATATGATATGATGATATCTGCATATAGGTAGTAAGCCAAATTCTAAGTGTTTATTTCTATCTAAATCAAATGTTAAGGACTTTGGTCTCAAAATATTTTACTGAATGCTTACAATATGCCGTACCATACAAAAATGATAAATTTACATCATTTAATTCTTAACAATAGTGGTAGAGATAGTGTTGTTCTTATTGTAGATAGAAATGAAAACTAAAGCTTAGAGAAGCTGAATAATTTTCCTTTCAAACACCCAGAGGATGAATGATGCATTCTAGCCTATTTTAAAGATCATTTTTATCCTAGAGTCTGAGCACTTATTGTTATATTCTGTTTTCACTATGTGTATTTCTAGTGCATTTGCTCCATGGTAAATGTGGTCAGATTGTCCTGATAGAGTAAGGTATTGGGTTTTTGTTTTTAAAATCAAAGGTGAAGGAAGTCATTTCAAACTGTCATCTTCTGATGAGGCTTCAGGACAGCATTATGATTGGAAGAGAGGACACAGGAATTCATTTCAGAGATGTGTTTTTATAGCAAGTCTGTTTAGTTTGCATGTTAATTAGGTGGCCTTGGATTGGGGACAGCTATTGAAAATTATGGGACAAGTAAGGCCCCTATGCCACTTTTGGTATTGCCTTTTCTTGAGGCAAAAAGATAGTATTAACCACTTGAAAGTATGCTCATTTTGCACGTTTCTTAAAAAGGGAATATATACATTGGGGAAATTTTTAGACTGTTCTTAACCTAGTCTTCTTTCAGGAAAACATTTGATAGCTGTTTCATTTTAAGCTATTTCATAAAGGACCTTGTCAGGCAGGATGTTTCACAACTGCATGCCAGAATCATCTCTGTTAGAGAAGCTTGGCAAACATGTTATTTGAATGTAGTCTTGCTTTTTATATCCAAAAATCTATTAAATAAACTTATTTAATAGAGTTGGAGTAATGACCTATAGTTTAATAGAGTTGCAGTAATGATCTATAGTTTAAGGCCTTGAAAAGTGATATGTTGAGGAAGCAAGCAAGTGTAGTCAGGGTAGTAACATATTGTACTGTTTACAAATTGGTCACTTTCCTTCTCTTTTTAACTTAATGATATTGCCACATATGTCATCAGCCATACCACATGTCAGCTATATAGTGAACAATGTTGAAATTTGGGGAACTGTCTCTGTTTCCTGCTAAAAATTGGTTTGATCTTTATTATTGCTTTAAAAATTGTTAAAATTTAGTTTTCAACTCTTGTCCTAAATTTGCCTGAAATTAACAGGAAGGGAAACTGGTATGTGTATTTTTCTTTCTGAAGCCGTTAAGACCTTCGATAAAGTTATAAAACAGTTGAAGGTCAGTTTATCACTACAGTTTAATTTGGCTATAGAAATTGAGGCTTTGAAAACTCTGATCTTTGACAGATTTTAATACCAAAAAAGTCTTTCTGTTCCCACCCATCATTTGCAATGTATTTTGGTCCTATTTCAAAAACAGATGGAAAAATAATCTGCAAGTGCCAGACAGTCAGAAATTTCATGGTATAATAACTTTGGGATTTTGTGGGGGATTATACTAGTATCTTAGACACTAGCATAAACGGGGTTGACTCAATTTAGAAAATGCAGTTTTGAATCTTGTAATTCTTTAAAGCAGTGGTTCTGAACACTGCATACATACTGGATTTACCTAAGAGCTTTTACAACAGGCCCAATAACAAACATCCCCAGATACTCTGATTTACTTGATCCCATGTAGGGTCAGGTATTGATATTTTTGGATGTTTCCCAGTATATAGTAAAGGTTGATAACCACTGGTGGAGTATACTGAGATTCCCTGATTGAAATAGAAAGTAATAGAGAGAAAATACTTAATATGACTTTTTTTTTCAATGAGGAGAGATTATTTAGAGATGTTTGGATAAATATTTTTTTAAAGTAGCTAGCCAAATAAAATGCAGTATTTTTCTTAGGGAATCAATGATGTGTTAACACCTTCATGTCTTAAAAGAAGGTAACAGATTTTATTGTTAAGTATTAGGAATGTGGCCATTTTATGAATACCTCTGACCTTGCTGAAGTTCTTCTTTTAAATAAATCTTGGAAAGGGGTCTGGTTGAAATGATATAGAAAAAACCGAGGTGTATGGATAAGGTTTGGTATAATCATCAACACAGAAACTTGAAGAAATAATGTCTAATGTCAAAGTTATTATACCATCTAGAAATATAGTCCAATCTAGAAATATAGTCCAATCTAGAAATATAGTCTTCCCTCAGTATCACTGGGGATTGATTCCAGAAACCTACCCACTGCCCCCCCCACATATACCAAAATCCAAGAATGCTCAAGTCTCTTATACAAAATGCCATAATATCTGCATATAACCTATGCATATCCTCTCTAATGCTAATCATTACTAGATTGCTTATAATATCTAGTGAGATGCAAATTCTATGTGAATGGTTGTTATACTGTACTGTTTAGGGGGGAAAGCCTGTATGTGTTCAGTAGTGATGCAACCGTTACAGGTCTTACTGCATAGTACACATCAGCAACAGCATAACATTTCCCATGGTATATCCCATCTGTAATTGGTTGAATCCACAAATATGGAACCTACAGATATGGAGTGGCAACTGTACTAATAAGAACATATATATCTTTATTTCTATAAACTGCAGAAGTTATTTAAGTTGAAGAAAACCAGTTGTCAAATGAAAGTTAAATTATGAATCCTGTTATGGGTTCAATTGCCTCTCCTCACCTCACCCCACCTCCAGATTCATATGTTGAAATCCTAACACCTAATATCTCAGAATGTGATCTTATTTGCTAATGGGGTCATTGTGGGTGTGATTAGTTAAGATGAGGTTATACTGGAGTAGAGTGGGCCCCTAATCCAGTGTGATTTGTGTGCATACAAAAAGAGAAAGTTTGGACACAGACACATACAGGGAGAATACCATGTGAAAATGAAGACTGGAACAGCGCCTTCCCTCATAGCCCTCAGAAGGAACCAATCATGTCAACACTTTAATTTCATACTTATAGCCTCTAAAATTACGAGACAATAAATTTTTGTTGCTTAAGGCACCTACTCTGTGGTACCTTGTTATAGCTGCCCTAACGAATTAATGCAAGTCCCAATATTTCATTTATTTTTAAAGTTTAAATATAGGAAAATCCAGCGTATGAAATTTTACCATGCCTTTGTTTAAGAGGTTGAGAACCATTTCTCTATAAGGAATTTTAGAATGTGTGGTTATGAAGTTCTTAGGTTCCTGATTCAGTCTTTAGCCAGTTGTTAGTCAATCAGTTTAAAAGGCAGGAATTTATTATGAACCCAGATTAACACCTGGAGTTTCTGGAGTGTGTATTTTTCTTCCATTTATGGTAATAGAGGGGAGATTCTTTCAAGTTATCTGAGAGGAGTTTCCTATATGTACAGGTGACCCTTGAACAACCTGGGGGCTTGGGGGTGTCGACCTCCATGGGGGGTTAAGGGGTTAGGTAAAAAAAAAACATGTATAACTTAAGTTGGCTCATAACATAGGCAGATTCCCAGCCATGTATTGAAAATATTGTATTTGACTGCTCTCGATCTGCAGTTCTTGAATCCATGGATGTGAAGCCTGGGGAAATGGAGGGACAACTGTATATTTATTGAAAAAAAACCCCACATATAAGTGGACCTGTGCAGTTCAAACCAATGTTCAAGGGTCAGCTCTATTTTGTATATACAGATTCAGATCTGCTACCTAAGATTCAAGAGTTGATCTGTTTCTTGTGTATGAATTGTTAGCACCCTTGAGAAATTAGAGATGAACAATTTTGAATATATATCTTTTATTTCAGTGGACTAGAAAAGGATGACCAATGCTTTTCATAAGAGGAGCAAGTATTTTAGAAGATAGTATGGCTAAATTGCAAATGATCCTAGGAAGTCCCTGGGGCCCAAGAGGAAATGGCTATGCCCACAAGATAGTTTGCAGTAGATTCAGATTGGAGAACCCTGCAAAAAATAATATTGAAAGTCATACCTCAACACACTTCCTATCTATTCTGTTTTCCTAAACAGAGCCAAGTAAATATGCCAACAAAACCAATTGTGTTTAATGCTGACTATAGTATTATACAGGTAAAGAACATGGAGCCTGGAGTTGATTTAAGTTAATGTTCTGCCACTTACTAACTATATGACTTGGGACAAATTATTTCCCATATAAAAAATAGATAATCCCATATATCTCCCTTGTAGGATTTTATGATGATTAAGTAAGGTGGTGATCCATGTAAAGCAATGAGCAGAATCCCTGGCATATATTAAGTGCTGATAAATATTTGCTATTAGCTAATAGCAGTAGCAGAGCAGATATGTGTCTAGTGTGCATGCTACTCCCTCCCCCACTCCATTTAGTCCAAAGAATGAATATCTCTTCTACTGTAATGTTGTAAACTTAAGATCCATGCCTTTAAAATACATATTAACAAGAGAAAACCTGGAAGTGCCTTTCCAGGATCAGCTGATGCCCTTCTTAACTTTAAAGTGAGGAAAATAAGGTCACAACAGTAGGATTAGAGAAGGCTCTAGGTCTCCTGGTTCATAGTCTTTGTTTTTTACCATATGTATCTAAATCTCAGAATCATGTGACCCTTTTTATTCTTAACTAAGCTTTTACTTCAAAGGAAAATAATTTTTCTCTGTATTTTTGTGTTTGGCATTTTTATTTAAATAGCTTAAAAATCTTTGAACTG
Source organism: Phyllostomus discolor (assembly GCF_004126475.2). NCBI lineage: Eukaryota > Metazoa > Chordata > Mammalia > Chiroptera > Phyllostomidae > Phyllostomus > Phyllostomus discolor. Next base: position 41,974,573 of record NC_040913.2, on the reverse strand, counting down.
AAATTAAAAAATGAGTGTTAAAGCAAATTAGAAAATGGTTGATTATACATAGATTTCTTTGTTAGGGAATTAAAAACTGGTAACAGTGCTGCCTCTTGGGAGGGACAAATACTGGAGTACAAGCAGCTAGCATTGATTATGGTGGTATCTGACGAGGTGTTCCTGAGACCTGCAAATTCTGGAGAATAGTCAATTCTTCCAGTTCACTTACAGATTAATAGAGTAGAATAAGGAAGAAAGTAATAACAAGTATATCTAATTATTTGAAACTATATAGATTCAAATAAAATTTTGGAGATGTCCCTTGTAATAACCACATTCTTAACATTTACTACCCAAATTTCAGGAGCCAAACAGATTTGGATAAGAGGGAACACTCTGGTTTCATTTGGGTGAGGACTGCTCCTGTGAATTGCATTGATGTGCCTCTAACTTAGTGGGGGACCCTGGGCAAATTTCTTAACCTAATTTCTCTTCTGCTAGTGGATATAGATGGTGAGCCTTATTCTTACCCAGTACATGGGGTTTTGAGGTAAAAAAATGAAGTCATGTAAAAATCAACTGAATTCTATGTTCAGCCTTGTTAGAATACTAGGAGCTTAACTTGAACTTGTAGGAGAGAATAAGAGAAATGTGTTAACAACTGCATGTTGTTCACACTAGGTTAGATTGTAGTATTCATCTTCAAAAAAAGAGAAAGGAAAGGCCAGATTCAACTATGCTTTGGCCACTTTATATATTTTCCTGTGTGTGTTTTATAGTGTAATGTTTGAGACTTCTACTTTCTGTTTAAAACCTAGGATTTTTGAGAGCCAGTTTACTTCTGAATAACTTCCTCTTTTCTGAAATAAGAAGAAACACTTTTAAATAAAGTAATCCAAATATGTTTAAAGGTTATTAATTGTAGATTTTAGAGCACAGCATTCAAGAAAGCACCAATGGTATCTGTTTAGTACCTCCAATAATTACGTATTTAACTATTTAATGAAATTATTATGACAGAAGTAATAGTTAACCTCAGTGTTCAGTGCTACAAACATATTTTTAAAAATTGAGGCTGCTTAGTTATATAATGAAATCATAAATAGCTTTTTTAATGCAGCAGACTTACTCAAGGAAAATAACAAAGTACCTGAAATTACTATGTATGGGCAGTAACTTTTTCTTACATTTAAGATAATAGGTTATAAGGATATGTTTTAAGAAATAGGATAGTTATGTAGCCTTGAGCTAATAGGTTATGAGGATATGTTTTAAGAAACAGGATAGTTACATAGTCTTGAGCTAATAGGTTATGAGGATATGTTAAACATATCCTCATAGTTAAATAGTCTTGAGCTATCTTCCCATAAGATACTAAAGGACAAAGGGGAATCTGATGCAGAGTTCAAAACACTGGTAATCAGGATGCTCACAGAACTGATTGAGCTCAGTCACCAAATGAAGAGGGAAATGAAGACTACACAAAGTGAAATAAAGCAAAATATACAGGGAATTAAAAGTGAAGGGAAGGAAACTGGAACTCAAATCAACAATTTGGAACAAAAGAAAAAAATAAACATCCAACTGGAACAGAATGAAGAAACAAGAATTCCAAAAAAATGAGGAGAGGCTTAGGAACCTCTGGGACAACTCCAAACACTCCAACATCCAAATCATAGGAATGCCAGAAAGAGAAGAACAAGAGCAAGAAGTTGAACACTTATTTGAACAAATAATGAAGGAAAACTGCCCCAATCTGGCAAAGGAAATAGACTTCCTGGAAATCCAGGAAGCCCAGAGATTCTCAAAGAAATTGGACCTAAGGAGGAACACACCAAGGCACATCATAATTAAATTACCCAAGATTAAAGATAAGGAAAGAATCTTAAAAGCAGCAAGAGGAAAGGAGATAGTTACCTACAAAGGAGTGCCCATAAGACTCTCAGCTGATTTCTCAAAAGAAATCTTACAGGCAAGAAGGGGCTGGAAAGAAGTATGTGAAGCCATGAAAGGCAAGGACCTACATCCAAGATTGCTCTACCCAGCAAAGCTATCATTTAGGGAAGGGCAGGTACAGTGCTTCCTAGATAAAGTCAAGTTAAAAGAGTTCATCATCACCAAGCCCTTATTATATGAAATGTTAAAGGAACTTATCTAAGAAATAGAAGATCAAAAACTATGAACAGTAAAATGACACCAAACTTACAACTATCAACAGCTGAACCTAAAAACAAAACAAAACAACAAACTAAGCAAACAACTAGAACAGGAACAGAATCACAGAAATGGAGATCACATGGAGGGTTATGCATAGGGAAGGGAAGTGGGAGAATGGGGATAAAAGGTACAGGGAATAAGAAGCATAATAGGAAGATATAAAATAGACAGGGGGAGGTTAATAATAGTATAGGAAATGGAGAAGTCAGAGAACTTATATGTACAACCCATGGACATGAACTAGGGCGGGGGGGATGCTTGAGGGTGATGGGAGGGTACAGAGAGGAGGGGGATAAAGGGAAGAAAATAGCATAATCAATAAAAAGTTCTTAAAAAAGAAAGGGAGAAATAGTAACTTTATAATGGATAAATCTGGTAGATATCACTCTAAGTGATCAAAGTTAATATCACTAGTAATGGGTCAAATAGTTTTACACCTCCTGATATGATGTGTTTGAAAGGACACAACATTATTTCCTTGGTATTCTTGCCAGAAATGCAAACTGAATCTAACCATGAGTTGTCATTATCATACAGACCAAAATTGGGAGACATTTTACAAAACAAATTACCCATTTTCTTCAAAAGTCTCAAGAGCATGAAAGGCAAAGAAAAACTGAAAAGCCACTCTAAATTAAGGGCTAAGAAATTGTACCAGATTAAAAGAGTTGTCATAAAGAAACATGATGAAGCCTATGATCGAACTGGATCCTGAACCAAATTTTTTTTTTTTTAAAAAGGACATTAATGAGACAATTGCAGAAATTTGCATAAGGTCTATAGATTGAATCAGTGGTCCCCAACCTTTTTGGCACCAGGGACTGGAAGACAGTTTTTCCAGGGACCTAGGCAGAGCAGGTTTGGGGGCCAATTGGTTTTGGGATGGTTCAAGTGTATTACATTTATTGTGAACTTTATTTCTATTGTTACATTATAATATATAATGAAATAATTATACAACTCATCACATGCTAGGGTCAGTACTTGGTCTTACCAAAACTGACTGAGACAAGTGGGCAGTGTGGGGAAAGAGAATTGGATGGAAGTGGTAAATAAAATAATGAGCAGGCCACACGGGACTAAAGTAAGTGTCAGATTCTGTCAAAGCTTGCCACCAGATGCAGCTGTTCAACTGAAATACATCAACTCACTTGCCACTCTAAGCCTGCCACCAGATAGTCACTTGCCACTCACTGGTAGAGTTTTGATATGCAAGCTGTTGATTTATTATGCTCTTGGTACAGTCAAACCTCTCTGCTAATGATAATCTGTATTTGCTGCTCCCCAGTGCTAGCATCACTGCCTCAGTTCCACCTCAGGTCATCAGGCATTAGATTCTCATAAGGAGCGTGCAACCTACATTCCTTGCATGTGCAGTTCACAGTAGGGTTTGTGCTCCTATAAGAATCTAATGCTGCTGCTGATCTGACAGGAGGCAGAGCTCAGGCAGTAACGTGAGCAATGGGGAGCGGCTGTAAATACAGATGAAAGTGTGCTCACTGGGTGGCTCTCTTGCTGCTCACCTCCTGCTGTGCAGCCTGGTTCCTTAACAGGCCAGCCAGGGGTTGGGGACCCCTGGATTAAATGATAGTACTATATCATTATTACTTTTCTTGTTGTGATCATTGTGCTATCTTTATATTAGATAATATTGATGTTTTCAGGAAACACACTGAAGTATTTAATTTTAAAGAACCTATATGTCTACCTCTTTCAAATAAATCAGAAAAAAATATAGGTGTAGAAATAATAATATAGAAAGAATGATAGACATGATTATGTGTTAAAATTACAGGATTATGGATGAAGTTTGTAGGGGAATTATTTGTACTACTTCTACAATCTTTTTAAGTCTGAAATTTTTTTAAAAGGGCATAGTAAGTTAATGAGATTAGTCACTAACTGATTTTTCCTTTTTTTGCATTGCTGTTTATTTCATATCAGTCACTTGAGGGATGATGATTTACAGAGAAATGTTAAATGAAAGTGTACCAAATGAATAATACCATTACAAATGCTAAGTAGAGCAATATAAAAGGGGTTGATAAGTATCAAAACATTTTTACTATATTTGAAAAGTAATTCTGTTGTAGACAGCCCTCATTATTACTTAGTATTATGATCCATGTATACATTATATTGATACATTCAAAAAAATTTTTATATGCTTTTTACTCTTAACATTGAATTCCTTTCATGAAGTTAGCTGATTTTTCAGCAGGTTGTTCAGAACCTCTCTGGGTCAGTTTCCTGATCTGTCAAATGAGGCGGCTGGACTAGATTATACTTTAAGGGTCCTTTCAGTTCTAAAATTCTGAGATCTCATTATTAGAAAGAAAATGAAAGTCAATTTTCCCATTTGAGTCAAAAGTTGTTGTTAAACACAGCTTGTGTGCCAAGTGACAGTGCAATACTTATTTAAACTCATAGATATTTTTCTGTCAAACTTTTGTTGAGATTGTATTTAATCATAAATTTGTATGCAATTTCTCATGCATTAAAGTTATTAGTAAATATACCTGGCTGGTTTAGCTCAGTGGATTGAGTGCCAGACTGCGAGCCAAAGGGTTGCCAGTTTGATTCCCAGTTAGGGCACATGCCTGGGTTGCAAGCCAGGTCTCCAGTAGGGAGCGAGTGAGAGGCAACCACACATTGATGTTTCACTTTCTCTCTCCCTTCCCCTCTCTCTAAAATTAAATAAACAAAATCTTAAAAAATATATATATTAGTAAATTTAATGTGGTTTATAAGTGTACTTTTATAGAATTTTTAAGTGAAAACTTGGTTGTTAAGACTCAAGATTAATAATGAAAGTTTGTTATCTTAATAGATATATAATCACTTCAACCTAGAAAGATTGTCAAGGTATAAGTAGCTGATGGTATAAAAATTATATTGATGTTTAGTATAAAATAATTTTTGGTTATATCTAACAAAAATTAATTTTGTCAATTCTTTTTTCCCTCATCTCTCCCAGCTTGGTGATCCAGCTATTTTTCCTGCTGTAATAGTGGAACATGTCCCTGGTGCTGATATTCTCAATAGTTATGCGGGTCTAGCCTGTGTGGAAGAACCCAATGACATGATTACTGAGAGCTCCCTGGATGTCGCTGAAGAAGAGATCATAGATGATGATGATGAAAACATAACCCTTACAGGTGTGTGTGCCTCCAGCAGCACTTTACTTCAGCCTTGTTTTAGGCAATGTCCTAGCCCTGTAATTTTGGGGGCATATAAAATCCCTAACTTGATGTTAAATGACTCTATTACCTGCAGAGGTTAGAGCCAGCCTTGTAGGGAGAAGGAAATTTCATTTTCTATCTCATCTGCCTATGTTTCATAGTTATTTCTGACCTCCCCTTCTTCTTTCCTAAATATATTGAGAAGAATGTGACAAAATAAGGAGGCTTACAAGAGGAACCAAACCAACTCAATTCATCAAGTCTTCTCTGAGCATTTTTTATATACTTAGCTCTACATTCCTGATGGCAATGAGAATTTGTTGGTAGGGGAAAAGATAGGAAAGTTTTATTTGTTTGTTTGTTTTTTACTGCCATTGCTTAAAGCAAAACACGAAGCAATGATGCAAATGTAGGATAAGGTACTGAGGTTTAAAGAAGATTCTTTTTCTTGTCAGTCAGAAGTAGGAGGATATTTCAAACTTGAAAAGTTTACTCTGTGATGTAAGTATGAGGTATAGTGGTAGTGCTGTTTTCATCAGTTTTAGAAGTCAGTGCACACACTCTTGTTATACATGTACATGCAGAGATGTTAGAAGTATTTGAGAAAATAAGTTATTTGGAAGCAAAGATTATTTAAATCATCTTAAATTGAAAACAACAGAAAATTAACATTAGTCACAATACTATTAGCTAAACCCTAGACCTTATGTGTAGGTTTCACCCATTTCATACTAATGTCCTTTTTCTGTTCCAGGATCATATCTGGAATCTCATGTTGGTTGCATTTAGTTGTTATTTCTTCTTAGTCTCTTCCAGCCTGTGCCTGTTCCTTTTTCTTATCTTGTCTCTCATAACCTTGACAGTTTAGAGGAGTACTGGTTAGATAGTATAAAATGTCTTTTCAATTATGTGTGATATGTTTCTCATGATTGGAATGCAAGGATATCATCAAAATGGCATTGTCTCCTTCTCAGTGTATCATATTAACATAATTGATTAAAAATACATTGTCTCAATTAATTCTCACAACAGAAAAAGAAAACTGAAATTAGAGAGGTAAAATTAAATGATTTGCCTAAGGTCACACACTAAGTGACTGAACCCCCATTGGTAACATTGGCTGAACAACCCTTGGTTCATTTATTTTTTATAAAGCATGTTTTTATATAGAGATGTATTCGTATTTTTTATTTGCAGAAACCCAGTGGAAGTTTTTTGTTAAGTCTAAATTTGTTTCTCCCTTATGGATAAAAGAATTAAATTAATCAAGTTAGAGGTTTCTATTCATTGCTGACTGTGATGTATAGGTTTTGTCTAACAGAGTGACCACCATTGTGCATTTATCTGTTGGGCAGCTAGTGACATTTTTGCAGATTATTCTGAATTCTCAATGCCTTAGGGGAAGGCTACACTCTCTGTAGGTTGCACACAAGGGTCTTCCCAGTTTTAGTCATCAGGGAAGATATTAGTCTTCAAAGGAAGGAAATCAGATCTTAGATCTTTAAGAGAAGGAATTTCTTCTTCCTTCCAGTGTGTCATTCTCTTAGGCTTAGACTTGAAGATAGCGAGGTACAGACAGGTTCCTTCCTCCCTTCCTGGAAAGCAGAACTGGTAAGGAATGGGTCCAGAAATCAAACATGTCTTGAAAACCAGATTTGCTTTTCTCATGTTTCTTCTCCCTCCTCCCTCTCCTTTTTAAAAATTTATGTATTTTTAGAGAGAGGGGAGGGGCGGGGAAGGAGAAAGAGAGGGAGAGAAACATCAATGTGAGGTTGCCCCTTACACGCCCTGTATTGGGAACCTGGCCTGCAACCCAGGCATCTGCCCTTGTTGTACCTGTGTGTACAACACAGGGCATGTGTACCTGTTATCTATAACACCTGATTTCAAATTTTCATGTTCATCAAAACACTTTCATTTTTATCATTGACTTATCTCATACCGTTTGATATAAATTTGAACCTATAAAATAAATGTATAATGATAAAATACCACTTTCATCCACTTATATGTTGGAGTTCCACATAGGGTTTTTTAAAAAAGATTTTATTTATTTACTTTTAGAGAGAGGGGAAGGGAGGGAGAAAGAGAGGGAGAGAAACATCAATGTGAGGTTGCCTCTCATGTGTTTCCCTGACCTGGAACCTGACCCACCACCCAGGTATGTGCCCTGACTGGGAATCAGGCTGTTGACCCTTTGGTTCGCAAGCCAGCACTCAGTCCACTGAACCACACCAGCCAGAGCCCACATAAAGTTTTATTTGAAAAAAGGTTGTGCTATTAAAAAAATGGTGTTTAAGATTTTATTTATATATTTTTAGAGAGAAGGGAAGGGAGAAAGAAAGGGGAGAGAAATATTGGTGCAAGAGAGAAGAATTAATTGGTTGTCTTTCATATGCACCCTGCTGGAGACTGAGCCCTAAACCCAGGAATGTTCTCTAACTGGATATCTAACCAGTGACCTTTCAGTCTGTGAGATGACACCTAACCAACTAAGCCTCACTGGTCAGGGCTGTGCTATTAAAACATTTTTAAACATTTATTTACATTTTAGTGTGTTTTAAACATTAAGAAAAAAACTTAGACAAGGCACAGTCCATAGTAGGAGAATTAGTGTTCTACAGTACATACTAGAAAATAATGGCAACAGAATTAACAAAAGGTGTTTAGATTCTAATAATATGACTATAACTAAATATTTTTGGAGGTGGTAGCAATTCACCAGCTATAGAGGAACGGAAGAAGAGTCAGAAATTAACAGAGACCCTAGTTCTTTCCAAGAGTGTTAGGATCAGTGTTAGAGCTGAAAGGGACCTAACAAAATCAACCCAGTCATTTTATACTAATTCTGTTTTTTTTTTAATATATTATAGTTGAAGCTTCCTGTCATAATGAAGATGAAACAATTGAAACTATCGAGGCTGCTGAGGCACTCCTCAATATGGATTCTCCTGGCTCTATGCTAGATGAAAAACGAATAAGTGAGTAGTTATGTGTCAATGATTGTTCATGTTTATATACTTTGACAATTATTCTTGCCGTCTCTCTCTATTAAATTGTAAATATAAAGAGACACGAGACCATATTTTATACTTCTTTTTCTTCCAAGAGTATTACTATTTGATGAACCTTTGCAAAAGTGTTCAATTAAACAAGACTTTTTTAAAAAAAATTGGGGAATGAGACCTTTAGGAATAAAAAAGTAATTTATATAGTTGTCAAAGGGCAGATTATGCAGAATTTCTTCTCTTAACCTTATTGGTAGAAGGATTAGGGTACTTGGGGCCCAAACTATTATTACTTAGTGATTTCTGTAGATCTTCATCAGTGAATGGGAAACACCCATTTAAAAATTTTCTAGCACTTCATGGCATAAAATTCACTACCCCATTTAGTCTGCTTTTATTTATTGTTGGGGGGAGGGCAAGCAGAGGGGGCAAGGAAAGCAACTTTATTTGGAAAACCAGTGAGCTGAGAAGATGAGGACTAGTGTCCTAAAGAACCACCTTGAGAAAGTACAAAATTCAGGCTTCTTTTATTTCAAGGGAAGGGGGAAACTAAGGGATTTGAGGTCAGGGGTGACTGATGATACAGACATTAGCAAGGGTCCAAGGGGAATGATGAAACTTCAAACTCCGGTTGCCAAGGTCTCAGTAAGGAGGTTCCTATAAATCTGTTTTCTCAGTCAAGCTCTCTATCAGCCCCATTTTATTGTACCACTTTCATCCCACGAAGTTCTCCAAAGAACTGCCACAGCATGTGGGCAGGCTTCTCATCCGGCCACAGACATTCTTATCTGCTTTTAAATCCATGTTCTCCTTTGGGCTTTTCTAACAAGAAAGTAGTTAAACTAAAAATTAATTAATACTAAATCAATTCATGATATTTATGGAATATTTTCTCTACACACCAGTGCATTAGACAATGGTATTATACAAGTGAATGGATACAACCTCTTTCCTCAGTCTTATAATTAAATATTGAAAACAGTTATTTATATAAATAATTGTAAAAAACAAAAATGAAAGTCATTTTTGAGGGACATTCATTAGAGAGACAACAATGTTTTCTGGGAGGAGAGAGAGTACTTTAGCGGACAGCATGAGAGATAGGCTTTATGGAAGGAGTGTTTTGACCTGGGCTATAAATGACAAATAAACTTTAAATGGGTAGAGGAGCCAGGAAAGGGTGTTCAAAGTACAAGAAAAGAATTGAGCCAAAGATACAGATCTGTAAAAAAGAATGAAGTGTTGTATGCAAACATGCTTTGGTATAGCTGAGTGGAGATAAGATTGGAAGGTAGATTTGATCCAGACTGTGGAAGCTTCACATGGCATGCTGGGGAGTTTGGGTTGTTCTTATCTTTTCTGTCCTATAAACTATGGAAAGATATGTCCATTTTCCTTTTCTTTTTAATTTTCAGGTGGAAAGTTTTTATGGAGAAGAAGAGTATGGTCAGATCAGACTTAGTTTTCAGAGAATCACTTAGCAGCAATGTGAAGAATGGAGAAGAGAGAAGGAAGATAGGAAGTTAACTAAGGGAGACATTGAAATAATTCAGTCAAGCCTGGACTAGGGTATCTGATTTGGGGCAGAGGAAATAAAAAGCAAGGGCCAAATTTCAAGATTTTATTTCTACTTTATTCTTCCTAGAAACAGGAAATTCCTTTATGAAATAATTTTGATTTATAATACAAAGTTGATGATTAGTCAATTTTATTTCCATTAGATAATAATATTTTTAGTTCATCTGAAGATGACATTGTTGTTACCCCAATCACGCATGTATCCGTCACATTAGATGGGATTCCTGAAGTGATGGAAACTCAGCAGGTTCAAGATGTACACTCACCGGGAGCCTCCTCACCAGAACAACCTAAGAGAAAGAAAGGTGGGTAGTTAATTTGTTTAGGAAAAAAAAATCAAGTATTGATGTGGAATCTAAACATAAATTTTATTTAAGAATATTTCTGTATCACTTAAAACTTATATAAGAAATTGAGGACACAAAACATAAGAGGTATTCCTTCGTATTAGATTTCTTTTGTAAAAAGTTCAATTATTTACATGTTTAAAATATTTGATCTTACAGAAAAGATATTTTACAACTTTTTAAAGCCACAGTCTTTTATCTAAACTCTTTTATCCATACTTAGAAAGAGCTTGGGGATAGGAGCAGGTCAGCTTCTTCCCATAGGATATAGTCTGAAAACCACAGGCATAGATATAGATTCCAATATAATATTCTAGTGGGAAAAATATGAGTTGACATCAGCAAGTAAGTAATTGAATAGGAAAATGTTAGAATGTATTAAAGGGAATTTTCAACTTTTCACAAATTAGGACCATTCTTACATTTTAAAGTTTAACACTCTTTCCATTGTATTGCATTCTGATTCTACTCCAGCTTGTTTAATATTTTGAGTTTAATATCTTGGTTAATGGCATCACCCCCAGCCACCAAGTAACCTAACTTCATGTAAAAGTAGGAGAAACTCCAAGAGTCAAAAATGAAGAGGAAAATGAAAACAGTATGAATGAGCTGAAACTGCAGCAGTTCTGAAGGGCTGTGAAGGATGTGTCGGTCTTGCTATTCAGGCTGCTTTGGATTTTATTGCTCTTGTAGAGGCAGATGCTTAAGACTTGGTCCAATGCAATAGGGGGTATTGGACAAAGACTTCAGCATATATTTGGGGTCCTTGAAAGGCTATTACCTCAGGAGAAAAACAATTGTCCATTGGCACAGACAGATATCATGAAGCTTGTATTTCTTAGCTGCAACTCTGAGTAGAGAAATTCTTCCTTTGGAAATTCATAATCTTATACTAGCCTTAACCTAGGTTTACAACTAGATTTTAAACTGTCACCGTCTTTAGGAATTCCCAAACAAGTAATTTACATGAAGGAAAGCCCAGGCTAGCAATAACACTGGGACATGAGGCAGAAGTTCTTGTAAAATTGTTCTGACAAATCATGCATTTAAACAAGGCTGAATGGGATTTCCTCAAATAAAACCCTGTTGAAGGTGAACTCACATTTCAATATTACAGACTATATGAGGAAGCCACTTCTTGAATGAGAAGCAGCAGACATAGAAAATCCTAGGGTTAATTCTCCAAAACTTCAGATAACAGAATTATCAAATAGGTATGTTCAATGAGTGTGTTTGCAATTATTCAAGCAAACAAAAAACATTGTCAAAGAATAAGACTTAAAAAATGCCAGGTAGTACTTCCTTTTCTAGTCAAGATAGAATAATAGAAGCTGCTAGGCAACAATTTTTTGGATATGACATAAAAGCACAATCAGAAGAAGCAAAAATAAATATGTGATACTACATTAAACTAAAAATTTCTGCACATCAAAATAAACAACAAAATGAAAAGGCAACCTATGGAATGGTAGAAAATATTTGCAAATCATATATCTAAAAAGGAATTAATAGCCCTGGCTGGTGTGGCTCAGTGGATTGAGGGCCAGCCTGTGAACCAAAGGGTCACCAGTTTGATTCCCAGTCAGAGCACATGCCTGGGTTGCTGACCAAGTCAGGTGCCCAGTAGGGTCGTGTGAGAAGCAACCACATAGTAATGTTTCACTCCCTCTTTCTTCCTCCCTTCCCCTCTGTCTAAAATAAATAAATAAAATTTAAAAAAAGAAGAAGCAGCTCTTTATTTAGCGGGAAAAAAGAAATTAATAGCCAAGCTATGTAAGTAATTCAAACAATTCAATAGCAAAAAAAAAAAGCCCCACAAATCTAATTAAAAAATGGAAAGAGGACCTGAGTAGACAGTTTTCTAAAGACAATGTACAGATGGCCAACAGGTACATGAAAAAATGCTCAGCATCACTAGTCATCAGGAAAATGTAAATCAAAACCCAGTGCAATACCACCTCTCACCTATTAGAATGGCTATCATCAGAAAGACACGAGATAACAAGTGTTGAATAATGTGGAGAAAAAGGAACCCAAGTGTCCTGCTTGTGGAAATGTAAATTGGTACAGCAACTATGGAAAATAGTAAGATTCCTCAAAAATTAAGAATAGAGCTACCATATGACCAGCAATTCCTGTTTTGCATATCTACTCAAAAATGTGAAAACATTTATTCATAAAAATATATGTACCCCTATGTTCATTGCAACGTTATTCACAGTAGCCAAGATATGGAGATAACCTATGTGTTCTTTGACAGATGATTGGATAAAGAAGAAGTGGTCCATTTATACAATGGAATACTACTTAGCCATTTAAAAATGATGAATGTGGCCATTTGTGACAACATGGATAGATCTTGAGAGTATCATGCTAAGTGAAATGTCAGATGGAAAAGGACAAGATCTGTATGATTTCACTCATATATAGGATATAAAGTAAAAAGCAACAAATAAACCAAGCAAACAAGCAAACTCAGACACAGACAATAGTATGGTGGTTACTAGAGGGAGAGAAGAGTGGTAGAAGGATGAAGAGGGCAAAAGGATGTCAAACATATGGTGACAGAAAGAGACTAGACTTTGGGTGGTGAGCACACAATGCAATATGGAGATGTGTTATAGAATTGTACACCTGAAACTTATTTAATGTTATTAACCAATGTTATCCTAATAAATTTAATTTAAAAAATTAAAATTAAAAATGAAAATGTATGAATGGTTGGTTACATATGAATTGGTAGGGTAGGGAAAGGTAAGAGATAAATAATATGAAAGGGCACAGTGTATTCTTGAAGGTGAAGAATATGTTAATTATCTTGAATGCAGTGATGGTTTTGCAGATATGTATATATGTCAGAACTTATCAAATTTCCAACTTTAAACATGTGCAGTTTATTGTACAGCAGTTGAACCTCAAAAAAGCTGTTTTTAAAAAGTATAAAGTAAGCATTCTACTTAATGGTGAAAGACTGATATGATAAGGAACCAAATAGAATGCATAATATATGGGTTAAACAGAAGAGTAGTCACTACTGAAGAAAGAATCATTAAGCTCCAATAAAGATCTGATATAGAATAAACAAACACTAAAGAGTTAGAGATGTGAGGATTGAGTGAAAAGGCTTCCATTTAGCCCATGTCTGGTAGTTCAGATGGTTAGAGAATCATCCTGATATGCCAAAGTTGTAGGTTTGATACCTGGTCAGGGCACATACAAGAATCAACCAATCAATGAATGCATAAATAAGTATAACAATAAATTGATGTCTCTGTCTGTCTGTCTGTCTGTCTCTCTCTTCCCTTTCCTACCCTTCCCCCTCCCTCTTCCCCCTTCCTCTCTCTTTCTAAAATCAATCAATAAAAAAAAATTAAAAAAGAAAAGGTCTCCATTTACTCAAAGCTCCAGGAAGAGAGACTATATAGAATAAAGAAAAGACAATATTCAAAGGTAATGACTGAGAATATTCCATAATAATGTTAGTCTTAACATGGTGAATACTGAGTAGTGTAACTAAAATAAATAGACTCTTGTCTAAATTTTCTGTAGTAAAAATGCAAAACACCAAATACAGTCTCAGCCCCGCTCCCCCCAAAAAGAACAAACAAACAAGGGAGAAACTAGTATGTTACTTAAAGAGAATTGATTATTAAATTGGCAGCTTAGAGTGTCCCAGTAGAGGCTGGTATCTTCAAAGTACTGACAAGAAATAAGTGTCAATTAAAAATTTTATATTGCCCCAGCTGGTGTGGCTCAGATGGTTGGAGCATTGTCTTGTAGACCCAAGGATTTCCTGTTGATTGCTGGTCAGGGCACATGCCTGGGTTGCAGGTTCGGTCCCCATTTGGGGTGTGTGCAAGTGGCAGTCCATTGGCGTTTCTGTCTCACATTGATGTTTCTCTCCCCCTTGCCCCCCTTTCCCCTTTCTCTAGAATCAATAAAAGAAAAAAAAATGTATACCAAACTAAGCTACAATATAATTCATATAAAGCTGTGTATATTGCCACCCTGAGTGGTAAGGAAAGTGATGGAAAGGCTGGATATTGGGAAGGCTACTGGTAGTGTCTGTCATGACTAAAACTAGGGGAGGAAAACAGTGGGATAAAGAAAATAGTATCTATTTGGAAAAAACAGGTAAATATCAATAGAAAGCATAAAATGAGTGGTTAGGAGGGATAGGAGCTAACTGAATTCTTGTCTTCTGATACTTGTTATCATTAACACAATCAGCCCGAAGAAACTGCCTCATGAATGGGTTTTCTGTAGATGTCTGCAGTGATGAAAGTGGAACCTGGCTGACAAGGTTACACATTTATACATTGGTAGTCTTAAGAGGGACCTGAAGAGTGACATTTTTGACCCTCTTCTCTCTGACTCTTGTTCACCTGTGAGAGAGTCAGCCTTGAGAATGTTGGAGTAAGAGGTAGTAACTCAAGTATCCAGTCATGCTTAGTATTCGTTGTTTCTCACATACTAAATGGTAATCTGTTTGGACAACATGATTATTTCTACCTAATCACAGGCAGCAATGCCAACAAATTGTTGTTAAAGGGAAGTGGCAAAAGAAGATTACGAGGCTTTAGGATAATTAGTTGATCCAGAGTAAGGCTACACAAAACACAATTTAACAGTGTTGGGATGGACTTGTTTAGAGGTTGGATGAAGGATAATCATAAAGTTTGTTTGTTGTAAACAGAAATAAATAAATAATAGATGTTTTAAAATATACAGTAAAATGAAAACTGACTGTGGTTCACCAAAGTTTTTGCCTCATTTATTTTTTATATTTCTAGATTTGGGGGAAGTTTTCAGTATTTGAGAACTAACTGTGCAGAGATATATTTAGAAGAGAATAAAGATAAAAATTCACTTTTCCTACCTTAAAAAACTTACATAACCAATAGCAGACATACCTATATGGCATATTTTTTTAGCTCAAATTTTATCAGAATCAGGAATATTCCCCTGAATTTTAAGAAAGCACTGTCAGTGTTGTCAACTCAAAGACGAGCTGCAGTGTTTCAAACTTAACTACATGTTTACAAATGAGCCAAAATATCATTGTCAGAGTATTTGTGATCTAACCTACATCAATGTTAAATTTTTACTGAAATGAACATTTTCCTTTTAGTAAATAGCACTTAAGGAGACCAATATATATATAATCCTAGTATAAAATGTCTGACACTTGAAATTTAGGATAAAGGACAAAATAGCAATTATTAATAGCTAAATTGTGCACACTTTCACACTTTTGAGGGCAAATATATATGCAGAGCTGTTTTTCTTTCAGGAAGAAAAACTAAACCACCACGACCAGATTCCCCAGCCACTACACCAAACATATCTGTGAAGAAGAAAAACAAAGATGGGAAGGGTAAGTACTACTGTGATTTTCCTATAATACTTATAGGTCAAATAACATTCAGGTTGCTTTAAAATGTCTTTATATTGTAAGCAGAAACCACCAGCTTTCTTGATATATTTAAAATGAATCTTACTGCTGCCACATGCTAATAAGATAAGTTGTCACTTTCCATAAAGAGCATGGTAATAATGTAGGCCAAGAAATTCATTCAAAAGATTTTCATTCATCTGTTAAAATAATCCATTCATTCATTTAATAATGAGTCTCTTGGAAGAGTTCAGCTAGGTTAGGTTTTCAGTTTATAGACATTATATTACATTGTGTTGGGGTTCTAGTATTTTAATAACTGCTGCCCAAATCTGAAGAAAATTGTTATGCTAATCAACTGCCTCTAATATAAAGAGAACAACTATTGGAAGATTTTGTACAAGCCTTTTTCACTGTTTCTTTTTGTAATGGTTCTTAATGAAGTGGGGGGAAAATCGCCTCAAATTGTTTTCTCCCTAAGTCATCTCAAATCTAATTAGCAAGATTGCTCTGTTGAGATATCTTATGTGGGACTAATAAAAAATCTGTATTAGACCCTAAAAATTATAACTATTGTATTATCAATACTAACTGAATTCTGTGATATTTTTGTATAACTATAAATGGAACTTATAAGACTTTTAGTTGTGTTTTATTGTGTTCTTTCAAATGAAATTTTGGTCAGTTTAAAAGAAACTGCTTTTGTTTCAGGAAACACAATTTATCTTTGGGAGTTTTTACTGGCACTCCTCCAGGACAAAGCTACTTGTCCTAAATATATCAAATGGACCCAGCGAGAAAAGGGCATTTTTAAGTTGGTAGATTCTAAAGCAGTATCCAAGTTGTGGGGGAAGCACAAAAACAAACCTGATATGAATTATGAGACCATGGGAAGAGCTCTCAGGTATGTGAAGTTTTTGTAGTTCATTGTGTTAAGAATATTATTTCCTAAACATTAAAATATAGATAATTTCTAAAAAGTTAAGAAATTTAAAAAATGGTGAATTTTATTTATTGAAGTGCTAAAACCCCACTACTTATAGAAATGAGTGTGCATTTAAATTGAAATCTTATTTCAATCCAGAAAATGTTTGCCTTCCAAAAAAGATCTTCCTGCAAACAACAGATATTTTATTTACAAAGGGATTGGAAAATGTTAAGGTATCATTAGGTATTGCAAACTGACCAAGGGCCTTATATGTTTTGAGCCATGAAGCTTAAATGTAGCACAAAGTACAAGTAGTGGTGATGCGGGTACTTAGTAAGGGGTGCAATTTTAAAAATAAATCTCAGGTGTGATATGTAATATCTTATGTTGTAATAAATTATTACTTTGAGGATAATATTAGACATTTTCAACTAGAGTATCATTTTATTTTTCAACTCACATTTAGTTTTTCTATGATCATGTCAATATATGAATGTATTTGAGAAAGATTTATTAGAAAAAGCAATGATGTGGTAACTTGATAACCTTATTAAACTAGAACTATGTATTTAGTTACAGTTTTTTTTTAACTTACACTTTTTGGTAACTAATTTAATTAAAATTACTGGCAAAATTTGAATCTCTTCTATTTGTACATTAAATTTTAATTAGAAAACTGAATTAGGTTCACAGAATCAAATTTAAACTGGTAGGGATGTTATAGGAAGCTGTGGAAGGGAAATAGTTTCTTGAGGTTGGTACTAGATTTGATTATTCCAGTAAATTAGCAGAAGGGTAGAGGAAGAAAGAAAAATGAAGGCTAGAATAATCCATATACTTTATCAATAATCCCCTAATAAGAATTGGTTTTAGATTTAGTCAGTAATAAGGACTTTGCTCTATCTGTAAGTAAATGTGTGTTTTACATATACTTAGAAAATAATGTTTTCATTGCTCTATCTTACATAAAATAACTTCCCTTTGTTTAGAATGTCTTTTCTCACTTTTTTTTCCACCTTCAAACTTTAGTTCACTGTTAGGAATTTTTTTTGATGAATATTGTTTTAATTTGTTTAAGTAAAGAAAATATTGATGAAATTGTCTGTTTTGAATAGGTACTATTACCAAAGGGGTATTCTGGCCAAAGTAGAAGGTCAGCGCTTGGTGTATCAGTTTAAGGAAATGCCAAAAGATCTTATTTATATAGATGACGAGGATCCAAGTTCCAGCATAGAGTCTTCAGATCCGTCACTGTCTGCAACAACCACTTCAAGCAGGAACCAAGGAGGCCGATCAAGAGTATCTTCAAGTCCAGGGATAAAAGGGGGAGCCACTACAGTTCTAAAACCAGGGCATTGTAAAGCTACAAAAAGCAAAGATCCTGTGGAAGTCACTCAGCCGTCAGAAGTTTTGAGGACAGTGCAGGCTGCACAGTCTCCATATCCCACCCAGCTCCTCAGGACTGTGCATGTAGTACAGCCAGTACACACTGTCCCAGAAGGAGAAGCAGCCCTCATCAGCTGTGTGCAGGATGAAACATTAAATTCTTCTGTTCAGAGTATTAGGTGAGAAAACTAAAGTTTATCAATGTGTATTATTATGTAACATACCTGACCAGAGCCAGTTTTTGTTAAGTGGGTCAAGATTCAGAGTGAAAATAAAAATGATAAAGATTCCAAGCTAGAACTTTTATTCAACAGATCATTTCGACATCAATATATTACACATTGATATAATACAATGTATTATACAATATATTATACATTATATCAGACTTATGATTGTATCACTATTTCCTTTATTTTTATACTTTGACATTATTTGATGTTATTCTATCAGTTTAAGTCTAATGCATTATACCTTTTTATAATTGGATTGATCCATACAATGAGGGATCCACATATAGAAAACCCAGAGAATGGTTTTAGATTTTTTTCAAAGTCAGAATCTATAAAAATTCAACAACAATGGACATATTATGACCTTTTGGAATACATTAAGTTCCAAGAAAAAAACATTATTTCTTGGGAAAATCCTATTATGGAACAGTTATTTCGAAAGTTCAAACAGGGATAGAGGCCAAGAATCTAATGTCATTCTTTTTCAGGCTTTCAGAGGGTAGAAGTTGGCTTAATCAAATCAAATTTGCTTCATAGCCTCAGGAAAGATATATGAAACAACAGATTGACCAAAAAAACCCTATCTGTTTTAGAGTGATCTTTTGCAGAAAATTGAGACTGGTTTTGGCTGATTTAGAATGGGGAGAAGGGAAAGAGGGAGAAAATTAGATACATGTTTGCACCGTTCCATTTTCCTGTTTCTACTGTCATGAATTTTTAGAACATGAATTATGATAAATATAGAAGCCCTTCCAAATCTAATAAAAATGATTCTTTCATTATTAATGAAAATAATCAACTCCAGTCTTATATTTGTATATTCCAGAACATAAATGCTGGATTTTTGTTCAGTTGATCTCAAAGTAAGCAAATATTACCTAGAATTAAGATAGACTTGGTTCAATCTTTCTTGTACAGTCCATTTAAACCTTGACATTGTGAATATTGAATTCTTTTAAGATCTTTAGTGGACTTGCAAGGAATGTAAAGATCACATTTTCAGATAAGGGACAGGGATTATACATCTTTAGCTGACATTAAAGAAGTACTTATTTAGCTCTCTCTCTATTTCCTTTTAATGTTTTATTTTCCTTCAGATCCTATTGGTTGCATGTGATGACTGGTTGTATAATTGGAAGTATATGGTTCCTTCCATTGTTTTCTAGGCTCCTTGTCATCTTATCATATGTATTTGTATTGATAAGAAACATACAATGTCCACAGCTAATCACTGGAACCCTCTTCTTGGAGTCATTCAGTGTTTTTTTTAGCATCTGTAATCAAAGTTTCCCTTATAGACCTTGAGAATAATCCCCTCATAAAAAACCATATCCCTCTATTTCTGAAAGGTAGTAATTTGTGATATTATATTGGATACTTTATTACTCTGAATGTCAGTTTCTCATTAAAACTCAGTACTGAACATGACAATATTGTTAATTATCTTTGGTGTGCCTTTCAGAATTTTCACTTCAAGGTCTCAGAGTTCTGTAGACTCTGCCTGCTTCTACTAATTTTCCTCTTTAGTCCAACCTGTATATTAGTACTACTCATAGCTTTGTTATGTTACATTCTTCTAGTTTTTGTTAGATCTGTGTTGCTCACAGAGTGCAGTCCAATTTCTGTGGCCTCAGCTGCTAGCTCTAACCCTATGCTCGTAATTCTTCCCTTGCTCCCCTGATGAAGCTGACTGCTTGCCTTTACCTCAGTCTAGTGCGTAGACTAGGTGTTTCAGTTTACTTTAATGCCCGCCTCCTCCTATATATTTAAATCTGTAGGAGCCAGATATTATTCATTGTCCTTTTCCTAGCACCTAACATGTTATTTGGCATATAACATCTCCATATTTATAGAATTTATTTTAAAGGAGTATATATATTCATTCTTTAATCTTCTCATAGAGCAATGAGTTCTCTAAGTGGACTACTTATAGAATGAAGTAATAAAAATTTAAATTTTTTAAATTGTAAAACATTTTCTTATTGTAGAAATTATTCTATATTTGTATGTAGATATGTATGTATTTGAATACATTCTTAATCATTCTTTTTCTTTTTATTTTTTTTTTTAAGATTGTATTTATTTATTTTTAGAGAGGGAAGGGAGGGAGAAAGAGAGAGAGAGAGAGAGAGAGAGAAACATCAATGTGTGGTTGCTGGGGGCCGTGGCCTGCAACCCAGGCATGTGCCCTGACTGGGAATTGAACCTGTGATACTTTGGTTCGCAGCCTGAGCTCAATCCATTGAGCTACGCCACCCAGGGCTACATTCTTTTTATTTTTAAAAACACCCTTCTATTATCTGTTTGTATATATTTTTTCTACCCCCAAATCTTATTTCAAAGCAGTCAAAGCTTTAATCGAATACATTTTATTCCCTGAAATTATTAGCTGTGGCAAGGCAGGAGTTAAGGAATAATAGCAACACTCTTTGAACACTTGACAGCTGCTGAATATAATTATTCAGGTTTTGCTATTATGTTGTTTCTTTCTATTATGTAGAAGGAAAGTAAAAGTGTTAAATAAGTTTCAAGCAAATTGTACATAACTCTGAAATTTTAACATTATTAGTTTTTCATTAGATTAATTTATTTTATTTCTTTTTTAATTTGCATTTTAATTACCGTAGCTTTTTATTATGAAAAATTTTTAAATCTGGAAACATTGAAATAGTGCAATGAATACCTACTTACCATCCACCTAGGTTTTATTTTTTTCACTTATAATACAATTCCTTTATTATAATGATTTTATTTTAATTGTTGTTCAAGTACAGTTTTCTGCCTTTTATTCCCATCCCAGCCCACCCCCAGCCCTCCCCACCTCCCTCCCATTTCCACCCCCCCTTGTTTTTGTCCATGTGTTTTTTATACTTGTTCCTGTAAACCCTTCCCCTTTTCCCCTGAAATTCCCTCCCCTCTCCCCTCCAGTCACTGTCAACCTGTTTTCTCTTTCAGTGTATTTGGTTATATTTTGCTTGCTTGTTTGTTGTGTTGTTTAGGTTCCTGTTAAAGCTGAGATCATATGGTATTTGTCTTTCACCGCCTGGCTTATTTCACTTAGCATAGTGCTTTCCAGTTGCATCCATGCTGTCGAAAAGGATAGGAGCTCCTTCTTTCTTTCTGCTGCATAGAATTCCATTGTGTAAATGTACCATAGTTTTTTGACACATTCATTTACTGATGGGCACCTAGGTTGCTTTCAACACTTGGCTATTGTAAATTGTGCTGCTATGAACATTGAGGTGCATAGGTTCTTTTGGATTGATGTTTCAAGGTTCTTAGGATATAATCCTAGTAGTGGAATTTCTGGGTCAAAAGACAGATCCATTTTTAGTTTTCTGAGGAAAGTCCATACTGTTTTCCATAGTGATTGTACCAGACTGCAATCCCATCAACAGTGCACTAGTGTTTCCTTTTCTCCACATCCTCTCCAACACTTGCTGTTTGTTGCTTTGTTTATGATGGCCATTCTGACCAGTGTAAAGTGGTATCTCACTGTGGTTTTAATTTGCATGTCTCTGATAGCTAGCAAACTGAGCATCTTTTCATGTGTCTCTGGATCCTCTGTATGTCCTCCTTGGAGAAGTGTCTGTTCAGGTCCTTTACCCATTTTTTAATTGGGTTGCTTGTCTTCTTAGAGCATCCACCTAGGTTTTAATTGATAGCTTTTTCCTAATTTGTTTTCTCACTATGTATTTATTTATGCCCTTTTTTCTGTTTGGCAATTTGTCAAGTAAGTTGACGTCATTATGGCATTTCATCCCCTAAAGATTTCAATCTTCAACTTTTAAGAATAGAGATGTTATAACTAACATCTAAATAACATCCTAAATAACTATTTTATCACTTCAAAGAAAATTAAAAAATAATTTGGCTATATCTTTATTGACTTTATGACTACTTATTAATAAAAATCAAAGACCTTTTAAAGATTTTTCTGTAGTTATAAGTTAAGTCATACATGACTTAAATTAATGTATAAGCTGACACTGTTAAAACACTATTTCATACATTTTACATATATTAATATATAAAATCCTCATGCTCAATGAGGTGTAGATAACATTATTCCTATTTTACAGATGAGGAAACTGAGGCAAGGGGAGGCCAAGGAGGCTGATCACCTCTAGTAAGTGGTGGAGATAGCGTTTTAATGCACGCAGTTTAGTGCAAAGCAGTGGCTTAATGATTTGCCATACTGCCTGTTGATTCACATAAATCGCATGAATTATATCGGTTATTTACAATGAAGTAGTGACATGTCTTTTATTTTCTCAATTTTTTTTGCTCATTTATTTTTATCTCACATAATTGCATGTATTTATGTTGAAATCAATTAAGCTTTTCTTAATGGATTTTGCTATATGTGAAGTGGTTTTACAAATATAATTTTGACTCTGGCTTCATGTTATTCAAAGAAATAACAAAAATAAACCTCTGGTAAAATATATTTCTAAAATTGCCCTATGATAAACTTGGAAGTTCATATACCTACCTAGCACAACTTCTTTAATATTTATTTAAGCACTAAGATTAGCCTCTAAAAATGTATAATGTATAAATTACCTTAAAAGCAGTTTAATGGAGCCTTGTGCGTTATTAAATGTGACATTGAATTATATTAATTAACTACTCTGAGTCTGTTTCCTCATCTACAAAATAAAGATAATAACCTTACAGAAAGTTATAACAACCAAAAGACACTTCCTGACAACTGAGTAGATACTCAACAAAACTGTTACACAGTCCTGCCCTACATAATGACATTTCTGCCAGTGATGGAACCCATATACAATGGTGTGGGGCTGAATTTCCTGTAAGAAATGGAAGGATATATGGTTCACGAGGAATTTTTTTTTCTCTTGAAGGGAACAATACTTGTGGGGCTTGGCAATAGATTCCCACTTACTCAGAGTACCTCAATTTTGAGCCTATAGATTACATTCCAGTCAGACACTGACCTTTTTCAACACAGAAAGCCTGTCCCTCCAGTTGTTACATATTCAAAAGGTGTTACAACCTTCTCAAATCTAGCTTGATCATCTTCAGAGTGTATTGCTGTAAATTCTTTATTAAGGACCTAAGGTCCTGTATAAGGACACAGGTCCATAGGAGCTACCTTAACAAGTATTAAGTGTCACTGCCACTTTAGTAAAAGTTATCTGTGATAGTGTGGAATCTATTTGTGCCTTGGAAATGTTTTCAGGTTGTAATGATGAAAAGTATAAATAGGTTTTATTTCTTCCATCAATTCAATGACAGAAAGAGTCCTTTGTGCCAGGTAGGGTCATAGAACCAAAAACAAATTTTCAGTCAAAATATTGAGTCCTCTGTTCTAAACCCTTTCCATGTTAAACAACATTTTTTTTATCCTCGTCTGAGGGAGAGAAACATCGATATGAGAGAGAAACATCTATCAGTTGCTTCTTGTATGTGCCCCAACTGGGGACCAACCCACAACCCAGGCTTATGCCCTGACTGGGAATCAAACCCACAACCTTTCTGTTTATGGGATGATGCTCCAACCAACTGAGCCACACTGGCCAGGGCCAACCTCTTTTTTTTTTTTTTTTTTTAATGACTACCACACAGTTTCTTAATCTGACCACTGCTCCAACATTCAATAGCCAAAACCACATTGCCATGACAATCCCCTGTGTTCCTTTATCTCTCATCCTTGACTTCTTGTTCCTACTGATCTTCAGGCCACCTTTTATTCCCTCCTGACAGTCACTATTATAGTGATCTATGCCTTACCCAGCAAGTTTCTCTTCAGTATTTACAATCATTTCAGCCTACATCTCTGTTAATGGAGCACATTGATATTTTCAATGTTCTATTTCTGACACTGTTGGAAAGAAATAGTGGAAAGGTTTGTGGGACAGTGTTTATAAAGCCTACAGTAGTATGCAGTAATCTAGTGTGTAGTGATGTCCTAGGCCTTCGCATTATCTCACCACTTACTGACTCACCCAGAGCAACTTTCAGTCCTGTAAGTTCCACTCATGGTAAGTGCCCTATCCAGGTCTACTATTTTATCTTTTATACCATATTTTTACTGTGCCTTCCTGTGTTTAGATACACAAATACTTACCATTGTGTCAGCTGCCTATAGTATTCAGTATAGTAATATGCTATACAGGTTTGCAGCCTGGGAAGAATAGGCTATACTATATACCCTAGGTATGTGGTAGGCCTTGCCTAGATTAATGTCAGCAATTTTCAACCTTTTCTATCTCATAACACATATAAACTAATTACTAAAATTCTGTGGCATACCAAAAAGTATATTTTTTTCTGATCTGACAAAAATAGGTATCATTTTGACTGACTTACAACAAATAAAATAATAAATACTTACATACCCCTTTTGCTCCAGAGTGACTTTTGAAAATATCAGGTACCTATACTTGTATGTAAGGATTTCTGATACCAAGAATTACCAGATTAGATGCAGCCACATGACCTATATAGTGCAACTCGATTATATGACATGTATGTATGGTTCACAAAACAGGGCATTCACACTGGTCAGTTATTGTTGTATTGGCTGTTGTCATTTTATTATTTGATAATCTAAAGGAAAAGAGATTGGTGCCCCTGACTAACTAATCAGATATTGCATGTTTTAAAAATTCTTGTGGCACGTCATTTGAAAATGGCTGATTTATGTAAACGCACTCTATGATGTTCATTCGCATGACAACATCAAATAACAATGTATTTCTCAGAATATATCCCTGTCATTACACAATGCCTAACTATGTTGTATATCTTTCTTAGCTTCAGAAAGAGGAATTTTAAAATACCAGTATTTTACCAGCTGGTTACAAGAAGCTTAGGAGATATTTTTAAGGTTTTATTTATTTATTTTTAGATAGAGGGAAAGGGAGGGAGAAAGAGAGTGAGAGAAACACCAGTGTGTGATTGCCTCTCACGTGGCCCCCACACTGGGGACTTGGCCTCTGATCCAGGCATGTGCCCTGATTGGGAATTGAATTGGCCACCATTTGGTTCCTAACCTTAGCTCAATCCACTGAGCTACCAGCCAGGCAGGGAATTACCAGGCAGGGCAGGAAATTTTTAAAAGTGGTTAACTATAACATAACCTTTTTTATATAGTATAATTTCACCAGATGCAACTGGAAGCTTAATTGTTAAATAAGAAAAATATTAAAAATTCCTGTGGTTGGGAAAAGGTTGCATAATATTTTATCCTTGAATCCTTGAATTTTTTATTAGTAAAAATTGTTTTAGAATTTGCCTAAATAAACCAGTTTATTTACATCCCATATAAGGATATATTTCATGGCAGATGACAGTCAGGTATTTCAATAAAGGAACATTTTTTCCTAATTTGAACAAAGTCTATAGTGTTAGCTCTAATTAGCAATATGGAAAATTTCCAAGCACTTTATTGCTTGTGTCACAAATAAGAGAAGGAAAGAGGATGGGAAGAGGAGTGTATTAAAGATTTGTAGGTATTTACAGCTTAAAGATATAATAGTAAATATTCATCTATAGCTGAAGTTACTCGAAAACTTAGGAAATAACAGTGTGTTGTAATGGTTAAGCACATAGGCTCTGCAGTTGGATGGCATTTTATCTAACTGGTTGCCTATGCAAACTGTTCAACTTTGTGCATTATTTTTTCCACATGTAAAATGGGGATAATAGTACTTCCAGAGCTGTAAGGTTATACATAATTATAGAGATAATCTGTATGCTTACTGTATGCCAAATACTATTTTATCTATATGCACATGTACATGAACTCTTGGCATGGGAAGTCCTTGGATCTTTTTTATTAAAAAAAAAAATGGTATCTAGCTATAGGCTCAGGTACCAAACCCAGGCTCAGATTCCACACAAAATATCCTGATCTAAGTGGGCAGGGGGAGAAGGGAGGCACAGTGTATTTTGGAAAGCTCCCTAAGCTCCCAAAGTTATTCTATATCCTTCCATTTCATCCCTGCCTGCATGATAATACTAGTATATCCAACCTTTATTCTTAGCCACACCCTCCCACCTATTATATCTTTACTCTCTGACTTAAAATCTCTTCAAATGCTGTCCTTCACAAGACCTGCTAATATTCTCCTGTAGACTGATCTTCACAATGGTGACTTTGGTGGCAATCTGAACTTGGGAATCAGTATCTTGCATGAATAGGTGAGCTCTAAGTCACCATCATGTGTCTTGCCATTTCCTTTGAACTTCTGATTTACATTGGTCTTTTTTTCAATCTTTCTACATACCACATTTGTTTTCTCCTCCACAGTTTCATTTCTTACACATATGACAGGCCACTGTAACTGTAATTGACTAAAATTTATCTTGTAATAATCTGGCAATAGTTAACACTTGGTTTATGGGGAGTAATTTAGCTGTTAACCATTTGAAGTAACAATAATTTATCTTTTGTATAAAACAGCTTTACACAATTCAGAGGAAACACAATTGAGATCCAGATGCTGAGTTTTTTCAACTATATTTGTTTTTTATTAACAATGGATGTAACTATAAATTTCGCAGCTTCAAACTTTTAAAACTTTCAAACTTTTGATTGACTCTATCATTTATGTACCTCTTTACTCAATAAGTGAGATTAACAGCATTAAATAAAATGGATTTTATGTTAAAAGAGTTTGTATTAAATTGTAGCTTTATGATTAAAATTTTCACAATTATCTGAGCTGAGAAAACTGCTAAAACACACCTCTATTTATTTTACCAAAGCTGGTCTTTGTTTTTTCCTCTCTCTGCCAGCATAAAGAACCTCACAAGGTAATTATATTCATGACTTGTTATGTAATATGATAGGAACTGAACTGTTAAAGTTCTTCTGATAATTCTGTCCCATGAATTTAAGGCTGAGGTGTTTTTTTTTTAAGTCAATCAAACATTTTTTCCTCTATATAGAAAAACAAGTTGATGCAATTATAATTATATGAAGTTTGATAATTGTGGATGAGCATGTCAATGTCATTATCCCTCAAATACTAAAGTGCCGTATTTTGCCATGTACAATGCACACCCATGTTTTTGGCCCAAACTTTCAGGAAAAAAAAATCTTTCATTTTAAGGTTTTAATCCAATTTTTATTAATTTATATTTAGATGGTTGGTTTTTGTACTATAAAGGAATTTTAGCATTTATTTTTGAACCTATGGTACAACAAATTTTATGTAACAAATAATTACAAAACACAAGAACAGATACAAGAAAATTTATATACCAGTAACAAATTAGTACTACCTATGTAAAATGCTTATCCTTATTTTTCCCTCAAAAATTGGGGCAAAAAGTGTGCATTTTACACGGCAAAATATGGTACTGAGAGTGATTCACTACATTTGTTTTAAAATTCCTAATTTTCTTTTAAGCAGCTCATATATAACTTTCATGCTAAACATTTTGATATCTCCCTCCTTCCCCAACAAAATTGCTTCCCCATTTGTGTTAATGTGGTACTTTGTACAGACTTTTTTAAACCAGATACTATCATAGTTAACAGCCTGACAGTTTTGTTTTGGACATTTCTGTATGCACAGTGTTTACTACAGGGCCCGGCATGATGTTTGTTTTGTTGTGTTGAAATTATACAACATAGCATTTGAAATATATAACTTGTATTTTGGCAAAATGACTTGTCAATGTTGAAGTTTTAAATGATATGGACTATGTTAATTTTCTGAAATTTATTTCCGAATCTCAATAGGACTATACAGGCTCCAGCCCAGGTTCCAGTGGTCGTGTCTCCTGGGAATCAGCATGTGCACACAGTAACACTCCAGACAGTGCCAATCACAACAGTTATAGCCAGCACAGATCCATCGTCAGGTGCTGGGTCTCAGAAGTTTATTTACAAGCCATTCCACAATCACAACCATGACAGTGCTGAAAGAAAATGTCATGTTACAGTCTCAGAAGTCAGGTTCTCCTCCTTCAATTGTCTTGAGCCCTGCTCATGTACAGCAGGTTCTCACTAGCAATGTGCCGTCCATTTGCAATGGAACCGTCAGTGTTGCTTCATCTTCATCCTTCAGTGCTACTACACCTGTGGTGACCTTTTCTCCTCGCAGTTCACAACTGGTTGCCCACCCACCAGGCACTGTAATCACTTCAGTTATCAAAGCTCAAGAAACAAAAACTCTTACACAGGATGTAGAGAAAAAGGAGGTTGAAGATAATTTGAAAGAAGACACTGAGAAAACTGAACAACAGCCACAGCCTTACGTGATGGTGGTTTCCAATTCCAGTGGATTTACCTCTCAGGTAGCTATAAAACAAAATGAACTGCTGGAACGCAACTCTTTTTAATTGAAATAACCAAAGAATTATGGATGATTGTTTTTTTAATTGAACATTTCCAATTGAATGCAAACTATCTGATTCTAAGACAATTTCTAAAGATGTTCCTAATTTTGTAGTTGTTAAAAAGAATAGAGTTAATTTTGACTTTGTTAGATGAGAGAGGAAAACCAAACTGTTTTTCTTTGTTTGCCAAATGTTTCAGAATGCAACAGGCATTTTATACTATGAAGACATTCTTTTGAGATTTTTTCAGTTGTGCTATATCATAAGCATTTTAAAGTTCTTTTTAAATTTACATTGTACTATCTTTTCTTATTGTTTTTGTAAATACAGTACTTACATAGAAGATAACAGGAAATTTATATAGGAACTATTTTCATTCCACTTGTGTTAAGTCTTTACTCTTTCAAATGCTAGATACCTATTTTATGCTTTGTTAAAATTATGGTTTCACTAGATTGACTTTCCGTTGGTTGCATTGTATATTGAACTATGAATATGTAAAATATAACATTAAAAATTGCAATGTGCCCATGGTGTGGCTGAACCTTTTTCAGAAGCAGGATGGTATAAAAAGAACCTAAAAGTGGCTCTCCCACTGACTAGTTTTGTAACCTTGGGCAAGCTACTTGTTCTTTTTGGCTTTATTTCTCTCATGAAAGAAGGAATGCATTTGGATTAGAGAAGATGATCATCAGTTTTCTTTCTAGTTCTAAATTTTATGATTCCAACTCTTATATTTTAAAATTGTATCAATTAAAACATTATCAGCCAATTACCTAATGTAAGTATAGCTAAAATATTGCAGAAAAGTAAGTGGCCATACAAAATTCATTCTTCTATTATTTGTAACATTGTTATAAAACTGAATTCTTCCTAAATACTTTGTTCATTAACTCTTCAGGCCCTTGTGCACTGTCGTCTATTAGTAAACTTAGGTTATTGAGTGCTAAATGATAAACTGCTGTTCTGAAAGACTCTTTTCAAAGGCCCAGAAGCATTCAAGCCCTGGGCTACTGTTTGAGTATAAAAGTTGCTATAAAAGCATAGTTGCTTTATATTTTGGATCTTTTTTTAATTGGGAGTGGGGGAGATTACATACAAAGATAATATACATATATATCCAAGTGTCTGAAATAATTTTTAGATGACTTTTTCAGCTGTAAATAATGTACATTTAATTTCACACAAAAATTGTTTTCTGCAAATTTTCTAGTATACGAAAGAAATTTTTTGTAGATGAAAAAATCATTTTGTTTAGAGATCTAATGTTATAAGTTTTCATATTACATAGTGAATTTGTATTTAAACAAAATTTAAATTTTGGAATCCTCTAAACATTTTGTACCTTAAATGGTTTATTATTAAATAAATCATGTAAAATTTCAATGTTTGTGTTTTCAAGCAAATGTTTCATAAGAACAAGTATACAGAAAATGTTTCTAGTATTTACAGTGGTTGGTAAATGTTAACATAACAGATCCCATTAGTCAGAATTGCAAGATTGTCATCCTCTCATTTTTCCTTTCTACCACACCAAATGCAGTTTCCAGACATCACACAATGGATCACAGCACTCTCAAAAGTTAGAAAATAATAAAATGTTTTTAGTGATAATATCAAACCTAATTTTAAAAACAAATTTCTAATTATAAATTATATCAGTTAATTGGTTAGCAGAATAGAATAGAGTAAGAGAAACAGAAAATATTAGAAAATTGAAATCTCAATTTTATACCTCCCTATCCAGAAGTTACTTTCACTTATTCATTTTCTTTGTATTTTATTTATTTTATTCATTTATTTTTAGAGAAAGGAAGGAGAAAGAGAGGGAGAGAAACATCAATGTGTGGTTGCCTCTCCTGTGTCCCCAACTGGGGACCTAGCCCATAACCCAGGCATGTGCCTTGCCTGGGAATCAAAGTGGCAACCCTTTGGTTCACGGGCCAGCGCTCAATCCACTGAGCCACACCAGCCAGAGCCACTTAGTCATTTCTCATGTCAGTTAATACTCTGCCAAAATATGATTTTAAGAGGAGCATTCTTACCTCTAAAGATGGAGAATGCTGAGGATTGGAATGAACAGGCCTTGCTGATTTCCGAGTCCACTGCCCTTTGCTCATGCCCTTTTGTTCTATTGTTTTTTTTCAACAACTTTCACTCTTCATTAAACCTAGTATGAAAACACTCATGCTTAACAATTTCTTTGAGTCTTCATTTCTTTATGAAGGCTCCCATGTCATATAAAACTAATATTAAATTGCATGCTTTTCTCCTTTAAACTTTTTCCTCCCCCAGAACTCTCTCTAGCTGTGTATCCACTAATATAATCTCATCATACTAAACAACTGAATAGAGGCATAGCTCTCACTCAGTACTTGGCCTTTGTACATCAAATCATTAATTCAACATGTATTTGTTAAAGAGAAGCACCTGTGATGTGACTGTCACTGTCCTTAACCTATGAACCTGCTGCTTTCCTTACTTTCTATTCATTCTTTAACCCTCTTTAGTATTGCATTTGCCCTCATTATTACCCTGAAATTACTTTTGCAAAGGTCACTAAATAGTAATCAATTTCCATATGGCCAGATCTCCATCCTTCTCTTCCTTGACCTCTCCAGCATTTAATAACTTTTTATAACTCACTCTTCCTTTAAACTCTCTATTGCTTTCACTTTAGTGCCCAACTAGTTCATGTCCTTCTCCTGCCTTTATAATAACTTCTCAGTGTTCCTCTTGAGTTTCTCCAGAGACTTTCTCAAAAGTTGGAGTTCCCTCAGGTTTTATCTCTGGTCACTGTGCTTCTCATTCTCTTTGCTTCACTTTGTCCACTTCCAGTCTGTTCTCCTTAATGCTACAGTAGTGCCAGTTTAATTATGTCAGGTCCTTCAGTGGTTCCTTACTGTCCTCAGATAGTGTTGTGGCCCTGCATGGTGTCACCTCTTCTTGATCCTACCAGTCTTATCTTCAAATTTTACTCTCTAAATCACACTGTCAGGATTAGGATTCTTTAAATTGGGAGAAACAAAACCCAATTCAAAATTATTAAATAGTACAAAACAAGGAATCTGGAATTAGGAGTTTTCCAGGTTGGTTAATTCAGGAGTTCAGTGGCAATACTAAACAATGAGATTTCTTCCATTTCTCTGCTTTACCATCCTCAAGATTTCGCTTTAGTTGCCGTGATGACTCTTGCCATGGTTGCAAGATAGCTGCTGTAGTTCCATGTATGTTTCCATTATCAGTAAGAAGACCTTTCCCAGAACATCCTGAGCAGTCATCTCTTCACATCTTATTTGCTAGATTTGTCATATTCCCCTTAAACCAATTACTGGTCAAGAAGCAGGATTACGGATTTAGTCATGTATTGGGAAGATGGACAGCTAAATAAAATTGGGGTCCCATAGGAAGGAATAAAGGTGGAATGGTACAGCCCACTGTCACCTTATACACATGTTTCTTCTTATACATCACCTTCAAAAATGTTCATACCTACAGGAAACACACTCTTTCCAAAGGGAGATCAGCCAACTATAATTCAAGACTAGGCTCATCAAGGTGATATGCAGTCCTCTTTATCAAATCAGCTGTGCCTCCCTAGTGCTTGTCTTCACAGCCACATCTAGTGTGAGCTCTGGTGAGAGAACATCAATTGGTTGCTTTCTCATACATGCCCCAACTGGGGAATGAACCTGCAACCTGGGTATGTGCCCTGAATGGGAATGGAACCTGCAACCGTTTGGTTATGGGATGACACTCCAACTAAGCCACACCAGCGAGGGTCAGAATATACTTCTTTGATGGTGTACGTTTGATGTCCTGACTCAGAATCCCCACTTTCCCAGCACTGTGTCCTCAGTGCCCTCCATTCTGCCTCTTCTACCTAGCTTTTTATACATTCTAGGGTCTATTTTGTAGTATTCCAGTTCCAAATACCAGATTATCAGTTTGGGTTTCTTGGTCATTAGCAACAGTGATGGATTCTGGTTTTCAGCATAAAAGATTTTATTAGAAGAATATTGTGCCACTCACAGAATAGACAAGAAGGACTAGAGAATCAAGGTCAATCTAAGTCACATAGCTAGGAACAACTTGCAAAACTATACTGCACAGCTGGTCAGATGAGGAAATTGTAGCCACTGTTCCCAAGCATTAAATCCTGAGTTTTGTACCACTGTCTCTACTGCTATAGAAATTTTATTTTGATATAACTTCATCTACAGAGTATTAACCAAGGTCCTTTTTTATGCATTGTATCAACTAGCTACTAATTTAATGTGATTGGTAGAGCCTAGGTCAAGTATCCAGGCCTTTAACTCCAAGAAAAGTTGAGAAAGCAAATTCAGCTTCTCAACTGTTTGCATTTCAGCTTCTATATAGGGAGTTGCCACAATGGGAACTTAGATGTAGGGAATTCTCCCAAACATAGAAGGGGGCTTAGATTCTGTGCTGCCGAAAAGAAGGACCAATCTCCTATGTAAGAACAAATCCAGATTTTGTGGGGCCTGAATTTACACAATTTGGTGGTTGAGTAGGTAAGGGGCCCTTATTTCAGAAAAACACAAAATTAGAATACCAAATTAGATAGAGGGTTTGAAGCAGTTTATGCAAATAGCCCTGAAGCTATAATTCCCAACTCTTTGTGTTCCTTCTCCTTTCCAGACCTCTGAGTTTGCTGTCACTCTGCTTGGCACAGATCATCTTACTCTGTTTGGCTAGCTCCTACCTGTTCTTCAGGCCTCAGCTTAGACATTATTTCCCCTGAGAGCTTTCTCTGAGCCCTTAAAACCTTGCCACTGCTGTCATGGAGCTCTTTAATTTCTCCTATTTGGGCACATATGACACTAATTGCCTGCTGACATGTGTCACACCAACACTAGATTATGAAGAGGAAATATTGTAGTCATTTTAGTACTCTCAGTCCCAAGCATAATATCTATACAGAGTAGGTATTCAATAGTTATTAAATATGACTATACTACATGTTCTTCTTTCCTATTTTCATGCCTATGTTCTCATGTTGCTACTATCTGTATGCTGATGATTACCAATTCTTTTTTGAAATGTTTTTATTTATTGAGTTTTTGAGAGAGAGAGAGAGAGAGAGAGAGAGAGAGAGAGAGAGAGATATCAATTCGTACTGCCACTTACTGCTGCATTCATTGGTTGATTCTTGTATGTTCCCTGACTGGGGATTAAACCCGTAACCTTAGTGTATTGCGATGATGGTCTAACCAACTGAGCTAACTGGTCAGGCCTGATTATCAATTCTTCAATGCAGCTCTGAACTTGGTTTTAAACTGTTTTCATAAAGCTATAATTGATATATAATAAACTGTACATATTTGAAGGGTATAAACTCATGAACTCATCACCATAATCAAGCAGTGAACTTATCCATATGTTTGGTTAACCTTACCCCAAAGGTTTCCATGTGCCTCCTTGTAACCACTGCCTTCTTGATGTTCTTCCCTGCTTTTGGCCCATTTCACCCCTCAGACAACCACTGATCTGCTTTCTGTCACTATAATATTACTTCGCATTTTCTAGAATTTTATGTAAATGGAATCAAATATTATGTACTGTACTTGTCTGGCTTATTTACTTTTAATTATTTTTATATTCATTCCATGTTGTAGTGTGTATCATTCCTTTTATTGCTGTGTCACATTCCATTACAAGGGTATACTACAGTATATTTCCCTCTGCACCTGTTGATGACATTTGGGTTGTTTCTAGTTTTCAGCTATTACCATTAAATCTGCTATAAATATTTCTATACACTTCTTTGTATGTGCATGTATTTTCACATCTCTTGGACAAATACCTAGGAGTTTTTCTGTCTGTGTCATATGATGTTGTATCATTTTGCATTCCCACCAGCAGTGTATGAGTCTTACAGTTTGCTCCACGTTCTCTTCAACGTCATCAGTCTTTTATATTTTAGCCATTTTAATGATGTGCACTGATATTGCATTGTGTTTTAAATTTGCATTTTCCTAATGACTAAAGAGTTGGAACACCTTTTTTTGTGATCCATGTATCTTCTTAGATGGAAAGATTGTTTTAAAAATTTTTTGCGTATTTTAATTCTGCTGTCTTCTTATCAGTTTTGAGAAATCTATATATCCTGGATATAAGTGTTACTGATCCTAAATCATGTGCCTGAAACTTGAAAAGGTCAAAACTCGCTCTTCCGGCAAGATGGAGGAATAGATGGACGTACCGTACCTCCTCGTACAACCAAGATTAGAAAAACAATAATTTACAACAATAATTTACAATCAGAATAACACCCAGATCCGGCAGAGGATTTATCTGAATGGAAGTCGGGCAGCCAAGAAGTTGAAGTAGACTCGTTCATCCGGACTGGTAGGAGAAGATGAGTCGGACGGGCGCGGGGCTGGCTCGGGTCGGCGGTGCGCGGAGGTCGGGGAAATTCTGGCGCGAAATCAGCGCACAGCCATCCGGGGCACAAGAACGCAGCGATGATCCCTGAGTACACAAGCTGCGGCTGGCAGACCCAGAGGGGTAGCGAATGTGGACCAGGGCAGAACTCGCGGCCCGGAAGCCCAGACAAGGGTCTGAGTCCAGGAGAACGGAACTATTGCCATTGTTTTCTCCCATCCCGCTCCCTCTCCCGCCCCACCCCCACACATAACGTCACAATCTAGCGACTGGGGTGCCCAGCCCAGGTGAGCACCTAAGGCTCCGCCCCCCACCGTAACAAGAGCAACCAGACCAGGAAAAAAAAAAAAAAAGGAGAGACGGGAAAAATATGTTTTCAACAGAGCAGATCAGTCCCCCAGGACTCATCCTTTTGAGCGACCAAGAAATAGCCAATCTATCAGATGCACAGTTCAAAACACTGGTGATCAGAAAGCTCACGGAACTGGTTGATTTTGGGCACAATTTAGATGAAAGAATGCAGGTTACCATAAAAGAGATGCAGGAAGACATGCAGAGGAGAGCCAATAGTGAAAGGAAGGAATATGAGTCTCAAAACAATACAGTGGACCAGAAGGAAGATAGAATCAACCAAGCAGGAAAGCATGATGAAATAAGAATTCAAAAAATTGAGGAAAAGATTAAGAGCATCCAAGACACCCTTAAACGTTCCAATATCCGAATTATAAGGGTACCAGAATCAGAAGGGGAAAAACAACAAATTGAGCACGTATTTGAACAAATAGTAAAGGAGAACTTCCCCAATCTGGCAAAGGGAACAGTCTTCCAAGAAATCCAAGAAGCTCAGAGAGCCCCAAAGAAGTTGGACCCAAGAAGAAACACACCAAGGCACATCATAATTACATTAGCCAAGGTAAAAACGAAGGAGAGAATCCTAGAAGCAGCAAGAGATAAGGGGACAGTAACCTACAAAGGAGTTCCCATCAGACTGTCAGCTGATTCCTCCAAAGAGACCTTACAGGCAAGAAGGGGCTGGAAAGAAATATTCCAAGTCATGAAAGACAAGGACCTACATCCCAGATTGCTCTATCCAGCAAAGCTCTCATTTAGAATGGAAGGGCAGAAAAAGTGCTTGTCAGATAAGGTCAAGTTAAAGGAGTTCATCATCACCAAGCCCTTATTTTATGAAATGCTAAAGGGACTTATCTAAGAAAAGAAGATAAAGAAAAGACATGTATAGTAAAAGGACAGCAAACTCACAAATTATTAACAACCACACCTAAAGCAAAACCAAAAAAAACTAAGTAAACAATTAGAACAGGAACAGAACCACAGAAATGGAGGGCACATGGAGGGTTAGCAGCAGGGGGGTGGGAGGAGGAGAGAAGGGGAAAAGGTATAGAGAATAAGTAGCATAGAATGTAGGTTGAAAATAGATAGGGGGAGGGCAAGAATAGTACGGGAAATGTAGAAACTAAAGAACTCATAAGTATGACACATGGACATGAACTAAAGGGGGGAAATGTGGGTGGGAGGGGGGGACAGGGGGGGGGGAAGAGAAGGGGGGAAATGGGACAACTGTAATAGCATAATCAATAAAATATATTAAAAAAATGAAAAGATCAAAACTCAGATTATCAGTTTAGAGTAAGGACAGGTTTATTGGTCAAGAAGATGCCAACCAAGAAGACGGGAGACCTAATCCCCAAATCCATATTAAGAAAGCAGACTTTAGGCTTCTTTTAAGAGGGAAAATAGGAGGGCTATTTTGTCAAAACTCAAGTCCTAAGCAGAATTCCTCTGCTGATTAGCATGTTTAAACCAGGAGCTATTAGCCTGAAGGCCACAGGAGTAATGCAGGCATGAACAAGATGGAGTCAGAAAGACCAAGCATTTTACTCTGTTACACAAGCTCTTCATCAGATATAGGATTTTTGAATATTTTCAAAGTGCAGAAACTTTTTAATTTTGGTAAAATCTAATTTATCAACTTCTTTTATGGATCAAGAAGACATAGCTTTTGGTGTCATGTCTGAAATCTCTGCTAAATCCAAGTTCACAACAATTCTCTTTCTTCTAGAAGTTTTATAGTTCTGAGTCTTACCTTTAGGTCCAAGATTCATTTTAAGTTAATTTTTGTAGGTGGTGCAAGGTATGTATTGAATTTCACTTTCTTGCTTTTGTATATCCAATTTGTTGAAAAGACTATTTTTTTTTTCAATTGAAAAGTCTAAAAAGACTATCCTTTCTACCCTAAATTACCTTTGGGCCTTTGTTCAAAATCAGTGTCCATATTTGTATAGGTATATTTATGGATTCCATTCTGTTCTATTGATTTAATATCTTTTGTGCCAATACAGAATGTTGATGTGTTAAAATCAGGTATTGTTAATTATCAAACTTCATTATGTTTCCAAGTTTATTGGGCTGTTCTAAGTCTTTAGCATTTCATTTGAATTTCAGGATCAGGTTTCTTCAACTTCTAAATAGGGAAAAAAACTTACAATTTTGCTTGGGATCATGTTGAATCTATAGACAAATTTAGGAAGAACCAACATGAGTTGGTCTTTGCACTCATGATCATAGAGTGCCTCTCCATTTGTTTAAGTGTTCTTTAATTTCATCAATGCTTTATAATCCTCAATGTATACATTTTGCAATACTGCATCAGATTTACTTTTCAGTATTTAAAATTCTTTTGCTTTGTAAAGGTCATGATTTAAAAAAAATTCAAATTGTTGATATTTTTATTTTAAATACCCCCCCTTATTTTACTGAAGCATAAAGTGCATAATTCTTAGGTGTATGACTTGATAAAATTTTACATCTGAACACAATGGCACAATTACCACCCAAGTCAAGCTATGTAACAGTCTTGTATCCACAGAGCTTCCATTATGGCCTTTCCCAAATAAATCACTGATGCCAGATAAATCTCTGATGCCACTGAGAGTAGGGTTTTTTGTTTTTTTTTGTTTTAACTCTATATAAATGGAATCAATCAGTCTGTATTCTGTCTGGCTTCTTTAACTCATCATGTTTTATGTACTGGTATTCATTATTCTTTTAATTATTAAAACATTTTTAAAAATACAATTGACATGTATTAGTATATTAGTTTCAAGTGTCACCCTAGTGACTGGACATTATATGACTTACTAGTGATCATCCTAATATATCTAGTACCCATCTGACACTTTACTTAGTTATTACAATATTATTAACTATATTCCCTAGGCTATACTTTACATCCACATGACTATTCTATAACAAGCAATTTGTACTCCTAATCCATTCACCTTTTTTATGCATTCTTCCAACACCCCTCCCATCTGGCAAGCTTCAAAATGTTTTGTGTATCTGAGTTTATCCTCATTCTGCATGTTGATTTGTTTTATTTTTTAGATTCATTTAATGATAGATATCTACTTATTACCATTTTTCATATGTATATATTTTTTTATCTTTTTTTACTTCTTAAAGAAGATTCTTTCACTTTTAATATGATGGCTTGGAGTGATGAACTCCTTTAGCTTCTTCATGTCTGGGAAGCTCTTTGTGTGTCTTTTCATTCTACATGATGCTTTGCTGGGTAGAATAATTTTTTTTAAATTTTATTTTAATCATTGTTCAAATACAGTTTTCTCCTTTTTACTCCCAGTCCAGGCCCCCCTCCCACCCCTTCCCACTTCCCTCCCATTACCACCCTCCCCATAGTTTTTGACCATGTGTCTTTTAAGTTTGTTCCCGTGAACCCTTCCCAATGTCCCCTGAAATTCCCTCTACTCTCCTCTGTGGTCACTGTCAGCCTGTCCCCTATTTCAGTGTCTTTGGTTATATTTTGCTTGCTTCTTTGTTTTGTTGTTTAGGTTCCTGTTAAAGGTGAGATGATATGGTATTTGTCTTTCACTGCCTGGCTTGTTTCACTTAGCATAATGTTTTCCAGCTCCATCCACGCTGTTGCAAAGGGTAGGAGCTCCTTCTTTCTTTCTGCTGCATAGAATTCCATTGTGTAAATGTACCATAGTTTTTTGATCCATTCATTTACTGATGGGCATCTTGGTTGCTTCCAGTATCTAGCTTTGCTTCCAGTATCTAGCTATTGTAAATTGTGCTGCTATTAACATTGGGATGCACAGGTTCTTTTGGATTGGTGTTTTAGTGTTCTTAGGATAGAATCCCAGCAGTGGAATCGCAGGGTCAAAAGGCAGATCCATTTTTAGTTTTCTGAGGAAGTTCCATACTGCTTTCCATAGTGGTTGTACCAGTCTGCAGTCCCACCAACAGTGCACTAGGGACCCCTTTTCTCCACAACCTCTCCAACACTTGTTGTTTGTTGCTTTGTTTATGATGACCATTCTGACTGGTGTGAAGTGGTATCTCATTGTGGTTTTAATTTGCATCTCTCGGATAGCTAGCGATATTGAACATCATTTCATGTGTCTTTGGATTTTCTGTATGTCCTCCTTGGAGAAGTGTCTGTTCAAGTCCTTTGCCCACTTTTTAATTGGATTCCTTGTCTTCTTAGAGTGCAGTCATGTAAGTTCTTTATATATTTTGGAGATTAAACCCTTGTCTGAGATATCATTGGCAAATATGTATTCCCATACAGTTGGTTCTCTTTTAATTTTGATAGTGTTTTCTTTAGCTGTGCAGAAGCTTTTAATTTTGATGAAGTTCCATTTGTTTATTCTTTCATGTCCCTTGCTATAGGGGACAAGTCAGTAAAAAAGTTTCTTCGTGAAATATCTGGGATTTTCCTACCTACGTTCTCCTCTAGGACTTTAATGGTGTCACATTTTATATTTAAGTCTTTTATCCACCTTGAATTTATTTTTGTATATGGTGTAAGTTGGTGTTCAAGTTTCATTTTTTTTGCATGTGGCTGTCCAGTTCTCCCAACACCATTTGTTGAAGAGGCTATTTTTACTCCATTTTCTGTTGCTTCCTCTTTGTCAAATATTAATTGACCATAGAGACTTGGGCTTATTTCTGGGCTCTCTGTTCTGTTCCATTGGTCTATGTGCCTGTTTTTATGCCAGTACCAGGCTGTTTTGATTACAGTGGCCTTGTAGTATAGTTTGGTGTCGGATATTGTGATCCCTCCTACTTTACTCTTCTTTCTCAAAATTGCAGCAGCTATTCAGAGTCGTTTATGATTCCATATAAATTTTTGAAGTGTTTGTTCTATGTCTGTGAAATATGCCATTGGTACTTTAATAGGCATTGCATTTAATCTGTAAATTGCTTTGGGTAATATGGACATTTTGATGATACTAATTCTTCCAACCCATGAACACGGTATATGTTTCCATTTGTTTGTGTCTTCCTTGATTTCTTTCCTGAGTGTTATGTAGTTTTCTGAATACAAGTCTTTTACCTATTTTGTTAGGTTTATTCCTAAATATTTTATTTTTCTTTTTGCTATTTCAAATGGGATTTTTTCTTTGATCTCTGCGTCTGCTGTTTCATTGCTGGTGTACAGAAATGCCTTTGATTTCTGGATATTGACTTTGCATCCCGCTGTTTTGCTGAATTCATTTATTAGGTCAAGCAGTTTTTTGGTGGAGTCTATAGGATTTTCTATGTACACTATCATGTCATCTGCAAACAGTGACAGTTTTGTTTCCTCCTTTCCGATTTGGATGCCTTTTATTTCTTTTTCTTGTCTGATCGCTGTGG
This sequence comes from Phyllostomus discolor, assembly GCF_004126475.2. NCBI lineage: Eukaryota > Metazoa > Chordata > Mammalia > Chiroptera > Phyllostomidae > Phyllostomus > Phyllostomus discolor. Next base: position 41,933,907 of record NC_040913.2, on the reverse strand, counting down.
CTAAAGATTCTAGTACTATATTGAATAGAAGTGGTGAAAGTGGTGAAAGTGACAGCCTTGTCTTGTTCCTGATCTTAGTGGAAAAGATTTTAATTTTTGCCCATTGATAATGATGTTGGCTGTAGGTCTCTCATATATGGCCTTTATTATGTTAAGGAATGCTCCTTCTATTCCCACTTTGCTGAGTGTTTTTATCATGAATGGGTGCTGTACCTTATCAAATGCTTTTTCTGCATCAATTGATATGATCATGTGGTTTTTGTCTTTGCTTCTGTTTATGTGATGTATTACATTTACTGATTTGTGAATATTGAAGCATCCTTGCATCCTTGGAATGAATCCCACTTGGTCATGGTGTATGATCTTTTTAATGTATTGTTGGATGCAGTTTGCCAGTATTTTGTTGAGGATTTTAGCATCAATGTTCATCAGTGATATTGGCCTGTAGTTTTCTTTCTTTGTTGTGTCTTTATCTGGTTTTGGAATTAGGATGATGTTGGCCTCATAAAAAGAGTTTGGGAGACTCCCATCTTTTTGGATTTTTTGGAATAGTCTGTGGAGGATAGGGGTTACCTCTTCCTTAAATGCTTTGTAGAATTCTCCTGTGAAACCATCTGGTCCAGGGCTTTTGTGTGTTGGGAGTTTTTTGATTACTGCTTCCATTTCTTTTGTTGTTATTGGTCTGTTCAGGCTTTCTGCTTCTTTTTCATTGAGTTTTGGAACATTATATTTTTCTAGAAATTTGTCCATTCCACCTAGGTTTTCAAATGTTTTGGCATACAGTTCTTTGTAGTAATTTCTTACAATCCTTTGTATTTCTGTGGTATCTGTTGTAATCTCTCCTCTTTCATTTCTGATTGTGTTGATTTGGGTCTTCTCTCTTTTTTTTTTGATGAGTCTGCTTAAAGGCTTGTCGATTTTGTTTATCTTTTCAAAGAACCAGCTCTTGGATTCATTGATCCTTAGAATTGTGCTTTTAGTCTCCATGTCATTTAAGTTTGCTCTGATCTTGGTTATTTCCTTCCTTCTGCTTGCTCTAGGCTGTCTCTGTTGTTGTTCCTCGAGTTCTTGTAGACATAGGGCTAGGTTGTTTGTTTGGAATGTTTCTAACTTTTTTAGGTGGGCCTGTATCGCTATGAACTTCCCTCTCAGGACTGCCTTGGCAGTGTCCCATAAGTTTTGGGTTGTTGTGAGTTTGTTTTCATTTGTTTCCAGAAACCTTTTGATTTCTTCCCTAATTTCATTCTTGATCCATTCATCGTTTAATAGCATGCTATTTAATCTCCATGATTTTGAGTGTTTTGGGTTTTTTTTCCCTGGGGTTGGTTTCTAGCTTCAGTCCCTTGTGGTCCGAGAAAATGCTTGGTATGATTTCAATTTTCTTGAAATTCTTGAGGCTTGTTTTGTATCCTATCATGTGGCCTATCTTTGAAAATGTTTCGTGTACATTTGAAAAGAATGTATATTTAGCTTCTTTTGGATAGAGAGCTCTGTGTATATATCAGTAAAGTCCGTTTCATCAAGGGTATTGTTCAATGCCACAATATCTTTGTTGATATTTTGTTTGGACGATCTGTCCATTTTTGATAGTGGGGTGTTAAAATCTCCCACTATAATTGTGTTGCTGTCCATATCTTTCTTGAAGTCCTCTAAGATTTTCTTTATGTATTTGGGTGCTCCTATGTTGGGTGCATATATATTTATAATATTTATGTCTTCTTGGTGGATTCTTCCCTTGAGTATTATGAAGTGACCTTCTGGGTCTCTCTTTATGGACCTTTTTTGGAAGTCTATTTTGTCTGTTATGAGTATTGCTACCCCGGCTTTTTTTCCTGTCCATTTATTTGCTTGGAAGATTTGTTTCCAGCGCTTCACTTTCAGCCTGTGTAGGTCTTTTATCCTGAGGTGGGTCTTTTGTAGACAGCATATATGTGGGTCATTTTTTCTTATCCATTCAGCTATTCTATATCTTTTGATTGGAGCATTTAATCCATTTACGTTTAAGGTTATTATTGATAGGTACTTATTCATTGTCTTTTATGTACATGTGTTTCTCTCTCTCTCTCTGTCTCTCTTTTCCTTCCCTTCCTTAAAGCAGTCCCTTTAGAATCTCTTGCAGAGCTGGTTTGGTGGAGGTGTATTCTTTTAGACTTCTTTTGTCTGGGAAGCTTCTTATTTGGTCTTCTATCTTGATTGAGAGCCTTGCTGGATAAAGTAGCCTTGGTTGCAGACCTCTGGTTCTCATTACCTGGAGTATTTCTTGCCATTCTCTCCTGGCTTGAAGTGTTTCCATTGAGAAGTTAGCTGTTAGCCTTATTGGGGCTCCCTTGTATGTTGCTTCCTTTTTCTCCCTTGCTGCCTTTAAGATTCTCTCTTTGTCTTGAAATTTTGCCATTTTAATTATGATGTGTCTTGAGGTGGGCCTCCTGGGTTCCTCTTGATTGGGACTCTCTGTGTTTCCTGGATTTGTGTGACTTTTTCTCTCATCAAATTAGGGAAGTTCTCCTTCATTACTTTTTCAACTAGGTTTTCAATCCCTTGTTCTTCTTCTCCTTCTGGTATCCCTATTATATGGATATTATTACGTCTCATATTGTCTTGCATTTCTCTTAATCCTTCTTCATTCTTTCTGAGCCTCTTTTCCTTTTCTTGCTCTTTCTGGATGTTGTTTTCTACTTGGTCCTCTAGCTCGCTAATCCGATCTTCTGCTTCATCAATCCTGCTTTTCATTCCTTCTGGTGTGTTCTTCATTTCAGAGATTGTATTCTTCATTTCCTCTTGGCCTTTGTTGAGAGTTTCTATTTCCTTTTTTCATGTTTATATAGTTTGCAGTGAGATTGATGTAGTTTCCCTCTAATTTCTGATAGCTCATTATGAGTTCATTGAACTTCCTGATAATCATTGTTTTGAACTCACTATCTGATAGTGGAGTTGCCTCTGTTTCATTTAGCATTTTTCCTGAGGCTTCCTCGTTTCCCTTCAATTGGGGGTTGTTTCTTTGTTTTCTCATTGTTCGTGGGTTTCTTCTTGTAGCCTCTGTTTCTTAAATTGATCTGTTCTGGTTCCCTGCAATTATGGTGTGAACTTTTGTTGTAGAATACTTGTGGAATTCAGTGGTACAATCTCCTTCGTGTATCCTGGTGTTCACAGCTTCCCCCTACTTTTTTTTTGTGATCAGTTGGAGGAGTAAGGTGAAATGGTTTAAGACAGCAAGACAGTGTACTATGATATTTACATTAGCAGCCAGTAGAGAAGAGTTGGGTTATCCTTTGGCTCCTAATAGTGTTAGCCGTGATCCTCTACCCCACTATCCACGTTTTAGAAAGGATGGAAAGAGGGTAAGACTCTTATTGGGGACGAGAGGATTGATAGTTGGATCTAGAAAGCTTTGAGGCTGTGGGAGGTCAGATTCTAAGGTAGGGTTGGATTAAAATTTAGTATATAGGAGTAGTGTGTAAAAGAATAGAGACAACCCCCACAATAGTATAGTTCAGGAAATTGCAAAGTGGGCTGAGATCAGGTAGGGGTATTGAGTAGTATTTACAATTGTAAGGACTAGGTCTTATTAACAGTAATAGTAAAGTGACAGTCTTGTGGCAGAATCGATGAGATCTAGATAACAAAAATAAAGAGTATAGAACCTTGAGAGGTGCATTAATGGAACATAGATGAAGGATAGTAAATTATCAGCACACTGTGACTGAGATACCAGGGGGAACCTATCAAATGACAGTATAACCAGCCAAGCAAAGAAGATTATACAAAAAGAAAAAGAATACCAAAATATTATTAAAGTTAAAAATGTCAGAAAGGTGAGAAAAAGATAATACAAATTTATGGTAACTTGCAAGATAAAAAAAAGGAAAGAAAAGCAGAAGATGGAGTGCAGGAGAGATAAATTTGGATTGGAAAGAATATTATTAGGATGAATGGAAGAGAAACATAAGGGATTGTGAGATATAAAAATAGTAAGAATTGAAAAATAAAATGTCACTTAAAACACAAGATAAAATCAATCATCCAACAACAGCCACAAAAACAAAACAAAACCAAATGAAACAAAATAATAAAAAAAAAAAACTCTTGTTGGTTTCTAACTGGCCCAACCAGTTTTTCTGATCTTGCTGGCTTCAGCTGGCTGAGGGACCTTTGAAATGCTTCTCTCTCTTCCCAGCCAGATTTCAGCAAGCCTCTCAGGAACCCTGGGCACTCCTGAGCACACTCGGTCTCTAGAGCTCACTGCCACATTCTTCCGGACTCCGGGGTCCCTGTAGGGTTCCAGCTCTATGATCTCAGGAGGCACCTGCGATGTTTTGGGATTCACTGCACCCTCCCTGGGAGTCGTAAAAGGGCATGCCCTTCCACCAAACTTTTGAGATTCGGGCTATAGGAAGGCGCTAAGCACCCGTCCCTTCCAGGATCACAGCGCATGAGTCAAGATTCCTGATGGGATGCCCACTTTCCCAGATCAGAACTGCTGGCTCCCAAGACCTGAAAACGCCCAAGCCCCTCCCAGCTGTGGGTCCTCCACCGATCCGCACTTCCACTGGGTTAGGGGTGCGGGCGCTCTTCCAGGCTGCCCCTGGTCATGCCGGCTGGAGGCCCTCACTTCTCCCAGGTCTCTGGGTGGGTATTCATAGTTCCTGGGCGATTCCCTCCCAGTCCAACTGGCCAATCTGTGCCTTCAAGCAACACGCTCTCCTCTGGAGTTGCTCAACCCCCGTATCCAGGGGAGGGAGTAGCGACTCCCCTCTCCCGGGAGCCCTGAGGCAGACCCGGGAGCACCGGGCCTGGGGACTGCACACCCCTAGTCCCTCCACTGATCCCTAGATCCCTTTTGTTCTGAAGCAGTCTCCTTACTGTCTGGTTTTTCAATGATTGCAATAATTTTTGATGTCCTGCTTTCAAAAGTTATTCGGTAACGTAGTCCACTTGCTCCGCTTCTCCACCGAACCACAAGTTTCCCTCCTCTTCACAGAAGCCGAGAAACACGCAGCCTAGAGCCAAGCCGCCACCTTCCCCTCCCCCCAGTAGAATAATCTTGATTGTAGGTTTTTTCTTTTCTTCACTTTGAAAATTTCTTGCCAATCCTTTCTGGTCTACAAGTTTCTGTTGAGAAATTGGCTGACAGTATTATGGGTGCTCCTTTGTAGGTAACTAACTGCTTTTCCCTTGCTGCTTTTAAGATTCTCTCTTTGGACTTCTGGTCAAGATGGAATCATAGGTAGATACACTTTGCCTCCTCACACAACCAAAAGGACAACTACAAGTTTAAAAACAAAAACATAACCAGAACTGCCAGAAAATCAAACTGTATGGAAGTCCAAAAACCAAGGAGTTGAAGAAACATTCATCCAGACTGGTAGGAGGGGTGGAGATGGGCAGCCAGATTGGAGAGGACACCCAGAAGAGTGGGGACTGGAGGACCAGACAGGTGAGGCTGTGGCTGGTGGTGCCACGTTTGCATGCCGATAAGCCAGGAGGAACAACTGGGGAGTGAGACAGACTGCACAACCCAGGGTTCCAGCACAGGAAAAAAAAGCCTCAAAACCTCTGGCTATAAAGACCTATGGGGGTTGTGGTGGGAGAAACCCTCACCCTCATGGGAGTTTGTTGGAGAGACCCACAGGGTCCTAGAATGTACACAAACCCACCCACCTCAGAATCAGCACCCAAAAGGTCCAATTTTCTTGTGGGTAGTAGGGGAAGTGACAGCCAGCTGAGAGTCAACCAAGCAGCATTATTCCCTCTCTGGCCCCTCCCCCACATACAGCACCACAATGCAGCAACGTGGGTTGCCCTATCCTGGCGAATACCTAAGGCTTTGCCCCTTACATTGTAACATCTGTACTTAGACAAAATAATATAGCCCAAATGAAAGAAAGTCCAGAAAAACTCCACAAAACTCCAAAGCTTCAAAACTCCAGAAAAGGAACTAAGCCATGAAGAGATAGCCACCCTATCAGATGCAGAGTTCAAAACACTGGTAATCAGGATGTTCAGAAATAGTTGAGTATGGTCACAAAATAGAGGAAAAAGTGAAGGTTATGCAAAGTGAAATGAAGAGAAATGTACTGGGAACCAATGGTGAAGGGAAGGAAACCAGAACTCAAATCAATGGTTTGGAGCAGAAGGAAGAAATAAACATTCAGTCACAACAGCATGAAGAAACAAGAAAATTGAAAAAAAAAATGAGGAAAGGCTTAGGAACCTCTGGGACAACTTTAAACATTCCAACATCTGAATCATAGGGGTGCTGGAAGAAGAGGGAGAGCAAGAAATTGAAAACTTATTTGAAAACATAATTAGGGAGAATTTCTCCAATCTGGCCAAGGAAATAGACTCCCAGGAAGTCCAGGAAGCTCAGAGTCCCAAAGAAGTTGGACCCAAGAAGAAACACACCAAGGCACATCATAATTACATTACTCAAGATTAAAAGTAAGGAGAGAATCTTAAAAATAGCAAGAAGGAAGGAGACAGTTACCTACAGAGGAGTGCCCATAAGACTATTAGCTGATTTTTCAAAGAATCCTTACAGGCAAGAAAGGGATGGAAAGAAGTATTCCAAGTCGTGAAAGGCAAGGACCTACATCCAAGATTACTCTATCCAGCAAAGCTATCATTTAGAATGGAAGGGTAGGTAAAGTGCCTCCCACATAAGGTAAAGTTAAAGGAGTTCACCATCACCATGCCCTTATTATATGAAATGTTAAAGGGACTTGTCTAAGAAAAGAAGATCAAAATTGAATAGTAAAATGACAAAAAACTCACAATTATCAACAAATTAACCGAAAACAAAAACAAAAAGCAAACTAAGCAAACAACTAGAACAGGAACAGAATCACAGAAATGGAGATCACATGGAGGATTATCAGCAGGCAGGGGAAGTGAGGAGAATGGGGGAAAAGATACAGGGAATAAGAATCATAAATGGTAGGCACAAAATAGATAGGGGGAGGTTAAGAATAGTATAGGGAATGGAGAAGCCAAAGAACTTATATGTACGACCCATGGACATGAACTAAGTGGGTTGGGGGGGGAGAGATGGGGGGGAATTGCTGGTGGGAAGGGGGGTGGCAGGTCAGAGGGGAATAAAGGGGAGAAAAATGTGACAACTGTACTAGCATAATCAATAAAATATACTTAAAAAAGTAAAGCCTTGATTTTAATTAAAAAAAAGATTCTCTGTTTTTCATCTTTTGTGTTTTAAAGTTGATATGCCCTGGTGTGAACCTCTTGGGCTCATCTTGTTTGGAACTCTGTACTTTCTGTACTTGTGTATTTGTTCCCTTCACAAAATTAGGGAAGTTTTTTATCATTATTTTTTCGATAGGTTTCAATTTCTTGCTCTCTTATCCTTTCAGCACCACCATGATGCAAATGTTGGTATGCTTGAAGTTCTCCCAGGGGCTCTTTACACGATCCTCATTATTAAAAATTCTTTTATTTTGCTGTTATGATTGGGTGTTTCTGCTTCCTTACCTTCCAAATCTCTGATTTGATCTTCAACTTCATCTACTCCACTGTTGATTCATTGTAATGTATTCTTCATTTCAGCTGATGTATTCTTGACTTCTGTTTCTTTTTCATGGTTTCTACCTGTTTTTATGTTTCCTGTTGCTTTGTTGAAGTTCTCACTAAGTTCATTTATTCTTCCCCTAAGTTCACTGAGCAACCTTATAACCAGTGATTTGAACTCTGCATCTAGTAGAGTGCTTGTCTCCATTTTGTTTAGTTCTTTCTGGAGTTGTCTCCATTTTGTTTATTTTTTTTTCTAGAGTTTTGTTTTGTTCTTTGATTTTGGACCTATTTCTTTGTCTCCTCATTTTGGCAGCCTCCCTAATATAGGTGTTCTCTAGGGTCCAGTGGCCCAGTCCCCTTGATCACCCAAGCTAGGCACTCAAGGTGCACCCCCTGTATGAGTATGTACACCCACCCCCTTGTAGTTGAGTCTTCATTGCTGTTGGTACATCAGTGGGAGGGGTTTACCGCAGGCCGATCAGCTGCAAGGGCTGGCAGTGACCACTGACCACGAACTTTGACCACTGTTACTTGTGCGCTGCTTGGAGGTACCCAGGTGAGAGCAATCTGTGAATATAGGCCAGCTGCTTCTGCTGCTGGGCCTGAGGTCCTTAAACAAGAGGTATGTGGCCCAGTGAAGTCACATAGTGCTTGTTTGAGAGATTCTATGAAAGTCTGAAGCATGAGCCAAGAAAGGCCACTTGTATGGAAAGTCCACTGGAAACCACTTGGGTGAACCTGAAAGTTGGGTGGTGTGGGTCCTCAGGTAATCACCAGGGATGGGCAAACAGTGTGAGCCAGGTAAATGGAGTCTCATATATGGCACCTCCTGCCAGATCTGTGGGAGAAGGGCTCATCAATGGAACAATGGCCGGCACATCTGTCTGGAAGATGTTTTCCCGTACCTTTCACTCTGATGCCAGACAATTCATTCCCTCCTCTGTCTCTGATGACTTTCAAGCTGCTGCCCCAGCTTGAAAGGCATCAAGGAGGTGAGTCCTAGTAAGTCTGTGTGTAGACCCTTAAAGAGGAATTTCCTGGGGCTCTTCATGCCTTCTATCTCTCTGAGCCTGATCCCTGCTGAATTTTATAGTCAGAAGTTATGGTGACCTCTTTTCTTGGCAGTGGAACCCTGGGCTGGGGACCCTGATATAGGGTTGGGACCCCTTGCTCCTTAGAGAGAACCTCTGCAACCAAGATATCCCTGTAAATTCTTATCCACCACATGGGGTGGGGGTGTGAGACCAGCCTGTTCCACAACTCCACCCTTCCTAACCACTCTCAATGTGGATTCATCTTTAATCCCCTAGTTGTAGGACTTCCATTCAACCAGATTCAGGAAGGTGTGAATGATGGTTGTTTTGTAGTTTAGTTGTAATTTTCATGTGGTTGTGGGAGGAGGCAGGTATTGCATTTACCTATGTCACCATCTTGACTAGAAGTTCACAGACTGCCCAGAGGCTTGAGCAAACTCCTCATTTATAAGTGAATCCCTGAAAACAAAGGGGCATTCTTTCCCAACCAGTAAAAATATCTGCCTCTGCCAATGCTCTGAGGCAGGAAAACAGGACCTAGAGCCCACTGAGGGCATTGTAAACTGTCTGGGTGGTGTCCTCCTGCATGCCCTATTGAGGCCCAACTGCCAAAAGGTTCACGATAAGACACCTAGGTGCATCAGGCACCCAGCCACTCTTCTACTATGTACTGGTATGGTAGTTCATTCTCAATCGTTGCTTTTTAGTATTTTTGTGCTATGAGGAGAACATGGGTTACTTCCAGTTTTTGGTATGTTAATAATGCTTCAATCTACAGTCTTGTACAGGAACATAAGTACTCTTTTCTCTTGAGTATATACCCAGTAGTAGAATTATTAGGTAATAGTGTAGATGCTTAACTAGTGTTAGTTGATGGTATCAAAAGTTTTCTAGAGTAGTTTTACCAAATTATATCCCCTATAGCAATATATAGTGTTCCATGTCCTTACCAATGCTCGATATTAGAATTTCTTTTAGTTTTTAAAATACTTATGTATTTTTAGAGGGGAATGGAGGGGCAAAGGGAGATAAACATCAATAGTGGTTGCCTCTCACATGCCCCTGACTGGGGGCCTGGACCACAAAGCAGGCATGTGCCCTGACTGGGAATCGAACCAGCATCCCTTTGGTTCACAAGCTGGCACTCAATCCACTGAGCCACACAAGCCAGGGCAGTATTCCTTCTAATTTTAACCATTCTGGTAGGGATATTTAGTACTGAATTGTGATTTTAATGTTCTTGATATTGATGTAGATTTTTTTTCATATGCACATTGGCTATTTTTAGAACATTTGAATATCAATGAATGTAATTCACATTAACATGTTAAAGAAAAATACATATGAACATTTCAATAAAGGTATTCAATAATGAAAATTTTCCACTGATGTTATAAAGAAGACAGGAAGTCCATTTTCACTACCTATACTCAAACTAGAGCAGACATCCTACCCACTGACAGACGGCTTGGAAAATAAATAATTTTATAATGATTGCACAGAAAGATGTTAAATAATCTCTATTCATAGATGACAAGATTGTGATCATAGAAATTCTGAAAGAATCCACAAAATATTAGAAATCATAAGAGAACTTAGCAAGATGGCTGACTATAAAGTCATATAAATTTCAGTAGTGTTTCTATATACTAGCAACAAACAAGTAGAATATAAAAAATGTTAAATGCCACTTAAAATAGCATAAAAAACCCAAATACCCAGGAATAAATCTAATGAAAGATATTTAGCACCTTTACACTGTAAACTACAAAACATTGCTGAGAGAAATTAGAGACCACTTAAATAAATGGAGTGTGGTATGATATTCATGCATTGGAGGACTCAATATTAAGATGTTGGTTTTCCCCAAACAGACTTATAGAGCCGATGTAAGCCTAATTAAAATCCCAGCAGTGTTTTGTTTTGTCTTGGAAATTGACAAGCTTAGTATAAAATATATAAATAAATGAAAATAAATTTTGTAAAGTTTGTAAAATAATGGAAATACAAAGGATTTAGAAGATCCAACACAATGTTGATATAGGACTTTATCAAAAGATATAGGACTTTAAGATGTATTATAAAGGTACATTGATTAAAACACCGTGATACTGGTACAAGGTTAGGCACAGACAAACAGAATGAGAACCATGGACACAGAGCCACGTATGTGTGGTCATCTATTTTACACAGATGTACTAAGAATTTAATGGGGGAGCTTTAGCTGACTTCTAGTCAAGATTGTGACATAGGTAAATGTGGTACTCACGTTCTCCCACAACCACATCAAAATTACTACTAAAATACAGAACCAACATCATTGAGAACTGCCTAAAATCTAGCTGAACAGAAGTCCTAAAACTAAAATATACAGAAGAAGCCACATCAAGACTGGCAGGAAGGGCAAAGATGCAAAATGGGCTGTTCCCATACCCGCATGTGGTGTTTAAAAATCAGGAAGGATATCTCAGCTGTTGAGATATCCCTCAAGAGTGACGGGTCCAAGCCCCACACCAGGCCCCCAAGTCCAGGATTCCAGTGCCAGGAAGAGAAATCTCTACAACTTCTGACTATGAAAGCCTGTGGGGATTGTGGCTAAGTGAGATGTAGGGCTTCAGGAGGGCCAGGTGTTCCTCCTAAAGATCCTATTCACAGTCTTACTCAGACTCATTCACTCTCAGCTCTGGTGCTAGGGCTGAAGCTCAGAGGTGAGGGACAACTGGGGAGAAACTGAATTGTCTGGCATCCAGGCAAGGATTACAGGGGCAGCTTTCTCCCATATAGCAGTGCTGACAGAGGCCATTGTCCCTCTGATCAGTACTGTCCCCACAGTTCCACCAGGTGGTTGCCATATCTGAGTCTCCATCAACTTGTCTAACACTGCTTGGTCCTCTCTGGTGATTTCCTGAGACCTTACCCCATTCATTTCTGGGCCCATCCAAGCCATTTCTAGCAGCTTTTCTACACAAACAAGCGCTTTTGACTCATGCTTCAGACTTTCCTAAAATCTTTCAAACAAGCAGAATCTAGCCTCAATGTGGCTTGTACCTCTTGCTAAGGGGTTCTAGGCCCAGCAATAGCGGCCTCGGTTCACAGCTTGGCTTCTTTCAAGCACCTCTAAGCCCAGAACAAGTACCAGCCATCTGCAGATTACTCTGTAGCTCTTGTCAGGTAGCCCCATGGAGGGCACAGGCAGTGGCTGACCTTGGCCTGCCACTTCCAGAAGGCCCTAGAGCTAGCACACATGGTAGACAGCTTCAAAGCACACTGAAGAACTTCCACAAGTACCACACTGGAGGGGTGGCCTCAGCAGGCACCAGTGCTCTGGTGAAGGGAGTCCTGCTCTGTGGGGTTGGTCCCTGGACAGTAGATCCTCCATAGTGATTGTGCCAGTCCTCACAGCGTATTCTCCCATTGATGTGCCAACTTCAGTCATGGCTCTACTACAACCAAAGGGCACACACAACCCACACAAAAGATACACCTGGAGCATCCCTCAGGTGACCAGGGAAACTGTGCTACTGGGCTATAATACAAAGGCCACTCTACCAATACCAGGAAATATAGCACCTAATTTCTACCTAATACATAGAAACAAGCACAAAGGGGCAGCCAAAATGAGGAGACAAGAAACATGTGTCAAGTAAAAGAACAGAAAACCCCAGAAAACGAACTAAATGCATTGGAGACCAGCAGTTTACCAGATGCAGAGTTCAAAACACTGGTTATAAGGATGCTCAATGAACTTAGGGAAAGGGTAGATAAACTTAGTGGAAACTTCAACAAAGAGATAAGAAACATAAAAATGGAACTAGAAAACAAAAAAAAGAACCATTCAAAAATTAAGAATGCACTAACTGAAATGAAGATTACATTATAGGGAATCCACAATAGAGTAGATGAAGCTTAGGGAATATAGCAGGATCAGATCAGAGATTTGGAAGATAAGTAAGCAAAAACACCCAATCAAAACAGCAAAAAGAAAAAAGAAAAAAAATATGAGGATAGTGTAAGCAGCCTCTGGGACAACTTCAAGCATACTAATGTTTGCATAGTGGGGCTGAGGGGAGGAGGAGAGAGAACAAGAAATCAAAAACCTATTTGAAAAATAATGATGGGAAACTTCCATTACCTGGTGACGGAAGTAGACATACAAGTCTAGGAAGCACAGAGTCCCAAATAAGATGAGCCTAAAGAGGCTCATGCCTAGACACATCATAATTAAAATGCAAATAGTTAAAGACAAAGAGAGAATCTGAAAAGCAGCAAGAGAAAAGCAGTTACTTACCTAAAAGAGAGCTCACATAAGACTGTCAGCTGGTTTCTCAACAAAAACTCTGCAGGCCAGAAGAAATTGGTACAAAATATTCAAAGTAGTGAAAAGCAAGGACTTACAACCAAGATTACTCTACCTAGCAAGTCTGTCATTGAGAATCAAAGGAGAGATAAAGGGCTTCCCAGACAAAAAAAAAGCTAAAGGAATTCATCACCACCAAACCAGTATTACATAAAATTTTAAAGGCTCTCTTTTTTAAAGATTTTATTTATTTATTTTTAGAGAGGGGAAGGGAAGGAGAGAGGAAGAAAAACATCAATGTTTGGTTGCTTCTCAAGAACCCCTTACTGGGGACCTGGCCCACAACCTAGGCATGTGCCCTGACTGGGAATCAAACCTGCAAACCTTTGGTTCACAGGCCAGCACTCAATCCACTGAGCCACACCAGCCAGGGCTAAAGGCTCTTTTTTAAGAGGAGGAGGAGAAAAGATAAAAACTGAAAGTAATGGCAATAAATACATATTTATCAACAATTAATTTAAATGCAAATGGATTAAATGCACCAATCAAAAGAGGTACAGTAGCTGATGTGTAATAAAGAAGACACTTAAATGTGCTGTCTACAAGAAACTCACTCCAGATTGAAAGATAGACACAGACTGAAAAGGATGGAAAAAATATATTTCATGAAGACAAAAATGAAAAAAAAAAAGCTGTGATAGCAATACTTATATCCAACAAAATAGACTTAAAAGAGGCTATAACAAGAGACAAAAAAGGGCCCAAACCATTCTACTTTTGAATATTTAACTAAAGAATCCCAAAACATTAAATCAAATGATATAATCATCCATACATTCATTGCAGTATTATTTACAATAGCCAAGATGTGGAAGTAACCTACGTGTCTATCAATAGATTAATGGATAAAGAAGTGGGGCATATATAAATCAGATACGACTCAGTCATAAAAAAGAATGAAATCTTGCCATCTGCAATAATGTGAATGTACATAAATTGTGTTGAGTGAAATATGTTAGGGAAGCACAAATGCCATGATTTCATTTCTTTGTGGACTCTAAAAACCAAACTATATAAACAAGTAGGGCAGAAACAGACATAACATACAACACTTTGATGACTGCCAGGTAGGAGGGGTGTTAGAGGGATTGTCAAAAATGTGAAGGGATTAAGAAGTACAATTTGGGGGCCAAGATGGAAGCATAGGTAGACACACTGTGTGTCCTTGCACAACCAAAATAAGGACAACAATTTAGAAACAAAATAACAACCAGAACTGACAGAAAATCGAACTGTATGGAAGTCTGACAGCCATGGAGTTAAAGTAGACACATTCATCCAAACCAGTAGGAGGGGCCGAGTTGGCGGCCAGGTGGAGAGGGGTTCTGGCAAAAAAAGGAGTGGCTTGTGGCCCCTGGGCACACAAGATGCCTGGGCACCCACGATTGCAGCGGGTGAGCCCTGGGCGTGCAGGCGGTGGCTGGCAGACCCCGGGGTGTGAGGTGGCAGTGGGCAGACCCAGTGAGATGGTGACTGTGGAGTGGGATGTGGTATGTTGACCAGGTAGTCCCACATTTGCTTGCAGCTAAACCAGGCAAAACTGGGGAGCAAGACAGACTGTGCAACCCAGGGCTCCAGCGCGGGGAACTAAAGCCTCAAAACACTGATTGAAAACCTTGTGGGGATTGAGGTGCTAAGAGAGACTCACAGCCTCACAGAGAGTTCGTTGGAGAGACCCACAGAGTCCTAGAAGGTACACAAGCATGCCCACCTGGGAATCAGCACCATCAGGGCCCATTTGCTTGGGGGAAGCAGTGGAAGGGACTGAAATCCAGCAGAGAGTGGACCAAGCGCCACTGTTCCCTCTCGTACCCCCCCACATACAGCATCACAACCCAGCGACTGGGTTGCCCCGTCCTGGTGAATACCTAAGGCTCGCCCTCACTACGTAACAGGCGAGTCAAGACAAAAAAAAAAAAAAAATGACCCAAATGAAAGAACAGGTCAAAGCTTCAGAAAAAGTACAACTAAGTGACAAAGAGATAGCCAACCTATCAGATGCACAGTTCAAAGCACTAGTGATCAGGATGCTCACAGAATTGGTTGAATTTGGTTGCAAATTAGGTGAAAAAATGAAGGCTATACTAAGTGAAATAAAGGAAAATGCACAGGGAACCAACAGTGATGGGAAGAAAACTGGGACTCAAATCAATGGAGTGGACCAGAAGGAAGAAACAATCAAACAGAAAAGAATGAATAAACAAGAATTCAAAAAAATGAGGAGAGGCTTAGGAACCTCCAGGACATCTTGAAACATTCCAACATCTGAATTACAGGGTTACCAGAAGGGGAAGAGAAAGAGCAACAAGTGGAAAAGTTATTTGAACAAATAATAAAGGAGAACTTCCCCAATCTGGCAAAGGAAACAGATTTCCAGGAAGTCCAGGAAGCTCAGAGAGTCCCAAAGAAGTTGGACCCAAGGAGGAACACACCAAGGCACATCATAATTACATTACCCAAGATTAAAATGTAGGAGAATCCTAGAAGCAGCAAGAGATAAGGAGACAGTTACCTACAAAGGTGTTCCCATGAGACTGTCAGCTGATTTCTCCAGAGACCTTATAGGCAAGAAGGGGATGGAAAGAAGTATTCCAAGTCGTGAAAGGCAAGGACCTACATCCAAGATTGCTCTATCCAGCAAAGCTTTCATTTAGAATGGAAGGGCAGAGAAAGTGTTTCTCAGATAAGGTCAAGTTAAACGAGTTTGTCCTCACCAAGCCCTTATTGTTTGAAATGTTAAGGGGACTTATATAAGAAAAAGAAGATAAAAAACATGTATAGTAAAATGACAGCAAACTCACAATTATGAACCACACCTAAAACAAAAACAAACTAAGCAATCAACTAGAACAGGAACAGAACCACAGAAATGGAGATCACATGGAGGGTTAGCAACAGGGGAGTGGGAGGAGGGGAGAGGGAAAAGGTATAGAGAATAAGTAGCATAGATGGTAGGTAGAAAATAGACAGAGGAAGGGCAAGAATAGTATGGGAAATGCAGAAACTAAAGAACTTATGACACATGGACATGAAATAAAAGGGGGGGAATGTGGGTGGGAGAGGGTGTGCAAGGTGGAGGAGAATGAAGAGGGGAAAATGGGACAACTGTAATGGCATAATCAATAAAACATTTTTTTTTAAAAAAAGTACTATTTGGTTGCTACAGGATAGTAATGGGGATACAAAGTACAGCATAGGGAATATAGTTAATATTATTGCAGTAACTATGTATGGGGCCCTGCCAAGTAGCTCAGTTGGTTAGGACGTTGTACTAATATGCCAAAGTCACAGGTTTGATCCTGGTCAGGGCACACACAATGAATGCATAAATAAATGGAACAAGAAATCAATGTTTCTCTCTAAAATTAATTTTTAAAAAGATTTTATTTTTAGAGAGAGGGGAAGGGAGGGAAGGAGAGAAACATCATGTGAGAGAGATACATCTCTCAGCTGCCTCTTGCAGGCCTGCAACTGGGGGACTGGCCTGCAATCCTGGCATGTGCCCTGACTGGGAACCAAACCAGTGACCTTTGTTTGCAGGCTGGGACTCAATCCACTGAGCCACACCAGCCAGGGCTCTAAAATCAGTTTTTTAAAAAAGCTGTGTATGGTGTCCAATGGGTAGCAGATTTATTGGGGTGATCACTTTGTAAGTTATGTGTCTAAACACTGGGGTGTACCTGAAACTAATGAAATATTGTATATCAACCGTAATTGAAAAAATATTTAAAAAAATAGTGGGGGAAATGAGAAATGGTGGTGTTTTTTAATAAGTAGGAGTGAGTCAACTGGATATCCATATGAGGGGAAAATAAACCTTGATTCTAACTTCATATCTTTTACAAAAGTTAATTTGTGACAAATTAGACCTGGATGTGAAAGGTAGAATAAAAAAATATCTAGAAGAAAACACAGACTATCTACATAGTCTTGGCATAGGTAAAGCTTTATTATATATGAGTCATAAAACATTAGCAAAACCAGTTTTACCTCAAATATTTCTGTAATTCTTACCTTCCTCTCCATCTCTACAATTGTTGACCTATTTAAGTGTCACTTTGGCTTGTGGGGGGGAAGGGGCAAGGTCCAGAACAAGCCACCCCAAGATGTGCCCCAGTGGTGTGCAGATTCTTTTGCTGTAAAGACAATTTTAGCTTCAGACTCAAGAGAAACTTCTGCCCTCCTCCCCCAAGTGCCTAGAAAAATTTGTATTAGAAGCCTTGCCCATGAGACTATCAGAGATAATTTCTTTTGACATATTTATAGGACAGGGCAAACTACTAATTACTGAATGTCTGCTCTTATCATCCTGCAATGACCTTTTTAATTTCCCAAAGCACCTTACCTCATCCCCAGCTCAGAATGTCTCATATACCTCAATCCTCCTTTCTATCTCTGAACCTCTCAAGTATGCATGGTCTTTGACTTTCTCATGTATGTGGGATTCCCATGCACAATATTCAATTTTTTTCTCCTGTCAATCTGCCTCCTGTTGATTTGATTATTTGGCCAGCCAAAAAAACCAGAGGAGAGAAAGGGAAATTTCCCCCCTTCCCCACACCTGTAAAACAGCAGTTGTCCCCCCAACAGCTATTCTCCTTTTCTCTTTAGTTATTCTTCTACAGCACAGAGAGTGTTACAGAACAAACAAGGGGGGCCTGGGACGATATACTATTATTGAAAGAAAGGCCCCGGGTCCGTTATGTCTGCCGCCCGAGGAAAGATGTCTCTCAATGCCAGAGATTTGTGAAAAGGAAAGGAAATGTTTATTTAATGCTATACAAACTTAAAGTAGTGCCCTAATGTCTATATCAAAAATCCTAAAGTCCCTAAAAACGCCCACAAACATACAGTCCTTCCTTCCTTCCCCCTTTGCCCAGTCCAGAGTACCGTATCTCAGGAAAGGAAATAGAAGTCCATGGCTCAGGCAGTACTCTGGTTCTTCCCAGTTAGTACTCCATCTTGACTGGGAGACCTCCCTGGGTTCCTGGCACCCTCAGCTGAGTTGCTGGGATCTCTGCTAAAACCAGGTGGTGGTTCCCCCTTCTAAAGCTGCGGGGGTCCCCACTCTGGGAAAGGCATGTGGTCCTCTCTCCCAGGGCCACGGGAGTCCCCACTCTGTCCAGGCCTCGTGGTTCTCTCAGGGCTGCGGGAAGGGAGAGTCCCCACTCTATCAAGGCCACGTGGTTCTCTCTCTCTCAGGGCTGCACATGGTTCTGTTACAGAACACAACAAGGGGGGCCTGGGATGATATACTATTATTGAAAGAAGGCCCCGGGTCCGTTACGTCCGCCGCCCTAGGAAAGACGTCTCTCAATGCCAGAGATTCGTGAAAAGGAAAGGAAATGTTTATTTAATGCTATACTAACTTAAAGTAGTGACCTAATGTCTTTATCAAAAAAATCCTAAAGTCCCTAAAAACACCTACAAACACACAGTCCTTCCTTCCTTCCCCCTTTGCCCAGTCCAGAGTACCGTATCTCAGGAAAGGAAATAGAAGTCCATGGCTTAGGCAGTCCTCTGGTTCTTCCCAGTTAGTACTCCATCTCGACTGGGAGACCTCCTTGGGTTCCCGGCACCCTCAGCTGAGTCGCTGGGATCTCTGCTAAAACCAGGTGGTGGTTCCCTCTTCTAAAGCTGTGGGGGTCCCCACTCTGCCAGGCCGCGTGGTTCTCTCCTCCAGGGCTGCACATGGTTCTCCCTCTCTCAGGGCTGCAGGTGTCTCCACTCCATCAAGGCCGCGTGGTTTCTTCCCCAATGGCTGCCATGTCTGGGTTTTAAATCCCCTGCGCCAATCTTCTGCAGCCCCATTTCTGACTCCTCCCACACTTGGCTTCACAAGCCAGAACTCGTATCCTTCCAGCTTTACTCGGCTGCCATCATGAGTCTGGGCAGGCGTGGCCCCATGTCCTGGAGCCTATCATCTCCAAGCTCCCACGCAGGTGCTGTAACTCAGGGACCAGACCTGCCCTCCGGTTCGTCTTGGTGGGGAAGTTACTTCCATTACCCTGGCTCAGAGCTTGGCCACAGCTATTTAACATATCTAAGCGACCAGCCAAAGGCTATAGATACGTTAAATGACCACGCCAGAGCTTAGCTGCAAGGCTGTTGCTATGCAAAACAGCTCTCAATGGCCGGGCTCCATTTGTCCCTTCCCCCAACCCACACCCTGAGGGGGGTGTGGGGGTGGTGGTGGGGGGGGGAGGTGAAGACTTCCTAAAATCTCCTAGACACCTTGAGTTCTGGGCCCCATTTCAAATGCCCATTTGGGGTCCCCCCTTTTGGCTGCACCCTGTAACAAGAGCATAATATATTTAAACTGCAAATTTAACTTTATTGTCTTTTTTGACTAAAAATCTTATAATTGGTTAGCATCATTACGAGAATCACATCCAAGCCCTGGCTGGCGTAGCTCAGTGGATTGAGCGCGGGCTGGGAACCAAAGTGTCCCAGGTTCGATTCCCAGCCAGGGTACATTCCTGGGTTGCAGGCCATAACCCCCAGCAACCGCACATTGATGTGTGTCTCTCTCTCTCTCTCTCCCTCCCTCCCTTCCCTCTCTAAAAAATAAATAAATAGTTCAGTTTATGTCTGTTTCACAGGGCTTCCAACAGCAAAATGTTGGGACAGAGCATTCGGAGATTCACAACCTCTGTGGTCCGTAGAAGCCACTATGAGGAAGGTCCAGGGAAGAATTTGCCGTTTTCGGTGGAAAACAAGTGGCGGTTACTAGCTATGATGACTTCATATTTTGGATCTGGATTTGCTGCACCTTTCCTTATTGTAAGACACCAACTGCTTAAAAAATGAGGATGTTTTAGTTAATCCATAAAACAGATATGAAGAAGAGCATTTTAAGTGGTGCAGTCTCTTTGAAAAAATGGATCAAACTGTTGAACTCAACATACTAGATATGTTTGTAAATAAACTTAATGGCATGAATCCATAATGCCTCTTCTCTGAAATACAAAATGTGATAATTAGGAAAAAAATAAATAAATAAAATCTTAAAAAAAAAAAAGAGAATCACATCCAAGCTTCTCAGCAGAACATACATCTTGCTTTTTATGACCTGACAGTCACTCCCTTCTCCAGCCAGTCTGCTTCTAACTTGAATTTTGGCTCTACTAATTTCAGGGTTCACACTGTTTTCTAATACACATCCTACTCTATTATCTTTTCCATTTCCATCGTCAACTACGGTAATTCTTACTTATCTTTTTTTTTAAAGATTTTATTTATTTAGAGAGGGAAGGGAGGGAAATAGAGAGAGAGAGAAACATCAATGTGCGGTTGCTGGGGGTTATGGCCTGCAACCCAGGCATGTACCCTGGCTGGGAATGGAACCTGGGACACTTTGGTTCCCTGGGACACTTTGGTTCCGCGCTCAATCCACTGAGCTACGCCAGCCAGAGGTAATTCTTACTTATCTTTGGAAGCTTACAGTTACCCCATCTTTGAGGAATCCATTCCTATAGCTTATATTCCATAGGTGACCCACCTTGCTATCACATATTCCCCTTCTTTCATTTTACTACTTAGAACAGCACTAGTTTAAGTTTCTGCAGGGCATTAACATTTTAAATCCCAGGGCTTAGCTTAGATTTTGGGTATGTTAACATTCAAGTTTATGTACTTGCTTCATCTCTAGTAACTGAGCAGCTTGCTCCCACTCCCTTTTGCTCTTCCCACCCCTTGCAGAGTAACTTGCTGGAAGCTTCATCTGATCCTTATGCGTCAAAGGCTGCTGAGCAAGAACCTGACCAACTAGGCCGCAAAGTAAAAGGGCACCTAGACAACTTCAGGCCACCTTCCTCCTTTCAGTGCCTTCCGAAGAAAAAGGTTTTTCTTCCTAATCTGGGAAGCCAACTGGGAAGAAAACCTGGGCCCGTGTTGTTCTGGGAAGCAGAACAGTCTACCTGCACCGGACCCAAAAAAGCTTCGCTCTGTCTAGCCTCTGCAGGCGCAGAACGAGTTCCCGCGAGTACTGGAGTACTGCGTTAGGCCTTCCAGTCCAAAGATCCCCGGAGCGACGCGGTGGCACTCGGGAACTTTCTCCCGGAAAACTACGCTTAGCGGCAAATGACGTCACAGGGCACGAAAACCTTCGCTGCCTCCAGTAACCAGAAGAGCTGTGAAT
Organism: Phyllostomus discolor; assembly: GCF_004126475.2. Classification (NCBI taxonomy): domain Eukaryota; kingdom Metazoa; phylum Chordata; class Mammalia; order Chiroptera; family Phyllostomidae; genus Phyllostomus; species Phyllostomus discolor. The sequence continues at coordinate 41,912,855 of NC_040913.2, read as the reverse complement.
TGTGACAACGGAGCACGATGTGCTTTGTTTTTAACAGACACACAAACGCCCCCAGAGGCCACACGTTCTCGAGGGACACTGGATCTTTTGAAAAATCTTTTAAGCTACTACCCTAGAAGTCTCTATCAGAGTAAGGGCGCGTGGCGAAAGGCGGACTACTAGGACCGCCGTAGCCTCCCGTAGCCTAGGCTACGAGGGGCGGGGACTGGGAGTCAGGGTCACCGGAAGCGGGGTAGGTCGGGAGACTAGTTCCTCCAAGGTCCCAGCAGCCCCGCGCTTGCCTTTCGCCTCTCCTCCCGCCGGGCGGCAAGCTGCGTGGCTGCTCGTTGGCTACTTAGGACGGAAGCTCGGTTTGGGTGTCTCCAGAAGTTTCCCCCTTGGACGGCGGCGGGTCTTGTAGCCTGGATAGTAGCAGCCCCAGCCACAGCAGCAGCGACTCTTTAGGGATGGCGGCCGCTGCAGCAGGACCTGCAACAGCCCAGAGGTACATGTTTTCTCTTCTTTCTGGTATTTATTTTTTCCCCTCCCCCCTTTCCTTGGTTCGTGAGCCCAGCTGAAGTCGTTGTTTTCCTGGCAGGTTTCTCCCGAGCTTCTCAGATGCTTTGGTCGACGAGGACCCCCAGGCGGCGTTAGAGGTGAGAGGACCCGTCTCAGCCTGGTCTGCTTTCCTTTGGGGAACGCGGAGAACCCCGCCTCTTCCCAGCACATGCCTGTCTGGGACCGGGTGGACTGTTCTTGCAGTGTCTCATCCCTGGTTTTGACAAACTCGGCCTCTTTTTTTGTTTCATATTACTCCCTTCCCACTCCCATTCCTAGACCTTGTCTGTATATTCGCATCTGTTTAGAAAAACTGTTTGTGTAGTTGACATTCATAGTTGGCCTGGAAGGATATTTATTTTAAATGACCTTTGATTACAAGAAAAAGTGAAATTTAGGCTTGTTGGTATTTGTTTAATTCGTTTTTTTCCGTTTAACAAGTATCCTTGCCATTCTTATGTACCAGGAGATGTGCAAAGTTTATGAACTCAGACTACCGTAACAACCATCATTTCTTCTATGACCCTGAAAATTTTCAGGTTTCCTGTTACTATTCATTATTGACTCATTTATTTATGCATCAAAACAGTATTTTGGGGGTGTTGTTATATGCGAGGCACCCATTGAAGTCTTTACCAAGGCACTTTGTATGATAGCGAAAGACAGTAAAGCTATATGAGAGTAAAAGGGCAAAAGTAAAATAATACAAAGTAGTAAGGAAAGCCCAAGCTAAGGCTACATAATGCAGTGTGTCACAAAATTTATCCAGGTGTTTCTTGCTTTAAAACACTAGGAAAAGAACTCAAACCCTGTTCTGTTGTTACAATCTAACACACTTAAGGTTAGCAGTTTGCGTCAAGAGAACCGTTTTCCTTCCTATGACTTTTAGAAATAATTTGCCACATGCTAATAGAGTCTTTCTAAGAAGGTGACATTTGAGCAGAGACCTGAGGGAATGAGCTTGGAAGCTCTGGAGAAAGCATTCATGCAATGTCAAAATTCTGGCTAGGAATGAAGCTGCCTGGTACAAGGAGCAGCAAAAAGGACCATTTGACTAGAGTGGTGTGAAAAAGGAGGATGAGATGAGGTGGGGAGGAAACCACAAGCTAGGTCCCTTAGTGCCTTTTAGACCAAAATATGTTTTTGGATCTGGATGCGAAGGCCTTCAAATAAAGTGGTTGATTAATTAGTTGTACTATAATATTTCCTGGCAAGGCCTTTGGGATCAGTAGTAGAATAACAAGCATTACAGGAGGTACTGAGATTTTTCTCCACAATTACTTATGTCTGCTAATAACCTATTTTCAGAATTTACATTTGTTATGGTCCTCTTCGGTAAAGTTCCTCCTTTGGAAATCCAGTTCATAAAAGTTGCTTTTAAAGGTTATTGATATTACTTTCCATCTCACTTGTTTTACTTTTTAACTTTTTATTGAAGTACAACATGTAGATAACACAAATCTGAAGTCTGCAATGAATGAAGTTGTTTTACATACATGTATATGTACATGTACATGTATATGTACAGAGCAACAATATAGAACACTTTTATCCTCAAGTTTTTCTCATGCTTCTTCCCAACCAATAATTTTCCTTTCCCACCAGACAACCCTTATTGTGACCTCCATCACCATCAATTAGTTTTGCTTGTTCTTGTACTTCACATAAACAGAATCATAGGCTAGATACTCAGTTGAGTGTAGGTACCTGTAGGTAAATGTTGCTTTAAACATTTTGTGGGAATCATTTATATTGCTGTATGAAGTGGTAGTTTTTTTCATTGCTTTGTAGTGTTCCACTGTATAAATGTAGCACAGCTCACTCTAACAATGGGCATGGAATGAGACTGCTTGTGTCCAAATCCTGGTTTCGTGATAACTTTATAACCTCAGAAAAGTTCCTGTTATCACTCTGGATCAGAATTCCTGTCTCTAAATTGGAACAAAATAGGACCTTGAAAGGGTTGTTAGGAAGATAAGTCATGGGAGGTATATGTTGAGTCCCGTTGCTCTCTATATTCTAGCCACTTTGGCTTTCTTTCTGTTTCTTGAATTTGTCATGCTCAGTCCTGTTGAGCAGCCTTTGGGCTTGCAGTTCCTTTTTCCTAAAATATATTAGCTGTCTCCTGACCTAGCTCATGGTTTGCTTGGGAATGCTCATCACCTTAGATTTCAGGTGAAATGTCACCTTGTCAGAGAAGCCATCTTCCGTGACCACCTTATATTTAGTGTGGGCCTTAGTGTAAGTTTAAAGAGGGCAGGAGTTTTTGTGTATATTGTTTACCACTGTGTTCTTAGTGTAGTGCCTGGGAGACTAGGCACCCAAATGTGCTAAATGACTCGTACCATAATTGTTTCAAGAACTTCGAGGTGGGTATTTGCATTTTCTAACAAGGAAACAGGTTAAAGAGATTTAACTTGCTCCAGGTTATATAGTTTAGAAGAGGTAGGTCTCTGGGTTTAGTGTGTTGGGGTCATCTTCTGGAGGAGGGGTAGGATTGGGGTTATGAGATAAAATTAAAGGTTTGGTAGCTGACTTTGAAGCATCTGATCACAGATAACTTTGTTGAGAGCATAGCTGTTTAGCATAAATGTGATGGTACAAGTTCTCCATGGTGATGTGTGTTTTTTTCTCCAGGAGTGTTAGGCAGTTGAGGAAGGGAGAAGGGTTGATACTATTTATTACCTATGATTGGGAATTAGCTGTAGCTGGAAGAAAACAGAAAATGGTGTTAAATTGAGATACCCAGAGCTAAAGGCCTTCGAACTTTTTGTCAGTCTGAGCAATGCTGTTTTTGCTTTTAACCTTAAAACCAAGGTAACCTTTTACCTTGTTGGGTGGAATTTTATTTATTTTGTTTTTATATTTTACTTTTTATTGAATGTATTGGGGTGACATTTTAAAAGAGCTTAGAACTTTAAAAATTTGGAAATCTGTTTCTAAGAGATCCAAGTCTTAAACAATCTTACTGCCTTGGAAAGGAGTTTTTCCTCTATTCTGGGTTACCAGCTACTTCCTTCACAGTTACCTTAGTAGAGATTTCAGCATAATTATATTTTACAGTTCACGAGGTTTTTTAAATTTTTTATTTTTGTTTCAGTGAATTGCTTCACTGAAATTTTTTATTTTTGTTTCAGTGAATTGCTTCACTGAAACATCTCATTTTATCTGAGTAAGTATAACTTTGGACATATTTACAATATGTTTCCAGTTGGTCTCCATTAAATAATAACTTTTTGTCACTGTGATTCATTTTTTGCGTGTTTTCAGATCCTTCCCTTTAGTCCCTTTGTATTCCAGCAGCCAGCAACTGTTGTCACAGAAACAGTAGAACTCTGAAAACAAGCCACAAGTCAGGTGTAGTTCAGTGCAGCCACAACTTATTTTATCTTCACTTTTTCTGAATTTATTATATGTATTACTTATTCATAATAAATTGCTTTATTCATGATTCACAAGTTTATGTATCATAAGTTTGTGTTCAGCTTTTGAGTAATTTTTTTTAGTAACAGCCTTATCAGTCAATTGCTTATTTAATTGAGTCACCATAAATTGTCCTCAGCCAACAGTTGACTTGTTTTTAAAGGTTATTTGCATGTTGGTTGTTTGAAATTCATAAATTTTTACTTGACTTTTAAAGAAAAGGACCCAGGCATCTTCTCTGGCAGGGAATCTAACCAGTGACCCTGTGGATCGCAGGCTGGTGCTCAATTCACTGAGCCACATTAGTCAGGGCTAATTTTACCTTTTAAGAAGACTACTAGCTCTGGTTAGTATGGCTCGGTTGGTTGGAGCATTGTCCCATAAATTGAAAGGTCACAGGTTTGATTCCCAGTCAGGTCACATGCCTAGGTTATGGGTTGGGTCCCTGGTCAGGGTGTGTATAGGAGGCAACCAATTGATATGTCTGTCTGTCTTTCTCTATCTCCCCCTTTATCCCCCCTCCCTGTTTCTAAAGTCAATGAGCGTGTCCTTGGGTTAGGCATAACAAAATAATAGTAAATAAAATAAAAAGACTACCAAATCCCTAGGGTGTATGAGTCATAGGTAGAGAGTCAAATTGTTCCTGTTTGCCTCCATTTGTCCTTGGCCTCACTAATTGTGCTATCTTTTCTTCCATCATTATTGTTCCAGCTGCCACTTATATACTATGAATGGTCAGAGTGGCAATAATTTTCATTTCTCTAATGCTAATTCTTAATCAGTTGATAGTATGAGGTATTATATTTCTGGACTTTCAATGGAATGCTGTAATTTGTCAGGGTTGTCTGCCATTGACAGATAAGAGAGGGCCAGCCAAACTGGATTGTGTATTTATTGATTCTGTTAACCTTCCTGAACTCTCGGTTTAACTTCCAGGGTTTTATTTATTGGACAGCTTCACATTTTCTAGGTATCTCAGATTGTACACGATCTGTGAGTCTTTTCCAAGTTAGAAGGAGAAAAATCTGTGGTGGTCATTGTATATCAAATAAACTCTTCAGAATAAATGAGGTGATAATTACCATTTATCCAGTTCCTACTATAGGCCAGGAACTGCTAAGTTGTTTACATAGATATTACATTATATTGTGGACTTTTGTGGGGAGGGGAGGAGAAGGGCAGATATTGATCCTGTTGCAAAGAAAAGCTCCTATCTTGTTTTCCTGTTAACTTTGTTCCAGATAGCTTATGACAATAGTGTCTTTGATTAAAAATCATGTTTAATTAGAGTGCAGTGACTTTTAAAAAACATTTACTTATACTCAACATGTTTGTGTTTGTAGGAGCTGACTAAGGCTTTGGAAGAGAAACCAGATGATGCACAAAATTATTGTCAAAGAGCTTATTGTCACATCCTTCTTGGGAATTATTGTGGTAACTTTTCTTAAAAAATATATTTTCTTTAAGTATTACTTATAAATTTTGCCCAAGATATAGATCAAATAAAATAGAGATTATGTTTGAGGATTTTTAAATTGGTCTTTCATACAAGGTGTGAAGTACCTAGAATGTGACAAATGTTATTTTGAGTAATACCCATTTAATTTTATGAGTGTCCCTCCTTCAGTAGGTAGAGAATTTATACAGATTTCATTTGTGGTTATTGGATTTGACAGGAGAATATCATTATATTTACTGTTTTACAAAGTATTTAAATGAAGTGCTCTTATTTGCATTTTTTATAAGGAATGTATTTCTCTATTACTTGTGTTAACTTTATTCTGGATAGAAAATCTGGGTAAGGAAAAATTAAATATCTTGAGTCAAAGTGCATAAACGACATTAATGAGAAAATTAGGTGACCTTTATGACACATAGTTTTATCGCCTGAAGCTTTCCAAAAAGGAAGTTAAATATCAGGCTAATGAGAAGATAGGAAGGTAATATTTATTGGATCATATTTTGCATTAGCTTTTTCTAATTTGAAACCACTTATCCATTTTACCAACTTAAAAGTCTAAGACCAATTCAAATTTTATGTGCAATATTTGTTATGATCTGTGATAGACTGACTAAAAACTCCTTCTTTTTCTTTTTCATATATAGATGCTGTTGCTGATGCAAAGAAATCTCTTGAACTTAATCCAAATAATCCCACTGCTATGCTGAGAAAAGGGTATGCAATAACTGTCCTGTTGAGTCTGGACAATAGATAGGTATTTAGTTTGTTGAAATTAATGGTAAGCTTTATATAAATAGTAAATTCTGTATTTATACATTCTATAACAGATAGGGTTCAATTTTAAGTATAACTTATGCTTTTGTTACATTAACTTCAGTATGTGATAGGAGGTATGTAGTCAGTATACTTGAGAATAGTGATGATTGAAGTAACTTATAGGTGAAACTGATGGATTTCAAGTCTCTTTTTGTTCTTCATTTCGAATTTACTCTCTTTGACTAGAAAACGTCTATTTCTCAGCCAAGCTGGACAGACTACATTTAATACTATGAATACTCTGTACCTGTGTAAAATTTCGTGTCCCAGCTTGTTTCTGTTGATGAGAGTGACTTTTCTTTAACTAAGAAATTTCTTTAATTCCTTACTGTGTAACTATACTTTGGAAGGAGCAAGTATATACAATTAAGATCAAGAAATTCCTTCTGAAATTAGTTCAAAAATTGGATATTAATGGGAATTATACTAGATGTTATGTAGGGTATTTTAGAAAATCTCTTGGCTTATTAGTATATGCTTAAATCCTTTTAACAATAGAGAACACTGGGATATTTAAATTAGGAAGAAGGCTATTTTTCATGATTTCATGTATGTGGTATTTGTTTTTAATATGCTCATACAGGATATGTGAATACCATAAAAAAAACTATGCTGCTGCTCTAGAAACTTTTACAGAAGGACAGAAATTAGATAGTAAGTATTAGAATTACATGTTGATAAATCTGTTATTTCTCTCGTGTCATAAATACTATAGCTAAATTTTGTTAACGTAATCTCAAGTTAATTATCAAAACTCAATACCATCTTTTACTCCTTTTAATGGTATTTTTGTGTTGATTGCAGAGCTTGAGTTTACTTAAATATTGATTAAATTGGCCATTTACTATTTAAATCACAGATAAACTTTACCATTAGAAACTAAAAACACTCAGTATGCTCCCTATACTTAGCCTGATTTTACTTTTTTCTAATAGATAAGTGACAGTTTAATTTGTGCTGATGTTCAGAAGTCTATTTTAAGTTTTATCCAGATTGCTTATATAGGAAATTTTATAATGAGGATTTTTATTGAGAAATAAAGTGTTAGGTAAACTGTGATAGGGCACAGAGGAAACATAGAGCTTTGAGAGTATTATGAGTTTTTAATGTCCTCTTTTTGAGAGAAATACAGGTTTTCTCTGCCATCAGAAAGTAGATCATTCCTATAATGTATATGCAAAAAAATTTTTAATGTTCCTAGGCCCAAAAAATAAGCTACCAAATCATACAAAGTAACACATAAAACCTAAAAATAACACTAACAGATAGTAAAAGCAGGAGTGATATGATAAATACACAGCCTGTATAAAGAAAAAATAATGTTTGTATTTTGTAGTTTCACTTAATTAAAATTTCTCCTGAAGTATAAGATAACAACACCATGCTTTGTACACCAGTTAATCTACTCAGGCAATAGGCTTATTTTATCTATTACTGGATGGCAGCTAAAAGAGACCACTTCATTATTAGCAGAACCAATAGTCACTTCAGCAGCTTTCAAGTTTCTTTCTCTCTGTGTGTAAATAGTATGAATAGTGGATGCAGGCAGATTCAATGTACACAGAATGCTTTTATCTTGTTCATCACAATCAGAATCTTCAATTATGACCAGTTTTACATTAAGTGCACAGTCTTATAAGCTCTGTTAGGGTTTTCTACTATTTTATTATACATCTTGCTAACAGATGTACAAAATTGATATAAAGCAAAGATGCTCACAGACATAGTGCAGAGCCATGGCAGATCGATGCTGAGATGCTGATCATAGTTCCTGGGGAAGGAGCTTGGTGGGGCCACTCTCACTGCTCTGGTTGCTCGCTGCCCTTTTAATGGCTAATGCAAAACAAATTCTGGAGGCTATTTTTGCTCTTTGCATAAAAGTGAAAATCCTGTTGAGTTTTCTTTCAGTTAGTGAAAACAAGTAGTAATTTTGGTCTTCTGTAAAGGCGAAGCGGTGTACTCTGAATTTTCCAAAAGCAAGGGATACTTATATATGAAAATTATCACAGCAGTACAGATATTTGTGCACATATATAGAAATAATAAGAGCCAAGAATCAAAAAATCTGCAGAAGACTAAAAGGTAGTAGTTGTAAATAATTTCATAGATAATGGTAGACTTCATAATCCTAATTGTATGCTATCATTTTATCTTCATCTCATGATAGAGTGTTATCACAATTCTCTAAAGCAATGGTTCCTAACTCCCTGATTTTGATTTTGTTCCTGGGGGACATTTTGCAGTGTCTGAGATTTTTTGATTATCATGGCTAGTGGATGGGGAATGTACTACTGAAATCTAAAGAGTAGAGACCAGTGATGCTGCTAAATATCCTGCCATGCACAGGACAGTCTTCCATAACACAGACGTATCGTGTCCAAAATATTAGTAGTATTGAGGTTGAGAAACTCTGCTTTGAAGTATTGTATGGTTGTATTTTTTAAAATTTACTCTCTACTGCTTTGAATATTTGCTTTTTTGCTGTATACCTACTTGAGAAAGGGCATTAGTCCCAACTTTGCAAATGGAACCTATAAATTAGGACAGAAGAGATGTAGGCAGTAGTTCTCTAGACTTCAACCCAGCTGCTGGTTACCAGGCCTCTACTGCATCCTAACTGAGATAGTATACTGGGAATTCCCTTAAGGTCTGATTTTGTTGTGTGACAAAGGAAACTCCTTTAAGAGTAGAGGGGTGAGGGGAAATGTAGGTTAATATCTGTGAACCACCAAGGTGGTCTTTGGTTAAAATTAACTTTTTTTAAATTAAAATTCTTCGGTATGAACAACTAAATATTAAAGCCTATTGGTGTATTTATAACTAACGTTAGGATTGCTGTAAGATCTGTAAGGATGGATATTGTCTGTTTAATTCACCGCTGAATCCTCAGTGCCCAGAACACTGTTTGGAATGTAGTAGGTATTCAGTAAGTATTTGTTGAATAAATGTGTTAGATTGTGCAGATGAATGATTTTACCGTCAGTTTGCCCTTTCTAGGTGCGGATGCTGATTTTATTGTCTGGATTAAAAGGTGTCAAGAAGCTCAAAATGGTAAGTATGTAGGTTTCCCATAGTTTTTCATTTTAAAAAGAAGTAAATGTTTGACATTTTTTGATTTAAACAAATTTGTTTTTAACTTCATAACTTGTAAGTAGTGCATGTCCCCTTAGATAGGGATTTCTAAAGGTATTCTTTTTAAAAAACTTTCTATTATTTTCTAATAGCTTCATTAAAGTAGAACTCATATACCATACAACTCACCCACTTAAAGTGTAAATAGTTTTTAATATATTCACCAAATTGTGCAGCCATCAAAAAAATTGTGCACCCATCACCATAATCAATTTTAGAACATTTCATCATCCCCAGAAGAAACCCCATAACCTTTAGCAGTCCTCTTTTTTCATTGCCCTCCAACTCCCACAACCCCCAGCCTGAGGCAACCATTAATCTACTTTGTGTCACTGTGGATTTGCCAATTCTGGACATTTAATATACATGGAATCGTAAAGTATGTGGTCTTTTGTGACTGGGTTTTTCCACTTAGCATAGTGTTTTCAAGGTTCAGGTTTCATTGACTGCCTGATTTACCCCAGTGTTCAACTTAAAAAAATAGGTGTAACCTATAAAGTGTCAGACCCTTCTCTCTTAGGTGATGGGTTGCATCCTCCTGGGGTGTCTCACACCCTGCACAACCCTGGGGCCACTATCTTTTTTTTTCTTTTTTAACTAAAGATTGTATTGATTTATTTTTTAGAGAGAGGGGAAGGGTGGGAGAAAGAGGGGGAGAGAAATGTCAATGTGTGGTTGCCTGTCATGTGGCCCCCACTGGGATTGGGGACCTGGCCTACAACCCAGGCATGTGCCCTGACTGGGAATCAAACCAGCGACCCTTTGGTTCACAGCCCACACTCAATCTACTGAGCTACACCAGCCGAGGCCTTCTTTTTTTTCTAATATATTTTTTGATTATGCTATTACAGTTGTCCTAATTTTCCTCATTTGCCCCTCTCCACTTGGTACCCTGCATTCCCTCTGGCAATTTATATCCTTAGTTCAGAGGTGTCAAACTCATTTTCACCGGGGGCCACATCAGCCTCGAGGTTGCCTTCAAAGGGCCAAATGTAGAGCTCCTTGCCACTAGTAAAGGAGTAATTACACTTATAAAGTCCTAAATTTACATTCAGCCCTTTAAAGGCAACTGTGAGGCTGATGTGGCCCCTGGTGAAAATGAGTTTGACACCCCTGCCTTAGTTCATGTTCAAGGATCGTGCATGTAAGTTCTTTGGTTACTTCACTTCCTCTACTGTTCTTAACATCCCCCTGCCTGTTGTGTGCCTACCAATTGGTACTTTTTAATCCCTGCACCTTTTCCCCCATTCTCCTCTTTTCTTCCTGCCAACCGATAGATAATCTTCCAGATGATCTCAATATTTATGATTCTGTTTCTGTTCTGCTTGTTTGCTTAGTTTGTTTTTTAGATTCAGTTGTGAATTTATTGCCATTTTAATGTTCATAATGTTAACCTTATTTTTCTTAAATATATCCCTTTAACATTTCATCTAATAATGGCTTGGTGATGATAAACTCCTTTGGTTTTACCTTGCATGGGGGGCACTTTATCTGCCCTTCCATTCTAAATGATAGCTTTGCTGGATAGAGTAATCTAGATTGTAGGGCTTTGCCTTTCATCACTTTGAATACTTCTTGCCAGTCCCTTCTAGTCTGCCAATTTTCTTTTGAGAAATTGACTGACAGTCTTATGGGAACTCCTTTGTAGGTAACTCTCTGCTTTTCTCTTGCTGCTTTTAAGTCTCTCTCTCTCTCTTTTTTTAAACCTTACTTATTTACTTTTAGAGAGAGGATAAGGGAGAGAAACATCAGTGTGTGGTTGCCTTTTGCATGCCCCCAACCGGGGACCAGGTCTGCAATTCAGGGATGTGCCCTAACTGGGAATTGAACCAGCAACTGTTTGCTTCACAGGCTTGTGCTTAATCCACTGAACTATAGCAGCCAGGGCTTAAGATTCTCTCTTTAGCCTTTGGCATTTTAATTATGATGTGTTCTGGTGTAGGCCTGTTTGCATCCATCTTGTTTGGGACTCTGTGCCTCCTGGACTTGCCAAGTCTATTCCTTCACCAAATTTGGGAAGTTTTCTGTCATCATTTGTTCAAATAAGCTTTCAGTTTCTTGCTCTTTCTCTTCTCCTTGTGGCATCCCTATGATTCGAATGTTGATATGTTTGAAGTTGTCCCAGAGGCCCCTTAGCCTATCCCAGTTTGTTTGTTTGCTTGGTTTTTTGGATTCTGCTTTTCTTACTGTTTTGATTGAATGTTTTTTTTCTTCCTTATATTCCAGTCATTGATTTGATTCTCGGGATCTACCTCTGTTGTTTCCCTGTAAATTTTTCTTTATTTCACTTAGTGTGACTTTCATTTCTGTGCGGGTCTTTTTTATGTTGTTGTAGTACCCATTGAGTTCCTTGAGCTCATCCTAATAACTAGTACTTTTTGACCCTGCATTTGATAGATTGCTTGTATCCATTGTTCTTTTTTAGGGACCATATTTCTTTGTCTCCTTAATTTGGCAGCCTCCATGTTTTGACTTCCTGTCTTAGTAGCATGGCCTATTGTAATAAAGTGTACCTGTAAGTTGTGTGAAGCAGAGCCTTAGGTAATTGTCAGGGCAGAGCAACCTATGTTACCTCTCTGTGACTGTGTGGGAGAGGGCTTGTAGAAGGGCCAACACTGCTGCCCGGCCTCTGCACTTCGGTCCAGGAGGAGACTGTCCCCCGGCACGTGTCCTGATGATATAGACACTTTAGTTTCTCTTGGTATGTCACTGGTGCTCTTCCAGCTACTGCCCTGGTCCTGGAGCCCAGAGGTAGTGAGTCTGCAAAAGTCCCAACTCTGTTGTGGGCCCTTTAAGAAGATATACTTGAAGATCATGCTGTTTCTTCCACTGCCCTAACCTGCACTGGTTTTTATAGCCATAAGTTACGGGACATACCTTCCTGGCACAGGAACCCTGGGCTGAGTGGTCTGGTGTGGGACTGGGTATCCCTCTTGATTTTTATCCATCACATGTGGTATGAGACCTCCCCCCATTCCACGTCTTCACCCCTCCTACCTGTCTGGATGAATGTACTTCTTTAATTCTTTAGCTTTCAGTCTTCCATACAGTTCAATTTTCTGATGATTCTGGGTGATAGTTGTTATGTAGTTTTACTTGTCATTTTTGCTGTGGTTGTGCAAGGAGGTGAGCCATTTAACCTATGCCTCCAACCTTTACCAGAGTCTGGGACCTGTTTCTGTGAGCAGTTCCTACCCATCGTCTCCTCATTCCCTTCATTATGTCCCTGACAAAGCCCAGGTCTCTTGACTCCTACTCACCCAAGGAAAATGTGAGAAGATGTTTTTTGTTAAAAAATTTTTAAGTATAGTTTATTAATAATACTATTACAATTGTCCCATTTTTTTACCTCCCCTTTTTTCCCCTCTGACTTGCATTCCTCCTCCCACCAGCATTCCCCTACCCTTAGTTCATGTCCATGGGCTATACATATAAGTTATTTCGCTTCTCCATTTCCTGTATTACTCTTAATCTCCCCTGTCTATTTTGTACCTACTGTTTATGCTTCTTATTCCCTGTACATTTTCCTCCATTGTCCTCCTTCCCGCTGCTAACCCTCTATGTGATCTCCATTTCTGTGATTCTTTTCCTGTTCTAGTTGTTTAGTTCATTTTTGTGTTTGTTTTTTTAGGTTCAGTTGTTGATATTTGTGAGTTGACATTTTACTGTTTGTATTTTTTATCTTAGATAAATCCTTTTAACATTTCACATCATAAGGGCTTGGTAATGATGAACTCCTTTAACTTGACCTTCTCTGGGAAGTACTTTATCTGCCCTTCCATTCTAAATGATAGCTTTGCTGGATAGAGTAGTCTTGGATGTAGGTCCTTGCCTTTCAAGACTTGGAATACTTCTTGCCAGCCCCTTCTTGCCTGCACGGTTTCTTTGGAGAAATCAGCTGATAGTCTTAATGGTACTCCTTTGTAGATAACTCTCCTTTTCTGTTGCTTTTAAGATTCTCTCCTTATCTTTAATCTTGGGTAATGTAATTATGATGTGCCTTTGTGTGCTTCCTTGGGTCCAACTTCTTTGGGACTCTCTGAGCTTTCTGGACTTCCAGGAAGTCTATTTCCTTTGCCAGATTGGGGAAGTTCTCCTTAATTATGTTTTCAAATAAGTTTTCAATTTTTTGCTGTTTCTCTTCCTGTACCCCTATGGCTCGTATGTTGGAACATTTAAAGTTGTCCTGGAGGTTCCTAAGCCTCTCCTTGTTTTTTTGAATTCTTGTTTCTTCATTCTGTTCTAGATGAATATTTACTTCTTCCTTCTGCTCCAAATCATTGATTTGAGTCCTGGTTTCCTCCCCTTCACTGTTGGTTCCCTGTATATTTTTCTTTATTTCACTTTGCATAGCCTCGCTGCTGCTTCTATTTTGTGACAACATTCAATCATTTCTGTGAACGTCCTGGTTACCAGTGTTTTAAACTCTGCGTTTGATAGGTTGGCTGTCTCTTTTTTCTGGAGTTTGGACCTGCTCTTTCACTTGGGCCATATTTCTTTGTCTTGGCGCACCAGTCTATATAAATGTTTTTTGACTCCTTCGTTGTCAGACTTCCATACAGTTCGATTTTCTGGCAGATCTGGTTGTTTTTGTTTTTGTTTTTGTTTTTTAAAATTTTTTTTTATTTTATTTGTTTATTTTTAGAGGGGAAGGGAGGGAGATAGACAGAGAGAGAGAGAAAAACATCAATGTGGGGTTGCTGGGGGTTATGGCCTTCAACCCAGGCATGTACCCTGGCTGGGAATCGAACCTGGGACACTTTGGTTCCCAGTCCGCGCTCAATCCACTGAGCTACGCCAGCCAGGGCTGTTGTTTTTGTTTTTAAATTTGTTGTTGGCCTTCTTTGTGTGAGGAAGCAAAGTATATCTACCTATGCTTCCATCTTGGCTAGAAGTTCAGATTTTTTAAATCATTTAAAAATGTTTTAAAATTACAGTTGACATACATTTTTAGTTTTACTGTACCCTCATGATAGGTATATATAACTTACTAAATGATCATCTTCATAAATCTTGCACTAATCTGACACCATACATAGTTATCAGAATATTATTGACTCTATTCTTGTACTGTATTTATATCACCATGATTCTTCTGTAGCTACTAATTTGTACTTTTTAATCCTGTCACCTTTTCCAACCATTTCTCCCAACCACCCTTCAATCTGGGAACCATCAAAATGTTGTCTATATATGAATTTGTTTCTGTTCTCATTGTTTCTTAAATATATTTTTTAAGATTGAGTTGTTGATGGATATGTATTTATTGCCATTTTATTGTTCAGAAGTTTAATATTTTTTTTCCTTTTTGAAGACCTTTTAACATTTCATATAATACTGGCTTGATGGTGATGAACTCCTTTAGCTTTTTCTTGTCTGGGAAGCTCTTTATTTGCCCTTCACTTCTAAATTGATAGCTTTCCTGGATAGAGTGATCTTGGTTGTAGGTCCTTGTTTTTCATCACTTTGAATATTTCTTGCCAGTCCATTTTAGTCTGCAAGATTTCTGTTGAGAAATCAGTTAACAGTCTTATGTGAGCTCCCTTGTAGGTAATTAATTGCTTTTCTCTTGCTGCTTTTAAGATTGTTCCTCTTTAACCTTTTGCATTATAATTATGATGTGTCTTGGTGTGGGCCTCTTGTGGTTCATCTTGTTTGGGACTCTCTGCTTTCTGGACTTGTGTGTCTATTTCTTTTACCAAGTTTGGGAAGTTTTCTGTCATTATTTCCTCAAATAGGCTTTCAGTTTCTTCCTTTTTCTCTTCTTTCACCACCTACATGATTCAAAAGTTGGTATGCTTGAAGTTGTTCCAGAGGATCCTTACACTATCCTTATTTTTTTGGATTCTTTTTTCTTTTTGCTGTTCTGATTGGGTGTTTTCTGTTTCCTTTCCTCCATATCTTTGTTTTGATTCTCAGCTTCATCTGCTCTGTTGATTCTACACAATGTATTCTTTGTTTCAATTAGTATATATTTCATTTCTGACTGGTTCTTTCTCCATTTTGTTTAGCTCTTTTTCTGAAGTTTTGTTTGGTTCTGTCATTTGGGACCTATTTTTTTTTTTTGCCTCCTCATTTAGCAGCCTCCCTGTGTTTGTTTCCATGTATTAGGTAGAGTTGTTATATCCACCAGGCTTGGTAAACTGGCCTGATATTGTACGTGTTCTGTAGGGTCCAGGGGCCTCCCCAATCACCCAAGCTGGGTACTTAAGGTAAGCCCCCTGTGTGGGCTCTGTACACCCTCCTCTTGTAATTGAACCTTGATTGCTATTGTCATATCAGTACTCCAGTCCAATCAGCTGCAAATCGATTACCAACCACCATGGAGGATCAGCTCTGCAGGAGCCCATTCCACAGAATAGGACTTAATTCAGCAGGGTTCTGGTTCCCACTTGGTCTGCTCCTCAGTGTGTCACTTGTGGAGGTGGTTAGGTGGTGGTGCTTTGACATAGTGTGAAGCTGTGCACTGGCTGCATTGGCTCTAGGGCCTCCCAGGAAGTAGAGGCCAAGGTCAGCCACTGCCTGTGTTCTTCTGGGGCCATCTGTCATGAGCAACAAAGCTGTGTACAGATGGCTGCTACTTATGCTTGGCTTGGACGTACCCAGGTAAGGCCAAGCTGTGAACCAAGGCCAGCTGCTGCTAGTTTGGGCCTGAGTCCACTAAGCAAGTGGTATAGGGCTTGCTGAGGCCAGATGCTGCTTGCTTGAGAGATTTTTGGAGAATGTGAAGCTAAGCCAAGAAAGGTCATTTGTATGGAAAACCCACTGGAACCAGCTTAGTTGGGCCCAACAGTTGGCTGGGGCAGAGCCTCAGGGAATCAGCAGGGCAGGGTAAACAGTATGAATCAGGTTTATGGAGTCTCAGATGTGTCACTTGCCTGCTGGCTCTGTGTGGGGAGGGCTCAGAAAAGATACTGTGGCCTCTGCTATCACTTTTGTCCAGGAGAAAGCTGCCCTCCAGCTCTCGCACTAATGCCAGATAATTCAGTTCCTCCCCATGGAGATGGTGGTGCCTTTTAAGCAAGGAGCTGGCCCAGCCCTGAAGCTCAGAGGGAGTAAATCTGTGTGTGGGACCCTTAAGAGGAACTTTCTGGGTCCCTAGAAGCCCTCTGTCTCCTTCAGCCTCAGTGCCTGCTGATTTTTACAGCCAGAAGTTATGGGGAATTCTCTTCTGGCACTGGAACCTTGGGCTGGGGGTCTAGTGTTTGGGACCTCTCACTCCTCAGGGGGGACCTCTGCAGCCGAGACACTCCTCTCGATTTTTATAGGCCACATGTGGGTGTGGCAGTAGCCCATTCCACATTTTCACCCCTCCTACCAGTCTTAGTGTGGGTTATTTAATTCCTTAGTTGTAGGACTTCCATGAAGCCACATTTCAGGTGGTTCTGAATTATGGTTGTTTTGTAGTTTAGTTGTAATTTTGATGTGATTATGGGAGCAGGTGAGTACTGTGTTTACCTGTGCTGCCATCTTGCCCAGAAATCTTCCAAATATATTCTGATTTTCACCTAGTTTGTTATTTTGAAAGGCAAATTGGGATGAATTTGTTTTGTGGTGGTATTGCTGGTAAGTAATTACTAAGGAATTTGAAGTGGCTCCAGGTGCAAAATGTAAACACTTTTTAAAACTTGGAATGTATGGGGAATTGGTTTGCTTAATCAGTATGTGTGTGCCAGAGAAATCACGTATACAGCTTTGCCTATAAATGTACTGTTAACTGAAAATATTTCCTTTTTTCGTTTTTTACTAGAGTCACAATCCAATGTGGTAAGTCCAAAGTTTTTATCCTTCATGTTTTTACTTAATTACGTTATTACCATGCGTATTTGAGATGGGACTCAGAATGATCTTTTAGTTAAATATTAAGCAATACCATTTAAATACTTGTTCCATTAGTAACTGAAATAACATTGATGAAATAAGTATAGAAGTTTATAGTCATGAAAGTTATAGGGTTCTTTCAGTGCATTTTTAGTATGGTCAGGATGATTGTTTTGTCTGCTGAAAAGCATCACTGTTAGGCTGAACAGTTGCTACCTTGAAGTACTTGCAGGGCTGCTTGTGATACGTTAAAACACAAATATTAAAATTTGGATATGTTTATCTGTCTAACTTAGTTTTATGTTGTTGTTTTGGACAGAAACATTTTCCAGTTTTTTCATTATTGAAAATTGTGGAGAGGAAAACTGTTCAATTTTTGTTTCAATCAATTTAGGTTTATAGATAAGACACATGGTTAAATTATGACCATTGGTTTTTAGCAGTGATCCTCTATGTATTTAGTCAGGAAATAAAATGACAAGAGGTCAGGAGGTATGCATATAGTCCTAAGTCTCTAAAGGGGCAGTTACTTAACCTTTTTGAGTCTTTCTTTTTTTAAATCTCTAATGGAAGATATGCATTTCTGTCATCTAGAATTACATTGTGATGTTGAGCACATCACTTAATTCTCTGAGCTTTCTTCATGTGGGTACTGGGCCTGATAGAGCTAATCTGCTTCACCATGTTGTGAGCATCAGGTCAGTTATGTGCAGATGCAGCGATGAGGGTTTTGAATATCACCAAAAGTGAGGCTTAGCTGGCTATCCATATATCTCCAGGTTTGTTCTATTCCTAGGGATGAGTTGGGGAATGGATTGGAGGAGGTGTTTAAAAATTGGCTTCCTTTACCTGTTAGTGTTTTTGTCCATGTCTTACCAATATTTGTGTTTAAAAATTGGCTTCCTTTACCTGTTAGTGTTTTTGTCCATGTCTTAACAATATTTGGAACTAGACTTGAAAACAACACAATGGCATTTGAATAACACAAATAGCTATTTAGACCCAGTGCATGTTGTCACTGTTGTAGTTTAATCTAGTTTTATTTTGGTGCCCAGATGAACTGAAATAATCTGTTCTAGGTAGTACTTCCACTTGATATAGTCTAGATTCAGGTGTTTCAATAGTTAACACTGGAGACTAAATCTGAGATCCATTCAGCTTTCTCAAGTGATTTTACTTTCTTCCTCCAAACCCCCTCTCTTCCCTTTTTATTTAGAGACAATTTAGAGGACAGGTGTAACCCTGGACAAGTTCTTTAAATTTACTAGTTTTAACTGGCACACATGTAATTTAGGAAGGTATGGATTGGTCAAGATTCACTTTGTTTCTTGATAAGCAATGTAGAACGTTTGTTGGGGAGAGGCCGTAAATGGAGCAAGGTGTTACCAGGAAGGCACTATGTATATGTTGCTTTGTATGTTCCAGAGCAGAGTTTGTTGCCTGAAGGTTATACAGTATTATAAAAATTGGTTTTTAAATGTTGCTATTTTCAGTTTAGAGAGTTACTCAAGTCTTGAAATTGGACGTTTTATATATAACATTTTTCAGTCATACGTTTAGAAAATTTTGTTTTTATGCTGTTTTTTATTTTAAAAGAATTTATTTTGAAATTGAAACTCATAAAATTGAAACTCAGCATTATAAAATGCTGAATATTCTAAATTTTTGTGAAGCCTAGTATTCTTTAAAAGTTACCATGCTTTTTCTTTGAAGGAAGTTTTTATGTAGGCGGCTATTCCATATCAAAGTTAACTATAGTACTGGGTAAATAAATAATACATACATTTTGATATACAGTTGCTAAGCTAATTTGTAAAAACCTTTCCCTTTCAACTTGCCAAAATCAGTCTGTATCCCAGAGGACTCTTCAGTCAAAAATCAAGTAAGTGTTTCTTTTTCATATAATACTGTATGATAAATATGTCTGAAGGAAAAAGAAAGAACTATATTTTTAATAGTAAGCAAGTCCTTACTCTGTGATTTTAAGTGTTTCTTAGTTTTAAAAAATAGTATTTTAACCCAGAAAAACTATTTTTTTAAAAAAAGATTTTATTTATTCTTAGAGAGAAGTAAAGGGAGGGAGGAAAGGAGAGAAACATTGTTTGGTTGATTCCTGCAAGTGCACCCCTGGCATGGAACTGACCCGCAACCTAGGCATGTGCCCTGACCAGGAATGGAACCAGTGACCTTATGGTTTGTGGGACAATATTCAACCAACTGAGTTACACTGGTCAGGGCCAGAAAAACTAATTATAAAAGGCTGTTTACTTATGAGTATTAGTATTTATATTTAAGGTTTTAAATTCAGATCATTTCTCTGCTTTAAACTTGTTCCACCTGGTTTCATGTTATGTCACCTTTCCATGTATTAAGAAGAAATTCTTCCTATTAAGTTATTAATAGACAGGTAAGTGAGTTAGTAGTAAGCTTGATAGAATTGTAACTTTACCTGTCTTTTATGTTTGGAGTAAATTTTTTATGACTTGAAAATAACTGTTGCTGAGGGCTGCAATTATAATAACGAATAAACATCTCACAAGTATTTGAATTTATTTTAAATTATTTATTAGCCATGTGTACAACTTGTAATCTTAGGACTATAACAGAAACAAGGCATTGATTTGGAGCTTTGCATCCTCACTGAATTTCAGAGGAAAACTCTGAGACTCCTAAACTTCATTGCTGTAATCAAGGTGCATCTTAATTACCAAAAATGGCTTGGAAATGTTGAAACAAAGTAATTTCTTCATGTTCTTCCTGGGAAGGTTGACTGTAACTCTCCAAGTACCAAGTATACAAGGAACTTTGATTAGCTTGGTGGCAGTAGCAGAGGCAGAACACATAACATCAAATAAGTATGGTTTTTGGAGCATAAACTAGTCCAACATTGATTTAATAAATATACTGTATACCAGGCACTGTGCTTAGTCTTGGGAAAGTGATAGTGACGTGATAGAGAAATAATAGCTTTGCCCTCATGGTGTTTAAAAAGTCTAGTTTAATTTATTAGAAAGTGAGGATTCTTTCATTTTTAGAACTCTCAGGGTGAAAGATACTCAAAATCTCTAAGCACACTAGTTTTCCCACATACCTTGAGATTGAAGGAAGATACTGTATTTAATTTGTGCCTAGCAGAATGAGTTAAAGTTTAAATTATTTTAATTTTAGCTTATTTGCTTCTGCTCCCTGTGCTCAGGGCTGTTTGTTTCCAGCTTTAGTTAAGAGATCTTAAGAGTGTGGAGTCAAGCTGACCTGGCTCCATGAACTGACTGACTGCTTCACCCTTGTGAGCTTACATGTATTCATCTGTTAAAAAGGCACAGATGTGCTTCACTTAGTGTTAGATTGAAATGAGAGTGTCAGATCTAGTGATGATGTAAAATATCTGTTAGCCATTTAAAATGCATTTCTTTCAACATAAGCTTAAGCACAACAGAATTAGAGATACAACTGAGAACCCAAAAAATCATTTAAGTATTTCAGTCCAGTGGAAAGGTTTGGGGCATCATCCCCTTTACTGTTCTCCTCTGCCTGTACAGATCATAGGAAATTAATTAGTTATATAAAATTACTTGTGAATCAACAGCTGCTTCGCTATTTTGTTCCTCAAGGTGGAGCTCTTGTTTATCAGATTATAGTTTTTATCTTGACAAAACATAAGCAACACCTTTAAGAAAAGGAGAATTTCTGTTTCAAGTTTTTTTTCTTTTTTAATAGGTATGACTGGTATCAAACTGAATCTCAAGTAATCGTAACACTTATGATCAAGAATGTACAGAAGAATGATGTAAATGTGGAATTTTCAGAAAAAGAGGTCATTAGTCTTTGAACAGTTTTTTTATGTTGAGATTAAATACTTTTATTTGCAAATAGAGTGTATTGCAATATAATCTATAGCAGTTTATCAGATATGTCATTTCATCCTGAGATAATGTGGAAAATGCTGATGGAAATCTGAAGGATTGTTTTTCAATTTGAATTATTTTAAGTTTGAGATAAGAGTATGTATACTGTAGGTTATAGCTAGATGTGCATTTTTTTCTTTACATTTGGAATTCAAAGTAGAACTTGGTTGACAAATATAAAAGATATTTGTAAGATATGATTTGTTTACATATATATGGTATACTTCATGAAGAAAGGTTTATATATTTATATGGTTTATACATCTTCAAATTTACTA
This sequence comes from Phyllostomus discolor, assembly GCF_004126475.2. NCBI lineage: Eukaryota > Metazoa > Chordata > Mammalia > Chiroptera > Phyllostomidae > Phyllostomus > Phyllostomus discolor. The sequence continues at coordinate 41,891,481 of NC_040913.2, read as the reverse complement.
ACTATATTAAATAAATATGACTTAATATCTTAATTTCTTAGAATTTAGTGTAGCTTTATGACATATATTTAAGAGTTAGTGGTAGAAATAGATGTTTTGCATGTGAATACTTTTATGCTGTATCATTTTGCTCCTCTATCTTTGAGTAAACATTAACTGTATGTTTTAAAACATTATTTTCTGCTATTGTGTATATGAGAATCTGTGAAGGTCACCACATGAAAAAAAATGGATTATTTTGAGGTTCTTAAATCTGATACTTGCATATAAAGTGTTTAACCTGCAATGGTATTGAAGTTCTGTGATTGTATTTAAGTATTTTATCCTTCATTATATAAATTTATAAAATGTCCTGCTAATTTTGTGTTTATTAGTTGTCTGCTTTGGTGAAACTTCCTTCTGGAGAGGATTATAGTTTGAAACTGAGACTTCTTCATCCTATAGTACCAGAACAGAGCACATTTAAAGTACTTTCAACAAAGGTAAGACAGCTGAAAAGAATTGCCAGTAGTAATATTTTCAAAATATAGAAACATTGGTCAGTTAATCACCTATATGATTATAAGCTTATAGATTTTTCAGCTACATGTCTTTAAAATGATCGGGTAAATAACAATAAATTTTGAGTAACAATTTTCCCCTGCCAAAATAGATTGTAAAAATCCACTTAACCTCAGTGGTGTTTGTATTTTATTAAGATAGGTATAACACTTCTCAATAAAATTTTTCAAAACAGATACAATAAACAGCCTCCCTCTCAGATTTGATGCTGACAAATGGCTCTTCTCTTGAGCTTGTCAGTCTGACCTGTTTTGAAATACAAATACTTTTCTCACTCAACCTTATGCAGTTAAAAATGCAAACTACTATAAGGTTTAATCTGCTCTTTTGTTTTTTAGTTAAGCTGAATTTTAGGTTACTTTGATGTGGGGTATTAATGAATAGTTGAAATTATAGTTTGAGTGTATAATTCTTAGATTTCTTTATATTTTTAAAAACAAGTAAACTGCAATAGAATTAAAATTCAGAGAATATTTTACATAGTAATCAAAAGATCTAGATTGTAATATAATTTAATAGGAAAAAATAACTGAAAATAAAAAAATCTGACTGCATCTTGCTTGCCCTGTAAATTCATACTAGTCACAAAATGACTAGAGGACTAAATTTTCATCTATAAAAATGAGGGTTATGCACTAAATAAGCTCTGAATTTTTTTTATCTGTAAAATTGTGTGAAGGTGTATGATAGGTTAATGAAAATGAATGATGTAATAGATGTTTTTCATTACTACACCTTCTTTCTACATGTCCTGCAATATATTGTTAACTATTGAGTCTTAAGTTCTCAGAACATGTGAATTTCTCTATCATAGGGTAGACTGAAGGTCAGCCTATGTGTCATGAAGAGTGGTAACTGGGCCTGCAGAAAGAAGAGGGTTGGAACAGGAAGTGCAAAGAAAAGAGGCAGTGTTTTTTGTTTGTTTTATTTGCATCTAGTTAAAAATGATCTGTCCACTTGTTTGAAGATTTCAAAGTAGAAAGCTGTGTAATTATCAGGCGGAGAGAGGAAACAGCTGCTTGGACCATAGAAAGTGAAAAAAGGGATGAGTCTTACCAAGGTTTTAGTCTTACTGGCCCCATTCACATTGTGTAGAACTTATTGAATAAATATTGGATAAAGTAATCAAGCACAAAAACCTATAGCTAGACTCCTAAGTCTAGCTATAGGGAGACAGGTCAGAAAATTGAGTTTGGCATTTTTGTACATATTTCTTTCAAGAGGTTATCAATGCATGTTATTTTGAAGTAATTTAAAATCTGCATACAGATTTGTATGAATAGTGGTAAATGACTTAAAAATTTGTATTACTGAGCCACTTCATATATTGGTTTGGCCAAAAAGTTCATTTAGTTTTTTTACTATACTGTGGCACTAGTAGTGCTTAGTTGTCTTCAACTTCATTCGAAACAATTTTGTTAGATTGTATTGTGACAGCTGTCATATCAGCATACATTTAAAAAACTTACCAAAAGTGGTGAATTTTTGTGTAGCCATTTTGATAATTGAAGATGGAAGAAGATACACAATGTTTTCAGTGTATTATGCTTTATTTCAAGAAAGGTAAAAATGCAACTGAAACACAAAAAAAAGATTTATGCAGTGTATGGAGAAAGTGCTCTGACTGATAAAATGTTCAAAAGTGGTTTGCAGAGTGTTTTGGTGCTGTTGACATTTTGGCCAAATAATTTGTTGCTTGTGTGGCTGTCTTATGCATTGGGAGATGTTTAGGTCACTCCAGGCCTCTACCCACTAGAGGCCAATAGCAGGAGATAGCCAACATACTCAAAATGTCCAAATCAATGAAATTATTGATGAAAATGAAAAATGTGCCTTTTCTTTTGTGGAAAAAATAAAATTGACTTTTTGGCCAACCTAATACTTAGAAAGAATAGTATGTGTGGTAGATGCAGAGAGCAAATTGATTGATGGATGATAGGTGGAAGAGGGGTTCAGGGGATGGGTGGAAGTGGTGAAAGGGATTAAGTACAAATTGCTAGTTACAAAAATAATTACAGGGATATGAAGTTTATCATAGGAAATAATAGTAATATTGTAAATGCTGTCAGATGGGTACTAGACTTATAGGGGATTACTTCATAAATTATATAAAGGTCTCATCACTATGCTGTACTAATATATTGTATGTCAACTATAATTAAAAAAATAAATGAAAAAGAATAGTATATATGGTAAATACACAAGTTTGTGTGGATAAAGTTGAGGATGTAACTAAGTACTGTCTTCTCAGTTTTTTTTCTGTTTTGAGTCTTGTCAGTACTTGTTGATTCTGACCATTCCCTAACCCCTCTTACTTTGTTCCCAATTTGCTTTTTTCTTTTTTGCTCTTTTTCCCTGTCTTTAAATGCTATATAACTACTTTGCTTTCTTGTGTACTAATCTGATTATATATACATTTTGTTTCGCTTATACTTAGTAATTGTGTTTAGTCTTTTTAGGATAAGAAGTGTATCATATTTTTGTCTTTGTACATGCTCTAGTAGGGTTACCAGATAAAGTACAGGATGCCCAGTTAACATACACGCCCAATGATTTTTTTTAAAAATAAATAAAGTATGTTCCATTTGCTGAATTTGGCAACCCAAGCTCTGTGCATTGTATATAGTGGGTGCTCAGTAATTGTTCAGTGAATGAATTTAAACTGGATTCTGATGTTACACTATGAAGTTGGCAGATTATATGCATTTTTAGTTTTACAGCTGAAAAGAAACTGAGGTTCATGGACTTTAAATGCTTTCCCCAAGTTCACATGTTACTAAATTGTTCAGTCTGTCTCAGGAGGAATGCTTGTACTTCTATAAACCTAGTGCTTCTTTGTTCAGGTTTTTTCTAAGTTTTGAATTAAACAATAAAGATTCTAAGGATATGTTAGCCCTGGCTGGCGTAGCTCAGTGGGTTGAGCTTGGGCTGTGAACCAAAGTGTCGCAGGTTCGATTCCCAGTCAGGGTACATACCTGGGTTGCAGGCCATGACCCCCAGCAACTGCACATTGATGTCTCTCTCTCTCTCTCTCTCCCTCCCTCCCTTCCCTCTCTAAAAATAAATAAGTAAAATTAGAAAAGAAGATTCTAAGGCTATATTCTGAAGGATGATTTTTTTTCTTGTCCTAATCCAAAGCAATATGTATTGTTAGACTACCAACTTTTAAGCTGTACGGTATATTCTCATTTAAAGTCATTGATAGGTAGTGACTTTAAGTGAAACAAGGCCTGATGAAACCAGTTTTAGTATAGGCTGATTGATAAAATGATACAAACAAGTTAAGTTCCTATGACATCTTACCAACTTTATAACGAAATGATGTTGAACAAGATGATATAATTCAAAAACCTGTCATACTTAGTTATATCTAAGGAAAATGAAAGTTTGAGTCCTTTTTCTCACAGCAGAGGGAGACAGTGTTAAAATATTGAAAATAAAATCTTTCTCTGGGTTACCAGGAGTTAAGTGATGACACCAAGGGAAGAGTAGTGAAAGTAATTTGCTTTTCATATGCGTTCAGATACCTTGAATCCTTTATGTGAATTGAGAAAAGGATGCATTTTGCTCAGAGGAATTTGCTTAAAATGAGAGATTGTGTAAATACCGTGGTTTTAAAGGGTTATTTTTTTTCTTTCATGAATTCTGTTATTTTGTTCCCCACCTTTGAGGTTGAGCGAATGTTGCATATTCATGTATAACCATTGGTTAAGTATTATTAATTCAAGTGAAACATTAATATAATTTGCAAAGAAAATTAGAAGAACTAGGACCCTTAAATTAATGAAACAGCACTTCTTAACTAAATATTTTACAGTGTGATATTTAATGTTTTTCCAAGTCAGAATTCATATTTTTCCAGTATCTCTTATAGTTGTTTTTGCCGAATACCAGCTTTCATATCTGCCTGTTAATTCATTTTATTTATTAAGAAACTGCAGTGTTCTTTTGTTCTGTCTTGTTAATTTCATGACAGTATTCTCTGGTCACAATCACAGGATTATAACTTCAACAGACAGGTATGAAATATTCATTTTAAAGATTAATACTCATTACCTCTAAAAAAATTAGAATTCTCAGAATCTTTTGGAGTAAACATGCCCTTGTGGAAATGTTCTTGTATTCCTATTTTAGTCAAAGTAATTTTTCTGTATTACATCAGTACAAAATGTGAAGGCTTTTAACTGGAACCATGGGAAATGAAAATGTGTTTCTTTAATTAGAGACAAATAACTCCCTTCTTAACGCATTAAAATTAGAGAAGTTTTAGAGTGGTTTTTTTTCTTAATATTCATAGAAGAATTTCAGTGATGGTGTCTCGGGATGCTGCTGCTTTTTTGAACACAGATGTGGGGGTTTGGGGTTGTTCTGTCTTTTTGATACTGTGGTGTGGTAATAGTGAGCTTTTTAAAAAAATAACTGATTAGTTGCTGATATTTACAAAATACAGATCTTGGAATGTATTCTTGCCACCTTTTCTATTAATGTATATTTATATATTTTTAAATGAAAAGAGTTTTACTATACTATCTGTAGCTGTCTTTTTAAACTTAGTCATACATTAACATTACTTGGACTAAAATAGGAGTACAAGACACTTGTTCGTGCCTTTAAATATTCTATTGTAAAGTATTTTATTGTATACATTTACTGGTCATTATTTAGCCAGTCCCATATTGTTTGGCCTGTGGAGAAGGTAATAGGTATGACTGCCATGTATTATCCTGTGCAATAATCACAGTTATTGCATAGTGTAGGTATTTTTGTCACCTGTTTACAGGTATGGAAACTGTAAATGTTAAAGAACTTACTCAGATTTTTAGAGTAGTTATAATGATGATAAAGAGATTGATGGAGCATTCAGTTATTTGCCAGAGTTCTGTCTTCTTTTTATATGTGGTCTCAATTAAATCCTGTAAGAACCCTGAGTGAAATAGACACTATTAATTTCATTTTATAGGAGAAACAGGCTTAGCAAAATTAGTTACTTGCTCAAGGTCATATATCTAGTAAGTTTCACCTATTTGTGACTCTTATAAATACACAACTGGGTATTGTCTTGTTCTCAGTCTCTGCTTATTTTTGAGGAAATAAGTAAAACTTCTAACAGTAAAAGACACTTTTGGCAAGTTATCGAGTCTCTTGGCTTCCTCATCTCTAAAATACGGATGGTACTCTTTTATAGGGTTGTTCTGTTGAGTGAGATGGTATGTGAAGCACTTTGTACACAGGTTATATAACAAGTGCTCAGTAAATACTATTGCTGTTATTTATCCCAATTAGATTTTTATTCAGGTTATAAAAGCAGTAAATGTTATAGAAAATTTGGAAAAATATAAAGAAGCTGAGAAAGTAATCACCCAGTCTTACTACTGATGAAATTTTGACATATTTCATTCCAGATAACTACATTTCCCAATACTTAGGTCTGTCACTACACATTTTTCATTCATGGGAATTGTCTCTTCTGATTGATTTAAGAAGAATAGAGGCTGTGACCTTATGTACCAACATAGTGCCTGGCTCAAAGTAGGCCCTCAGTAAATATTTGAATTGAGCTATAAGAGCTTTGGAGAAGACTTTTGCAGTTTCTCTTCATTCATTACCATCTGTTGCATTTTAAAAAATGATTATAAAATGATTTGAGTATAAAAGTAAAGAGGCTAGATGTGTACACCAGCCTCAGAAAGACTGAGATACTTTGTTATTGGACAAAGGGGTTTGATACACCAATTATATGTACGAAGACCTGAGTAAGAAAATGTTGGGAAAATTGCATTCTGGATATTATATTGTTATTAAGGGGAACAGTTATTTTGTAACTATAGTCTTGAAACAGGTAGTTCTCAAAAGCTTGCTGGAGAAGAATAGTTTACCAGTAAATAGCTTTCTAGTGTCTGGGTAAGACCCCTTCACTGTCAAATGTGTGGCATTAAGTGGGAGCTTTATGTAGCATTTATTAAGAAGGGGATGTCTGGATGCCAAGAACCCGATAAGTATAATGGCTTCTCTTCAAGTCTGAAGTTCCTTTCACTGGAAAAAATTTAACACTGCTGTGCAAAGGAGACCTTAGAGGTGGGGGTTAGCACACATAATATTGAAAACTGACAATCCAGCACAGTAGGAATTCTTATTAGTAACCTGTGCATACTGCTTTGGGAAATTATGCATTGAAAGCCTTCCCTGTTCATATAAGAGCAACATTCAAGCAAAATGCCAAAGTTTTAAGTTAACTTTTAAATTATTTTTGACTTAAATGAAAATAGAATGGCTTATTGATGGTTGTAGTAAAGATATCTGAAATTGAACTGGTGGTTTCTAGAAGTCTTTGCCAGAATAAAGACTACACTTCATTGTTAAAGCATCAGAAGTGAAGTAGATATAAATAGGAATTCTTAGAAAATTAGTGTATCCCTACCCCTTTTTACCTTTTCAGAAAAGCTGCTTGAAATGGTTTTATTTTGTGCAGCTATTTTAATAAATGGATTAAATATAATTTCAAGTTCAGGTCAGTGTATATCATTTGAAACAGATTGTTACAAAGAGTTTTGACTTTAGCTTTATAAAGGCATCTTTGTTCATACTACACAATTATTCAGGTTATAATGGCTTTCAGTAGGTGTCGGTGCCAGAGTATGCTGCTCTTCAGGTATAACAAGGAACTTTTTATAGATAGTAAGTGCTTAGCATGGGAACATGAGGTGTGGATATAGGGTGCCCTGTGGTGGAGGTTAGTTAAGGATAGTGTTTCTGTATACCCTGCTTGTTATACAAGTGTTTTGTTAAGATATTTTAAAGTACTAATTTTAAGGATTCTCTCACTAAATGTAGATTGTAGAAAGACTGACAGTAATTGCTAATTTAAAGTAAAAGATGCTTTTAGAATGCTGTTAACATTTTAACAAGTGATCTTAGTTTAGCATTCAGAAGCTGTTCAGTCCGCCTTACACCTTTTATTTCCATCTGTATTTTTCATTTCTCTAACGTAAATCCTGGACTTGAGGCAAATTAGTGTCCCCTACTCCCTGATGCACACTGTGCCCTTTCATACCTCATGACTCGTTTTAGGCTATTCCTTTTGTTTCTGGAGACCTACCCTGTCTGCCATAGCTGATGCTCATTCCTCTCCCAGCTCTTTACAGGTACCCTGAAACCTTACCTATTCACATCTAGGTGTGATGTCTCCTGAGCTTTTAGAACATTTATTTGCCTCTTGAATAACTTTGAAGTGTATCATATAACCTCCAAATGGTTAAGGACATGTCTTGACTATTTAAAAAATTCCCCACATCCCTTGCTCATAATGAGTGTTTAATAACTATTGAACAAATGATTGTGGAAATACTGGTGTTGATTGTATTATTTTTTTATACAGTGCAATGAGTTTATTTTAAAACAGGTTAAATATATGCAAATTCAGTAATTTGTTTAGGATCAGGTTTCTTGGTGGGGCACTGTTGCCCTTTTGGGCTGCATAATTGTTCTGGGGGTTTGTCTTGTACGGTTTAGGGTGTTTAGTAGCACCACCTAGCCTCTCCTCACTAGATGGCAGTAGCACCCCTCATCCCCACCCCAGTTGTGTGACCACCAGCAAGTGTCTCCATACAAAAGTGTCTTCATATGATGCCAAATGTCATTTGGGGATCATTATCACTCCTGGTTGAAAACACTGCTTTAGAAGGAAAAAAGCAAAAGGATTTTAAGACTCTTCATAATTATAGTTTATAATGTGTATGTGTTTGAAGGGCTTTTAAGTAAAAATAAATGTTTCAAAAGTCTTAAAATTTAATCTTGTATAATCTAAGGAAGCTCCCAAGGACACTATTAATTGTTATAAAACTTTGATGACTTGAGAAAATTGCGTTTTTTTGTGTCTGTTTTACATTAAATAATGGATTTTGTTTGGTGTTTCCTCCAGATTGAAATTAAAATGAAAAAACCAGAGGCTGTGAGATGGGAAAAGCTAGAGGGGCAAGGAGATGTGCCTAAGCCAAAACAGTTCATTGCAGGTTTGTTTTCTGGCCTTGATGAGCTTTAAATTCAAATTATGTTACATAGTTGAAATTACATAGTAATGAGCATTCTTTCTGTTTTCATATTTATGTTCCCAGTACAAGATACATCCAGTATAATAGGTTGCTCTGTAATGAATACAAATTAGCATTTCTTTTGAAGGTTCTGACTTAAACTCTTAAGAGTACAAATGAATGGCAGCAAAAGCCTGGAGGGGATTAGAATTGTTTACCTTGTGACATCAGTTGAGGGTTGTTTGGTTTTTTGTGTTGGCCTTTCCTATTGCTGCTTTTTGGGTATTAAGTGGATTAGTGGTTTACTGATACGTATCCACCTCTTCCTTCTCCCTTCTTATTTATTCCCTTCTTTTCTGATACTGTCAACTCTTACTTCCTAGAATTTCAGGGCTCCCCTAAGTATCTGTTCATTTCACTATGTTGTTAATACAGAGGTGTAAGCAAACAAGTAATGAATGCCTAAGCAAAGCCTAGGATGAGAGTAGAAAACTAGGGTTGATATGTTTAAACCTTTAAGGGACAGACTACTTTATGTTGAAGTCAATACTAAGCATATGCAATAGGCAGGTATTTTTCTAATGGCATAATTAACCTGTAGGACACTCTTAGAATTGTAACCTAAGACTGTTTTACGGCAATGTCTTTAAACAAATGAATGGAGAGAAATATCTTTGATTAGAGTTAATGCTTTGATTTGATTATTGAAATGACGTAACACTATGTTCCACCTACTTGCAGATTTTTCACTGCTTTCTTCTATAACAAAAAACGCATTTCCTTATGGCATCTTTTAGGAACCCCGAGTTAGCTAACAGATTATTCATTTTTACTGTTTTTATTTTGACTTAATTTTAGATTCTCATAGAAGTTGCAGAAAGAGTTCCCATGTACCCTTTACCTAGTTTCCCTTCATGATAATATTATAACTAAGCTATGGAATAATTGTCAAAACCAGGAAACCAACACCAACACATGATTTTTAAGAATGAAATTTTGAATTGGATAATTAAGAATGAAGTTTCATGTTGGTATTTAAGCTATTTAATTTAATTAAGGTTCTTCCTGTTTTATATGAAAGTCATGGTAAAGATGTTATGTACTTCTATTGGGGCTGACTCCCAGAGATTTTTGGGCTGAGGTTTATGTATAGCTCAAAGCATTTGTTAAAAGAAACACTTTAAATGTGAGATCTCATTTAATTCTAAGAACAGCCCAGTATAGTAGGCAGCCTAGTATTGTTCCTCCTGTTTTATGAGCTCAGGAAGGTTAAGCAACTTGCTTAAAATCACCTAGTATTTTTTATTGTCTAGGGCTAAACACAGGTCTTCAGAGTCTGGGCCTGATTCTTCTGTTAATCTATTTTTTTTCTTTTTTGCTCTGTGTTGCTCCATTTTCTTTCTAACAGTGGAAAGTCTCTGCTGACATGAGTATCTTTGCAGTTATTTGATATCATAATGAATGAGCAAATAAATTAGGTTACTCATCTTGGTAATTCATCTACTATCTGTAGGTGTTAAAATTTTTCTGGGATCAACTATAAAGGATTTTTTAGTTTTGCAAACTTTTTCTAAACTCAGTGCTTTGCATATTCATAAAGCTGCTATTCCTCCTGTCCTATTATATTTTTGTAAGGAATTAGTACGCTTATCAGATTCCTGTGTGCTGCAAGCTGCAGACTGCAGATAAGAGCACATTGCTTAATGTATCTGGGCAGTGGAGATTAGAACCTGTGCTCCCATCCTTTTGGGGAGTCTGCATTAGGATTAATTAACCCATGTTTCCTAGGCTCTTAATTTTCACAGCAATTTTTAAAAAATTTCCTTTGGCTACTAGTGATAATGTACAGAGATAGAGGAAATTACTATTAGAGGAAGGGTCGGTAGGATTTGGGAAATAATACATTTGCCCTGAGTAAAACCATGTGGTTCATGTGGTTTTGTTTTGAGGTGAGGGTGGGGAGGGAGAAAGTTGGTTTATAAATGAAGAAAATGTTTGGAAAAACAGAAGGAACAATTAGTAGTTTCTCAACTATTTTGAGGAAGGAGATATTGAAGAACGTTTAGATTAGCATTAATGTGTCTTAAAATATGATAGTGAATCTTTGAATCAGGTTTTTTTGAAGCTCTGTAGTAGCTGTGTTGCCCAATATAGTAACTGCTAGCCTTATGTGCCTATTGAGCATTTGAAATAAGACTAGCCTGGATTGAGATGTACTATAAGTGTAAAATACATTTAATTTTTCTTCATATTGAAATGATACTATTTTGAATATATATTAGGTTAAATGAAATGTTATTAAAGTATATTTCACCTGATTCTAGTGAGGTGGGCTACTAGAAATTTCAAAATTATGTATGTGGCCCGCATTGTGGTTTACATTATATTTCCATTGGTCAATGAATAGAACTGCTCTTATACCTACTAGGTAGCTTAGTTACTTTTAACTTGTTTGTGTGCCAAGATCTTGTTTCTTTGGTCTTTGGGGCAGCCTTGACAGTGCCCTGAGTCCCTAGGCTGGTAGTCTGTCTGAGTGTGAGCAGTCTCCATTTATTTGCTATGTGTGCATGCTGTGGGCATTTATTATATTTTAGGTTACCCTATGTAATTTTGTTCAACATTCAGGAATTCCTTATTACCTCCTGTTGAAGTAATCTAATATTTTTAATATGGAGAGAGAATATAAAGCCTTAATTTACTGCAGAATGGCACGGATAATTATTTATATTTTCAGTTTATTTCTACTCTGAAAGTTATATAAGTACCTCAGAAAACGTCATATTTTTAGCATTAAAATCTTGTTTATAAGAAAAATTTCTTCATGAAGCAACTTTTTAAAAACATTAATTTTAGAATTATTTGTACCGTCTTTGCAACTTTTCTGTAAATATAAAAGTTTCTGTATACTTCTCACTGAGTTTCCCCTGTTAACATAAGAAATCTGTTTTTAATCTAATTTTGCAAAATGTACCAAAAGTTTACACTTTATTGAGTTCAAAAGAAAGTCCTCGATTTTACATTATGTTGATTCAATTTTTAGAAGTGTAAATTTAGTTGCTGATGTGTATATCAGAAAGATACTTATTTCAAACATGAAATTCAATCACCTATTATTTGCTAAGGTGTTCTATAGCAAGGTCACAAAGTTTACATATTCTTGACATAATCAACATGTTGATTAATCATTTCTTTTTACTCCATAGATGTAAAGAACCTATATCCATCATCATCTCATTATACAAGAAATTGGGATAAATTGGTCGGAGAGATCAAAGAAGAAGAAAAGAATGAGAAGTTGGAGGGAGATGCAGCTTTAAACAAACTATTTCAGCAGATCTATTCAGATGGTTCTGATGAAGTGAAGCGTGCCATGAACAAATCATTTGTAAGAACATGAACTTTAAAAAAATACATCATGATAGTAAATTTCAGAAATTTTGAAAGGAGACCTTTTAGAATAAGCATTGTCTGAACATTTCTTCTTGCTCTAAACTTAGAGTAGTTATTGAAGTTGGACATTTGTGGAGGATATAAGAAACAAGGGGTTAATGCCAAATATTTTTTTATTATTGAGTTAAAACTGAAATGGCTTAAGCTATACCAAGGTTACAGTGGGTGGAACAGTTGTTTTCGTTGGATTTATCACAGTGGCTGAATGAGCTTTCATTGTTTACCTTCTGTCATGTATGGTCTCAATATCAGAGATAAAGAACACAAAGGGAAACTTCCAGAAAGGTGTTTGGCAAGTAAGGTTCACATTAATTATTCATTAGTTTGTTAATAATTTCTCTAATGATTGATAAAATTCAGGCTATTTGCCAGAACATCATAAATGCTGTCTAAATTTGGCCTTAAGTTCTGAGATCTTCTGACAAGTCATCACTATAGAACTATGAAGATTATTTTGCTTGAAAATGAAATCTGATTTTTACCAGTGGGTCTGAAAATATTACTTTCTTAAGGCATTTATATTTACAGTAGAAAGTTAAAATTGACATTTGATGATTGTCATTTGATGATTAATATTTAGTTAATCAGTGTATCGAAGGTTTAGATATTCCATATAAGTTACCATGTGGTAATTGGTCATGACTGTGCTTTTCACTGTTGATTTAAAAAGACTTTGTTTTAATTTAATCTTTATTTTGAGATCGTTGTAGATTCACATGCAGTTGTAAGAAATGAGGGAGATTCCTTGATTCCTTTATAATTTGCCCCTATGGAAGCATTTTACAAAACTGTAGTAACAGTATTACAACCATGATACTGACACAAGATGCAGAACATTGCTTTTGCCACAGGATCCCTCCTTGTCATTTTACAGCTGTACCCATGTCCTTGTCACTCTTATCCTTCCTTAACCCTTGGCAACCACTAATCTGGCAAATCATTGTCAGGTGTGTAGTTTGCAAATATTTTCACAGGCTGCATAGCATGTCTTATTATTTCTTTAATGTACTTTTGCAGATCCAGAGTATTTAATTTTGATGAAGATTAATTTATCAGTTTTCTATGGATTGTGCTTTAAGCGTCAAGTCTAAAACTCTTGTAGTCCTGGATCTCAAAGATTTTTCTAACATTTTTTTTCTTTTAATAAAAGCTTTGTGTTTTTACTTACTACATTTAAGTCCATGATCCATTTTGTTTTTCCATAAAGTGTGAGACATATGTTGAGGGGTTTTATTTGTATTAGCTTATGTATGTTCAGTTGCTGCATTTGTTGAAAAGATTGTCCTTATTTTAAAAATTTAATCTCTATTGTATTTTTTTTTCCATTACCATTTAGTCCCCTTACACGTCCCTTTCTCCAGCAGTCGCCACACTGTTAGCCACATCTTTGAGGCGTTTTTCCTCAATTCCTCTATCCCCTGACCTCTACATCCTCATCTCACCTCAGCTGTCATCTGCCTCCATCTATGAGTGTATCCCCATTTCTCTTTATTCAGTTTGTTCATTAGATTCCACATATGAGTGAAATCATATAGTATTTGTCTTTCTCATACTGGCTTATTCACTAGCATAATGTTCCTAGGTGCATCATACTGTCTTCGAAATGAGGTAAAATTTTCTTCTTTTTACAAGCTGAGTAGTATTCCATTGAGTAAATGTCTCAGCTTGTTTTATCCATCCATCTGCTGATGGGCACTTGGATTGCTTCCTTATCTCACTGATGTAAATAACACTGCCAGTGAACATAAGGGTGCTTATGTTCTTTTGGATTAGTGTTTGGGTTCTTTGGATATCCTCCCAGAAGTGGAATTGCTGGTCATAGGCAGTTCCATTTTTTAATTTTTTCAAGAAAGTGCATATGGTTTCCATAGTGGGCTGCACCAATCTGCATTCCCACCAGCAGTGTAAAAGGGTTCCCCTTTCTCTACATCCTCACCAACACTTGTTGTTGATTTATTGATGATAGCCATTCTGACAGGTTTGAGATATATCTCATTGTGGTTTTATTTGCATTTCTCTGATCATGAGTGATGTTGAACATCTTTTCATGTGTCTGTTGTCCATTACTATGTCCTTGGAGAAGTGTCCTATGCATGCCCTTGTCCATTTTTTAAGTGGGTTGTTTGTTTTCTTGGTGGTGATATTGTAACTTCTTTATAAATGGTTGGATATTAACCCCTTATTGGATGTATCACTAAATATGTTCTCCCATTCTGTAGGTTTGTCTTTTTATTTTGTTGATGATTTCCTTTTTTGTGCAAAAACACTTTAGTTTGATGTAGTCTCGTTTATTTTTTTTTTCTCTTCAGTAGGGCTATATATCTGATAAAAATTGCTAAGGGCAATGTCCAAGATTTTGCTATGTTTTCTTCTAAGATTTCTATGGTTTCAGGCCTAACGCTTAAGTCTTTGATCCATTTTGAATTTATTCTTGTGTGTGGTGTAAGAAGGTCTAGTTTTATTCTTTTGCACATCTGTCCAGTGTTCCCAATGCTGTTTGAAGAAACTATCTTTAGCCCATTGCATGTGCTTGCTTCCTCTGTGGAATATTAATTGACCATAAGTTGTGGGTTTATTTCCGGGCTCTCTATTCGGATCCATTGATCTATGTGTCTGTTTTATGCCAGTACCATGCTGGGGTTTTTTTGTTGTTTGTTTTCAAGATTTAATTTATTTGTTTTTTAGAGAGAGGGGAAAAGAGGGAGAAAGAAAGAGAGAGAGATATCAATGTGTGGCTGCCTCTCACAAGCCCCATACTGGGGACCTGGCCCACAACCCAGGTGTGTGCCGTGACTGGGAAATCTAACTGGCAACCTTTGGTTTGCAGGCCAGCACTCAATCTCAGCACTGAGCAACACCGCCCAGTGCCGGTACCATGCTGTTTTGATTACTGTGGCCTTATAGTTTGATATTAGGCAGTGTGATTCTTCCAGCTTTGTTTTTCTCTCTCAGGGTCACTGTTGCTATGGAGGACCTTTTGTGGTTCCATAAAAGTTTTTGAAATACTTGCTTTAGTACTACGAAACATGTCATTGGAATCTTTATAGTAATTGCATTTAATCTGTAGATTGCTTTGGGTAGTATGGACATTTTAATGATGTTAATTCTTTCTATCCATTAACGTGGTATGTGCTTCCACTTGTATCTTCAATTTCTTTCTTCAGTGTCTTGTAATTTTCTGAGTACAGGTCTTACATCTTTGGTTAGGTTTTTTCCTAGGTATTGTTATTCTTTCTGTAGCAATTGTGAATGGGATTGTTTTCTTATTTCCCTTTGTGTTAATTCATTATTGGCATATAAAAATGCAGCTGATATCTGGATATTAATTTTGTATCCTGCTACTTTGCTGAATTGCTTTATTAGTTTTAATAATTTCTTGGAATCTTTGGGTTTCTCTATGTACAGTATCATGTCATCTACAAATAAAGACAGTTTTACTTCTTCCATTCCAACTTGAATGCATTTTATTTTTTCTTGTCTAACTGCTGTGGCTAGGACTTCAGTATGTATGTTGAACAAGAGAGTGAAAGCAGACATTCCTGTCTTGTTCCTGATCTTAAGGGACAGTTTTTGCTCATTGAGCTTGATGCTGGCAGTGGGTTTGTCATGTATGGCCTTTATTGTGTTTAGGTATGTTCTCTCTAATCCCACTTTGCTGAGAGTTTTTATCATAAATGGATGTTGGATTTATCAAATGCTTTTTTCTGCATCTATTGGTTTGATCATGTAATTTTATCCTTCATTTTGCTTATGTGATGAATCACATTTATTGATTAGCGAATAGTGTTCCAACCTTGCATTCCCAGAATAAATCCCACTTGATCGTGGTATATGATCTTTTTGATACATTACCTGTATTTGGTTTGCTAATATGTTGTTGAGGATTTTAGCATCTATGCTCATCAGGGATATTGCCTATAACTTTCTTTTTTTGTCATGTTTTCATCTGATTTTAGAATTAGATAATGCTGGACTTGTAAAATGAGTTTAGCCTTCCCTCCCCTTGAATTTTATGAAGTATCTTGAGAAGGAGAGGTGTTAGTTCTCAGAATGTTCGGTAAAATTCACCTGTGAAGGCATCTTATCCAGGGCTTTTTGTTTTTTGGGGAGTTTTTTGATTGTTGCTTCCACTTTCTAGGTATAATCTATTTAATAGAATCTTTGATTGTTCCTGAGTTCATTTGGAAAATTGTATGTTTTCTAGGAATTTATCCATTTTGTCCAGTTATGTAGTTTGTTAGCATGTGGTTGTTCCTAATATTTTCTTATAATTGTTTGTATTTGTTTGGTGTCAGTTTTTAGTTCTCCTTTTCTATTCTGATTTTATTTATTTGGTTCCTTTCTCTTTTTTTCTTGATGAGTCTGGTTAAAGGTTTGTCAATCTTGTTTATGTTTTCAAAGAACCCGCTCTTGGATTCATTGATCTTTTGTGTCTTTTTTTTAGACTCTATTTCATTTATTTCCACTCTGATCTTTATTATTTCCTTCCTTCTACTCACTTTGGGCTTTATTTGTTTTTCAGGTTCTTTTAAGTATAAAGTTAGATAATTTATTTGAGCTTTTTCTTGTTTTTTTTTGAGATAGCCCTGACTGAGATGCTATGAATTTTCCTCTTAGGATTGCTTTCCCAGTTTCCCACAAGTTTTGGATTATGTGTTCTTATTTTCATTTGTTTCAGAGTATCTTTTGATTTCTTCTTTGATCTCATTGTTGACCCATTTATTATTTAATACATGTTTTTTAGCTTCCATGTCTTGACTTGTTTTTTCATTGTCTTTCTTTTCATTGAATAACTTTTTACCTTTCTCAAAAGTCAGTTGAGCACTTTTGTGTGAGTCTGTTTTCTGGTACCCTGTTTCATTGGTCTACAGTTCTATCCCCTAACAAGGGGACACCACAGTCTTGATTACTGAAGTTATATAAATGTTGAAATTGGGCAGATTCATTCCTCCTATTTATTTTCAAAATTTTTTATCCTAGTTCCTTTGCCTTTGCATATACATTTTAGAGTATTTTGTCTATATATAACAAAATCATGTTGGGAATTGCATTGAGCTATATAAATTTGGAGAGATTGACATCTTTACTGTATTGATTTTTCTAACCTGTTTGTTTAGGTCTTTGAATCCTTAGATCAGCATTGTGCAATTTTTAGCATGTAAATTCTGTGCATGTTTTGCTAGATATACCTAAGTATTTAATTCTTTTTCTGAGTGATTATGAATGATTTATATGTTTAATATTGGTTTGCTGTTAATACCTAGAAATACAGTTGGTGTTTTTAAATGTTTATCTTATATTCTGTGAGTTTTTGAACTAACTGGTGTTAGGAGATTTTCTGGTAGATTCCTTGTGATTCAAAATAAATTCCTTCTATTTTCTACATCATATGTTCAAATATGGACAGTCCTTCTTTTTTTTCTTTCTGATATGTGTGCCTTTTATCTTATTTTATTGCTGTATTGAACTGGCTGGAACTTCTAGCACTGTATTGAATAAGAGAGGGTGAGAGTGGACATCCCCATCTTAAGGGAAAATCAGTCTTTCACCATTAAGTATGTTAGTTATAGGTATTTTGTAGATGCTCAGTCAAGTTAAAGTTCTTGCTCTCTTCATATTTTTTTACTGAGATTTTTATCATGAGTGTCTGTTGACTTAATGGAATGCTTTGTCTGCATTGATCAATATAATTATGTGATTTTTCTTCATTAGCCTGTTTTACAGTGGTGACTTATAATAAATATGATTGATTTCTACTGTTGAACCAACCTTGCATCCCTGGAATAACCCACTTTTATATAGGTAAAAGTTGCCTATATTCATGAGGCATATTTGTCAATAGTATTTTTTTTTTTTTGTACTCTGTCTGGTTTTTTGTGTCAGGGTAATACTAAGTTTATAAAAGAAATTGAGAAGTGCTTCATATTCTGTTTTTGGAAGACTTGTGTAGAATTGGAGGTATTTTTCCTTTAAACATTCTTTAAAATCGGTGAAACCATCTGGACTTGTTCATTTCTTTGGGGGGGAGTTTTAAGTTATGATTTTAATTCTCCTAAGAGCATATTGGACCATTTGTTTCATATTGAGTAACTAGTGGTAGTTTGTGTTTTGAGGACTTGGTCTATGTTGTTGCAAGTTGTTAGTGTTGGGAGTATTCCCTTGTTATCATTTCGATGTCTGCAGGGTCTCTGATGATACCCCTTTTAATTCCTATATGGTGATTTGTGTATTTTTCTCTCTTTATTTCCTTTGTCAGTCTTGCTAGAGGCTTGCCAACTTTATTGATTTTTTGTCAAAGAATCAACTCTTTTGTTTATGCTTAGACACTTGTTTTCCCCTATATATTTTTAAATTTATTCATTTTTGTTTTTATTTTCTTCTGCTTGATTTGGGTTTATTTTGCAGTTTTTTTCTTGGATTTTGCAGATGTGAGCTTAGATTGTTGATTTGACCCTTTTTCTCTTTTGTGTAGGTTTATGCTATAAATTTCCCTCTCTGAGGGTTTTAACTGTTCCTCACAAGTTTTGATGTTATATTTTAATTTTTATTCAGTTCAGTATATATTTTTATTTCATTTGAGACTTTGTTGTCTCATCAGTTGTTTAGCTCAGGGATTGTTTAGTACCTGGACAGGTACTAGTCCAGGTTTGGTAGGAATCGGGCTGCACATCAGGTGGTGAGCTTGAATGTAATATACTTGAATCATCCTGAACCCCCCCCCCCCCACCATCTTCTGGTCATGGAAAAATTGTCTTCATGAAATTGGTCCCTGGTGTCAAAAAGGTTGGAGACTGCTGATATGTTGTGTATTTTCTAAGTGGAAATATTCCTGCTGTCTTTCTATTACCAATTTCTAATTATATTCCATTTTCACTTGAGAATATGTACCATATGATTTACTTTCTTTTAAATTTGGTTGACACTTTGTTTTATTGCCTAGGATTTGATCTGTCTTAATTAAACTTTTACCTGAGAAGAATGTATTCTGCTGTTGTTCAGTGGAGTGTTCTGCAAATACCAGTGAGATCCTTTTGGTTGATACTTATTGAATTCCTCTATATCATTGCTGATTTTCTGTCTTCTATCAGTTATTGAAGAGGGTCCCAACTATGATTGTGGGTTTGTCAGTTTGTCCCTTTAAGTTCTGTCAATTTTTGCTTTATGTTTTTCTAGCTATGTTTGATAGCATTTAGGATTACTTTTGTCTTCACAGTGGGTTAGCCTTTTACATAATTACCATAATGTCATTCTCTGGTAATTTTCTCTCATTTTCTTTGATATTAATGATAGCTTATTTCTTCTGTTTTGATTAGTTTTTGCATAGTATATCTTGTTTCCTCCTTTTACTTTCAACCAGCTTATGTCATACTTATGTGAGTTCCGTTAGATAGCATATAGTTGGGGCAGCGATTATCAATATTTCAACCTACCATTGCAACATTAGGCATTTAATGTTATTTAGAAGTCAGGTAGAGCATTCTTACTTGATTATTAAAGGTACTTCCACACCTTGGCATCACCTCACACATTGCCCATTACAGTGTCACAAAAGAAAAAAACAGCCCTCAAAAAGAAAAATTATGGATGAAGGAAGATTGTTTAATGAAAAGTAGACAGATGACTAGTTTTTTGTTGAGGCAGAAAGTAAGGCACTGTGCTTAATTTGTAGGGAATTTTTGCAAGTTTTCAAAGACCATGACTTATAATGCATTATATGTAAAAACATACTGCCAATTCAGTATGTATGAAGGATCGTGTCATAAGGACAAAAAGCAGAACTGGAAAAAAAGTCT